>NC_083717.1:126133224-126838724 GCF_028564815.1 Eubalaena glacialis
CTGTTCTTGTCTTTTTTTTGTTGTTGTTTTTGTTTTTTAATTCTTGAGTAATACTAGGAAGTTGCTAGACCAGATGAACTTCCTATGACCTATTTAGTAGATGCAAACAATTAGCAAATGATTATTCAGTCACTCCCAAGAGTAGATTTATGCTAGACAAGTAGAATATCATGGCCTTTTGATTTATTTTATATAAGCTTCCATGTACACTTTTTCTTACAATGCCTGGCAGGTAGCCAGTGAGAGGAGACATGGGCTGAAGTATGGCTTTGCATAGGATATAGAGATGATGTGGTGTTATTTTCCATTGCCTCCAATTCCATTCACTAGACAGTCTTCACCTCTGGACTTAGAAGGGCTGACCCTGCAGACTCCATTTCCCTGATTGTTAGGAATGATCAGCAGCAATGGTAGGTGAATCTTAGGAGTGAGTGTGATCTTCCAGAGATGTATATAGACTGAGAAGAATGGAAGATGGGATCCTGAGGTATACCTGTGTATAATGAGGAAGAGGAGCCCATAATGGAGACTGAGGTTTAGCATTTAAGTGGCAAAATACTAAGAGAAAAATGGGATGAGAGAGTCACAGAACTGACAGAAAAAGGGAATATCAAAGAGGGATGGACCAATAGCATCAAATGGTACAAAGAGGATCCTGCAACTCATCTAGTGAATTAGTCATGTTAGAAGTCAACAGTGACATTGCAGAGAGCAGTTTCAGTGGTTGGGAAAAGTGGTGGGGAAAGAAATCAGAACACAATAAGTTAAGAAGATAGGAAGTAGAAAAGTTTAGAAAATGAGAATCAACTACCCTTTTAAAAAGCTTGGCTGTGGCCAAGCTAAGTATAAACAGTAATGCATATTTTAATGTGAACTTAAAATTCTCTATGCTTAAGAATAATTTGATAGGGCTTCCCTGGTGGCGCAGTGGTTGAGAGTCTGCCTGCCAATGCAGGGGACACGGGTTCGAGCCCTGGTCTGGGAGGATCCCACATGCCGCGGAGCAACTAGGCCCGTGAGCCACAACTACTGAGCCTGCGCGTCTGGAGCCTGTGCTCCGCGACAAGAGAGGCCGCGATAGTGAGAGGCCCGCGCACCACGATGAAAAGTGGCCCCCACTTGTCACAACTAGAGAAAGCCCTCGCACAGAAACGAAGACCCAACACAGCCAAAAATGAATATAAAAAATAAATAAATTAATAAACCACAGCTTCCCTGCTACAAAAAAAAAAAAAAAGAATAATTTGATAGAAAAAATCACCAATGACCTGATTAAGACTTCATACGATAGTTCCTGGGAACTCAAAAAGGCAATTGCTACTCCTCAGTTTTTCTTTTGGGAACAACACTACTTAATTCTTAGTCATTTCCAAAGCACCTACCTGAAGGTCAATACAACAAAGAGAAGAAAAGAGATATTATATATGAATTTTTCCCCTTTTCCATAAGTCATTTACTGAGATTTTTTAAAAACTCCCGCATATCCCCAAGAGTAGAAGACATATAATATTAGTAGTTTGTGTTTAGGTAATGTGGATTATAGTAAAATAATCTGTCAATAACAGGTTCTGTCATACTTTCTCACTAAAGATGTTGTTGTATAGTACCAAAATGACAGAAAATTTAGGCAGAAGTTTACATTATTCTGTCTTTGTTTTGGAACCTTTAGCCTTCCCCTCCTAGTCTGTTTTATTCTTCTCTGAAGTAGTGATACTTTCTCTCAACCCACCTTCTCTGGGGTCCTGTCTAAAGTGCTGGCAAAGAAAGATCTGATAAACTCATTCACACTAAAAAATGATGGCAAAGCAGCCTAACCTGTCACCTCTCCCAAGATGGCTGTATATCTGAGACCTAAGTCCAGGAATGAATTTCAAATTGAAGAATTTTAGTTGTGTAGGAGGATGAAGCATTAGAGCTAGGCATGGTCCTATCAGAATATCACAAATAGGATTTATTCTACCTAAATATATGGCCAATATTACATAATGTTTTCAGTTAAAAGAGAAGATACTCTCAGGAAATAGATTTCTGTGATGTAAGGGACAAATTTGTTTTTCAATGATATTTTAGAAATATGTCCCAATGAGGTAATCACCAGATTTTCATTTACACATATGTGACTACACAGTTCCAGATTTCAAAGGAGTTTGTGGAGCAGGCTGACCTTTTGACATCGTCACAATTCTACGGCTATTGTTTATAAAAATGTGTGAAGACATCGACAGATAACTGGATAAAGAAGATGTGGTATATATATAAAATGGAATACTACTCAGCCATAAAAAAAAAATGAAATAATGCCATTTGCAGTGACATGGATGGACCTAGAGATTGTCATACCGAGTGAAATAAGTCAGAAAGAGAAAGACAAATACCATATGATATCACCTATATGTGGAATCTAAAATATGACACAAATGAACTTACCTATGAAACAGAAACAGACTCACAGATAAAGAGAACAGACTTGTGTCTCCCCAGGGGAGGGGGTGTGGAGGAGGGAGGGATTGGGATTTGGGGTTAGCAGATGCAAACTATTATATATAGAATGGATAAACAGCAAGGTGCTACTGTATAGCACAGGGAACTATATTCAATATCCTGTGACAAACCATAATGGAAAAGAATATGAAAAAGAATGTGTATATATATATATAACAATCACTTTGCTGTACAGCAGAAATTAACACAACATTGTAAATCAACTATATGTCAATAAAATACATGTTTTTAAAAATGTGAGAAGATTTCACAGAAAATGGTGGAAACTTATAAATTAAAGGTTTTTCAATATTGATCAGGCTGTAACATTTAATTAACATTTTGAAGGCTACCACTTCATTTAGATGAATGGCAGGCCTTGACTGGCAGCCACAAGACAGCTCATGAACATGATTACAACAAAGTAATTTGCCTTTGTCAGAGAGAGGCTTTCAGTAATAGTGTTCTCTTGGCTTAATAAAGTTAAGCACCACTTATAATGGGTACTTCACTTTGCTTCTCTCTATCATATAGCGTGTTGGTTGTTCTGTTCTTAGAGCAGACATCTGCGTAGGTGTTCATTTGTACTCTCCCACTGTGTAGGTACTTAAATTCTCAAGCTTCTAGCTATAAAATAGTTACACAAAACGCAGTGTGAATTTTTATAAGCTGGTATTCATCATCATCACCTAATGTACCAAAGATTTATACTTCCCAATATCATTTATTTTGACGCATGCATGTATGCATTGAAAAAGCCCTCTGTATTTTGATACAGGTGTTAAAAATATAATCACTGAAAAACTATACTCACTGAAAAACGTGAGCTATATAAGTTAAAAACAACTAGCCTCCGTCTTGAAACATCACAGAGAATTTATGAAATGCATAGACCGTAGGAAGATATTTTAAATAATGACAGGTTTGATTACAATTTTATCAATAGTGATATGTAACTTAGAAAGTTTTATTGATAAAAAGTTTGATATTCTATTATTCCAAAAGTTATCTGTTTAAAAAACTTTTATTTTATATTGGAGTATCATTGATTAAGAATGCTGTTTAGTTTCAGGTATACAGCAAAGTGATTCAATTATACCTATACAAGTATCTATTCTTTTTCAAATTCTTTTCCCATTTAGATTATTACAGAATATTGAGCAGAGTTCCCTGTGCTACACAGTAGGTTATGGTTGGTTATCTTTTTTTTTTTTTTTTTTTTTGCTGTGCCACATAGCTTATGGGATCTTCCTGACCAGGGATTGAACCCAGGCCACTACAGTGGAAGAACTGAGTCCTAACCAGTGGACTGCCAGGGAATTCCCAGTTATCTATTTTAAATATAGCAGTGTATATATGTTAACCCCAAATAGAGTATTGAGTAGAGTCTGGTTTTGGTATCAGGGTGATGGTTGCCTTATTGAATGAGTTTGGGAATGTTCCTTCCTCTGCAATGTTTTGGAATAGTTTCAGGATAGGTGTTAACTCTGCTCTAAATGTTTGATAGAATTAACTGTGAAGCCATCTGGTCCTGGACTTTTGTTTGTTGGGAGTTTTTAAATCACAGTTTCAATTTCAGAACTTGTGATTGGTCTGGTCATATTTTCTATTTCTTCCTGGTTCAGTCTTGGGAGACAGTATCTCTCTAACAATTTGTCCATTTCATCTAGGTTTTCCATGTTATTGGTGTATAGGTGTTTGTACGGTCCTTTGTATTTCTGTAGTGTCCATTGTAACTTCTCCTTTTTCATTTCTAATTTTATTGATTTGAGCCCTCCCCCTTTTTTTCTTGACGAATCTGGCTAAAGGTTTGTCAATTTTGTTTATCTGTTCAAAGAACCAGCTTTTAGTTTCAATGATCTATTGCTTTCTTCATCTCTATTTATTTCTGCTCTGATCTTCATGATTTCTCTCCTTCTGCTAACTTTGGGTTTTGTTTGTTCTTCTTTCTCTACTTGCTTTAGGTGTAAGGTTAGGTTGTTTATTTGAGATTTTTCTTGTTTCCTGAGGCAAGATTGTATCGCTATAAACTTCCTTCTTAGAACTGCTTTTGCTGCGTCCCATAGGTTTTGGATCATTGTGCTTTCGTTTTCATTTGTCTGTAGGTATTTTTTGATTTCCTCTTTGATTTCTTCAGTGATCTGTTGGTTGTTTAGTAGCATATTGTTTAGCCTACATGTGTTTATGTTTTTTACAGTTTTTTTTCTTGTAGTTGATTTCTAATCTCATAGCATTGTGGTCAGAAAAGATGCTTGATATGATTTCAACTTTCTTAAATTTACTGAGGCTCGCTTTGTCTCCCAGCATGTGATTGATCCTGGAGAATGTTCCATGTGCCCTTGAGAAGAATGTATATTCTTCTGCTTTTGGATGGAATGCTCTATAAATATCAATTAAGTCTATCTGGTCTAATATGTCATTTAAGGCCTGTGTTTCCTTATTGATTTTCTGTCCGGATGATCTGTCCATTGATGAAAGTGGGGTGTTAAAGTCCCCCACTATTTATGGCTGCTAGTATTTACCTTATATATTGAGGTGCTCCTATGTTGGATGCACATATATTTACAATTGTTATATCTTCTTGAATTGATTCCTTGATCATTGTGTAGTGTCCTTCTTTGTCTCTTGTAACAGTCTTTATTTTAAAGTCTATTTTGTCTGATATGAATATTTCTACTCCAGCTTTCTTTTGATTTCCGTTTGCATGGAATACCTTTTTCCAACCCCTTTCAGTCTGTATGTGTCCCTAGCTGTGAATTGGGTCTCTTGTAGAAAGTATATATACGGGTTTTGTTTTTGTATCCATTCAGCCAGTCTATGTCTTTTGGTTGGAGCATTTAATCCATTTATGTTTAAGGTAATTATCAGTAGGTACACTCTTATTGCCATCTTGTTAATTGTTTTGGATTTGCTTTTATAGGTATTTTTTCTTCCCTTCCTCTTTTGTTCCCTTCTCTTGTGATTTAATGACTAATTTTAGTGTTGTGTTTGAATTCCTCTTTCTTTTTTGTGTGTGTATCTAATGTAGATTTTCAGTTTGCAGTTACCATGCGGTTTTGATATAGCAGTCTATATATAAACCAGATTGTTTTAAGTTGCTGGTCTTTTAATTTCAAATGCATTTCCAATATCCTGCATTTGTGCTCTCCTCTTCTCACAATTGCTGGTTTTGACATCATATTTGTGTGCAGATGATTTCGTATTTTTACTGTATATTTGCCTTTACCGGTGAGCTTTTCCATTCGTAATATTCTTGTTTCTAGTTGTGGTGTTTTCTTTTCCACCTAGAGAAGTTCCTTTACCATTCATTGCAAAGCTGGTCTGGTGGTGCTGAATTCTCTTAGCTTTTGCTTGTCTGTAAAGCTTTTGATTTCTCCATTGACTCTGAATGAGAGCCTTGCTGGGTAGAGTATTCTTGGTTGTAGGTTCTTTCCTTTTGTCACTTTAAATATAGCCTGCCAGTCCCTTCTGGTCTGCAGAGTTTCTGCTGAGAAATCAGCTGATAATCTTGTGGGAATTCCCTTGTATGTTATTTGTTGCTTTTCCCTTGTTGCTTTTAATATTTTGTCTTTGCCTTTAATTTTTGTTAATTTGATTACTCTGTGTCTCAGCTTGTTCCTCCTTGGGTTTATCCTGCCTGGGACTCTCTGCACTTCTGGACTGGGGTGACTATTTCCTTTCCCATGTTAGGGAACTCTTCAGCTATTATTTCTTCAAATATTTTCTCAGGTCCTTTCTCTTTCTCTTCTCCTTCTGGGACCCCTATAAGGCAAATGTTGGTGCATTTAATGTTATCCCAGAGGTCTCTTAGACTGTCCTCATTTCTTTTCATTATTTTGTCTTTATTCTGTTCTGCAGCAGTGATTTCACCATTCTGTCTTCCAGCTCACTTACCTGTTCTTCTGCCTCAGTTATTCTGCTATTGATTCCTTCTAGTGTATTTTTCATTTCAGTTATTGTATTGCTCATCTCTGTTTGTTTGTTCTTTAGTTCTTCTAGGTCTTTGTTAAACATTTCTTGTATCTTCACTATCTGTGCCTCCATTGTTTTTCCAAGATCTTGGATCATCTTTACTATCATTCCTCTGAATTCTTTATTGGGTATATTGCCTATCTCCACCTCACTTAGTTGTTCTTCTGGGGTTTTATCTTGTTCCTTCATCAGGGACCTATTCCTCTGCCATCCCATTTTGTGTAACTTTCTGTGATTGTGGTTTCCATTCCACAGGCTGCAGGGTTGTGGTGCTTCTTGCTTCTGCTGTGTGCCGCCCTGGTGGATGAAGCTGTCTAAGAGGCTTGTGCAGGCTTCCTGGTGGGAGGGACTGGCTCCTGCCCACTGGTGGGTGGAGCTGGGTCTTGTCCCTCTGGTGGGCAAGGCCGTGCTCAGGAAGACTGTCTGCTGATGGGTGGGGCTGTGTTCCTGCCCTGCTGGTTGTTTGGCCTGAGGCAACCCAGCACTGGAGCCTACAGGCTGTTGGGTGGGGCCAGGTCTTGGGGAGAAAAGGGTGGCCTCCAGGAGGGCTCATGTCAATGAGTACTCTCCAGAACTACCGCTGCCAGTTTCTTTGTCCCTGCAGTGAGCCACAGCTGCCCCCTGCCTCTGCACGACACCCTCCAATACTAGCAGGTAGGTCTGGCCCAGTCTCTCATAAAACCACTGCTTTTTTCCTGAGTCCTGGTACACACAAGACCTTGTGTGCACCCTCCAAGAGTGAAGTTTCTGTTTCCTCCAGTCCTGTGGAATTCCTGTGATCAAACCCCACTGGCCTTCAAAACCGGATTCTCTGGGGGCTCTTCCTCCCAATTCCAGATCCCCAGGCTGGGGAGCGTGAAGTAGAGCTCAGAACTTTCACTCCTTTGGGAAAACTTTTGTGGTATAATTATTTTCCAGTTTGTGGGTTGCCCACCCGGCGGGTATGGGATTTGATTTTATCGCGATTGCACCCCTCCTACTGTCTCATTGTGGCTTCTTCTTTGTCTTTGGATGTAGGGTATCTTTTCCGGTAGGTTCCAGCATTTTTTGTCCATGGTTGTTCAGAAGTTAGTTGTGATTTTGCTGTTTTCGTAAGAAGAGGTGAGCTCACATCCTTCCACTCCTCCATCTTGTTTCTATCCCCAAAAGTAAATTATCTTAACTGAACATCTTTGGTTTGGGATCTTCAAAAGTATAGAATAAGATTTAGATTTGTCCTTTGAATTTTTTTTAAATGTCATTCTACTCTAAAATTACTCTCATGTAACAGTCAATCATTACATACTTTAAGTTGAATAAAAAGTATAGTAATTTATCTCTAAGTTGAACTTGGATATAGAATCTAGTAAGATTTTTATTCTTGATTTAAGTAATGATAATATATATTTGGAAAATATTCATTGTTACCTGAAGCATTACTTGTAGAGTATCAGTATGAAGCCCTCTCCCCTTTTTTTTAACTTCATTAATTTTTTTGTTCTTTCTAGCCTCCTTATATGTAATTTTTCTCTCTTGGGAAGACTGTTGAAACGAAACATCAAAGTAAGGTCTCCTAGGAATGCTTGTACTTCTGTAAGCTTGGTCTTATCCACCCTGCCTTTGTCTCCCTTGCATTTTTGTGTAAGCCAGTGACACATCAGGTCCGAAGGAATATGTGATGGAGGAAACCTAGCACAAGAGCCAAAATAATGGGTAGATAAATTGGGTAGAATAGATATTTGAAAAGACATGTAAACACTGGAAATTACATGGGCTTTTTCACAACAGGACACCTTATTTCTTCAACTTGACAATTAAACAACAGCTACCTCCTATGAACTTTTCTTCAAAACACATTTTAAACTTGAGAATCATAGTGAAAAGGTATTGCTTTTCTCCAGGGCTACAGGGAAATTTTGCAAGGGTTACTTAATGGAGGAAGGGGCACAGAGCTGGTGAAATTTTGAACGTTAGACAAGAGATGAATTTACCTACCAACAAGGGAAATTCAGAATGACCGCTGATTACAAGGTAGTGCGTTTTTAGATAGATGTTATGTTTGCTTATCTATAATGTGATGCAGAAAAATTCCCAATTACTTCTCGTGTTTACTATAAGGTAATTTTGAGAAATTATCAGTGGAAGATTTTATAATTCAAACAAGTAACTTTAAGAAACTGGAGTGGTTTGCACAGTGTGTAAAATTATAGAATAATATGCCACGAAGATTTAGGAGTACACATTATTTGTTAGGCTTATAATATGGCTCATGTTGAGTATGGATGATGTTACTGTGCTATTGTACCTAATAGTTAGATTAATTGTTATGGCTTTGGATTTCAGAAGGGAGAGTAACTGCGCTCAGGTTTAACCTCGTTTTTGGAAGATGAAGTGCATTTAAAGCACCCCTAGTTGTACATCTGCACATGATTCTAAATAACAGGAAATCTACTTGGGAGAGAGGCCATGCCAGAATGAAGGAGTAACCTTCAGTGCCATAGGAACTATTTACTCATGTTACTGGGCCTGGTAAGGACAGTACCAGGGTATTTTTGGAGGAGGAAATATTGCTAATACCTGCCTCTGACTTAACAAGGGGTAAGCCCTAAGGGATGCATATCTCTAGGATCAGGCAGAGCCTTCTAGGTTTTAACTATAGATATTTACTATATCTATATCTGTATCCATATCTATCTATCTGTTATCTATCTGTCTATATTAGAAATATAATTGCACAGGAGATATCACTCATGCTAATATTTACCCAGGATCCAGTCTAATTTGGAAGACGTGGAGCCTTTTTCACTCATATAAACTTCATTTTCAGAACTAGGAAGAGTAGTTACTACCATCTGTCCTTTGATCCTGACCTTCTCCAAATTCTTCTCAAATTCTTGGACTTTTTTTTTTTTAATTTTTATTGAAGTATAGTTGCTTTACAATGTTGTGTTAGTTTCTACTGTACAGCAAAGTGAATCAGCTGAACGTATAAATATATCCCCTCTTTTTTGGATTTCCTTCCCATTTAGGTCACCACAGAACACTGAGCAGAGTTCCCTGTGCTATACAGTATGTTCTCATTTGTTATCTATTTTATACATAGTATCAACAGTGTATATATGTCAATCCCAATCTCCCAATTCCTCCCAACCCTCTTTGCCCCTTATTGTCCATATGTTTGTTTGTTCTCTATATCTGTGTCTCGATTTCTGCTTTGCCAATAAGATCTTCTATACCATTTTTCTAGATTCCACGTATATGCGTTAATATACAATATTTCTTTTTCTTTCTGACTTACTTCACTCTGTGTGACAGTCTCTAGGTCCATCCACGTCTACAGATGACCCAATTTTGTTTGTTTTTATGGCTGAGTAATATTCGACTGTATATGTGTACTACATCTTCTTTATCCACTCCTCTGTTGATGGACATTTAGGTTGCTTTCATGTCCTGGCTATTGTAAATAGAGCTGCAATGAACATTGTGGTACATGACTCTTTTTGAATTATGGTTTTCTCAGGGTATATGCACAGTAGTGGGATTGCTGGGTCATATGGTAGTTCTATTTTTAGTTTTTTAAGGAACCTCCATACTGTTCTCCATAGTGGCTGTATCAATTTACATTCCCACCAACAGCACATGAGGGTTCCCTTTTCTCCACATCCTCCCAGCATTTATTGTTTGTAGATATTTTGATGATGTCCATTCCGACCGCTGTGAAGTGATACCTCATTGTAGTTTTGATTTGCATTTCTCTAATAATTAGTGATGTTGAGCATTTGCAGAAAACTATAAGATACTGATGAAAGAAATAAAAGACAACACAAACAGATGGAGAGATATACCATGTTCTTGGATTGGAAGAATCAATATTGTGAAAATGACTATACTACCCAAAGCAATCTACAGATTCAATGCAATCCCTATCAAATTACCAATGGCATTTTTCACAGAACTTGAACAAAAAATTTTACAGGTTGTATGGAAACACAAAAGACCCTGAATAGCCAAAGCAATCTTGAGAAAGAAAAACAGAGCTGGAGGAATCAGGTTCCCTGACTTCAGACTATACTACAAAGCTACTGTAATCAAGACAGTATGGTACTGGCATAAAAACAGAAATATAGATCAATGGTACAGGATAGAAAGCCCAGAGATAAACCCACGCACCTATGGTCAACTAATCTATGACAAAGGAGGCAAGGATATACAATGGAGAAAAGACAGCCTCTTCAAGAAGTGGTGCTGGGAAAACTGGACAGCTACATGTAAAATAGTGAAATTAGAACACTCCCTAACACCATACACAAAAATAAACTCAAAATGGATTAGAGACCTAAATGTAAGACCGGACACTAAATCTTTTAGAGGAAAACATAGGCACAACACTCTCTGACATAAATCACAGCAAGATCTTTTTTGACTCACCTCCTAGAATAATGAGAATAAAAATAAAAATAAACAGATGGGACCTAATTAAACTTAAAAGCTTTTGCACAGCAAAGGAAACCATAAACAAGACGAAAAGACAACCCTCAGAATAAGAGAAAATATTTGCAAACGAAGCAACTGACAAAGGATTAATCTCCAAAATATACAAACAGCTCATACAGCTCAATATCAAAAAAACAAACAACACAATCAAAAAATGAGTGGAATACCTAAACAGACATTTCTCCAAAGAAGACATACAGATGGCCAACAAACACATGAAAAGATGCTCAAATTCTTGGACTCTTTTTCACTCCAAACAAAATTGAGTTGGGGAAACCTTTTCTAGTATTTTATAGTATTACTTTCACATCCAATTTAGGAACATAAGTTCAAAAATACAAAGTTACGGAAAGGAGTTAAATACAATTTGTTTTGCTTCTATTTACCTTATTTTATTTTATCCTATTTTTTGAAAACTAATCTGCCTTCAATAGATAACCAATAACTTTGTATCAACTGAATAGATGGAAAAACATATTGGTCAAGGGCCTACCCAGCAATATAGTTTTGCCATCTACAGATCCAAATGTACTAAAACACACTAAAATGAATGCACAGTATGCACTAGAATGAATCCACTGTGAGATTTCATTCCAAACCCAGGATGTTCTGTGACCCTTATTTGAACAGCCTATAGGAGTGGCTGTTTATACAGGTGGCCAGAGAAACAACTACTCACCAAGTATTTGGACAACCAGATCTAATAAATTTCTTCCTCAGTAGTTTATTGTAGGCACTGGAGATGGAAGTTGGCCACTTGAGATACTAAAGAAAGCACAAGTAATCAGGAGGTTAGCTTTAAATGAGGTGCTAGATTCTAAATGCAAGATTAAAAATGCCATACTGTTATGATCTAAAATATCAAAGTAGCTATTTTGTCAATTGTAGTTAGCTAAAAGGATATTACCATTTCTCAATATTTCATCTATTCTTAATCACTGGCAAAACATCTGAGCTTTCACAAGTAGATTTGTGTAACAAAATAAGGCTATTTATATACATTAGCAAGCTGCATTTATACTCAGGTACCTGTAATAAATAAGATGTTTCTCTTAAAGTTATTCACTGCAAGATGGATGACTGTACCAAAGCATATCAGGTTTTGGTTTAGCCATTGGTAAAATGGAAATAAGGATTGTATTTATTTCAGTTGGCTATCTGGGGATTAAATGAAATAATAGAGTTAAAATGTTTAACATGCCTTGTACAAAGCAAGCTTTCAACAGATTTTAGTTATCATTAGCTTCTTTTTAGTTACTAGTATGTTCAACTATATTTATATAGTAATCACTTAAGTGATCCTCATTATTATGAATAACCCCTTTTGTTATGACCTCTAACCAATTTAGCAAAATCACAAAATTTCTCAAAGTAATCTGGGACTCAGTAATAGTTTCTTACCTCTGCAAAATAGCAATGGTGAGATGCCATTTTTCTGAACCATATTTTACACCAATGCATGCCTATTAACTCGTCTCCTTGACCATTTCAGAAGCTTCTCTTAAGTCATTCTAGCAAGTCCACCTGTGCTTCAGTTCAGCACAACAAATATCTATTGAGTGTTTACTATGTTCAAAACATAAGTAAAATATGACCCCTCTTTTCAAAGAGTTTATTAGCTGTGTATAATTTATATTATTGACCTAGACATATAGTTAAAATGAGCCTGCCTCCATAATGTTATAACTAACCTCTAAGTTTAGATTAACTCTAATTGTTAACCTTAACAGAATTATAGCCCATCTTTTCAAATACTATGTGTCCTTATTACCATATTTACAGATGAAGGAACTGAAACAATAAAGGTCAAGTGAGTTGCTCCATGATTAATGAAGCAAAAAGTAGAACTCACTGTCTCCTCTTATGTTTAACCAAGAGCTCCAGAGATAGTAAATTGTGAACAATTTAAATTAAATTGAAGTGTTAAAACTTATTGGAGCAATTTTGAGATAGGTATTCTAGTTAATAAAGGATACCCAGACACAATTTCAGTTATGTATAGTATGGGTTATACACTAAGAATGGTATAGTTTGCTTCAAACAATGATTAAAAAATAGAAATAGTACCCATCAATGGATATATTTTCTTTTTGAATTTACTGACAAAAAAAGGTGCAGATGGCACCCCAAATAAGAGACTGGCACAGACCAGTATCTTCTCTGTGAAAATGACTAATGTATCATACACTTCTGCCAGAAATACATAAAGAGACTGCCAAAAATGATCATATCATTATCAGCTAGTGTTCCCAATTGTTCACTGTTTGTGTCACATATGGATCTTCTGAAATGCAGAACTCCTACCTAAAGAAACCCTAATATCATTATAAAACATGAACTTTTGCATGTTTTTAAAATGTTTTAAGGAAACTGAATTTGTTCTACTGTAAACAAACATTTTCCTGATGTCAATAAAACAAATAACAGTGCAAAAAAATGAATGACATTCAAGTTTCAAAAGTTATATTTGTAAGCCAAATTAGAATATAAAGAAAATTTGATCTAAATGTCTGTATAAATGAATAAGTTTTGTTCTTTCAGCTACTGTATATTTTTGCTAACAGCCATCTACCAAACATCTAGCACTAACCATTTGGTCTCATAGGGTCATTGATTTCTCTCAATTTGCGATGCTTTCATAAAGATTAATTGAATGGCATGGTACAATGTTCCTAATTCCCATAATATACCCTATGGCATTAACATAGAATATAAAATAAGAGGTTAGTCTGGTTATATATTACACATTAAGCATCTTTCATCTTTTAGTTTCTCATTAGTGAAACCCTGGACCACAAAGTTAGCTGGTTTTCACATGAATATATATATATCTACATAATCAAACAAGGAAGTGAATAGTGATACACACACACATTTACACAAACACATACATGCATGTATATATATACACACACAACCTTTTATACTATCAATTATAAAATAAGAGAGATTGAGACCTAGATCAGTTTTATGTGTAAAATATTTCAACAGAAAAATGATAGTTGGATACAGAAAAGTGTAATTTGAAAAGTAGTCTTGTGGGATGGAGGACGGGTGAATAGGTGAGAATTTTTAGGACAAGGAAATATTCTGTATGATACTGTAATGGGGGATATATGATACTGTGTGTTTATCAAACCCATAGAACTTTACACTGCAGAGTGAAACAATGTACGAATTTTTTTTTTTTTAATTAGGAAGTCAAGGAATCACAGGATGGATGCAGAATGTGACCCAAAAAAATCTAACTATACTACAAATGTAAGAAATAACCTCACTGAAGAAGGTAAGGGGAAAATACTGCAATAAGGAGCCAGAAATGAGTGGCCTCTTTAGGACTAAAAGCAAAAGGAACTGTGCATAAGTAGTATACCCTGGATCATAAGTTGATTAGGGTTAACAATTCTGAAACCACTATACATGTATACTAAAATTAGATAATTAAGTGAATGGGTGGTGTATGGTGAGAGCCAGATTTCTCACTGTTGGAATGGGAAGTTACAGATAAGCAAGAAAAGGTCAGAATGATTCATGTGGTAATGGATTAGATTTGGAGATATCAATTTGAATATCTATCTATCTAATTTTATATATATATTAAAGAGAGAGAGAATATGTTGCTCTGTCCGCTGAAAGGGCCTAAAAGCAATGACACCCCAGTAGCAATGAGTATAACTAGTACCCAGATCTTGGTCTAACACAATTCTCCAATAAAAGGATCCAGAGTTCCTTGGAAAAACTGCTGATTCTAGAACTGGGCAGGAAATATACAAAGTGAGGCTAGAGTATGTTGTACTGCCAAAAGATAAGAAAGTGCTAAAACACACACACACACACACACACACACACACACACACACAATGATGGGGGTATGTCAAGGGTACATAGTAGCCAACTGAAAGAATTCCCAATGGCCAAAACTGGCACAACTTGTGCAACAAAATAAATAAAATAGTACTAGATTATAGCCCAAAATATAAAATAAATATTCACGAATCCATACTAATATATAAATGATTGAATAAATAAAAGAGAGAAAATAGACAAATCTCCCATGCAAAAGATATCCAAATATGTATATGCTTCATCCTCGAAGAGGTGGAGGATGACTGTCCATTGCTTAAGTTTAGGTTTCTCATTATGACTCTTTTCCAAAGAATACAGAACATACTGGGGAGGTTTTAAAAAAAGGTGTTCAGTAGAGAAACCTAACCAACACTACCTCATCCAGGTGATCAAGGACAACGTCAACAATAATAAATCACGTTGAAAGTATATATCATTGATATAATATGATGAAAATGGCACTTTACTTCTGTGGTCTTCCTCCTAAAATCTCATAACCCCAGTTTAATTGCAATAAATTCATCAGACAAATTCTAAGTGACATCCTACAAAATACCTGACCAACAGTCCTCAACACTGTCAAGGTCATCAAAAACAAGGAAATTCTGAGAAACCATCACAGTCATGAGGAATCCAAGGAGACACGACAACTAAATGTAAGGATCCTGGAAAAGAAAAAGTTATTAGGTAAAATGTAAGTAAACCTGAATAAAGTATGGACTTCAGTTAGTACTGATGTATCAGTATTGGTTCATTAATTGTGTCAAATACCATACTAATACAAGATGCTAATAATGGAGTATACTGGCTGTGAGTTATGTGGGAACTCTCTGTACTGCTTTTGTAAATCTAAATCAATTTTAAAATAAAAGTTCATTTAACGAAAAAATGGTCTTGTAGATGAATCATGAATGGGCTTAAAAGTGTTGTGTTGTTATTGAGTACAACATACATGAAGGTTGTAATTTAACAGACCAGAGCTCAGTGGAAAACTTTTTTATTTGAACATTGACTTGAAACCCCTGTTCAGCAAAAAGCATGTCAGGGCTCCAACAAGAGTGAGCTGTCACAGTGCCATGTAGCAGATGGGCGTGAATGCACATAACTGGGAAACAAAACCCCAGGACCAGTTGGAAATAATCATAGGATTCCCAGTCCAGAATGTCCAAATTGTGACAGACTTTTTGTTTATTTTTTATTTTAGTAAACTCAGTTTATTGAATTAATTTCAAAGGATGTTATAGGTTACAAGCACACTCAATATAGTGATTAGAAAACAGTAAAAGCTTCTTGCTGGCTTGGGCTATGAAATCACTCCTGCCTTTAAAAAAAAAAAAAAGAAAGAAAAGTTCCTGGTTATCTTCCATCACACGCACTCTAGGGTCCCTTTCAGCTCAACTGTTTGAAGATTCTAATTTCTAGTAATAAGACCCTATGTCCATAAAAACAAAGCACATATCTAAGAAATACTGTTGTGATAAAACTACAGTGACCTTGGAAGCAATCCAAATGTCCATCAATCAATTAATAAGTAAACAAGATGTGACATATCCATACAATGTAATTGTTCAGCCATAAAAAGCAAGGAAGAACTGATACATACTACAACATGGATGAACCTTGAAAACATTATGCTGAGTGAAAGAAGCCAGGCACAGAAGACTACATATTGTATGATTCCATTTATATGAAATGTCCAGAATAGGTAAATCCATAAAGTGGCAAAAGATTAGTGGTTGCCAGGGGCTGAGGCAGATGGGAGGATTGGGGGCAGTAATGACTAAGAGGCACAGGGTTTCTTTTGGGGGTGATTAAGCTTTTAATATTGATTGTGGTGATGGTTTTACAACTCTGACCATATCGTTAAATGACACACCTTCAATGAGTGAATTGCATGGTATGTGAATTACATTTCACTAAAGCTCTTCCATTAAAAATGGGAAAAAAGACAAAAACAAAAACTACAGTGACCTTAAGGGGACAGAGTATGCCCTTCCAAAATCATATTAAAGTGTTATCAGGTAGATCTCCAAAGTCAACTTCAGTCATGTCCTTTTAGTATTAGGAAATTTGCCTGCTTTATTGCTGAGCATATAGCTTAGGTATATTACATCTCTGTTCCTGAAGAATTCTGAATGAGCTTATCATTACCCAAATTTTATGGGTAACAAGAAAGTCTTACAATTCCAATTACATTATATTTACACCTTTTCCCAAAATAACCTTGCTGCATATCAAAATAACCTTGTCCATTCATATTTTCATTTAAATTGTATTATTACTACTAAGTCACATATAGAGGTATCTTCAATAATTTTCACATTAGAACAGCCAATCCAGCAGTTGACTGAATTGACAGCAGCAGTTGACTCAGCCACATATATCACATTCATTCCAAATGCTTTATGAGAAAAGAAATTTAAAAAAAAATAAAAACAGTGTTCTGAGGCCCAAGATAAGCTGCCATGGGCTCACAAAAATGTGTAACAGGCCCCAAAAGACCTTCCTTTTTTTGCCCTTATGTTTTACTTTCCTGGTGGAATTCTGTATATGTTTCCCTCAGAAATATACCAGTGATATCTGAAACCAGTGAAGTGGATGGAGAGTGTTACAACACCATGAACTTTGTGAGAAACAATATAGTAGTTTAATACATGGGCTCTAGAACCATACTTCCTGTTCTGCATCTCAAATCCTTCATCCGCTAGCTGTGTGACACTGACAAAGTTACTAAACCTCTCTGTTTCATTTTCTTTATCTGCAAAATGTTACCATGTCATAATTTAACAATATGTTCTCTATCAATCACTAATGCACATAGGAATTCTTCTATAAGAGCACAGTGCCTATAGCAAACTAAAAGTTTGTGGAATGAAGGAATAAATGAATGAATGAGACAATAGTAGTAGGAAAAGCCAGAGTGAATATGCACAACAGGAAATATGAATGGAACCAGTGGAAATTGTGAGTGCTAAATGGAACTTTAGTAATCATAATGATAGTAGATGTCTATCTACTATTTGCAGTGTTGCCAGTTTGCCAATTTTGGAGCCAGTGGAGCTAATATTGTCAGCCTTCTTTCTGGAGATATATCTGAAATGTTAGCCATGTTGTTTTCTCAACTTACTTCCACTCAAGATGAAACTTCATCAGCTTCACACCTAATACAGGTGGTTCCCAGGCTTTCAGTAAATTTAAGGTAATTTATGATTTCATCTTTCTCAATTAATTTTCAATCAAGTAAAGTTATCCAACAAGAGTGGAGGTTGCACATGGAAGCATTTTATTTTGAGGTTTCATTAGGATGCATAAATTCACAGGCCCTCCCAATCTCCATCCGGTTTTGCAAGTAATTGAAAGAAGTGACTGAACATGTGCGGATACCAGTTTTTAGGTTAGCAAATGGGGCATGGCATTTTAAATGTTTTAAATGAGGAACATTAACTGTGTTATAATTTAATTTCTAATAATGAACCTGATTTTCCTTTCAAAATGAAGATAATATCCTGTGGTAAACATGAAAAAAAGTGGAGGGTGTGGCAGAAAGCTCATTATAGCATAGGAGGCAGGACATCTGTTTTCCAGGGCCCTATTCATTACCTACAGGTAATGAATTTTATTTAATTCACTTGGCCTCAGTTTCTTCATCCATAGAACAGGAAAAATAATTATGCACCTACATAAAGGCAGAAGCTTAAACAAATCCTTACATTCGCTTACTATCTATTAACCCACTACAATGTGCCAAATTCAGACTTTTTCCTACTTCTTTAGCTGCTCCCATGAGACCCCACACAGATGTGAACTAGGAAGGGAGGACTGGTATAATCATGGTGGGTGTCATGGGGGTATGGCAGCTTACTCATGCAGCTCACTTGTACAACTGGTACTACTTGGGCTCGATCCCAATGTCCCATTTCCATCTTAGAGTGGGCTGCTGCTGAGTACATCTGACTTTGACTGGGCAGGCCTGATGGAATCCAGCTTGTAATGAGCATATCCAGATGCATGTTCACTGGCGTTTGCTCCAAAGTCAAGTATTCTGTTTCTACCAGGGCCCAGTAACATGTCAAGAGCTATTTCTCAAAGTGTGTAATCTCTACTATAGATGGCAGGGCCTCATTCCGGGTTCCAGGAGCCCACATTGAAATCTCCCACTGAGTCTTGCCATAATCTCTACACTGCTTCTTTTCTCACTACTGACACCTCCAACACCTTAGAGTCTGCTGGATCCGACGGCCCAAGTGGTCAGGCTGAAGCACTGCAGCCTGGAACTTCTGCAGAGCTCTATTCTGATCCCAGCTCCACTTAAAGCTGGCAGCCTTCTTTGTCATGCACTGTTGCACTAAGGCAGTACTCCTAGGGGTGGAATGTGCTGCATCCAGAAGCCAAAAAAGATCTGCCAGGTACCATGTTTCCTTTTTTGTTGTAGGGGATGCAAGATGCAGCAGTTTATCTTTTAGTTTAGAGAAGATATCTCAGTACACTTCTGATCCCTGTACCCACGAATTTCATAGAAGTGGCAGATCCCTGAACTTCCTAGTTTATCTCCCACCCTCAGAATATAGTTGTCTTACCAAGTTCTCCAGCATTCTAGCCACCTCGTGCTCATCCTGTCCAACCAGCATAATGTCACTGTTGTAATGGACCTCTGTGACATTCTGTGTGATGTTCATGCAGTTCATATCTCTTTGGACTACATTATGACAGAAGCAGGAGAGCTAACACATCCTAGTGGCAACTTGGATCTGCAAATGGTTTCTGATCTGTTTTCCTAACTGGAATAGAGAAGAATCACTGGCTGCATATCATGTACCTAGGACCTTAATTATCTGCTCTAATAGTGATAACACATCAGCCAGAGGAGCCATAACCAAGACTGCTACTTGGTTAAGTCTGCCATAGCCTACCATTACTCTCCAGGATGGGGTTTCTATAATCTCAAAGTAAACAGAAAATAAACAAATATGATACAGAAAATACGGTAAAATAAACAGAAATATGATAAGGACTACCTCAACTGTATCTTCAGTGTGGGTGTTGTTCCAACTTCCAAATATATTAATTCCAGTTAGACACACTGGGTAACTGGGAAATGACCACTGACTGGGTCCACTGACCCAGTGGCCACTTTGTGAACCGGATCTTATCCAGGACTCCCTGAAGGTCCACTTTCTAAATAGGGTGTCATTATACTTGTAATGTTTAAGCACCACCACCTGACTATTTCTTTAGGTCCCCATCATCCCAAAGATGTCAGTAAGCCCAGCTCTGTGACTGTCACCTCTATGGTCTATTGGGCTGGACTGAGGAGAAGAACCACCACTGAACTTCTTGGTGAGCTTGGTGACCCCTCACTGGTGTATTCCTGGTGGCCTGGGTGAATAATATGCCCTCTGAGCCCTTTTGTGGAACATAATCCTCCGGTGGGTCCTCCATCCTTACATAAGACATTCATCACAGAATACCAGATTCCCTCAGACTCTTTATTCCTTCTTTCAACATCTTTCAAGGCAACTCAGGATTTCCATTTTGCTGAATGTTGGATATAACTTTTTCCAGGCTTCTAAAGGTCAATTTAGCAGCAACTTCGCCTTATTTCCCTGGGCTTCCTTTTAAGATTTTAATCCTATGTCCCAAGAAAGTGTTCCCAAATCAATGAATTCTTTCTTATCCAGTCTTACATTCTGGCCCTCTTGATCTCTGATGTATTATCCTGGCTCCTGCTGATACATCCTAATGAATTCTTGCAATTCTTCAGGCCCAGCACATCCCCAGCTGGGTTATAAAGGGATTTAACCCTAGTTAGCACCTTGGCAGCCAAGACAGAAGGTGAGGGCAGCTCCTAAGGGAGATAACCTGTTAACTTGTAGAGGAAAGGCTTCTCCAGCATCATTCAGTATAGGAAAATGCTGGGTGTTACTAGGGAAGGGAGACCTTTTCTGCAAACGCAGAGAATCTATAGAATCAACATCATCAAGGGTAATCACCCAGATGCACCAGCCCATGTTTTAAGGTGCTAGGTTTTTCCCCCCAGAGCTCTGGCCTTTGCGTAACAGACCTGCCCTGGCTGACCATTCAGACTTCTCTGGAGCTCGGCAACCCTAACGATGATATCTTTAAGCTCCTGCTCAGATATAGCTGCTTTTGCACTACAGAAGATAGGGGCTTTCTTTGTAAGGTATCACAGAGGCCCTCTGGTTGTGACACTTAGCAATTAACTGCTTGTTAATTGCCCTTAGTCTGTCATTATCTCTTTGCAGGGCATCCACACAATTTAGCAATAACCATCCAACTCTGTCTTATTGGCACTGTTTCCACCAAATCTTTCAAATGTCTACATTATTGCACCTGCCAGAGCATTCCTCTCCAAGGACATTTTCCCAGATCACCACAGGTGAAACCTTCAGCAACTGAGCCACCATCCCGTGCCAGGTACTATTCACGCATCATCTGCCAACCAGAATAGCATCCTCTTCACCCACCAGGTCATAGGTGAGCCAGTGTCAAATCTTCATCCTACCACAGCCGCAGTGGTTTCCTCAAACCACTCTCAGAACAAATTGTGCTAGCCCAGGTCCTCCAAAAACCCAATGATAAGACAGGATTAGACACAGAAGAAACACACCTGTGAGGGAACACAGGAAGTGAGCCAGAGGAGTCTAGGAAAGCCATCAGAATGTGATACAGATCTGACCCTTCTTAAGGAGAATGGGAAGGAGGGGTTGTGGGCGGGAATGCTTTAGACAGCAGTACAATTCTAAGGAAGTTCAGCAAGGTGATGGGAATCCTGGAGACAAAGTCAGAGCGTTCCCATGTCTCCCAAGAATGGACCTGCCTTAGCGACGTCCCTGCCACATTCGTCATCAGCTGGGAGCAGCCTGTGGGAAATTCAGCCCCTGGGCAAACACAGGGATGGGTTTCAGAGGGCAGAAGCTGAGGCTATGGGTCAATGATGCTTCATATCCTGCAATCTAAGAGGTGCATTTTGATGGCTGCCACAATAGCCAGCATTTCTTGAGGACGTAAAACACACCAGTCTCCATTCTAAGTGCCTGTGAACATTACCTCATGATTCTTCACAACATTGTGAGACTGGTTTTTTAGTTATTTTTATTTTTATAAATGAAGCAGCTGAAGCTAAGTGGCTTGCCCGAGTTTACACAGCTAGAAAGTAGTGAGAATGGATTTAAATACAGATCTCTCTGATTGCATAGCTAGATGCCTTTAACCACATGGCCCCTGTCCTCAAAGGGCTTAGAATCTGCCAGGTAAAGAGACCTGGGAACAGACAAACGTAATAAAACATAATTGTTCTTGGTAATAATTACAGAGTGTCTATGAGAAAGAGTGCTTCAGGCTACTTGGGGGAATCAGAGAGTACTTTGGCTTATACTTCAAGGAGGATTAGGTATTTGTATGGGGATTCCAGAGGGATTCCAGAGGGATTCCAGGGAAACAGGAAACAATGTTGAATAGAAAGAAGACATGGAAGAGCATCACAATGCTAGTTCTGGCATGGATTTAAATATTTTCAAATTAGTTAAAGTACCGGTGGTGTCCTGGTCCTTCTCAAAGGGTTGAAAAAATAAGGCAGACTGTATTCAGCCCAAGGTCCCAGCAGCAGGTAAAATTTTCCACCAGAAAAGGTTTAAACAAATACTGCCAGTGCCGAAACAGGCAGAAAGATATTGATCACAGCATAGAAAATGCAGACAGGGAGCAGTCAGTTGAAGAAAGAGTGACATCTAAAGCAGCAGCAGCCCACTGCCATTCTAGGAGGTAAAAATAAAGCCAGCATTTGGAGAGAAGGTAGGAAGAGGCAAAATCTTCTGGAGAAGTCAATTGATTAATAGTTGGTACAAAAAGACTGTGCCGGGAGCAACAAAGACAAATCACCGTCCACAGTTTGAAGTGCATCCCCTGGTGCTAAAAATAAATACCTCATTTCATTGCCTGTGTTAAGGAAGGAGCAGCCCTGAGAAAAGGATTTGGCCTGAACAAAATGGAGATTTTCTTCTGATATTTAGAGTCAACCTAATAAGTGTTAAGATTTTGATTCTCAAGTATCAGAATCTTAAATGGCTATACTGATGACAGGACCCAGCATTTCCACTTCAACAAATCTTTCTTGTGGAAATCATAGCATGAATACATGAAGATGGATATATAAATTGTCCTATGAAGTATTGTTTGCAATAGAAAAAAATTGGAAAATGTATACTCAAATATAGGAGAATTCTTATACTATGCTATATTAATACGCACCAACATGGGAGAAGTTATTTCTGTGTTCAATAAATGCTTAGTGAGAAGTTACCGTGGTCCAAGCATGTGTCAGTAGCTAAGGACAGAGAAGTAAAAAAGACTGAAATGGTCTCTGCCTTTGTGGGGTTTCTAGTCTGGAAAACAAGACAGGTAGATACCAAGTAAACAAAGATGCATGCAGATAAAGAAGAAACTAGGATGCTGTGATGGAGAATAAAGGTGGGGGAGATATTTGATATTCATTTTCATTAAATAGGGTGATAGAAGTTCCCTTTGAGGTAATATATAAAGTGAAATCTAAGGAGTAAATAGGACAGGCATTGCCCCCAAAAAGCAGAAAAATAGTGCTCTAGGCAGGAGAAATTAAGAATAAGAACCAGGGGAGAGATACAGGAGAGAGGGGCTACCCAGAGGGTCTCATCCTTGAGGAGATGAGAGGGTACAGGATCCAGCTTACAAGTGGAGAGATGGTCCTTTAAAAGAAGAGAAACTGCCTAAATTCAAATATAAGAAAATAAATCGTTTGAGTGACAATGGAAGTAGGCACATGTCTATGTGCTAGTCAGAAGATGAGGAAATTAGTTCTAATATACAATTTTCTCTTTTCCTGCATGAATTACATGTGAGTGGAGGATGGAGAGGTGTAAATGTATGAGTGAGGTGGAAGGTGAGAAAAAAAATAAGGTATAAAATAATTTTCCCAGAAAGTGGGAAAGAGAAACTATTAAAAATGTATACAGCAGAATTTTCAAGGCAGTGTTGAATGTGCATAGATAATCGCATACAGTGCAGATATGCATATTAATTATTCTTACTGTAATTAATATAATTCATTCTCTTTGTTTGGCTTTCCACTGAGCAAAAACCTCCAGATTTAACACGTGGGAAAAAAATTGTGGAAATGACAAATACAAAACAATTAAAAACATAATGAGATTGAAACAAGGACATATACATTATGAGCAACCATGTAAATAGTGCCAAATAGAATGACATTCAAATTATTAAAATAACTAAAGTTGCAAATGAAATATGACTCATCTTAACATTATTTACCAAATAAAATAAACTAAATGAATCTCTTCCTAAAATAACTTTTTAAAAAATGTTACCTTTTAAAGTGTCTCAGATTTTTTTTGTTTTTTTGAAAACATATGGGCAGGTAGGAAATTTAAAATACAAAGCAGAAGTCTTTGTGCTGTCTAAATATAGATATAGTAGTGTGCCAGGCTTTAGCTGAAATTTCTCTATATATAACCTGTAATGGGTCCAGTATTTTCTTTTTAAAATGTTTTATTTCTAAAGAACATATAATGTAGCTAATTAAAATGCCAATTAACGAGGTTTTTATATTTCCTTAATTTTTGCTTTTGCTCCATTTCTACACACCTGTGTGATTGGAACCTCAAAAGAAAACACTACCCAACCATAAAACAAGGGGACAAACCATGACGTGCAAATCAAACACAACACTTCGAACCAGAGTGTTTTTTGGATTGTGTTAAAATTCTAAATTCTTTTAGGTTATTAAAATAACCTTTACACCAGTAGTTCTCAAACTTCAGTGTATATCAGAATTGAATTTTATTGAAAAGATAAATTCCTGGGCTTCACTCCATAACTACTGAGTTGGAATTTCTGTGGGCAGGCCAAGGAATCCACCTATTTTTTAAAGCTTCCCAGTTAGTTTTGAAGTAGATGTTTTTGACCACATGTTGAAAAAAATTGCTACCTCAATTTCAAACTATATTTCAGACTGATGACTTTAGTGCAAAAGGAGTAAAAAAATAAGTTATCCAATCAAATTTTGGATTCTTGGTAATACTGTACATTGGTTGTCCAATCAAAACTTGGTAATATTAATATGTTGTAGAATTAGATAAATATCTGGGAAACAAAGATCCCAACCCCAATTTGCATATATGAAGGTCCATCTTTGATTACACAGTGTCTGTCCTTATGCTATGTTGTGGTAAATATAAAGGTAGTTTTTGCTCATTAGATGGATAGTTTAGTGTCTAAAATTGTAAAATACCAGAAGAAACTGGATTCTTGTGGCACCACTGCAGGTGGCAATGTGGATTGAGAATGGCTTTGATGGAGGCTGTGTAACACTCATATGTTGGTGAGTAAACTATGAAAGATATAATAAGAACGAAATCTACCTGGATTGCTAAGGCTGACACCAGAAGTGGTTGAAATACTACAGCAAAGAAGCCAAATCCACCCACAGATAAACTGAAACCAACTTCATCCATGGAAAAGCTGAATCAGTCAGATCTTTATGCCAAGGTATTTACAAACTCTAACAGGACAGCTGGACACCTGAATAAATGATACTGTGAGTGGTCTGATTGCTGAGAGGTGAGAAGCTTGGGAGACTTCAATTGCCAACCCTCCAGACCCACACTAACCAATAGGATAGCCACTAGACACATATGACTACTGCACTTGAAATACTGCTAATGCAACTAAGATACTAAATTTCTAATCTTACTTAATTTTAATTAATTTAACTTAAATCTAAAACTAGACAACGGCATACAAGAAAAGAAAAATGGATCTAATACAGACCTTACACTCTTCACAAAAATTAACTTAAAATGGATCACAGATCTAACTGTAAAATGCAAAACTGAACAACTCCCAGAAGGTAACATATGAGAAAATGAAGATGACCTTGGGTTTGGAGATGACTTTTTAGATATAACACCAGAGTCATGATCCATACAAGAAAGAATTGATAAATTGGACTTCATTAAAATGTAAAACTTCCGATCTGTGAAAGACACTGTCAAGAGAATGACAAGACAAACCACAGACTGGGAGAAAATATTCGCAAAAGATATATCTGATAAATGACTGTTACCCAAAATAAACAAAGAACATTTGAAATTCAACAATAAGAAAACAAAAATTCTGATTAAAAATAAGCAAAAGACTTGAACAGATACCTCACCAAAGAAGATATACAGAGGGCAAATAAACATATGAAAAGATGCTTCAAATCATGCCATCAGAGAAATGCACGTTAAAACAATGAGATACCACTACATACCTACTAGAATAGCCAAAATCTAGAACACTGACAATACCAAATGCTTATGAGGTTGTGGGGCAACAGGAACTCTCACTCATTGCTAGTGGGGATGCAAAATGACACAGACATTTTGGAAGACAGTTTACAAAACTAAACCTACTCCCCATACAAACCAGCAGTCGCACTCCTTGGTATTTACCCAAAGGAGTTGAAAACTCATTTATTTCCACAGAAAAACCTGCACATGGATGCTTTTAGCAGATTTATTCATAACTGTTCAAACTTGGAAGCAACCAAGTTTTGCATCAGTAGGTGAATGGATAAACATAGTGGTACATCCAAACAATGGACTATTATTCAGCACTAAAAAGAAATGAGCTATCAAGCCATGAAAAGACATAGAGGAAACTAAAATGCATATTACTAAGTGAAACAAGCCCATCTGAAAAGGCTACATGCTGTATGATTCCAACTATCTGACATTCTGGAAGACAGTACTATGGAGACAGTTAAAAGATCAGTGGTCATCAGGGATTTGGGAGAGGGAAGGAGAGATGAATAGGTGGAGCACAGGGGATTTTTAGGTCAATGAAACTACTCTGTATGAAACTATAATGGTGGATACATGTCATTATATGTTTGTCCAGACCATACAATATCAAGATTGAACCCTAATGGAAACTATGATCTTTGGGTGATAATGATGTGTCAAGGTTGTTTCATCAACTGTAGCAAATGTATGACTCTGCTGGGGGACACTGATAATAGGGGATGTCTGGGGGCAGGGGATATATGGGAAATATCTGTACCTTCCTCTCAGTTTTGCTCTGAACCTAAAACTGCTCTAAAAAATAAGTCTACACAACATTGTTAATCAACTATACTCCAGTATAAAATAAAAATTTTAAAAATCAGAAAAAAATAAAATTTGTCATATTAAAAAAGTCTATAAAAACTTAAATCTAAAATCTGATATTTGATTCAGCATTGTAAAACTTTTAAGTATTTTGAACAATTTGAATATATAAATCTTTTGTTTTCAACTTACATTTTATGAAATATATAGATCAACTATATCCAATGAAAATGTAGTGTCCTAATTGAGAGATGCTATAAGTAGAAAATAAACACTGAATTTTGAAAACTTAGTATGAGAAAAAGAATGTAAACTAGGTCATTAGTAATTTTAATATTGATTACATGTTGAAATGTGAATTTGGATATACATGGTTACATGTGGTTAAACATATTATGAAAAATAATTTTACTTGTTTCTTTTTATTTTTTAAAATGTAATAGATGCTAGAACAATTAAAATGACATAGGCGGCATGCGCTATATTTCTACAGGACAAGGTTGCTTAGACAATTTTTAATAAGTTATATATGTATATCTAATTTGTCATGATTTTTGCCATTACATTGTCTGTTGAACTAGGACAAACAGAGAATCTTGCATGTAATAATTATGACCTAAATTATATAAGGAAACTGAGGACTGTTACTTGCACACACGGAGACTTGAGAGCAAAAGATATTCTTTTCAGTGTCATGGGAAAAGAGTAGGAGCTTGCCAGCTTCCAGGAACATGATCTCAACAAAATGAAGCTACCATGTCTACCAGCATCTGGTAGTTTGCTCCTACCCTCATTACCAAGAGGGAAAATACAGACATAGTCAGGAAGAGTAAAATCATGATTCACTTAAAGTGACCTAATAACTTGAGGAGGAAGATAAAGATGAGCAACCAGAAACTGTTTAAAAGGAAAAATTTTTTCTGAGAATTTACCTTCTTTGTGAGAAGATGCAAACAATTAAATTTCTGATACTACAGACGTTCTGAAAAATAAAGCAGATGAAAACGACCTTTCAAAAACCTATTCAGGGGGGCTGGGCAAGATGGCAGAAGAGTAAGATGCGGAGATCACCTTCCTCCCCACAGATACATCAGAAATACACCTACACGTGGAACTGCTCCTACAGAACACCCACTGAACGCTGGCAGAAGACGTCAGACCTCCCAAAAGGCAAGAAACTCCCCACGTACTTGGGTAGGGCAAAAGAAAAAAGAAATAACAGAGACAAAAGAATAGAGACGGGACCTGCACCTGTGGGAGGGAGCTGTGAAGGAGAAAAGGTTTCCACACACTAGGAAGCCCCTTCGCGGGCAGAGACTGCGGGTGGCGGAGGGGGGAAGCTTCGGAGCCACGGAGGAGAGCGCAGCCACAGGGGTGCGGAGGGCAAAGCGGAGAGATTCCCGCACAGAGGCTCGGCGCCGAGCAGCACTCACCAGCCCGAGAGGCTTGTCTGCTCCCCCGCCAGGGCGGGCGGGGGCTGGGAGCTGAGGCGCGGGCTTCGGTGGGATCGCAGGGAGAGGACTGGGGTTGGCGGCGTGAACACGGCCTGAAGGGGTTAGCGCACCACAGCTAGCCGGGAGGGAGTCCGGAAAAAAGTCTGCAGCTGCCGAAGAGGCAAGAGACTTTTTCTTGCCTCTTTGTTTCGCGGTGCGCAAGGAGAGGGGATTCAGAGCGCCGCCTAAACGAGCTCCAGAGACGGGCGCGAGCCGCGGCTATCAGCGCGGACCCCAGAGACGGGCATTGGACGCTAAGGCTGCTGCTGCCGCCACCAAGAAGCCTGTGTGCGAGCACCGGTCACTATCCACACCGCCCCTCCCGGGAGCCTGTGCAGCCCGCCATGGCCAGGCTCCCGTGATCTGGGGACAGCTTCCCCGGGAGAACGCACGGCACGCCTCAGGCTGCTGCAACGTCACGCCGGCTTCTGCCGCCGCAGGCTCGCCCCACATCCGTATCCCTCCCTCCCCAAGGCCTGAGTGAGCCAGAGCCCCCGAATCAGCTGCTACTTTAACCCCGTCCTGTGTGAGCGAAGAACAGACACCCTCAGGCGACCTACACGCAGAGGCGGGTCCAAATCCAAAGCTGAACCCCGGGAGCTGTACGAACAAAGAAGAGAAGGAAATTTCTCCCCGCAGCCTCAGAAGCAGCGGATTAAAGCTCCACAAACAACTTGATGTACGTGCATCTGTTGAATACCTGAATAGACAACGAATCATCCCAAATTCAGGAGGTGGACTTTGGGAGCAGGATATATTAATATTTCCCCTTTTCCTTTTTTTGTGAGTGTATATGTGTATGCTTCTGGGTGAGATTTTGTCTGTATAGCTTTGCTTTCACCATTTGTCCTAGGGTTTGGTCCGTCCGTTTTTTTTTTTTTTTTTTCTTAAAATACTTTTTTTCTTAATAAATGTTTTCTTAATAATTTTTTCCTTATTTTTTATTTTAAAAAATTTTAAAAATTATTTCTTACTAAATTTTTTATTTTTTATTTTAAAAAATTAAAATTTTTTTTCTTAATAAATTTTTTTCTTAATTTTTTTCTTATTTTTTATTATAAAAAATTAATAAATTTATTTTAAAAAATTAAAAAAATTTTTTTCTCAATAACTTTTTTCTTATTTTTTATTATAATAGCTTTATTTTATTTTATTTTATTTTATCCTCTTTCTTTCTTTCTTTCTTTCTATTTTTTCTCCCTTTTATTAAGAGCCATGTGGATGAAAGGCTCTTGGTGCTCCAGCCAGGCATCAGGGCTGTGCCTCTGAGGTGGGAGAGCCAACTTCAGGACACTGGTCCACAAGAGACCTCCCAGCTCCACGTAATACCAAACGGTGAAAATCTCTCAGAGATCTCCATCTCAACATCAAGACCCAGCTTCACTCAACGACCAGCAAGCTACAGTGCTGGACACCCTATGCCAAACAACTAGCAAGACAGGAACACAGCCCCATCCATTAGCAGAGAGGCTGCCTAAAATCATAATAAGGCCACAGACACCCCAAAACACACCATCAGACATGGACGTGCCCACCAGAAAGACAAGATCCAGCCTCATCCACCAGAACACAGGCACTAGTCCCCTCCACCAGGAAGCCTACATAACCCACTGAACCAACCTTAGCCACTGGGGACAGATACCAAAAACAACGGGAACTATGAACCTGCAGCCTGTGAAAAGGAGACCCCAAACACAGTAAGATAAGCAAAATGAGAAGACAGAAAAACACACAGCAGATGAAGGAGCAGGGTCAAAACACACCAGACCTAACAAATGAAGAGGAAATAGGCAGTCTACCTGAACAAGAATTCAGAATAATGATAGTAAAGATGATCCAAAATCTTGGAAATAGAATAGACAAAATGCAAGAAACGTTTAACAAGGACGTAGAAGAACTAAAGAGGAACCAAGCAACAATGAAAAACACAATAAATGAAATTAAAAATACTCTAGAAGGGATCAATAGCAGAATAACTGAGGCAGAAGAACGGGTAAGTGACCTGGAAGATAAAATAGTGGAAATAACTACTGCAGAGCAGAATAAAGAAAAAAGAATGAAAAGAACTGAGGACAGTCCCGGAGACCTCTGGGACAACATTAAACGCACCAACATTCGAATTATAGGGGTCCCAGAAGAAGAAGAGAAAAAGAAAGGGACTGAGAAAATATTTGAAGAGATTATAGTTGAAAACTTCCCTAATATGGGAAAGGAAATAGTTAATCAAGTCCTGGAAGCACAGAGGGTCCCATACAGGATAAATCCAAGGAGAAACATGCCAAGACACATATTAATCAAACTATCAAAAATTAAATATAAAGAAAACATATTAAAAGCAGCAAGGGAAAAACAACAAATAACAGACAAGGGAATCCCCATCAGGTTAACAGCTGATCTTTCAGCAGAAACTCTGCAAGCCAGAAGGGAGTGGCAGGATATACTTAAAGTGATGAAGGAGAAAAACCTACAACCAAGGTTACTCTACCCAGCAAGGATCTCATTCAGATTTGATGGAGAAATTAAAACCTTTACAGACAAGCAAAAGCTGAGAGAGTTCAGCACCACCAAACCAGCTTTACAACAAATGCTAAAGGAACTTCTCTAGGCAAGAAACACAAGAGAAGGAAAACACCTACAATAACAAATCCAAAACATTTAAGAAAATGGGAATAGGAACATACATATCAATAATTACCTTACATGTAAATGGATTAAATGCTCCCACCAAAAGACACAGACTGGCTGAATGGATACAAAAACAAGACCCATATATATGCTGTCTACAAGAGACCCACTTCAGACCTAGGGACACATACAGACTGAAAGTGAGGGGATGGAATAAGATATTCCATGCAAATGGAAATCAAAAGAAAGCTGGAGTAGCAATTCTCATATCAGACAAAATAGACTTTAAAATAAAGACTATTACAAGAGACAAAGAAGGACACTATATAATGATCAAGGGATCGATCCAAGAAGAAGGTATAACAATTGTAAATATTTATGCACCCAACATAGGAGCACCTCAATACATAAGGCAAATACTAACAGCCATAAAAGGGGAAATCGACAGTAACACAATCATAGTAGGGGACTTTAACACCCCACTTTCACCAATGGACAGATCATCCAAAATGAAAATAAATAAGGAAACACAAGCTTTAAATGATACATTAAACAAGATGGACTTAATTGATATTTATAGGACATTCCACCCAAAAACAACAGAATACACATTTTTCTCAAGTGCTCATGGAACATTCTCCAGGATAGATCATATCTTGGGTCACAAATCAAGCCTTGGTAAATTTAAGAAAATTGAAATCGTATCAAGTATCTTTTCCGACCACAACGCTATGAGACTAGATATCAATTACAGGAAAAGATCTATAAAAAATACAAACACATGGAGGCTACACAATACACTACTTAATAACGAAGTGATCACTGAAGAAATCAAAGGGGAAATCAAAAAATACCTAGAAACGAATGACAATGGAGACACGACGACCCAAAACCTATGGGATGCAGCAAAAGCAGTTCTAAGAGGGAAGTTTATAGCAATACAAGCCTACATCAAGAAACAGGAAACATCTCGAATAAACAACCTAACCTTGCACCTAAAGCAATTAGAGAAAGAAGAACAAAAAAAACCCAAAGGTAGCAGAAGGAAAGAAATCATAAAGATCAGATCAGAAATAAATGAAAAAGAAATGAAGGAGACAATAGCAAAGATCAATAAAACTAAAAGCTGGTTCTTTGAGAAGATAAACAAAATTGATAAACCATTAGCCAGAGTCATCAAGAGAAAAAGGGAGAAGACTCAAATCAATAGAATTAGAAATGAAAAAGGAGAAGTAACCATTGACACTGCAGAAATACAAAGGATCATGAGAGATTACTACAAGCAACTCTATGCCAATAAAATGGACAACCTGGAAGAAATGGACACATTCTTAGAAATGCACAACCTGCCGAGACTGAACCAGGAAGAAATAGAAAATATGAACAGACCAATCACAAGCACTGAAATTGAAACTGTGATTAAAAATCTTCCAACAAACAAAAGCCCAGGACCAGATGGCTTCACAGGCGAATTCTATCAAACATTTAGAGAAGAGCTAACACCTATCCTTCACAAACTCCTCCAAAATATTGCAGAGGGAGGAACACTCCCAAACTCATTCTACGAGGCCACCATCACCCTGATACCAAAACCAGACAAAGATGTCACAAAGAAAGAAAACTACAGGTCAATATCACTGATGAACATAGATGCAAAAATCCTCAACAAAATACTAGCAAACAGAATCCAACAGCACATTAAAAGGATCATACACCATGATCAAGTGGGGTTTATCCCAGGAATGCAAGGATTCTTCAATATACGCAAATCAATCAACGTGATACATCATATTAACAAATTGAAGGAGAAAAACCATATGATCATCTCAATAGATGCAGAGGAAGCTTTCGACAAAATTCAACACCCATTTATGATAAAAGCCCTGCAGAAAGTAGGCCTAGAGGGAACTTTCCTCAACATAATAAAGGCCATATATGACAAACCCACAGCCAACATTGTCCTCAATGGTGAAAAACTGAAACCATTTCCACTAAGATCAGGAACAAGACAAGGTTGCCCACTCTCACCACTATTATTCAACATAGTTTTGGAAGTGTTAGCCACAGCAATCAGAGAAGAAAAAGAAATAAAAGGAATCCAAATCGGAAAAGAAGTAAAGCTGTCACTGTTTGCAGATGACATGATACTATACATAGAGAATCCTAAAGATGCTACCAGAAAACTACTAGAGCTAATCAATGAATCTGGTAAAGTAGCAGGATACAAAATTAATGCACAGAAATCTCTTGCATTCCTATACACTAATGATGAAAAATCTGAAAGTGAAATTAAGAAAACACTCCCATTTACCATTGCAACAAAAAGAATAAAATATCTAGGAAAAAACCTACCTAAGGAGACAAAAGACCTGTATGCAGAAAATTATAAGACACTGATGAAAGAAATTAAAGATGATACAAATAGATGGAGAGATATACCATGTTCTTGGATTGGAAGAATCAACATTGTGAAAATGACTCTACTACCCAAAGCAATCTACAGATTCAATGCAATCCCTATCAAATTACCACTGGCATTTTTCACAGAACTAGAACAAAAAATTTCACAATTTCTATGGAAACACAAAAGACCCCGAATAGCCAAAGCAATCTTCAGAACGAAAAATGGAGCTGGAGGAATCAGGCTCCCTGACTTCAGACTATATTACAAAGCTACAGTAATCAAGACAGTTTGGTACTGGCACAAAAACAGAAACATAGATCAATGGAACAGGATAGAAAGCCCAGAGATAAACCCACGCACATATGGTCACCTTATCTTTGATAAAGGAGGCAAGCATATACAGTGGAGAAAAGACAGTCTCTTCAATAAGTGGTGCTGGTAAAACTGGACAGCTACATGTAAAATAATGAAATTAGAACACTCCCTAACACCATACACAAAAATAAACTCAAAATGGATTAAAGACCTAAATGTAAGGCCAGACACTATAAAACTCTTAGAGGAAAACATAGGCAGAACACTCTATGACATAAATCACAGCAAGATCCTTTTTGACCCAGCTCCTAGAGAAATGGAAATAAAAACACAAATAAACAAATGGGACCTAATGAAACTTAAAAGCTTTTGCACAGCAAAGGAAACCATAAAGAAGACCAAAAGACAACCCTCAGAATGGGAGAAAATATTTGCAAATGAAGCAACTGACAAAGGATTAATCTCCAAGATTTACAAGCAGCTCATGCAGCTCAATAACAAAAAAACGAACAACCCAATCCAAAATGGGCAGAAGACCTAAATAGACATTTCTCCAAAGAAGATATACAGATTGCCAACAGACACATGAAAGAATGCTCAACATCATTAATCATTAGAGAAATGCAAATCAAAACTACAATGAGATATCATCTCACACCAGTCAGAATGGCCATCATCAAAAAATCTAGAAACAATAAATGCTGGAGAGGGTGTAGAGAAAAGGGAACCCTCTTGCACTGTTGGTGGGAATGTAAATTGATACAGCCACTATGGAGAACAGTATGGAGGTTCCTTAAAAAACTAAAAATAGAACTACCATACGACCCAGCAATCCCACTACTGGGCATATACCCTGAGAAAACCATAATTCAAAAAGAGTCATGTAACAAAATGTTCATTGCAGCTCTATTTACAATAGCCAGGACATGGAAGCAACCTAAGTGTCCATCATCGGATGAATGGATAAAGAAGATGTGGCACATATATACAATGGAATATTACTCAGCCATAAAAAGAAACGAAATGGAGGTATTTGTAGTGAGGTGGATGGAGTTAGAGTCTGTCATACAGAGTGAAGTAAGTCAGAAAGAGAAAAACAAATACAGTATGCTAACACATATATATGGAATCTAAGGAAAAAAAAAAAAAGGTCATGAAGAACCTAGTGGCAAGACGGGAATAAAGACACAGACCTACTAGAGAATGGACTTGGGGATATGGGGAGGGGGAAGGGTAAGATGTGAAAGGGTGAGAGAGTAGCATGGACATATATACACTACTAAATGTAAAATAGATAGCTAGTGGGAAGCAGTCGCATAGCACAGGGAGATCAGCTCGGTGCTTTGTGACCACCTAGAGGGGTGGGATAGGGAGGGTGGGAGGGAGGGAGACGCAAGAGGGAAGAGATATGGGAACATATTTATATGTATAACTGATTCACTTTGTTATAAAGCAGAAACTAACACACCATTGTAAAGCAATTATACTCCAATAAAGATGTTTAAAAAAACAACAACAACAAAAAAGACCTCTCAAGGCTGCCTATGATTAAAAAAAAAAAAAAAACAAACATAGTTGTATGTTAAATATTGCTTCATTACCCATGATGGCCAGTGGTAAGTTGGAAAATTTTTTAAAGTTATTCTTTGGTAGAAAAATAATATGTGGCATTTTATGATATAAGCATTCATTCAAAATATATTTATTCATTGCCTCAATGTAAAAAAAAAAAAAAAAAAAAAAAAAAGAATGCCCTGTCAAATGCTTTGGAGAATGCAAAAGTGAGCTACACAGAACTACGTCCTTCCCTCTGATAACAAGTAAATAACTATTCTCAGAAAGTGCTCTCTCCAGACTTTATCCACATCACTCTTGCAACTTCCCTGTCCTGGATTAACTGCTCCTGCTCCCGTCTTCCCGGCTTATCTTGCTGGGCTCTGTGTCTGGACCAGGTGATTGAAGATTTCCTTTACCAATCCATTGAATACTCCTCTCTGGTGTACTGATGAAGCACACCCTCCCACACTCTGTGCTTGCATTAGCCTTCATCCTCATACAGCACATTTAGAGGAGCCCCGACACTTAAGGACTCCTATCAGTGTGGCTGGTCAGCCTAAGAAATAGTGAAAGAAGCAGTCTGTGTTAATTACATCAAATGAGGAATCCCTTGCCTTTTACTCTCAGATTCCTGTTCTTCTATAAAATATATAAGAAGATAACAGAAGTACTAATTTCAAAAACTGATCTACCAAGGACCCAAATGGAAATGTATATACTAGATAGAATATGCTAACAAATCTAATTAAGAAATAGTTTTTGTAATAGCTGGAATTATGATTATAATCATCCTTTCCTATAATCATCCTTTCCCTCTTGAACCCTCACCTTGAGTGATGACTGAATAGAGTGTGCAGTATACTTGCTTTAAAAGAGACTCACCTGTCATAAAAGCTAAAAACACAGAATTAGTACAGCCTCTGGCAGAGATTTATTAATTATGCCAACTAAAACAGATGGGCAGTAAAGCTTTAAAATCTGGTTTTCTTTATGGCCTGGAATGATAACGAGTAATAGGTCAAATATCACACTGAAAGTGGTGATTGTTCTTTATTTAAGAAGAATGATAGGACTTCCCTGGTGGCGCAGTGGTTAAGAATCTGCCTGCCAATGCGGGGGACACGGGTTCGAGCCCTGGGCCGGGAAGATCCCACATGCCGCGGAGCAACTAAGCCTGTGCACCACAACTACTGAGCCTGTGCTCTAGAGCCCGCAAGCCACAACTACTGAGCCCGCATGCCACAACTACTGAAGCCTGCATGCCTAGAGCCCTTGCTCTGCAACAAGAGAAGCCACCACAATGAGAAGCCTGCACACCACAGTGAAGAGTAGCCCCCGCTCACCTCAACTACAGAAAGCCCGTGTGCAGCAACGAAGACCCAATGCAGCCAAAAATAAATAAATAAATTTATTTTTTAAATAAAAAGAAGAAGAATGAAGTGGGCATCTTAAAACTTTCTTTGTTTGAATAGTTGTTCTCCCTCCAAAAGAATTCAGATTACTTTATCATGTAAATAAGGAAGTATATAAAGTATCATTTTTTAAAGTTGGTCATAACATTTTTTATTTCAGAACAAAGCAAAGATGGAAGTTAAAGAATACTACTATACCTTAAAACCCATATCATAAAACCTCAGTCCCCCAATACTACCTACAGATCAGACTGTAGAATATACATGAAATTACTTTGCATAATATGAGTGAGAGAAGTATATACATGTTACACACACACACATATATGTAATAGGGTTTATTTAAATGACATAGAACATCACCCCCATAAATCTTAATTCACGGCAAGAATTTAGCCTTCTAAATCCTCAATGCCATTGAAGATCCTTGGTTTCCATTCCTGGTTGCTCAGCCTCTGACTCAGACCCACTCACTTCTTGGAACACCCAAATGTCATAGCAATCCATCCACCATTTTTGTAATCTTTAACCACATGGTTCCTTGTTTTTTCATGCATTCAGACAGATTTTGCTTTACTGTGTGATGATCTCACATTCCCTTGCACACCCAAAATGTGGTAAAATGTATACATATTTTTTCTCCATAAGAGAGATATAATAAACACCAGTCACTTTAAGGGTTGTTCGACCAACGTTAGGCTACTTAGTTTGGGGAATCTCAAACACTAAATCTGCTAAATTTTCATATTGCCATCTCTGACAATAGTGAGTATAGGATAGTTTTCAGCAAAATTATACACAGAAAACTTTCATAGATTAATAAAAATCTCTGAGTTTGGATGACTCTCCCTCATTCTGTAAAATTTTCCACTTGATACTTGAAACTGTCCTCAGAGTTTTATTTCTAATCAATTAATCCAGTATTTATTTTACATCTACCATTTGCAGAGCATTGTGTTAGGCACTTTGATGAATAGCGAAAACAGAGATACCACCCCGAAGTAGCTTGTCAACCAAACTGGAAGGCAAGATAGAAATATGTAGTGAGGTTTCTAAGATGAACACAAGTGGAAATTTTGTGGCATGGTTTGCAACTCCTTTCTTCCCTCCCTATCTCCCATCTTTATTTTTATCAACTAATTTCATGAGGGCTTTTAGTAGTTTTGTCTAAGACAGCAGGGCTAATAAGAGAGGAAAGTTGGTTTGTGCAAAAACTTACTGGGAAGACACCAGAGAGGAAAGAAGAGAAAAATACACCATCAATTCCTGAAAGGAACCATTTTTGAGCTCTTGCAGGAAGTGATGGGAGAGAGAGAAAAACTTCAGATGATTTTCCAGTCAAGACCATATGAGACTTAGAACACAAAGTAATGTAGTTTCTTGGTTGGGGAAACGGGGGCAAGTAATTAAATTCAGCATGAAGTTGAAGAAAAAGCTCATTTTTACCTCTCTATGATTTCCTAGACATCTCTGCAGTTTTTACTCACTCAGAGGTCAAAGAATCCATCGGTAGAAATCCCTGTGCCTGACAGAACAGCAGGAACAAGTACAACACCCACGGAGGGGCGTTCTCATGGCAGTGGTGGCCATGTGGAGGCACTGCTTTCAAATGGTTAGTGCAGAAGAATGTGAGCAGTCTTATTCCAGAGCACATTACAATGCCCCTTGAGGCCCCAGAAATAACAATGATCCCAGGAGGTGGTGCCAAAGTCCTGCTACGATATATGTAAGCTTGAGCTAATGAGTTATTAAAATCCACAGATAAAGTCCTGAGAACATTCAGACTACAAAGTTATGAAACAATAATGAACAATTGAGGATGGAATATAGTTAAGTCCAAAATTGTGTGGTAGGAATCCATGTGTCATAGAATTTCAGACATGGTTGAAAGCTAGAAGAGTGAGTAAATGTTTCATCAAAGTATTGGGAATAACATGGGACACTGAAGGATCAGTAGTTCTTACGGATTACGCCAAAATTCATATGTTGAAATCCAGCCCCCAATTTGATGGTATTAGGAGGTGGGGCCATTGGGAGGTAATTAGGTCGTGAGGGTAGAACCCTCATAAATGGGATTAGGGCCCTAATAAGAAGAGCACAGAAACTCAGCTCTCTCTCTCTTTCTGTGGTGTGAGGATACAGCTAGAAATTGGCAGTCTACATCCCAAAAGAGAGATCTCACCAGAACCCAACCGTGCTGGCACCCTGATCTCAGACTTCCAGCCTCCAGAAGTATGAGGAATAAATGTCTATTAATTAAGCTAACAACAAAAAAAAAGAGTTATAAAGTCAGAGGAAAGAATTTTGGTGACAAAAATTATTCAACATGGAAGTTTTCAGTAGTTTCATGGGATCTGAAACAACATCCAAAGTGTTATAGCTAATGGATATCAATAAAATGGAGACAGTGAACACTGCTCAACTCAGTGTAAATGTTTGCCAGTGAAAGGAAGGAAAAATTCTAGGTGGTAGATGAAGAAACATATTTCATGTGAAACTCTTTACTTTTTCTCGTCTTTTAAAAAAGTTTCCCTTGTTTGAAATATATTTGAGGGCAGAAAACATGAAACCAAAAAAGAATAAGAGAGTGAACATGATGGAATTGATAAATGTGGGACCATATTTCTTGGAACCTATCCTTGCTTTTTGAATTTCCACATTATGATGTCTCCCTGCTGTTGCACCCCACTGAAGTACCCATCTTTAGGCAGAAACCCATGTTCAGAATGCTTCCATGCCCCCATCAATTTACCAGTCAAGTTTATCATGCCTGAGCTGAAGATTACTTACTTATTCATAATTGAAAATATAGATTGACTTTTAGTTACTATCAAGTTAGCATGTTTTTCCTTAATTGTACGTGAATTTTAAAGAGGGAAAGAAAAGTCGTAATTTGAAGAAATAATTCTCTAATGGGAATTTTAAGCCCTAAAGCCATCAGGCAAGTAAGATGGGAATATGTTGGATTAGAAGGCAGGGAGTGAATGAGGACTTCCAAAACTATTCATAACACAAGAGATGGGCAACTTTTTACTCTATGAAACTCAGATCTCCTTTATTTCACATCTTTATAACTACCTACTTTCATATCAGCTATTTTCTGTCTATCTTAAAATTCCTGATATACTCAAATTAAATATGCAGTGTTAGAAGTCAACCTAAATATCTGCTAAATAGGTAGAAATAGCATTTAGAGATTCAAATTCTCTTATTTTTAAGTTAAACAAACTATTTCATCTCCTCTTATGCAAAAAAGAAATTCTTATCCTTTGCCACATTTCCATAACGTTTAATATGGAAGAAGGCAGGTGAGGAAAAATAATGGTGGTTGATCTGGTTTTCTGATTTTGTGGTATCTCGCATGCTTTTCAATGCCTCAAGCTTCCTTTGAATTGATATAGAATGCATACATGAAATTTTTACATAAAATTCAGAGTGTAGTTTGATAATTGTGAAGCAGTCCCAGTTAAGTAAAATTGGTATCTGCTTTGCTATATCAAATGATACCAGAAAACAATATATTTTGAATTATTATATACTTTATTACTTAATATTTATTTTCAAATAACAACAAAAAGATTTTTGAAATCCAAAATAATTTAGTCCATGGAAACTTTTTGATTGGTAGTTTTATTTTGTGTTATATCTAAGTATTTTATTGACTGCCTTAACTTTTTAAGTTATTCTTTGTAACAATATCTAGATATGATTGTACATGTGACAAGTTTGTCACAGCTTTCCCTCAGTCCTCAGCTCTTCCCCTCTAAACACAAGGGGAAGAAAACTGCTCAGTTGGTTTTCTGGGCACTCACAACACCACATATATGGTGTTAATCCCTGAAACCCAGCAAACTGTTGAAGTATAAAAAACAATATTCTCCAAGTGCAGAGGTTCAAGTAGTGCAAAGACACTTAAAATGATACAGAAGGCCCATGTCTCTACTACCAAAAGAATTACTGAACTGCTGTTTTCAATGCTCTGTTTTTGTATGTAACTTTTCTTGGCAACAGATGCAATATTTATAGTAAAGTCTATCACCGTTTATTAATGTTATACATTAGAGTTATTTGCTACTCTAAAAATGATATGCTAAAATATGCCGAAGCATTTTCAAATAAAACAAGAAAAATGAGCTGACAATGTATTAATTGCATTTCATTGTTTCATAATGGAACCTGATAAACCTTGAATAAAACAATGTAAATATATCGATTCCATTTAGCATAATTGTGCTAACCATTTATAATGAAATCTCCAGAGAATCCTTTTCTACTTCATTTTCCCTAAAATTGCAAGAGATTTTTTCCCCTCTTCTTTCTTTCCTTCTGCCATTGTCTAAAACAGTAGCTTTCCAGTAATTCATAAGCAAGCAGAAGAACACAGCAATGATATGAATGCGCATATGTCTGTTGTACTGATAAACAACTTGCTAATTGGGATCTTTCAATTAAATGTGATTTGGAAAAGCTGGTTGCAGGTATAGTGCATCTTGCATGTTGTTTGTTGCAAGACAAAATGGATCAAAAGGCTAGTCTCAAAACTCTATTAACAGATATTAAAATAGGTGCATTGTTAAATGTATACCAATGATTCAGTTTGCCATAAGAAGCAGTTCCACCATAAATGTTTTAGATACTATGTTTTTATTGAGTTCGTGATAAAACTTCTTCCACTTGGAGGAAATGATACATATAGGAACACCCAACAACTCAACAGCCAAGTTAGATATAGAATCTGTGGTCATGCTCTCTGTGTTAAAGACACATGGAGCAAGAGATGCACATTGACATGAAAACTTGTCTTTTAAAGACTGTAAATTCCTTGCATACATATTTATGTTTGTGTTGCTGATAGTTCTGACAACATTATGCAAGTACACCTGCATCCTTAACATGAGGGACCAGTCTCTATTTTAATACCAAGAAGAAGAGAGTAGAAACAGGGTTGGGTGGAAGGACAAGAAAAGAAATAGACTCAATTGCATATGAAAATTCAGTATACAAGAAAGTCCCATATCTCATATAAGCAGAGGGAAGATGGACTCCTTCATAAAAAGGGTGCTAAATGAGGATAGCCACATGGAAAACAATAAAAGGGGGCCAATTCTTCACATCATACATTAGGATAAGCTCCAAAAGGATCAGAGTTGACTGTCAAAAAATAAAATAAAGCAACATACTAGAAAAAACACAGATTAACTGCTTTATAACTTGTAGTTGGGAAAAACTTTCCTAACTATAATTCAAAATCCAGAAGGAATAATGGGGAAAATGACTAATCTTATTAAAATTTAAGAATTTTTTACAAGGAAAAAATACCATAAGCAAAATAAAAAAACAAACTAGGGGAAAATTGCAGTTATATCACACACAAAGGGGTAGTATCCTTAATATATTATTAAATTCATATTAAAAGAAAAGCACTCAAAACCCTAAATGGTCTGCAGCTATGAACAATATTCAATCTTTCTTCTAGTAAAAGAATGTATCGGAAGACTGTTTCTCACCAATCAGATACAATATGAAAGTTTAATAGTATAAGCCATAAGGGAGGCCATTGGAAAACAGGCATTCGAATATACTGCAGGTGGGAATGCAAAATACTATAACCCCTAAGGAGAGGAATTGGCAATATCTAACAAAATTTCATATAAATATGTATATTTACCTTTTGACCTAGCAATCCCACTTCTAGGAAACTATTCCAAAATATACTGATAAAATATACACAGTTGATTTATTACAGCACTCTTTGTAATAGTAAAAGACTTGAAACAAAGCAAATGTCCATCAAATTGGGAATAAGCCATGTACATGAAAAGTAATGAGGAATACCCCTGTATACTACCATGGAGTGATCTCCAAGGTAGGTGGAAAATATCAAGGTGGAAAGCAGCATGTGTAGTTTGCTACTGTTTATTTAAGGAAGGGACTACATCTACCTATATATTCATGTAAAATTATATTATAAAGTTTATATTACAATATTATAACATATAAAATTTATATTATAAAATAAATATGTATTATAAAAACAAGCATAAAGTTAAATACATAAAGGTTTTCCTAGAAGGAGAGAGAATAGAGAGAACAGGGATAAAAACTAAACATTTTGGAATATGCCCTATTTTGTGAATTTTAAATTTCACTTTGACCGCACCTAAATATTTTAAATAATTTTAAAGCAAAATCAATTTCAAAAAGCATTTCCTAAAATTTAAAAGTAAAATCCATGTATCATATTGATAGTACAACAACACAAGGAAGAACTATTTCAAGTAACTTGTAAATTTGACCAAACATTCCTAGTGGGATATATTTTAAAGGCAACAGAAACTACAAAAACAAATTCTTAATTTGTTTTCAGTTAGTAAGTGTCAATATTACTATTTTGGAACTGTCATGTGTGTATTGTGGGATAAAGCAAACGGGTAATTATACCGGTGTTCTCGAAAACCAGGATTTTTAAGCATGGAGGGAACAAAATGCAATTATAAGGTCAATGAAGTTAAGTAAAAACCCCATAGTCCTTAATATGAAATGTAGTTACCAATAAGAATTTATAATGTGTTATATAAGCACAAAGGAAATAATGTATTTCGTATCTCTGTCCACCAAAATGTCTTGAAACAGTGACTAATATAGAAACAATGAACACCCTTAGTTCCTGGTCTTTAACTGCAATTTCTGAGTAAAAGGAATTGAAACTCCTTAGAGAAATAGTTGATTCCAGGTCTAGGAAAAGAGGAAAAGAAATGCATAATATGAACTTGGATCATCTTAAATACCAAAGAGAAAGTTACTGTCAAAGCCCATGAGAATTATCTCTAGTGGATTCAGGAACTAATAAAAAAGGCTACCACTGGCCAAAGACTAGAAAATTTGAGCATCAATAAGGATAATGACTGCCATGAATTGAAACACATGACATATGTTTTATTTAGTCTATCGCTTTGTAAAGCTTCTCAAAAAAAAAAAACAACACGAAAACCAGAAACATTTACCTGCTTTGGAGGGCATTAATGAACTGACAATTTTTAAAACAGTAAATAAAGGAAAAGATCAAGCAGTTATCCCACCTCTCCTATACCAACTGTAATTCAGGGTAACCAAATAGTTGGTGAGGGTAATTTCATCTTTATAGAATTATTCCAGTTAGTGAATACAGAAGGAATGATAAAATATTACAATTTTATACATCCTAAGGAAATATGAGTCTGAGCGATGTTCAGCAATTGCTATAATATCAAAAAAGTTAACCAGTTAGACACCATGTGCTTCCTAATGGAAATACCCAACAACACCTACAAAGTATTCTTGTAAAAACAAACAAACTCCCCCCCAAATCTGATGTGGACTACACTCCTTGCCTCCTGATTTCTTCTGTGTTTTCTCCTGTCATCTATGGAGTTAACCCCAAATCACTAGCCTGAGGGTCGAGGGAGCTTTCTTTACCCCTTTGGGGTATGCGCCTTCACCCATTTCTTATAATTATTTTCTCCTAAACATCATTTTCTCCCCATCACCATCCCTTCTGTTGCAGGTGTACCAGCAATGCAAACTTCCATTAAAGACCAGGAGACTAGGGATGGGAAGTCAATGACAACAGGAACTAGACTCACAGGTTTACGGAACGTGAGGAGGCGGAGATGGAGCCATGGCAAGGTCAGCAATGTAACTGAGGGCTTTTTGGTGGAAGATTATAATATGGTGGATAAAACAAGTACAATTTCTATGAGCCCACATCCAGTCTCAATTCCACTGACATCATTATCCATACTTCTGAGCACCCATCTGCATCCACCACCCTTTGTGATAAGCAGGGCACAGACGAGGATCAGTGCCAGGAAGACTCCTGACACACTAATTGCTAACAATGAATACAGTATCTTTAAGAATAGGAATTATGTCCTCCTGGATCTTTGTAGCACACACATCACCTAATATATTGTTATGTATGTGGAAAGCATTTGGTAAGTAGTGAACATAAGACAATGTAAAAGAAGATAATTACGAATGATAACAAACTGTCATCATAGGCTACTGAAGTTCTTCACTTTCACTGAAGAAAAATACACTAATTGTTTAAAATTTTGAACAATTAAATAGAGTGTAAAATAGTTGGAGTAATATTACATTTAAGTGAAAAGTTTTAGTTCAAGAATGAAATATTGTATGAAATTTGAATATCTCTAAAAGAAAAATTTATTCTTTTTTATCAATTGCTGTTAATAAAGTCCCTTGTTATTAACTGTAACCTTATTATTTATTACTGCAACATTATATAGATACAAGTTTTTCTTTTCCTTTTTCAAAATAAAATATGTTAATGTAATTGGAAAACATCATTATTTTTCTCCTTTTGTTATTGATATTTTTTTTTTTTTTTGTCTTACAGTTTTATTAAATAAAAAACTCCACTAAAAGAATATTGTGTTACCTTTGGTTCCTATTCTGCAATTTTTTTTTAACATCTTTATTGGAGTATAATTGCTTTACATTGTTGTGTTAGTTTCTGCTGTATAACAAAGTGAATCAGCTATACGTATACATGTACCACTCTCAGAATGGGAGAAAATATTTGCAAACAAAGCAACCGACGAGGGATTAATCTCCAAAATATACAAACAGCTCATACAGCTCTATGTCAAAAAATCCCCAAACAACCCAATCAAAAAATGGGCAGAAGATCTAAATAGACATTCCTCCAAAGAAGACATACAGCTGGCCAAAAAGCACATAAATAGATGCTCAATATCACTAATTATCAGAGAAATGCAAGTCAAAACTACAATGAGGTATCACCTCACACTGGTCAGAATGACCATCATCAAAAAGTCTATAAACAATTAATGCTGGGGAGGGTGTGGAGAAAAGGGAACCCTTCTACACTGTTGGTGGGAATGTAAATTGGCACAACCATTGTAGAGAACAGTATGGAGGTTGCTTAAAAAACTAAAAATAGAATTACCATGTAATCCAGCAATCCCCCTCCTGGGCATATATCTGGAGAAAACTCTAATTCGAAAAGATACATGCACCCCAATGTTCATAGCAGCACTATTTACAATAGTCAAGACATAAAGCAATCTAAATGTCCATCGAGAGACAAGGATGTCCACTCTCACCACTATTATTCAACATAGTTCTGGAAGTCCTAGCCATGGCAATCAGAGAAGAAAAAGAAATAAAAGGAATACAAATTGGAAAAGAAGAAGTAAAACTGTCACTGTTTGCAGATGACATGATACTATACATAGAGAATCCTAAAACTGCCACCAGAAAACTGCTAGAGCTAATTAATGAATATGGTAAAGTTGCAGGATACAAAATTAATGCACAGAAATCTCTTGCATTCCTATACACTAATGATGAAAAATCTGAAAGAGAAATTATGGAAACACTCCCATTTTCCATTGCAACAAAAAGAATAAAATACCTAGGAATAAACCTACCTAGGGAGACAAAAGACCTGTATGCAGAAAACTATAAGACACTGATGAAAGAAATTAAAGATGACACCAACAGATGGAGAGATATACCATGTTCTTGGATTGGAAGAATCAACATTGTGAAAATGACTATACTACCCAAAGCAATCTACAGATTCAATGCAATCCCTATCAAATTACCAATGGCATTTTTTACAGAGCTAGAACAAATCATCTTAAAATTTGTATGGAGACACAAAAGACCCCGAATAGCCAAAGCAGTCTTGAGGGAAAAAAACGGAGCTGGAGGAATCAGGCTCCCTGACTTCAGACTATACTACAAAACTACAGTAATCAAGACAATATGGTACTGGCACAAAAACAGAAACATAGATCAATGGAACATGATAGAAAGCCCAGAGATAAACCCACGCACCTATGGTCAACTAATCTATGACAAAGGAGGCAAAGATATACAATGGAGAAAAGACAGTCTCTTCAATAAGTGGTGCTGGGAGAACTGGACAGCTACATGTAAAAGAATGAAATTAGAATACTCCCTAACACCATACACAAAAATAAACTCAAAATGGATTAGAGACCTAAATGTAAGACTGGACACTATAAAACTCTTAGAGGAAAACATAGGAAGAACACTCTTTGACATAAATCACAGCAAGATCTTTTTTGATCCACCTCCTAGAGTAATGGAAATAAAAACAAAAATAAACAAATGGGACCTAATGAAACTTCAAAGCTTTTGCACAGCAAAGGAAACCATAAACAAGACCAAAAGACAACCCTCAGAATGGGAGAAAATATTTACAAACGAATCAACGGACAAAGGATTAATCTCCAAAACATATAAACAGCTCATTCAGCTCAATATTAAAGAAACAAACACCCCAATCCAAAAATGGGCAGAAGACCTAAATAGACATTTCTCCAAAGAAGACATACAGACGGCCACGAAGCACATGAAAAGATGCTCAACATCACTAATTATTAGAGAAATGCAAATCAAAACTACAATGAGGTATCACCTCACACCAGTTAGAATGGGCATCATCAGAAAATCTACAAACAACAAATGCTGGAGAGGGTGTGGAGAAAAGGGAACCCTCTTGCACTGTTGGTGGGAATGTAAATTGATACAGCCACTATGGAGAACAATATGGAGGTTCCTTAAAAAACTAAAAATAGAATTACCATATGACCCAGCAATCCCACTACTGGGCATATACCCAGAGAAAACCATAATTCAAAAAGACACATGCACCCGAATGTTCATTGCAGCACTATTTACAATAGCCAGGTCATGGAAGCAACCTAAATGCCCATCAACAGACGAATGGATAAAGAAGTTGTGGTACATATATACAATGGAATATTACTCAGCCATAAAACGGAACGAAATTGAGTCATTTGTTGAGACGTGGATGGATCTAGAGACTGTCATACAGAGTGAAGTAAGTCAGAAAGAGAAAAACAAATATCGTATATTAATGCATGTATGTGGAACCTAGAAAAATGGTACAGATGAGCCGGTTTGCAGGGCAGAAGTTGAGACACAGATGTAGAGAACAGGCATATGGACACCAAGGGGGGAAAACTGCGGTGGGGTGGGGATGGTGGTGTGCTGAATTGGGCGATTGGGATTGACATGTATACACTGATATGTATAAAATTGATGACTAATAAGAACCTGCAGTATAAACAAACAAACAAAACAACTAATACTAAACTTTCATTGGGTTATTTGTATGGAAATATGTTAATATAAATGTTTCAGACATTACATGAAATTTCTAAAAATCTTATATGTTCTGGTATAATGTTATAAGTCATAATCCTAGTTATTACTTTAAAATGTATATCTCAGAAATAACTAATTTTCTTGTCAACTGCATTATTATGAACTTTCATCAAATCTTTTACCGTGGTCATTTTTAAGTCTTTTGTCATTTACAGACAGTTCTGGGTGTACTCTGATGCTTTTGTAAATATGTTCCTATAAAAGGGTTTCATCTTCAGGAAATTCATGGAAAAGACTCTGACAAGTACAGGTTTCTGGTACCTGACTGTACTGCTGAACTGAATGAATAAGTATTTTCAGAACTCTAATGAAAAACTGATGAGCTCATAAAAGTGCTAACAAAAGATCAAGATGAAAAAAAAATTAATTACATGGGACTGAGTGAACTGATGAGGATGAGTAAAATTTTTGTGACTTTCTGTTTGAATTTAAAAAAAGAAAAAATCCCACAAGGATTCAGAGGCAAAGAATATACAAATCAATTTTCACTGCAAAGTAAAGGAACTGTTACAGTGGAGGATTACTGGACTGAATGTCAATATTATGACATAGTATGAGTGTGTTTCATGTTTGGTAATTGCAATCATTGTTGCTTTTGTTGTGGTCATCCATGTACAATGCTTGGTGTCAGTCTATTTATCTCTTGTAAAAATAAAATACAGTGTGTGTGAAAAAAAAAATAAATAAGTAAATAAATAAATAAATAAATAAATGTCCATCGACAGAGGAATGGATAAAGAAGATGTGGTACGTATATACTATGGAATATTCTCAGCCATAAAAAAGAATGAAATAATGCCATTTGCAGCAACATGGATGGACGTCAAGATTATCATACTAAGTGAAATAAGTCAGACAGAGAAAGACAAATATCATATGATATCACTTATATGTGGAATCTAAAAAAAAAATGATACAAATGAACTTATTTACAAAATACAAACAGACTCACAGACTTAGGAAACACTTAACAGTTACCAAAGGGGAAAGGTAGGGGCAGGGATAAATTAGGAGGTTGGGATTAACATATACACACTACTATATATAAAATAGATAATCAACAAGGACTTACTGTATAGTATGGGGAACTCTGCTCAATACTCTGTAATAACCTATATGGGAAAAGAATCTGAAAAAGAATGGATACATGTATATGTATAACTGAATCACTTTGCTGTACACCTGAAACTAACACAACATTGTAAATCAACTATACTCCAATATAAAATAAAAATTAAATTGAAAAAAGGTACAAATTACCAGTTATAATATAAATAAGTACTAAAAATGTAATGTATAACATGATGACTATAGTTAACACAGGTATATGATACATATGAAAGTCGTTAAGAGAGTAAATCTTAAGAGTTCTCATCACAAGGAGAAATTTTTTTTCTTTTTTTCCCATTTCTTTCTAGTATATCTATATGAGATGATGGATGTTAACTAAACTGTGGTAATCATTTCACAACATATATGTCAAACCCTCATGTTGCACACCTGAACCTTATACAGTGATGTATATAAATTATATCTCAATAAAATTGGAAAATATATAAAAGCTCCAAGTGTAATCTAGAATGAGAGAAATGAAGTACCTTGAGTTCTATGTCTTGTTATCATTATTTATATTTAATGTACTGTATAAACATAGGAGCATGTAACACCATAGCAATTGGAAACACAAACTATCTGAAACAATATCTAACAATTTTAAGTCATTATAAATCTACTCTCTAAATGAATGCTTATAACTGAGTCTGAATAGGTCAAAGGTAGACTCTATAGCTGGGAATTCTCCCATTAACTTCCAGGATGAATATTATGTTTAATAATGCAAATAAGTACATAGTAATAGAAAATTTACATATTTTTTTAAAAACTCAATAGTAACCACAGCAATTATTTAGATCTTAGGCCACAAAATAGTTTTCAATAGGGGAGTATTTTGTCATGGATATTGTTTAGAATTACCAGTGTATGATAATAAAAAGCATGTCAACTTTTAGTCAACTTTATCATTGTTTTTATTTCTCTACAGATACTGCACCTCCTTATTATTGCCTGTACCCAGGTAAGCCCACTCCACCACCCCATTCATTATATTCCACTACTGCACAGAGTAATAGTTGAAAAGACTAGTAAAATGGACAAACGTAAAAATTTTACCAAGAAGAGAAGATACAAATAAATAATATTAGGAATATAAAAAGGAGATATAACTTTAAATATCACAGCAATTAAAAAGTTAAGAAGAATACTAAATTTTAGATGAAATTAAAATATCCTAGTAAAATATAACTTATGAAAACTAACTAGGAAAGAACACTTTATTAGTCAATTAAATTGAATGTTATTTATTTAGTTCTTTTGGCTGTGTCGGATCTTAGTTGCAGCACATGGGCTCTTTGTTGTGGCATGCAGGCTCCAGAGTGTGCGGGCTCAGTAGTTGCAGCGCGTGGGCTCTCTAGTTGTGGTGCACGGGCTCCAGAGCAAGTGTGCTCTCTAGTTGTGGTGCTTGGGCTCCAGAGCGCGTGGGCTCAGTAGTTGCAGGACGCGGGCTTAGTTGCCCCAAGGCATGCAGGATCTTAGTTCCCTGACCAGGGATTGAACCCGCGTCCCCTGTGTTGGAAGGCAGATGCTTAACCACTGGACCACCAGGGAAGTCCCGAATTGAATGTTAATTTTAATTCACACAAAGAAAACACTAGTCATCTAGGATTAGTGGTAATTCACACCAAACCTTCAAGGAACTGGTTGTTCCAATCTTAAGCTCACTTTTTCAGAAAATATGGAAGGAGAAACTCCCAACTCATTCCATGAGATCAGCATATCCTTGATACCAAAACCAGACAACAACAGAATGAGAAAAGAAAAGGCTACTATTATTTGTGAATCCAAATGGAAAAATTCCAAACAAAATATTAACAAACCAAATATAGTGGTATACAGGAAAAAAATCATGACCAGGTAGGATTTATCCTAACAATACACAGATTATTTGACATTATTAATAGAAAATCCATATTTTCATTCTTATATGTGCAAAAAACTTAATGAAAGTCGACATGCATTCATGATTAAAAAACTTCACTTAGCAAACTAGGAATTAGAAATAACTTCCTTAAAAGTTACCTATGAAAAGTTTACAGCAAACATCATTTTTAATGATGAATTAAAATTTTGGAAGCATACCCTAAAAAATTAGGGAATTTTGGAAGCATACCCTAAAAAATTAGATACAGTTTTTTTGGTTCTGCATGTAACAAGCTTGGAAGTCACCACTCTGTCCTAACAACAAGTAAAAAGCTGAACATACTGAAAAAATCATCAGTCATCAATCATCAATCATCTTCTTGGATCTGTAAGAGAAGAGAGGACACAGAGCAAACCATGGCCTGTAAGAGTGGAAAGAGAGACCAGTGTAGATAGGGAGTCATGGCTCACCTGAGCAGAGACCCATAAGCAGAAACTGCCCCAGAAACCAGTGCCAGAGGAAGAAAAGCCTGAACTATAATTGACAGACTGCACAGGCTCAGGGCAGACAGCCCTGAGAGTTAAAAACTCCAGGGGGACCCAGAATATTGTTAGATTTACCTACAGGTGGTCAACCAGATTCCCACAGTAAGTATCAGAGAAAAATCTCCTCTGACTCAGGCAGGAGAAGGGCAAAAGGAACCATTTTGAAACACTCCAGAGCACTCTCTTCTTAACAAGGCCTGCCCTCATGAGAAACTACTTTACCAGAGACTAAATTTGCTTAGGTATTATCAGAACCTAACTGACCCCAAAGGGAAATACCAGCTACAGCCCACACTAGCCATCCTGTCACAAATAAGACAGGAGAAAAATGGGCCAAAGACCTTAACAGACATCTCACCAAAGAAGATACAGAGATGGCAAGTAAGCATATGAAAAGATGCTTCGCATCCTATTTCATCAGGGAAAAGCAAAGGCAAACAACAATGAAATACCACTACATACCTATGATGAATGGCCAAAATCCAGAACATGACAACAACAAATGCTGACAAGGATATAGAACAATAGGAACACCCATTCTGGTGGGAATGCAAAATAGTACAGACACTTTGGGAGACAGTTTGGCAGTTTTCTTATGAAACTAGACACACTCTTATCATGTGATAGCATGATCACACTCTGGTGTTTACCCAAAGGAGCTGAAAACTTATGTCCATACAAAAACCAGCACATGGATGTTTACAGCAGCTTTATTCATACTTGTTAAAACTTTGAATCAATCAAGATGTGCTTCAGTAGGTAAATGGATAAATAAACTGAGGTACATATGGACAACGGGGTATTATTCAGCACTAAAAAAAATGATCTATCAAGCCATGAAAAGACATGGAGGAAACAAGTGCATATTACTAAGTGAGACAAGCCCATCTGAAAAGGCTACATGCTGTATGATTCCAACTCTATGACATTCTGGAAAAGGCAAAACTATGGAGACAGTAAAATGATCAGTGTTTGCCAGGGATTGGGCAGAGGGAGGGATGAATAGGTGGAGCACAGAGGCCTTTTAGGTCAGTGAAACTACTCTGTGTGAAACTATAATGGTGGATACCTTTGTCCAAACCCATAGAATGTACAACATCAAAAGTGAACCCTAATGTAAACTATGCTCTTTGGTTAATGATGTGTCGATATAATTTCATCAGTTATAGCAAATGTACCACTCTGGTGGAGGATGTTGTTAAAGGGGAAAGTTATCCATCCACACATGGATTTAGGATGCCTCTGTAACTTCCTCTTCATTTCGCTGTGAATCTAAAACTACTCTAAAAAATAAGGTTTAAAATTTAATTTAAGGGCTTCCCTGGTGGTGCAGTGGTTGAGAATCTGCCTGCCAATGCAGTGGACATGGGTTCGAGCCCTGGTCTGGGAAGATCCCACATGCCGCAGAGCAACTAAGCCCGTGAGCCACAATTACTGAGCCTGCGCGTCTGGAGCCTGTGCTCCGCAACAAGAGAGGCCGCGATAGTGAGAGGCCCGTGCACCGCGATGAAGAGTGGCCCCCGCTTGCCGCAACTAGAGAAAGCCCTTGCACAGAAACAAAGACCCAACACAGCCAAAAATAAATAAATAAATAAATAAAAATAAAGGAATTCCTTTAAAAAAATTTTTAATTTAAAAAATAAACAACATTTAAAAAAATATTTATATAGATGCACATCAATAGCTCATCTGGCACCAACTAATAGATCTTGGGTAAAGTAATCAGGTAAGAAGATGAAATTCAATGACTAAGAATTGGAAAAGTAGAAATAAAACTGTCATTATTGGCAGAAGATATAATTGTCTACATTGAAAATCCAAAAGGAGCTATGCAAATTATTAAAAATAAGTATAGCAAAGTGAAGTGTCAGGACACAAGATAATTAAGAAATAATAAATTTCAATATTTTACATCAGAAACAAACTGATAATTTTTAAAAGATATCACGTACAACAGCAATACAATGTACACATTGATTGGGAAGAAATAAACAAATGTTTAAATCATTTGTGGAGATAATGAAAAATTTATTGAAAGGTCTTAGTGAAGACCTAAGAAGTGGAGAGATATGTTTACAAATAAAAAACCTTAATATCATAAAGGTGTCAATTTCTCCAAATATACTACAGATTCTATGTAATTCAAATAAAAATCCCAAAAGGATTTGTTTTTAAGAATTTGACATCAAAATTTTGTTGGAAGAGCAAAGGGTCAAGTATAGCCAAAACATTTTCAAACAAGATTAATGTGGAGAATCTCTCCTCCAAGATATCATGAATTATTACAAATTTCAAGTATTTAGGACAGTATGATACTGGAATAGTGATAGAGAGATCAATGGAATCAAATAAGAGCCAATATATACCTACATGCCTATATATATGGAACTGTAATAGATCACAGATGTGCCATTATAGATCATTGTAAATATGCATGAATAGTTCCTAAAAGATGTTCAAACAATTGTTTACTCATATGAGGGGGAAAAAAAATGAAATACTACCTTACACTACACACAAAAAAACACTTTCAATGGGAACAAAGATTTCAATATGAAAAGCAAAACTTTAAAATTTTTAGGTTAAAATATAGGAAAATAACTTTATGACTTCAGAATAGGGTAAAAAAGAAAACTGGAAAATTCCTAGCCGTGAAGGAAAATACTGGGATAATACTGATATATAATTATATTGATGGTTTAAACTTTTGTCATCAAGAGTGGTTCTTAACAAAAGATTAGCCATAAAATGGAAGAAAATAATTATAACATATGTAATTGACAAAAAAAAATAGTATCTAAAATTTATAACAAACTCCTCTAAAGCAGAAACAAAAGTAGGAAAAATATATGAACAGGAATTTCAGAGAAGTTTAAACATGTATGGCCAATGCAAAATAAAGTGCAACATCATTATTAATCAGCACCATGTCTAATAAGTCCACAATGAGAGACCTTTTTATACCTAGTTTCTCAAAAATCATGAATTCTGGTAGTTCCAAACACTGAAGATGTTATTGATCAATAAAATACATTTGTCTATATGTACTCTTACATACTGTTGATAGCAGTATAAAGTGGTCAACTACTTCAGAAACATTTTTGTCTTGCTTTGTAAATTTGAAAGTATGCATGTGATATGATACAACAAGTCCATTTTTATATATAATCCCTGGAGACACTTTGGGGCATATGCGCCAGGAGACAGGTATACAAATGTCCTCAGCAACACTGTGTGAAATCATAAAACACTGGAAACAACACAAATGTCCATTGATAGAAGGATAGATAAATAAATGGATAAATGACACTATATACAGAGGGAAAATAATTAGTCAACTACATGGATGAAAATGAAGAACATAGTTTGAATAAATACATTCAGTTCCAAATAACTGTTATATACTGGACTATATTAATAAAGCTCAAAAAAGTAAGACTAAAATAGTGTTTATGGATGCATATATATAGAATAAAACTAAAATTTATAAAGCAAGGGAATAATGTTTACATGTGAGGAAGGAGGTAGGGAGATGAACAGGCTGGGAGTACAAAGACCATAATCACAACGTTCTGGGTTATACATTGAATAGTGGATTCACTGTTTGTTTTATCACCAGGCTTTATAATTTACATATATGTAATATAATATTAAATGGATAAAATAAAATGGTAAAAGACAACTAAGATTTTGTTTAACAAAAAGATAATTAAGAAGAAGAAGGAACAAGGACGGAGAGGAAACAACATAATTATCCATCGTACCTGTGAACATTTGTTCCATTGTGTGGGGGGCAGGGGGTGGGCAGGGGTGAGGTGGCAGCACTGAATGCAACCCAGTAATCCTTTCTTGGTCATACAAGTCATACATATCATATAGTAATGTATGTTTCAGAGCCTTATGCAGGTGTGGTCTTGTTTAGTGTATTATATGGTTTTGTGCTAGTTGAAAAGACTTCATAGAAATTGTAGGGAACAATTCTTTGTGGAGGAAAAAAAACATTGTTCGAAAGATAATATTAGGAATACAATCTGGAACATGAAAAAAGTGTAATGTATATCCTACTGAGGCTCTAATATAGCTATAATGTACAAGAAATACAAAACACAGAACAACATTTTAATCCCCTGAGGAAGTAATTCTATGAGACAAATGACTCAGTTTCTCCAACAAATAAAATGCATAGTGGAAAAAAGAGTGGACGGATTTACAATTTAAAATAATATTTAATTGCAATATATGGACTAATTAGACCTTATTGGATCTTAATTCAAATAAAGTGTTACAAAAAATTATCAAACAGAAGGAATTTGAGCACTCACTGATTATTGGATATATTAAATAATTACTTTTTAATTATTTTTACTTGTGATAATGCTACTGTGATTTTTATGAGACCTTAGCTTTTTAAGATAACAATAACATATTTACAAATAATGAAATATTGAGGATTTGCTTAAAAATAACTGTGGAAAGAGAAGTGAATGGGAACATAAAAGCCACAGATTGTTCATGAATTGATAGCCGTTGATGCTGAGGATGGGTATACAGAGCTTCTTTATATTGCTCTCTCTACATGTGGAGATGGTTCAAATTTTCCATTGTAACATGTTAAAATAAATAAAAACAAAATGTTTTTCTATATATGCTATCTATCCCATTTATTCCTCACTACATCCTTGTGGAGAAAACAGAGTACTGTTTACTATCTTTTTTGTTTTTGTTTTTTTAGAAAAAAACCTGAGAACCAGAGAATGTAAGAGACGTGTAAGTGAAGTTTACAATGAGACAGAACTGGACCACAATCCAGAGGCTATAAACTTTTATCCAAAGGCTTTCTACCACCTCTGAATCCATAGCATTTTATGCTCCCAAGGGGTGATGTTCCAGATCATTATGTATAAATGAGATGAACACTCGTGGAACAACTCTCTAAGCAATGCATTCTTAGAAAAAATGGGAGTGTGCTGTAACCTTGTAAACAAATTCTAAAAATGAACCAGCCCTTGGAGTTTTTTGGGTTTTTTTTCGTCACCTTTCCCCCGGGAGAGACATTTGTCAAAAATTGAATGAACTTTATGTTGTTCCATTAATAACTTCTCCGAATAAATGAATAAAAGTTACTGTTTCTAAAAGTAGTGTGCCATTTAAATTAAGGTAGCACCATCTTCAGGTGCCAAGGGAACAGACAAAAAGGTAAACATTGGATTCTATGTGATTTCAACTACAGTTAGAAAAAGGCTCACGTCCTAGGGGAGAAGAGAGGAAGGGAAAAAGAGATCAGGGGTATGGCACTAAATTTGTTGGGGATGGTGGAGTGGGGAGATAGAAATTAAATGCTTGGTTTTAAATGGCTCAATGTGGCTTATTTTACATTTATAGTTTGGTATGAAAATTCATTTCCATTTATCTCTTTTTTTTAAGCAGAGATAAATAAAAATGGGCAGAAATAAATATCCTTTTGTTTACAAAAGTATGCCTATGCAACACTGAAAATTTTATGTTAATGAGGTATTAAAAGCCAGATAGCTACAGAAATGTTAAAGAAAGCTAGACATAAAATAACAATAATTAAATATCCCACAGACTATTTGATCTTTTTGTTATACTTCTTTATACATTAGTTACTTCCTGAAAGCTTGGTTTCTTTTTTGGTTTATCATGGTCTTTCCACATAGTTTGTAAATACTGTGGTTAAAACTAACCGTCCTTGTCAGCAACTCAAGCCTGGCTCCGTAAAGCATTTTTAAATTTCAAAGTTAATTGAGCTTCAGAACAAAGTCGTGCACAGAATTCTAATTTGCAGTGGAAAATCTGCACCATGCCTGATGATGTCTCCCTGGAGACAAAGCATCAGGTAGTTTTGTCAATCAAATCAAAGTCATCGTGTTCCGTTCTAATTTATTATAGCTATTTATATGTTTACTTATGTCTTCAAGGGAGATTTGATTATGAATTATTTACTGTTGTTATTCCCTTGTAACGCACCAATCACTGCATCGAGACCAATTTAGGAATGATGTCTGTAAATTTCCAGATAAAGAATACTAAGCAATTTATGTGATAAACTAATGATACCATGAAAGAAGGGAAACTGTTCTACGTGAAATTCCTTCCTCATCTTCTCTCAAAATCTTAGCAATATTTCAAAATCCATTTCTTTATTCTCCTCCACAAATTCTTCTTTAATGATTCTTGTTGATACAGATAGTTTCCTTCTTTGATAATTAAATATCTCTTATCTCATACGTATAACTTTTGGCCATAGATTTTTTTCTTTATTGAAATTTCAAAAAGGACTGCCAAGTCCTAGAGGAAGAGGATGATTCATCTATTTCTCTCTAATAACTTGTATATCGTTTTATTAGAATGTTTTACACAATTACTGGTGCCAAAAATAGTTACTGGTGAATTTATTGATTGAATGGCCCTAAGGTAGTTTTCAATATTGGTCCAAATTCTTGAACATTCCATATATTTACATCCTTTGCCCTGTAATTTTGAAGTGCTCTTTCACGGTAAGAGAGGGGGTATAATATGCCTTCTCTGGACCTAGTCATGTGACATGCATTAGCCAATATAAATGTTAGCAGAGGTGTCATCAGCAGAGGTTTGAAATGGGCTGACATATTGAGGTTTGTTCTGTTACACTTCTACAAATCCCATAAAAAGGACATTTCCAGATTAGCCCAGGAGATGGACCAGACACACATGCAGCATAACTGAGAGTCCCCAGTAATCCCATCTGAGGCTGTCCTAGATCAGTCAACAGCCAGCCACCCACTAGATGTGTGAGCAAGCCCAGGTAAGATCAGTAGAGCAACCCATGAGACCAACCCAGATGCATGAGCAATAAATACTGTTTTATGCCACTGAGTTTCTGTGGTGGTTTATCATGCAATACTATCACGGTAATAGATACTAATACAAAACCTAACGAAAATATTTTTAAGAGAATTTACAAAGAAGTACGACTAGAGAAATTTTTGTTGTAAAGTTCACTAATGATTTGCTTTCATTAAAGTGGGAAAGAGGTAGAATATTTGAGGTAAGAGTCTATTTATTCATGCATTCATTAAAAAAAAAACTTTCATCAAGCCGCTACATTGTGACAGACACTGCAATTGGCACTAGAGAAATAAGAATGAGACAGTTCCTATGCTTAAGTAAACCAACAATATGGGTATAGTATGATATTTTGATTAGTAATCACTTGCACAGGTTTCTGGGAGCCAGACAGGGGCAAATAACTCAGGTGGCGGCATTAGCTAAGTTTTCCTGGAAGAAGTATTTATTGAAATGTCATAAGGACTGTTGGAGTAATCAGGGAAAGGTGAAAAGGGATCTGCCTAAACAAAGACCCCGAGTCCCAAATCCACACATTTTGAAGGAGAGAAAAATCACTGGGTATTCCAGGAACACCAGTTCTACATAGATGAGGGTAGAAAATTTAGGTAAAGCCTAGAAAATTAGGGTCTTATTAGAAATGATAAAGACTTTGGACTTTATTCAGAAGGTTATGAGAACTTATTGTAATTTTTTAAGAACAGTGACATGATAAGGTTTATATTTCATAAAGATTACTTGGGTGGAAAGTATGAGGAAGGACTGGAGTGGATAAAAGAGTCCAGGTGAGTAATGACGAAGCCCTAAACTGAGACAGAACAGTGGACATGATAGTAAAAGACATTAAAGGACTAGAATCAATTGGTCATGGTGAATAATAGAAAGTAGATGGTAAACTGGAGAGGAAAAAGTCCAAGATTTCTAGACTAGAAGAAATAGTTAATGGAGTGAGGGGAGGATATAAAAAGAGTAGCTTGGAAAGAGGAAGAATGAGTTAAGTTTGGACACCATGCTGAGACTCAGGTATCTCCCCCATTCTGGTGATTACCTGGTAAACTGGGGACAAAGGGACAAGAGCTTTAAGTAGATATGGCAACAGAAATATGGGCATTATTAGCAAATTTAATTACAGTTGAAGCATGGGCAAAATGAGCATGTACAGTTAGACAAGAAAACAGTGAGGACAAATTCCTAGAAAACATCACCATTAAAATGTAGGTAGTGCAATGCATTTAGGTTTGGAATTTGGTTAAGTGGATTGATTGGAAGAATAAAGGATCAGGGATATTGATACCACCAAGAGAGGTACTCAAGTGCTCTAAGTTGAATACGGAAGAAAATACACTTGAATAATGTATTTTTTTTACATATATAGGCAACATATTGAATACAAGAAAAGTTCTAAATTGTCCTGTTTGACTTAGGAATGAAATGAGGTCTGAAATTTTGAGTTAAAGATTTCACTTGAATTATGTGGATAGTGAAGTGTAGAAGTAGAAGGTTAGTGTGACTGTCTTTGTACTGTAGTCCTAGCTAAATCAGGGGGAATGTGTCCCTTGCAGCTAAAATTTCTTGGCACGCTTCATGAATATGGCAGATTGTATTTTCCTAAAAGGGTCATGGCAATATTTCCAGTTCTACATGTTCTTAGAGAACCTTTTCACACCTCATCAGGAGGCAGTATATTGCCCCTCCCCCCTTGAGTCAGGGTGGATTATATAACTACCTCAATGAATAAAATGTGGCAGAAGTGACTCTGAGTGATTTCTAGGGCTGGGTCATAAAAGGTGATGCTTGGATAACTTGATTTAATATCTGTAACAACTTTCAGAGCTAGGTTCTACATCACCTCCTTTCCAAATGTGGAATCTTGAGGCTCACAGAGTAACATACTCAAGATAACACAGGTGGTAAGTGGCAGAACTGGAATGACTTGATGTGTAGGATTTTCCCTCAAACCTGGTTATAAGCTTAGGCTCCAAAGCCAGATTGCCTCATTTGGATCACAACTCACTCCAAGATATCATTTCTGCCAAACACTTAGAACAATACTAGCACTTAGTACATTTCAAATAAAATCTATACTAAGATACAGGCTATTTAAAATATTGGGACATCACTTTTAATGTATTCTTCTGGTGGTTTTCCAAATTTCATGTACAGTCACAAAAGTTAAAGCTAATAAAAGAAATAATATATATATACACATTATGTGTCAAAACGTATATTGCAGAATTGAAAGTTAGTTAAGTAATCAAGTTAAATGAGGTGCAATTTGATCTAATATGGTCATTTTTAAATTCAGAGCTTTTCTGTCTGTTTGGCCCCCAAAAGGGAGCCCAAGAAAGACCTAACTGTGCTTCTTTTTAAACTGCTTTTAGCTCAGCCTCCAGATAGTTGCAGGGCTGAAGAAACATCCTTTCAGGGCCACAGGATTCTACTCAAGTAACTACAGAATATCATGTTCTCCATCTGGAACCACCCTTGGATGCATCTAACTATGGCAACAAGACAACTCCAAAACAAAACTTCACAATGTTCAAATTTTTACAATAATATTGATTATTAGTTATATGGTTACTTTGTTTTCTAAATCTTGAAGCCACTCTTTTAATGCATCGTTTTTATGGAAAAAAGTTGAAGGAGGAGGAGACACCCTCAAGAGAGGTACTGTGAGTTGAAGGGTCATAAAATCATCACAAGTTCAGAAAATAAGTGTGGTGAAATAAGTGGGAGAATTGGAAGTATGAGAGGGGAATACTGGAATTAAGAATTTTAGAGTTTTTACTATTCCAGGTGACATCAAATCCCAGGTATAGTCATTGGAGAGGTTGACTGGAGTCTCTAGAGCTGAGAGTAAGAAGTTGTTAGCTAGAGTTCAAAAGTGTTATATGCATGGACGAGGAGTTTAGGAGACCACTGTGCAGGAAAAGAGTGTGAATCAGTTGCCAGAGTTCTTTTTCATGAATCTGTGCATTTACAAAGGCTGTTTCTTCTGCCTGGAATATCTTTGCAACCACCCATTTGCCTGTCAAACTCCTATGCCTTTTTCAAGTACCAGCTCAAATCTCAAGCACTCTATGAATCATTGCCTATGAATCATGTCAAATTAATTCCTCCAAGCTCTCTGATCTTATGGCATTTTATTCTCACCTTGATTATAGCAGTTAACAGATTGAACTGTATCTATATTTTTACAAATACATCTCTCCATTAGACTGTGAGCTTCTCAATGGTAGCCACCAGGTACATTCTCTATTGTAATCTCCATAGCATATATAATGCCTGCCGTGTAGCCAGTTCACAATATTATGTTTATTAAGTTAAATAATGGATAAGTAAGCAATAGTCACCAAAGGAACATACAGGAAGGCATAATTAATTCTCAGTAAGAGAGCAGTGAGAGTGTCACATAAAAGGAATCAGTCGAAACAGAACTTTAAGATGTATAAGTTTTCACTAATCACAGAACTGAAAGGAGGGCAATCCAGGCTGAGCAAACCATAGAAGCAAAAGCACAGCATGTGAAGAGGCCGAGTGGTATGGATTCATCATTCATTAGTGCATTCATTTAACAGATATTCATTGATCACCTCTCTATTCCAAGCACTGTACTAAGTACAGGGAATAAAAATAAAATAATAATATATTGTTGTTACTCTCAAGGATCCACAGTCTTAACAAAGAAAAATAAACATGAAAAGAGAGAAAAATCATTAAACAGCATGGGAGTGTTATTGCAGAAACATGAACTAAGCTATGGGTTAGCCCAGAGCACAAGCAGGGAAATTAGCCATGCCTGGGGGCTTAGATGAGGACAATCACAGTGTGACATTTCACTGAGTATTTCAAGGTGAAGAATGGAGAGATGGATCTTCTAGAAAAATAAGGAACAACACGTGCAAACGCGTTTTGAAAACATTACAGAGGGTCTTGTGTTCCTAGGCAAAAACACACAAATGTTATTTTGTAGACTATAGCAGGCCAATAAGAATTTTTAAACTGAAGAGAGATATGATGAAATTTATTTTAAGAGGAGATAATGCTAGGGAGTCTGTGAAAGATGCACTAGAATGGAAAAGCAGTGGAGGCAGAGACCAGTTAAGAGATTTGTAACAGTTCAAGAGAAAATAGAAATGAATAGAAGAGACTTTAACATGGAAAACAAAGGATTGATCCTGAGACACAATGTCATATAAGTTTTTAATTTATTTAATAAGTAATTAAAGATTTCGAAGAGAGAAAATGACTTGATTTAATGGGCATTTTAGGAGGCTGTTTCTTGTAGCAATGTGAGTGCTGGGTTAGAAAAACAAGAGACCAGAGGCAGAGAGATGTTAGGAAACTGATTACAAAGGCCTATGGAAGAGATGATGAGGGCTCAAACTAGAATTATGAAAGAGGAAACTGAAAGAAATCAAAAGAGGAGTCTAGAACTGATACATGAAAAGTAAGGGAGACAGTTTCTTCATCTACTTATTTATTCATTTGACAAATAGTTTTTCAGATATGCACCAAGCACTTTGCTTGGTACTGAGAATTCAGGGTGAACAAAATAAACATCCCTGCCCAGAGCTTATGGCTTAGTGTAAAGAGAGATAATTTAAGCAATTAATTATAAGAAGAGATGATAAATACTGTATTATGAAGTAGAGGATGCTATGGAAATACATAGCCACAGCTCTTAGCATGGTCTGGAGGGTTGGAAGATGGTTAAGTTTAGGCTGACACCTAAAGAACAAATAGGCATTAGCTGGGCCAAATCCTTCAGGGAAAGAGAATTGGATAGGAGAAGTGGTGGGGGCCTTATTCTAGTGAATGACTGAGTTTAAAATTGAACAAAAGTTAGGGAACTGGAGAACACAGACAGAAGTTAACCTGTTCAAGAAGTCTGGCTGTGAAAGAGATTTCATCAGGAGATCAATATGGAATCAAAACTGGATCTTGTTTTCTATTTTTTATTGTTATAATTCATATACAAAAAAGCATACAGATTTTAAGAGTTTTTTTTCTAGCAGTTTTTAAAAACTGCTCAAATAGTTTTTAAAAACTATACACCCATGTAACTATCACCTCATCCAAGATAGAGAACATTTCCATCACCCCAGAAATTTCCCTCATGCCCTTTTCACATCAATCTTACAAGGAAACCATGGTTTAATTTTTATCACCGTTAGCTTAGTTTTGCTTGTTCTAGAATTGTATATGCATGGAAGCATACAGCATGTTCTCTTTTCTGTCTGGCTTCTTTCCCTCAACATAATATCCTTGAGATTTATCCACTTGCAGTGTGTATCACTAGTGTGTTGCTTTGTATTGCTGACCAGTATTCCATTGTATAAGTATACAATATACATATTGTATAGCTATTTATCTGTTGATAAATATTTTGACGTATCATTTTTTAACAAGTCTTTGTATGGACATGTCTTTTTCTTTTTCTGGGACTGCTGGGCCATAGGCAAGGTGTGTTTGACTTTGTAACGAGATGACAAACTGTTTTTCAAAGTAGTTGTATCACTTTAGTTTCCTACCAACAATTTATGAAAGTTCCACATCATTTCTACCAGTAATATTTTCAGTCTCTTTAAATTTCAGTAATTCTAGAGTGAGCTTTTATTTGAGGTTTTGCAATTCTCTGATGACTAATAAGTTTAAGCATTTTTCCATGGGCTTATTGGGTGTTTATATATTTATGTGAAGTGTGTTTTCAACAGTTTTTTGTTTTGTTTTAAGAGAGAAAGGATGAGAATATATAGATGCATGAAGCCAAGAATCAGTTATAAGAAAAATAAAGCCAAGAATCAGTTATAAGAAAAAAGATGAAAATATAGAAGAGCAATAAAATTGAGAGGAAGTTCTTGGTGAGAAACAGATAGTGTATCCAAGGTACACAATCTATACTACAAGTATTGGATAAGGGACATACTTGCTTTTCAAATTTTGTTGGTTGGGGGCTAGAAACATTTAGTCTTTACTACTGATAGTATAGCTTCGAGAACATCCAGCAAATCTTCGTTGATAGCTTATAATTAGCCAAAATCACTTTTTCTATTATAGATTAACCTTTCCTGATTTTGAAGTTGCATGGAATTGCAACTTGTATATGTTTCCCCAGGATATTGTTGTCCTACATTTAAAAGGGGCCAATGTCAAAAAAGCTTGTTTTTAAAGAATATAGGAAGAAGGTATACATAATTGATGTTTAGTAAGACTATATAAAATATTTCTCAAAAGCTAGCAAAAGGATTACCTATACTGCAAAGGTGAGAGAATAAAAATATTAGTCTTCGAGTTTAATGATAATCTACCACCTCCATTTTGCCATTTTCCAATCAGCTAGTTTCTTAAAAACATTTCAAATGAGTAATATGCTTTATATAGAAACATAATATAAAATTTTGAAATTTTACAATTGATGCCTGGTTTTAATGATAACATCATTTAAATGTAATCTAATCCATAAATGGTAGTAGTAAACAAAACAGAAGTGAAGGATTTGTTTCAGTTAGAGTTTACTTTCTTTGACATGTTGAGTTGCCTCAACTGCTCACCCACAACCATATCATATAATCAAATGTTCAAGTGTTAGTTAAGATGCTATTTTCAGCTATGCAGTGGACCACAGAAAAATTAAGTTTCACAAGTACAAAGTTCGGCTGTTTCTCATTCCCTTCCTTCTGTTGCAAAGATTATTCCCAAAATCAAATGAATAAAGAAGAGAATTATAGTCTGTATTTTAGGATTGTTAAAGGTTTCTCTGTTTCTGACAGTTTGGCTTTCTTTTGTCATTTTCTCACTTAAATGTTGTAAACTCAGAAAGTGCTAAGCTAAGATTCTGTATGTAGTGTTACACATGCCATAAGACAATATTATTTTACCATGTCAAAGTTGTTTGCACCATTTGGAGCACATCTATCATCAAAACTCAATTAAATGGAGTCTTTCTATCTTCAACTAAAACAAACTGTTTACTTAGATTTGCTCAGTGTTTACTTCACAAGAGGTAGAAGACCCAAATAGCACAGGAACATAGGTGTCTGGGGATATACCAGGGGTCAAAAAATTTAACCCAAAGAAGGAGGCCTTCTTCTTTGCTTGCAACAAGAGACTTTCTTTTTCTTTTGCCAAGTAAATGGCAGCATTATAATGTTATTCATACCTCACTGGTGTCCTAACAATTCCTCTATTCACACTGAAAAGGGATATATTCTCTTTGTTGCAAAGTATTAAATTTGTCCCTAGAGATTAGTGTGTAGGCAGTTTTAAAGGATGAAACAGGATTAGATAAGGTTTCTTTACTGAGAAAGAGTTCTGAAACAGTGCAGCAGAAAACCCTCTTGTATTACTTGTATTGAAAAAAAATCCTTTGTTTTAACACTTCAAATCACAAGTCACATTTATTAAATTATTAGTTGACAAAATGTTTCTTTGTGGAGTTTTGTGAAAGGTAGGTAATTTACAAATAGAAAAAAATTGACACTTGTCTTAATTTTATTTGAAATTTTATATCTTTGAAATCCCTCTATGGCATTTATAATTTAAATATGTTCTAAGAGATGATATAGAAAAGATTATAGTAATTGTAGTTATCTGCTCAAAGATTCAGAATGTTTCTGCCTTTCTTAGTGATATTTAGAAGGGGTGAAAATTATATCATACATCTACTGAATTCAGCCGACATTCGTTAAGTTTAAAAGTGTCAAAATTACGTCAAGGGCAGTTCTGCAAAATATGACAGTGGTTCGTTTGGGTTCCATTTACTTGTGTACAGTTAATAATATTGTATACCACAGGAAGACATGAATGAATATTATTATCAAGTTTCCAAGCGAAATAGCAAGATAGATTTTCTTCAGAAAGAAAAAAAAATAACTTGTAATAATATACTATGTCTTTAGTTAAATAATTTTGAGGTTACAGGCCTTTCCTAATTACTGGTAAAGTTACTATGCGATTGCATGATAAAGTATCTGTGTTGGTTTTTTTTTAAATTTTATTTTACATGGTAGGGCAGAGACTGAGTAAAGCCTTCCTAGGCTACCGTAGTTTCTTCTCTTTTGACTGTTTATCTACTAGCCACACGGAAAACTTTTGTTACAATAAAAAGGAAAGATTTGCAGCTAGGACCCCCAATTTTTGTAATAAGTTTAAAAATCTTAATTTAAGGCTAAAGATTATGTTTTTGCCATACGTACAGATTTTAAAGCTTACAAGAGAAAAGAATTGGGAATATAAGATTTCTGCTAACAAAACTTAAAAAAAAAAAAAATCCCTTTGCATCTTGATGGCACCTTGTCATCTGAAAACCAGGAAACCTTCTGCATACACTTTTTCTTTTTCACATTGCTGCCAGGTTATCAATCTTCCCATGGCACAGCTCTGCTTATGTCAGGCCCTACTACAAACTATTTGTGGTTTCCCACTGTCTCCAGAACAAAATCCAGACTCTTTGGCTTGATGTTCAAAGCCTTGCACAATCCTTCTCTAAACTTCCCATCACCACTTTTCTGAATTAATTGTGTACCAGGCTCACTGACAACCCCTACCTAGACTCCCTCCACACTGTATCCTTAGCAAGTGCCTAGATGTATCACATGCTTTGGGGCTTTCATAGCATCACTGCTTGCCCCCTATCCATCCTGTGAGTTTTCACTTTGACTATTTCACCTTTCACCTGTGGGTACCTTAGGGCAATAAATATTTGTTGGTCTGTTTCTGATAAATACCACTGTGTTGGTGCATAATAGGAAGACATTCTGATGTAATGCTCCTTGCCTGCATGGAAAGTTTGAGTCATTTTAAGGCATGTTTGCATCTGCTTGCTCAGTGGCTCTGGAATGTTTTTAGTGTTTTCCACTTACCCTTGCTAGTTCAAGACAAATAAAAATGTTAATGATTTTTACAAATGTAATTGACGTGGAAAAATTCTAAGTGTGCAGTATTTATACAAAAATAAACATCTGGATATTTGCAAACACTCAGATATTAAACTAGATTTATTTTCCACATATTCATCCTGATTTTGAGGTCATGAAAACAGAATCCTGTGGTTTGATGGTATTATAAGACAGAAGCTAAACTAAAATCTATCAATTTCTAACATTTTTATGAACACCTACCACTTTTGTATATGTCTTCCTCAAATTATATTTTGAATCTTCTGTATTTAAGTTGGACTCTATTCCTGGGAAAGTAACCTTTAATTTGAAAAACACTATTAACGTGAATGAAATTTTTAAAATGAGCAGCTATTAGACGGAAAAGAGAAAGAAAAGATTTGAATAAATGAATACAGCTGTAGGAAAATAATTGTTTTTCTTACTTTCACACTCATAGGACAATATTCACTGTGACAAGGAAGACCGGGGCATGGGGCTGGCAGGTGGGATAGTTTGGTTGTTGTGGATAATAATGCTGTTGTTTTTTGCTCCAGATTTAAGACTTCAAGAACCATGGAACTATATGGGGTAAAATCCTAGCTTATTAGTACTTTCAACGCTTACTTACACTTGATAGTTTCTGCCCCGTTTTGCATTTGAAGAGAAAATTATGCTAAAGTAATATGATAAAACATATCTGTTTATCCTTTCAGGGCTCTGAGAACCAAATGTACAGTGTCTCCTACTTCAGTCCTAACAAAGTAACATTAGAGATGAGGAAACGTGCACCCAAAAGCCTAGCCCAAGTTAATAGAGTCTGTTTTTGGTAAATCAAGACTGTAATTCAGGTGGTTCCACTCCTTGCCTGATCTTTTTATCTCAAAGTATATTTGAAGTCCTCTTTGACTAGGCCAAATGGATGACTGGATTTTGCATAATACATTTTTTAAATGTAGTTCAACATGGTTTAGTTTTCCAAAAAGATTTTTGGTCAGATCGAAGATGGTTCCTGCAGCCATGTACGTGAAATATGCATATAAAAATCAGTTGATCCATCAAGTTGATTTTGGAATGTAGCATCAGATTCAAAGTAACAAACTGAGAATCTAGTATACAGAGAAGATAAAATATGGTCACCAAAATGCTTTTCCATCATCCAGAGGCTTTTAAGTGGTGAAGACTATTAATTTTTAGTCATAATAGCAGCTACCGTTTATTGGGTGTTTCCAATATGCCATACATTGTGCTCCTTACACACACAAACTTATTTCATCACCTCAACGACACAATGCTAGGCATTCTTATTCTCATTTTGTAGATGAATAAACAGAAGCTCAGAGAACTCACATAACAAATCCAAATTCATACATTTGAGATTTGAGGTCCAGGTGTTTTTTTTACTTAAAACTCAAGTTTTTTACTGCTTAAAAGTACTAAAACTAATACTAAAATTTTAAAAATAATAGCTGATATATATTGAAAAATGTTTATGTATTATGAGATATTAAACACTACATTTGATATCTCATTTAACCTTCATAACAACTATTTGAGAGTAGGTATTATGTCCATTTTCCTGTGAGGATAGAAAATTCTGCAAAGTCATACAGTGTCCTCAAGATGACTCGGTTAGGAAGAGGCAAAAGCAGGTTGTCAGCCTAGGAAGACTGTCTTCATGCATTACTCTATACTGCCTCTCATGATCTCCTTATCTGCAGGAATACAGAGGTGTTCTCTAGGTGCATTAGTCAGGAGAGGAAAAGCAATGTGTCATAACAAATGAATCCAGAATTTCAGTGCCTTACAAAAACAGATAGTTATTTCTCACTCATACTTTCTGTCCACTGTAGCTGTGGCTCTGTTACTGAATGTGTGTAATAGGATCCAGGTAACAGGGCAGCCACTATCCACACCTGGTCTCACGGCAAAGGGGCAAAAAAAAGGCACAGACAATCATGTACTGGCTTTTAAACTTCTGCCTGAAGGTTATATGGCCACTCCTGAGTCCCGCCAGGTGAGGATAAATAATCCTTTCTTGGTGATTGACTCCACAGAGACAGAAATCTGACTATTTGGGGAATAGCTGACCTGATACCTGGTACAGTACTGCCAGGATGTGCATATCCATGCATAAAATGATAGGATACTACTGTGTTTTCCTGACTTGTGGCTCTTCAGACAACCTCAGCTCTTAGATTACCACAAGTTAGTACAGCAGCTTTCAGGAATAAAGAAACAAAAACAATCTGATGGGGTAATATAACATTGTTCACTAGTATATGAGGTCCACAATTTAAAGCTTAAGAATTTCTTTTCCTGGGGAAAGGGGACTTGTATTTATAAGAACATATTGAGTGAGGAAAGTAGATATTGTCAGATCCTGCTGGTAAATGGATAGATATCTACTGCATTGTTTAGAATAGGAAAAAAAAAAAAAGGGAAACAACTTAACTATCCAACAATATAAAATGGGTTAAATGAATTACATTGTCTATAAATGGAATTCAGCAAAGTAAAATGATCAAAATGTAATGGTACAGAAACTATTAGTGATATAGTAGAAAAATCAGGTTATAAAATAATATTGTATGGGGACTTCCCTGGTGGCACAGAGGTTAAGACGCCGTGGTCCCAATGCAGGGGGCGCGGGTTCAATCCCTGGTCAGGGAACTAGATCCCACATGCATGCCGCAACTAAGAGTTTGCATGCCACAACTAAGGAGCCGGCAAGCTGCAACTAAGGAGCCTGCAAGCCACAACTAAGGAGCCCACCTGCTGCAACAAAGACCTGGCGCAACCAAATAAATAAATATTTTAAAAAATAATATTGTATGATCTTTTCGTATAAGATAATACTTAATACATTTTAAAATAAATTAATACACAAATATTAATTAAAAGAATAAATTTTAAAAGCATGAATGTGAAGTCAAGTATGCACTAAATAAAACTGTCTTTAATCACAAAAAATCAAAGAACTAAATTCAGATAACTTGATAATCTGCCAAAGCAGTCAAGAAACAATTAGTGATCTTTCTTAATCATTCTTGACCACTTTCCACTCAATATTCAATTCACATTTTACTCCCCCCTTAGACTCATCTTCTGTACAAAGGCTTACATAATCCCCCAACTCCTACTAACTCAGAGCTCCACACCAGTATGGAAATGATTTTCACTCTTTTTTCTCCCACTAAACTGTCAGCTACTTGGTAGCAGGGATGTAGGCTTCTTCCTCTTGTTATCCTCCAGCTAATATTCCTGACTCCAGACTTCTCCATAGCCATCTGTCCTCCACAGTGCAGACAGAGTTCCTTTGATGTAATAAAAATTGAAGTGATTATTTTGAAAATTCTTTATTTCCTTATTAGTTAGCTTATTCTAGGTTTTGCTTTAGTAATAGATAACCACTAAATCTCAGGGGCTCACAAAAGCAAAGGATCATTTTTTCCTCCTGTTCAAGTCAGCTGGGGAACAGTTATGACTCTGGCCCCCCATGTCTTTTTTATTCCAGGATTCTTATGGGAAGAGCAACTGTTCTCTATTACACTGGGGAAAAAGTAATGGCAGAATCATGCAATAGCTCTTAAGGTTTCTGCTTAGATGCGATGTAAATCACTTTTGCTCACAGACCATTGTAAAAGAAAGTCCTGTGGCCAAGGGTGATGGCAGTGGTGCAGTGACTAATGTAATGCTGTCACAGGAAGGGACTGCAAATAATTAGAAACAATAATACTATCTGCCACCAGGACAAGTAACAGTAATGCCTTCTCTTTGCACTTTCATACAGTTTTTACAGGTATTAATAGTTGAAATGAGGAATAATGAGTAGGAGTTTCTAACTCTTACTTCCTAATATAATGAGTATTTGTTTGCAAGAAAATGAATACAATTTTACAGTCTACTTTTGACAAAAGTCAAGTAAAAGACCTTAAGCTTCTGTTCAGGTCAATTTGGCTTGACAAAATTGAACCTGGGCCACATAATTAGCGGAAGACTATTTTAAAAATTGACAAAAAGCTTGGAAGCATCTAACTGTCCAAGAAATAGGCATGAATATATCTTATGTTTTGGGTACCTCAGACGCATTTCTAGAAGAGCCAGATAAGTCAGTAATGGCTGATGGCACAACATACATTTTCCAATACCAAGGACTGTGTAGGTGTATTCTTTCTCTCAACAGAGTCCAGGAATAATCCATAAAATGTTCAGCCTAGTGACTTAGGCTTTTTTACTTGGGCTGTATCAGTTCCCCTCAATAGCCAGAATATTCCCAACAATTCAGACATTTTTCTTAAAAATGCTGGAAAGCTTTCATTTTGCTAATTATGCTCCTTGATTCTCTAGAGAGCTTAAGGTCTATTGACTGAATGTTAAGCCAGAGAATTTCATAACTCATACTTCACTGGAAAACCATTCCAGCAAACTTTACTAATGTTAAAAAAAGAAAAAAATAGAAGACTTCCAATTATTAAAAAAAGTAAAGTCACAGGAACATTTTTAAGAATACAATCTTACTTCATTCAACTGCAGTAATTTGATCTAGGTTTAGGCTAGAAGACATCTTTAGAAACTAGTTTTAAAGAATGGATAAAGATTGTTTGTAATTACCATATCAATTGTTTGTTTATATAGATGCTGCCAAAGTATTAGGAGTGCTTGAGAAGAGTTTCTTTTCTTAAATATATTTATTTTACAGTTTTATTTACATTTACTAGCCTGGCAAAACCTTTCATCTATGAAAGACACTGGTTTTCATGTAATTGAAAAAATACCAGCAAAGCTGTTATTTTGCATCACACAGACAAAAGAAAAAATACTCAGTTTCTTTCAGAATCTGAACATTTAAATATGAAACCAATTTAAGATACACTGCTTATATGTAGAAAAAGTCTTTCTTTCTATGTTCCTTGGTAAAATATTTGCAAGGAATGAAGATCTATGTAAATATATATATATATATATATATAGAGAGAGAGAGAGAGAGAGACATATATAGAGATAAAGAGAGACAGAGATGCAGTTAAACATAGTTATATGTATAGTTGCAAATATATATGTATGTATATATATGTGTGCTTATATAAATATAGATATAGATGATATAGATATGGTTATAGATGTAAAGTGATTTTAGATTTTTTCTTATAGTTAAGCATTAGAGCTTCATCAGTTTTCCCTTTCTGGAAAGGTTGTACAATATGTAAATGCAAAGTTTGGGAGGGATGTAAAATACAGGGTACACAGTGCTCTGAAACCACTTATCCTGGGTAAGTAAAGGTAGACAGCTAAACTAGCCTTTGCATATAATGCCACAAAGGAACACCAGCCTCTAAAAGCTAACCTTACCCTTGACTATGCCCAGCAAAGTTACTCACTGGTAGAATGTATATCTACAAAATATCAAAAACTGGTCGCTACGTCACATGTTGACAATTTTATTTGTATATTAGAGATAAAAGCAGTAAGAGCTCTCCCTATAAGCAATGCTATATTCTAAGCTCATGAGTCTATGATGTCTGCTTCTCACTTGGTGATGATACGAGAGTGTGCTGCCATGTTACTTGGTACAACTTACTGATATGTACAAAACAAAGAGTGCTTTTAATAGTTCTGAATACCATACTTCCACATTTCAACAGAAATCTTAACACTGAAGGCAGGCCACAGTTCTAATTCAATGCACAAAAGACTTTATAATTTCTGTTGTGAATAATTAAAGTAATACTTAAAGCATTCAGGTTAATTCAGAGCTTTGTTTGCACTTCTATTTTGGTTGTAAAAGTATGTCAGTTATAAGAGTACCAAACTCATATGTGTTTGCTAACTTGGTGCATTGGATGATGCTGCCTAGAATGATCACTTTGAATTGAAATATGCTTAACTGCACTTCAAGTTTTAAAACAGCAGTGTTTTTTAGGCAAGGTGAACACATGATAACAGTCATTTCATAGTTGTAAATTTCTTAAGTTAATAGTTGTATGTTACAAACAGTATCAAGTACAAGCCAAACTTTTTATATTTTTTGCATTAAACATGAACTGGGTTACTGTATAATTTCAACATATGACATCCCACTTCAAAAATTATTTTCCATAGGCAGTTATTTATACTTTTAGGCATTTTAATTTCTTGAATTAAAGGACGCAATGTAGGTAAAGATATTCCTATATTTTCAAGTTCTCTTTTGATTGGTAAGGGACAGTGCAGGCCCATCTGTTTTGCAGCAAAGAAAGCCCCAAACCATCTGTGTAGAACCACATGCCAGCTAAAACACAGAGATATGCACAGTTTTTTTGTTATGAAAAATTTTGCAGTATTTTTTTCTGTATTAGTGTGAATAAATTAGCAACAACTAAATTAAAGAAATCTTTAGAGAACATATTAACTTTCTAGTGCCTACAGTAAATTACATCCATTTAGAAATTATGAAAGTTGCATTGTCCCCATATGAATTTTTCCTTACTATTCTGAATTTGATACTGAAATCACTCATCATCTGCAAAGTAAAATAGCTCCATTGTTGGTAATGTAAGTTCATTTTTATAAAATTTTTTGATTGAGCAATTCTTTGACTTTTGAACAGTAAATAATTGTGATTTTTTTGTTCAACTAGAAAAAGTAGCACAGTAAGATAAATAGTATAGTTATAATTCGTATATTATGAATATTATATTATTTGTGTAACATCTATATACTGTAGTGCATGAGAATGTTTTATAGCATATTTTAAAGAAGTTTTTGTTTTCCCATTTCCATTGAAGTAACTCTGCTAAAGTATTTTTTAGATTCTACTAGAGTAATTGAATATATAAATTAATTGCTGGTTTTAGGGTGTCAAAAAGAATACTTAATAACAGATTAAATGTTAATTATATATTATTATTCTAAGGCGTTGAAGAATTATATTAATATTTTAAAAATACTTCTAGATTTAAAATATTACATACAGTGCTTAATAATGGCGCTTTTGCCTATACAAATTTGACTATCCAAGCCATTTTGTCTCAAAATCAGTAAAACACATGCAGGTCAACAATCTCTGAAAAAAATCGCAAAAATCACTTCCTTCTTCTCGCAAGTCTTCTGTCTTCATTCTGCCTTAGTTTATACAGGGTTTCTGTTTGATGAGTTAGAAAATAACAAATAACAGAGATATGTGAATGTACATCAAGCCCTTAATGCATTGTAAGTATTGATATGTCACTTACTCTTTGAGGGAGATCTTTTCTATTATGCTTTACAGTGGTGTTGAAAATGCTTATTATCTGTTTGAAAAACATTAAAAGCTTTAAATTCAAGCAGCTCATTTTTCATTTTGTTAATTGCATAACATACTAATGTTGCACTAGGTTGTTTTTTTCAGTGGTATAATGATGCAACAATATTTACATACCAACTCTGGTTTTCCTTTAATGGTTTCTATAACAAGATCATAATTTCCTTTAGCGTAATCACTGGCAGATTTATTTGGCGTCCCATCTTTGCTCTGCTCTGGCTTTGGGGGCCTGGGAGAGAGCACATACTTTCTCTCCCTTTTCCCATTAAGTACACTCTGCTCATGTGTAGTTGCTGCAGGTCTGGGTTACATTCCTGCCAAACATCCATGTTTAAAAAACTTTTAGGATGGAGTATCAGGAGAAACCAACGGATTCCTCTAAATTCTGCCCCAAAGCTTTAACAAACTGGTTTACCCACCATAATTTTACTGCACAGTAATGATGTGAATATGTGAAAGTGGGTGGCTAGAGGAAAATTTCATTGAACCGGTTTCAATAGATTCATAGGAGAGGTGACATTATGAAAAGGAGCATCATGGTGTTCAGGTTTTTCTATAATGCACTCACTGTTAATCTAAATGCTGACTTTGAAAACAGCAGTTTCTACCCAGACCTCTATCACACTGCCTCAGAAGTCCTTGTGACCTGTTCTCCACCTGCCATCCTTTATATTGCTATAGTTCTAATGCCACACAGTACTGTAAATCCGTCTTCTGGATTTTTTATTTTCCCACATAGAACAATAATAAGGTGTTAAGATTTGTCTGGCCACCTTGCTCAACATGCCTTGGAAGCAGATGAAAATACTATAATATGATATTCCAAATTTATCTCCATTTGTCCTGCATAGAGAAACAAAATCAAAAAACAAAAAACAATTTCAAGCTGTCTCCTAAATAGAGCTGATTTCAGAGAAAAATACCATTAATCGGAGCACTACAGATTGGTGTGACTTGTTCTTTGGATTACATTGTATGAGATAATTTTACAAGCCTTTCGTTCTGTTTGAAAGTGTGTTAAATATCTAGATTCTTTTTAGTTAAGTAGCGAATGACCTGTTTTAAACCACAGTAACAGCAGAGTTTTGAAAAGAAAAACTCTTCACACATGATGGAGTTGGGTAAAGCTGTGATTTTCTGCTTGGCTGGAACACAGTCTATGATTCAGTTATAAGGTTAATCAATCTGAACTAAAATGTAAAGGGATATGCATAAAAGGTACACATAAAATGGGATCCTTAATGTCTCTGAGGAGCATGTATTTATATGTCCTCAGAGTGGTGACTCAAGCTAATTTCAATCCTATCATGAGATCTCTAATGGTTATCTTCAGTGTTGTTAATTCACTTTGCTGTGAGATGTCCCTTCCTGAGGAAAAGTTAGAAATGTGTATCATAACCTATGGTATAGGCTTGAAAGAAATCCTTTGCGTATTAAAAGCTGACATAATTATTCATTGCAAGCAATAAATGGAACAAATTTAATATTTTATTAAAAATGTTCTTATAATAATTGAAACTGGGAGCAGGGTTTATTTCAATTAACTTGGGAAGCAAAATAAATATTTAACTTATGGAGCATTCCACAATTAAGATCTATAATTTAAATGAGATGCAATTAGTTTTCTCTCTTAAATGAAACTATGTTCCACGTAGTGTGGGCCAGAGCTGTATTTCACTTTACTCTTCCAAGAGGCCATTTGTTTTTGAAGGTTTTTCTTTTTTTCTGCTTTTAATCTGTGCTCAAAAAGTGTCAAACTCAACTGCTCCAATACCTGAACAGTCAAGACTTTCTTCTATTTTATAATGTATGTCTGCTTATTAAAGTCTTCAAGACATCCTAGACTTAGGCAAACAGTGTCCAAATGTACCATATTTAGCTTCTATCTCAAAATCTCCCGAGCTGTCAATTTAGGTGTTAAAGAGACCATTTGTAAAGCTTGGCTGGGAATTGCCATTATTGACTGGAATGTGTGTTTATCATTACATTCAATGATGAAAGTGGAACATGTAGCATATGAATAAATGTCAGCAGATGTTTCTTTTAAATGGCCTGATTTCAACCTCCTGTTGTTTGTCTTGAATACAAATATTAAAAAAGGGAAAAAAGGCAGAATTTTTTATGACATAAGTGCAAGGGTAGTTAGATTTTTTGAAAAACAACAAAAATAATGGCTAGAATATCAGACTGAGGGAGTCAAGTAGAATTAAGAGTTAGTTGGCTGTGCTCAGCTACTCTTATGGGCTTCTAAGTAGATTTAGCAAAAGCAGGGATTTTTCAGTATGTGGTTACAGCAAAATTCAACCTCATGGATTTTTGTGTTTCACAGCTGTTATTAATGATTTTTTTAAAATAGCTGAATTTGATTACTGCACAGAGGGTGTTCAACTTGGGTTAAGGGTCTTAAAAAGTCTTGATCTCTTATTTGGAGACATTGAATGAAAATATTCAGTAGCAAACGGACACTGTTTTCTTCCAAACTTACTGTGAAAGATAGACAAGGAACACAGAAAGCATATTTTACATATTTTAGTGAGGAAAGAGCAAGGTAAATTCAGTGGTATACAAATGAAATAGACATTTTAGGTGGAAAGACACTGACTCATCTTTTGTTCACTTCTACAGCAATTTCTGTGAATGTATCATATTTAGTGGAACTCCTGTGGTGCTTTGGGGGCTGTAAATATTTGGGTGTCATTTGAAGAGGTATAAAATCACTAGAGACAAATTCTGGGTGGGCTTTAAGAGCAGGAAATATAACTTTAAAAATCAGGCACTCATATTAAATTTCCAACATGATTGGTCTAAAATACTCCAGAGAAAATTTTCAAATATAATATATCTCATAACAAAATTGTTCAGAATTTGTCACCATTTCCACTTTATTTAAATGAGAATAATTTGTACTTCAGATCGTAAGGAGCACTGCAGGCTAATGCTTACATCTGTCAAAAACATAGAACTTTCAAAGCCACTGAAGTTATGAGCAAAGCATATTCCAAGCTTCAAAAAAGGGCAATGACTCGGGACCGGCTTTTATCCCTGGCTTTCATTTTGGTAGCAGGATTGTTTGTAGCCACTGATAGTGGTGGGCACAGATATTGCATACACAATTAGCCGTTATCTCTTAATTTTGAGAGTGTAAATGCCTAATTGCTTGTGCAATTAAAGGAAGCACAAATTTTCTGCCTGTAAAATAGAAGGCTAGGGTGGAATGTAAATTAAAACCATTAGTGTAATTTTCTGACTTGTATATCAACAAATTATATATGTTTCTCCTATATGTTTAGTATTTCTGTGGTATTGATCAAAAAGCTACCCTTGAAAACGGGATATGCTCTCAGATAATGCTTAATTACCCTTAAGACAGAGAACATATTGACAGTCATGCTAATCAAAATGTCAAGTTTAATATTTAACAGTCAAGCCTTTAATAATAATTTTTAAAAAGGAATAAAGCACTCTTTGTTTACTGAAGCTTTCTGGTGGAATAATGCAGTATTTATTTTGAAATTCAAAATTGAACCTAAATCTTCTTTTCCATAGTTGGCACACATTCATCCTTGCAGATCAGAAACAGCAAAAACTACACTTACCTACTTACCTGTCACTTAGACTGAAAACATGCCCCAGCCATTACTGCATCCCCACCAGATACTTTCAATACTAAGTTCCCACCTTCCATCACTGTGCACACTTTACACATTCCTTCAGTTCAGCACTTTGCATAACCTCTTTCTGTCACAAACATAAATTGTAGTTTTCCTTCTAAAGAACGCTAGGTCAGGCCACAGTCACCTTCCTTCACATTCTTTCCCAAATTTTCTTTTTACTTTTTTACTTTTTTCTGTCCTTGTTTTCTCCTTCCTAATATGGGTGCACACGCATACCCTCACACAATATGTCCATGACACCTATTCTAGGGCTCATCTTCACCTACAAAACTACTTGACATATGAAATATGAAATGCCTATTAATTAACTCTGCCTCACTTAACTATACTTAGCCATGATCGAAATTATGCTCTAAGGCTCTATTATGATAAAAAGGAATTATTAACTAGTTGAAGAGTTCTTTGGATGATTAGAATGTGAAAGGACCTGAGAAATGCTGGGATTTAGTTATACCTCATTTGTCACGTAAGGAACCTGAGCGGGCAAAGGGGCCTGTGCTGTGTTTGGCAGGGAAAGATCAAGGATCCTTCAGTTACTCTGCCTCCACCCATGAGACAGAGCATGAATTTATCCCCCAGGCTCTTCAATGCATCATGGGCCAACGAGTATGGCACTTACCCTTTCTGAACTTCTGTTTGCCATCCCAGGTGTCCCAAGCTAGCCACAGAAGTGGGAGAGACACAGTGGGCATTCCTTCACAATGCATTACAAATGGAAGACATGGGATAGGAGTTAATTAGGATTGAGCTGAATTAATAATATTGGCTGATAAGAAATTGCATTTAATCCACAAAGAGGGGGAAAAAAACTTTGTTACAATGAGGAAATTAGTAATAACCTTTTGTAATACTGCGTCTCACATTTTAGGATTAGGTCAAAAGAAATGGGTGTTCTATGATGACAGGTTGCCTTCATTCTTGTGGAGCTGTTTTTAACAGCGGACGATCATTCATGTCATGCTGTGATTCTAAATAAGCCAAAAAGTCCTGACAATTACACCTTTGTTAGGAAAATAGATTGAATAGAAAACTTGATGGTTTGGTGACATGTATTCCTCTTACACTAAGAACAATGGCTAGTTAAGATATAAGGATTGCCACGTTCTTAAATTTAGCTTTCTCCCTGAAGCTGGCCAGTGTCTTCCAGAATGAATTTTAGGAAATAATGGTTTGTGGGAAAGACTGGATTAGATAATCTTAAGAAAATTTCATTTTCTAGGAACTCACAGACACTCCACGCCATTTTGTGACTCTACAAGATTGGGGGTGTGAGGGGCAGGGCACAGTACAGCAGCTTTCAAATGTTTCTGAGGTATGTTTTCTTAGAGTATCTCATTGTACTAGGGTTCTGGACAAAATCTTTGCACCTGATCTAGTTTAACACTCAGATATTATAATAGATTAATAAAAAGTTAAAGCAGCCTACTAGCATGTCAGACTCAAAATTAGGGAAGAGCAAAGGGCTTTGACCACTCAGGCAAGAGTTCTTTTCATTCTTCTATGATAATCTCAGTGGTCATCATGGTTCCTACATTAAGACTTTTTATTGATTTTTAAAATTCTTCTCTTCACTTGGTGTGCTGTTAGAAATAGTTTATAGCTTCTAATAGTTTAGGCTTCAGGTCTCAATTAAGTCAAATAGCAAGAATTATATAGAAGCTAGAGAGCAGAGGAATTTAAGGTCCAATGTACACCAGGGAAGAATCTATCAGAGAAAGGCAGTCCTCCCCATAGCATGAGCATTAAACAGTCACTAGCTCCAAAAGCTCCCTTTCCCCAGGGCACCAGCAATTCTCATCACGTGGGGAGGGGTTTAGAGAGAAGAGAATAGATGGTAAAAGAGCCAAAACAGCACTTTCTATGTACAAGGTACTAGGCAGAGCACCTTCACAAAGATTATTTCCTCTATTGTGTCACCACACTGGATGATGGGTAGTGTCATCCTTATTTTCCAGAAGAGAAAACAGATGCATAGTTTTAAGAAAGCACTAATCAAAGTGCATGTTTCTCCTTGGGGTTAACACACTGGGCAGGTTGGGAAAGAGCAGCCCCACACATAATAGGCACTAAGGACCAGGTATAGATGGGAAGGATAGAGATTAAAATGCACAAACTTACAGAGAGCTTATTATAGTTACTGAAACCAGAGGGCAGCAAGAGTCCTTTAATCCTTCAGTAAATTCTCATTGATATTAAAGGTAGAATTTTAATAATTAGAGATGCTCAATTTTTCAGCAAATAAAGGAACAGATGCTGAGAGTTTCCAAGTGGCCTCAAGTCTCAGCACTGGCCAACTCAGATAGAGTTAAGTCTGAGATTATAAAGAGAATTCTTCTTTTCTAATTGAAGTAGAGCTGATGTACAATATTATATAATTTATAGGTGTACAATATAGTGAGTCACAATTTTTAAAGGTAGTACTCCATTTATAGTAACTATAAAATATTGGCTATATTCCCCATGTTGTACAACATATCCTTGTAGCTTATTTTGTACAGAATAGTTTGTATCTCTTAATCCCCTACCCCTAATTCTTGACGTGTCTATTGATGCTTTAACACAGCTATCAAATCTAGCTCTTAAAGGGATCCTCACCTCACTGCACTTGTATGTTTTGTTGAGAAGTTTTGTTTCTTTGCCCCTGATCTAAACAACTAATTAAGAGTGGCCAGTATATTCCAGAGGTGTCTTACTCTCTCAGTAACTCAACCTTTTGATTTTCAAATGCTCTTAAAGACAATGTTTTCTATATTGGTTTCATACTTGTGAAGGTTGTTATCAGAAACAGAATTTTCTTTCACTTAAGAGCTTTCAAAATGATTAATCATAAAAAGAAAGAAAATTGTTTTACAAAGATGTGCATAATATTTAATTAGGAATCCATTTAAATTCTCATTTGAACACTCTTTACATATCTTTACAAGACTACAAAATACAAAATTTGTTTTCTACTCTACTAAAATGGCTAAAAAAGAAAACTGCACCTAAAATTTTAAATCCTATAAAACATCAATAGATATATTAAAATTTTACTCTTCCAATATTACTATGTGATTCATTATCTTTATATACTAACATTGTCAGTTAAATCACTCTCTATCAAATACAGGAACAGAATGATACAACATGGGATGAGCCAGATATGATTAGATAACTTTTAATCGATGCAGTTGTGGAGCTCATATTAATGAGGGAATCCACATCAGAAATTAGTAACAGGAGGTATCTTACAGATGGATGGTGATAAAAAATTCCAATTTAAAATGAAAGTAGCAGCAATGCAAATTAGTGCAAAGTGTAACTTTTGTTCACCAAAAAATTAAGGTCAAATTGCACAGATTTAGAACTAAGTGTGTTAATTTCAGACACTGTCAGCAGTTTCTTTGGGAACCTCAATCACTCGTCTTTCTGAGATTACTTTGAAAATTGTCTTAGACAAGTGTCATATTCTAACGGTGCTTTTCCAGTCCCTCCACTTTGACCTGTATACTTACAGACTTTCAGCTATTTCCAAATGAGAAGCTCCAATCTAAAAGCCTATTTTTAAAGAAAAACATTTGGAAAATAAAGTTCAATGCCTAAAGAGCTGAAATATTCTGTGTGAATACCAGCCCTGGACAGAAGATTTTCAATAAGGAAATGAGAGTTCTGAAGCATTTGGGACCAAAGGAAAAGAATATTTCTTCCCAAACATTTCCAGCTTAGGATATGTGGTAAGGAAACTGGAATTTTCAAAACTTGAAAAAAAGAGAGAAAACATTTTGGCTGATAAGATGCTCCTGAATAAAATATTATCTGAAACAAATGTTTAATTCAGAAAACACCTGCCAATGTAGATGTGCCCTTCAATAAATATGGCATCTCCATCCTCATTTAACATGTTTCTTAGCAATAAAATGTTGGCATTAAATTTAAACATAAGTGCAGTATAAATCAGGCATATAGCTATATCTTGTGGACATGGTGTTATAACAGCTAGACCAAGGATTTTCAATGTTTTGAAGTCACAACATTTTTATATTAACACCATTTGGAGATCATAATTAAGTAGTAAGGTGGTTAACGATATATACAAGAGAATAGTAATCTAACCACAGCAATATACTGGTCTTTTGCTGATAATTTACATAAAAGGAATAATCTGAAAATAGGGTTTTTGATAATATTAAGACAGTAAAGTAGGCCATGAGCAATATAATAATATTTCCATTTTTCTTTTTATGGTGTATTTTCTGGATCATGTAACATATCTTCAAAACTGTGGGAAGTGGCAATACCAAGCTGTTTGTTTTCTAATGCAAACTTGAATGCCCTTGAGACAAATGTAGCTTTGTAAAACAGAGGCAATAAAATAATTTAGATATCTGAATGAAAATGGATTCATTCTTTCATAGATTTACAAATTACATCCCTCCTAAAAACTTATTATATAAAATAAAAATCTGTAATTTCCAATAAAAACGACCAATGGGTATTATACTTGCAAACCATGAAAACTGGCAGACACTATGCAACATTAATTTGAATTATAATGTAAAAAATCCTGAAACTGGGAAACTACAATTGTCAAAATAAAGAAAACCAGATGCTACCTTGGTTAAAACAAAAGTTTCAAAGCACAAGATTATCTTAATTACGATGACAGTTGTTATACCGTATCCTCTAGGTTTGAATTGGTTTGAGGGGGAAAAAATCTTTAGAACTTATTCAAATCTATACATTTATAACCAGAAAGCTGTAATTTAAAGACTCATGCAAATACTTAATGAAGAAAAAAAGCAATGGTTTTTTTCTTTGAAAATGTATGTATACCAGAACACTATTAAGATTATTTTATTCAAGAGTTGTTATAATGAAGTATTTTGATTCAGATGTGTTTAAAGCTTTCAGTTGAAACATGTATCTTATTATGTATCAGTTTCTCAGATCAAATATTTGATAAATTTGTATTTGATAATACAAATATTTGATATTATCAATATTTGATATTGATAATATCAAATATTTGATAAACATTTGATAATAATAATAATCTCATTTTAAGAAGATGAGATATACAGGTCAGATAAAATTACATAGGAGAATGGGATGGAGAGGAAAACATGGAATTAATCCTCCCTTAGAATGAAGATACTAAGATATAGAGGAAAGACTATCCATGATTTTGATGGAGTATATAAGATGGGCCTTTATGCATACAATGATTGTGCAATGTCAAAAGGAAATAGGTACTGAGCATAGCAGTTCCAAAAGAATTTCCTGTAACACAGGGTTTTCCTAACGTCTGACTCTTAAGGGATGACAAGGTTCACCCTATTTGTGAAATATTTTAGATTAGTGCTTAGATCAATTCTTAACTAATTGAAAGCTATGATTCTAAAATCTCATTCTAAATGGATTTCTTGAACTTCATCCAAGAGAGTCTAATTATTGAGACTCTATTTTAAAACACCTATATAAGCATGTACCCCAAGAACCAAATATTGTGATGCCCTGAGGGATGTTTTTCCTCCTATTTTGTTATCACTTTATAACTAAAGTACCACATACCAAAATTCTGGTTTATTAATATCTCAAAACATAACTGTGCTTCTAAAGATATAACACATTTTTAACTGATAATGGAAAGTTACCTAAATTAAATTCATAATATACATACTCAAAAAATACTCAAAAAGTTATTGGAGCTCTTTGTAATACAAAGGAAGAAAGAGTTTTGAATTATTTACTTTAAAACAAATTGTTAATATGTAAAATATCACTCAATATTGGCTAATCTCATCATTTTGGGGGAAAAAAAAGAAATTACTTTCACTTCCAAATACCATGTAGTAGCTTGGAGTAGATCAAAGCTCTTACTGAGAACAGTTAGGAAAAGCTAGATAACATACAAAGACATAAGCCTGAAGGCATTGGAGAATTGCTGAGACAGCCAGGATATGAGGGGCAAGCTTCTGGAGTAAAAGGAGCTTACGAGGACAAGCCCAGTTTTTTTTTTTTTAACACTTTTCCTGTAATGGCATATGCCAATTCTTGGCTTAGGGAAAGAAGATGAGAAGGCAGGTAAAGGCCAGCTGCTACCTACTGAGAAGGCAAAAATCAGAGTTTTGTGCTATCATGGCAGGCAGGAATTTGAGGGGCCTAAAACTACCCAAAAAGGAAGAATCTCTTACCTTCACAGGAGTTACCAATAAAGCTGTATTGATGATTAGGCTAAGAAGCCAAGCAGAGGGGACTTCCCTGGTGGTCCAGGGGTTAAGACTTCGCATTCCAATCCAGGGGGTGTGGGTTGAATCTCTGGTCAGGGAGCTAAGATCCCACATGCCTCTCAGCCAAAAAACCAAAACATAAAACAGAAGCAATATTGTAACAAGTTCAATAAAGGCTTTAAAAATGGTCCACATCAAAAAAAAAAAAAAAATCTTAAAAAAAAAAAAAGCAGCAGCAGCAGCCAAGCAGAAAGTAAATATAAAGTAGGACAGAGTATTGGCACTCTCATGGCCCTGGGAAGAGTCTCAGTTGGGAAACCTGGAAAGCTGTACCTTGGAAAGGGATGATTAAGAGGAAGACCAAGCCCTACAGAAAATCAGCTTCCAGTCAGCTCAGTCCATAATCAGATATGTTCTATCTTTTTGCTGCCTGCCAGAGGGTGGGATAAATCCTCTTTGGAATAAGAAACAGAAATCAGTTTCTACAATCAAACATAATGTCTAGGACTCAATATAAAAGTGCAGTCTTAGTGAAGAAAAAGTGTCAAAAGAACAAGTAAGTAAATAATAGAAACAGACCCATAGGTGACACAAATATTAGAATTTCCAGACATGAAATTAAAGATAAGTTGATCAATATGTTCAAGAAACTAAACAAGCCAGATAATCCTACCATAGAACTGGAACATATAAAAAGAATCAAATAAAAATTCTACATCTAAAAATTATAGCAACTTAAATTCAGATTTCAAAAGATAGGCTTAACTGTAGTTTGGAAAGAGCTCAAGAAGGGCTTACAGATCTGGAAGATAGGTCAGTAGAAAATATCCAGACTAAAGCATGGAGAATAAAATGAATGAAAAATACAGAAGATATAGGTGGGTTGTGGTTAAAAAAAAAGTTCTAATATACATGCAATTTGAGTCCTTGAAAGAGAGCAGAGGCACAATGGGGCAACTACAATATTGCAGAGATTGTTACCAAGAATTTTTCAATGCTGGGAAAAAAAACTGCAAGAACAAATCCAGGATGTCTTATGAACTCAAAGAAAGTAAATACAAAGAAAATTCTACAAGGCAAGGAAAATCACACTGAGTTTCTTCAGCATAAAGCAAGCAAAAAAAAACATAGACAGAGCTTAATCTTAAGAGTACTCGAAGGATGAAAAAGTCATTACTTTCAAAGAAGTGAAAAAAAAGCAACGAAAGCCAGAAGATAATGAAATATCTTTAAAGTGTTGAAAGGAGAAAAGAACCTACTAAATTAAAATTTTATACCCAGATGAGATATCCTTCAAAAAAGTGACGCTAAGAAAGAAATACAAAAACAAAGATTATTCATAGCAGTAGACTCATACTAAAGAAAACAGTAAAGTATTTCTTTGAGCAGAATGAAAATGAATCCAGAAGCAAGCAGAGAAATGTAGAGAGGAATGAAGAGTAAATATGTTTATACATCGAAATAGTAAATCCATAAAAAGAAATAATATATTTTGTGGTTTAAAATATAGTTAGAATTAAATGTGTGACAACAATAATACAAAAGTCAAGAAGTAGGTAGATGGACATAAAGTGTTCTATGTGCCTCGCATTGTCTGGAAAGTAGATAAAAGTACAAATTTAAAATAAATGGTCATAAAATAAGGATCTGAGTTATAATCTCTAAGGTAATCAATAAAAAAAAAACTAGTGAAGTATAATTACCAAATCAGCCAGAGTTTTATGTGGAGGACATGCATTGCTAAAAACATTTGATCAGTGGAAAATGAGGAAAGGGAGAAAAGGAAAGTCATATAAAACAGGGGCATTTTCTAATGATAAAAGAGTTAATACATCAGGAAAACAGCAATTTAAAATTTATATACATCTCATAACATTGCTTCAGAATATATGAAGCAAAATAAAATTGACAGAAATATAAGGAAAATTCACAAATCAAAAATCATATTGCAAGATTTTAACATAGTTCTTTTAGTAATAATACAACAAATAGATAAAATATCAGTAAGGATATAGAAAATTTTAGCATGAAAATAAACTCTTGATCTAACTGACTTCAAGTGTGATAGACTATACATTGAACACTGTCTTTAAGTGTGATAGAATATACATTCTTTCAAGTGCACATGAAATGTATACCAAAATAGAACACACTTTATCAATATTGATATATGTTCAACAAATTTCAGAGAATTAAAATCACGGTGTATTCTCTGACCTCATTGCTATTAGATTAGAAACCAATTTTTTAAAAAGATAAGCAGAAAGTATAAAGATGCTTGAAAATTAATCCATATACTTTTAGGAATAAATTAAACTTTCTTAATCTGTTAATACGTATCTATATAAAACCTACAGCAAGTAGTATATGTACTAGGGAAACATAAAAACTTTTCCCCCAGGAGACTGGAAAAGAAACAAAGATGTCCATTAGTACTCTTCTGTTCAACAACTAGTCAGAGTAATAAGCAAGTAAAAGAAATAAGAGATATAAGGATTTGAAAGAAAGAAAAAAGAGAGAGAAATATGACATTATTTGCCAGTGATATAACTGTATATTTATAAAATCCAAAGGCTTTTATCCAAAGGCTTAAAATAGGATTTGTAAAAGAGTTTAGCAAAGAAACTGGATAAATGGTCAATATAAAAAAAAATTATATTTCTATATACCACTAGCAAACAATTAGAAAATGAAATTTTAAAAATATACATACAGTTTGCAATAGTATCCCAAAAAAGCAAACACCAAAGAAAAAAATTTTACTATGTATAATACCTGTACCCATAAAACTATAAAACATTATTGAGAGAAATTAAATAAGGCTATAAAAACTATAGATGAAAGGATTTACCATTTTTATGAACAGAATACAACGTTGAAAACATAGCATTTCTCCCCAAAATGATATATAGATTCAGTGCATTCCCAATGAAAATTCTACCAGATATTTTTAAATGTGGAAATCAGCAAGATAATTTTAAATGCAAAAGGATAAGAATAGCCAAGATCATCTTGAAAAAGAACAAAATCAAAGGCTATACATTACTAGAAATCAAGACTTAGTACCAAGTATAGTAATTCAGACAGTATAGTGCATAAGGAAACTAAAGGAGAATCGAAAGACAGATCTACACATATACATAGTCAGCTGATTTATGACAAAGGTAACACTGCACTGCAATATTGAAAGAATTGTCTTTTCAATAAATGGTGTTAGGCCAACCAAATACATATAAGGAAAAAATTATAAGTGATTCCTACTCTACTGCATACACAATTCAGGTGGTTCATAGATCTAAAAATAAAAGGTTAAAAAATAATCTTCCCCCCAAAATAGGAGTACATCGTCAAACTTTTGGGGTAGGTAAAGATAACAAGAAACAAAATGCACTATCCATAAAGGAAACGACCACATTAAAATTAAGAAATTATGTTCATCCAAAGACACCATTAAGAAAGTGAAAAAGGCAAACTATAAACTGGAAAAAGTTGTTTGTAAAGCATTGATCTCACAAAGGACATATGTAGAATATACCAAGTACTACAAAACCATAAAAAAAAGACAAACAATCCAAAAGAAAAATGGGCAACAGATACTTCACAATAGCCAATAAACACAGGGAAAGTGCCCAAACTTTGTTAGTTTCCAAAGGAACGTAAATTAAAATTACAATGAGATATCACTACATACCCACCGAAATGGCTGATATTAAATAGAATGATACCATCAAACCCTGGTGAGGATACGAAGCAACATCAGACATTGCTAGTGCAAAGCATGAAATGGCACAACCACTTCAGAAGATTGTTTTGTCACATCTACCACAGCTGAACATACCTTGTTTCCATTCCCAGGTATATATTTAACCCAGCATATCCATTCCCAGGTATTTATTTAACCCCAGGTAGAAAAGTATACTTATTTGCCCAAAATACATACAAGATGAATAGAAGCCAAAAATTGGAAGCAACTCTTGTCCATCAAAAGTAAGGGTAAATGAACTTTGGTATATTCATGTGCTGAAATACTCTACAGCAATGAAAATAAATGAACTGCAAATATACCACCACTGTTCCATAGCATGGGTACAACAAAGTACATACCATACGTAACTACTTATATAAAAGTCAACAACATAAAATTAATTGGAGGTAATAGGAATCACGATAGTGATTTCTTTTGGCGGGTAGTAACAAGATGGGACAAAGGTGAATTTCTTACATGGTAATAATGTTCTTTTCCTTGAAATCATTGAAGATTACACGGATGTGTTCACTTTGTTCAAATATTCAATAATTTGTACACTTACATTTGTGCATTTTAATATGTTTTTTGCTTCAATGAATGTTTAAAAATTGCATGGTAATGAAAATAAGCTTCAGAAGAAAAGTTTCAGCTTTGTCTTTTCATGTTCATTACTGACTTGCTATACCAATATTGTTCCATAGCTTTGGGTTTATAATGTTGACATCCTGGAGACTTGGGTCTTCAATTTCACTAATGGCAAAGGGAAGTTAAGAAATTCAGCTGATAGGGCTTCCCTGGTGGCGCAGTGGTTGAGAGTCTGCCTGCCAATGCAGGGGACACGGGTTCGAGCCCTGGTCTGGGAAGATCCCACATGCCGCGGAGCAACTAGGCCCGTGAGCCACAACTACTGAGCCTGCGTGTCTGGAGCCTGTGCTCCACAACAAGAGAGGCCGCGATAGTGAGAAGCCCGTGCACCGCGATGAAGAGTGACCATCGCTTGCCGCAACTGGAGAAAGCCCTCACACAGAAACGAAGACCCAACACAGCCAAAAATAAATAAATAATAAATAAATAAACTAAAAAAAAAAAAAAAAAAAAAGAAATTCAGCTTATAAATACTTCTACAATAATAACTCCAAATGAAAGTCACTATAAAGCACAACAGAATGTTTATGTCTTAGATTTTTATGTGCTTGCACTTTTTTCCCCTAAAATCTCAAAAGTTATTATATTGAGAAGTAATTATCTTTTTGTGTCCTAGCTACGTACTTATGAAGTGAGTAGGGGGTGATATTACCACCCCGTCTCACAGGTGAGGCAGAATGAACCAAAAACACAGCCAAACCCATTTGGATTTTTCCTAAAAGAGGGGGACTGATTGATTCAGTACTTGTTTTGAGACCTGCCAACTCAAACATCGAATTTCTCCTTCGACCTAATCTACCAAATACAGACTCCTCTAGTCATTTTCAGAGACTAGTTTTTAGCCTCTCCTTCAATGGAAAAGCCCATGAATATTTGTTCCAGGCAAAACACTTTGGATAGCTGTCCACATTTCTCTTCAGAACTATTTTTTCAAGGCTCCTTTAATTCCTTTAATTACATCAGATAGAGAGTCTGACTGATGTGCTGATCAGCATTCAACACCTTAGATTGCTTTACTCTCTCCCACCAGAAGGTCAGCTAAGTTTCCTTTAAAGAGAGAGGATGTATCCCCTGGTCCAGAATTCTGACAGCTGCGTCAGTGGGAGAGAAAGGTAGACTGCTTCTTGTTCCTAAAGGAACTGAAGAATTATTATATCCATATTATATCCATATTGAACCATCCATGCAGTGTGTGTATCTGAAAGTATTATCAATGCCTCAAAATATCAAGTGGGTGTCCTGATGATAGTACATCTCATCCTGCTCAGAATAAGAGTTGAGACATTTCTGGAATGACTGATGGGACCAATCTGCCTTACCTCACTAATATCACTTTAGTCTATCTGATTGTTTCAGGTTACTTTAGGAATTGATGTCTCTAGCATGTAGTTAGGGTTAGGAGTGACCTACATGATTCTAGCTTCTAAAAATCTCTGGCTAGTCTCAAAAGAGTTTATAATGCCTTGACCTCAAGAAGGGGGCTCTCATTTGGTCTACAGACAAAATCATTAAAACAATCATTCATTGCCCCCAATTATAGACACCAAACCCTGAATGGAAATGTAATTTAGTTCAAGATCATAGCTGTCATGAAATCTAGGTTGGAAAATTTAAGCAAATTCACTTCTCCTAATTTCTAGTCCGTTTTGTTCTTCCAGGTATTTTCTAAATTGTAAGATATTAGCAAAGAACATCAGTAGTGAGACATGAATTATGAGAGCATGCAAGCTCAGGGCTTGTGAACTTCTACCACCCGGTCTTCTTGGTTCCAGTTTCCCATGTGTAACTCTCTACTGTCCATGATATATGTTCCCTAAGTAAATCTCTTTAAACCTCATGTGTTTATATTCTTGGAAAAGCAATATCTTCTGTCATACTTTGAGAATCAGGTCCAAAATTCAGTTGAAGATGATGAACTGATTTCTGTCCTCCTTTGACCTTTGCCTATCATTGTTATCCCTATTTCTTGCATCTAGTTTTAGACCTATCAGCTATTCCACTCAACTGAAGGAAAATCTTTTTATGTACACACACACACACTCAGATTTTTCCAGGATATAACTAGTTGGTTATAAGGAAATATTAAAAGAGATTAAATTTAACTATATATTCAGAACTATCCTTTGGAAATATTAGCATTCCACACAGGCCTATTATTTTAAGATGAGGAATAAAATGCTCATGAGAAGTCTTACCTAAAATTGGAATGGAACATCCAAATTATTCTGCTCTAGGTTATCATGAGAGTTCAATTTTGTGAAAATGATTAGATTCTGGATTTGCCACTATAAAGAGAAAGGACTAGGACTAAGAATGAAGAAATCTTCCAGGTTTCAAGTTCTTATACTTTCAGTCTTTACTCATAAAAACTATTGCTGCAAATAATATTCATGAGCAACCAAACAGCATTATAGTCTTTCATCTCAGAATTGTTTTTACAACATCTCATTAGTGATAGAAACAGCTTTACATAGCAAAATATTTTTTGAAGAGATATTATAACTGACATGAAGAATAAATTATTTATTAGTATTTTGATCCTGAATTTTTTTCATTTGAAAAGTTATTTCAAAGTCATTCAAGACCAATATAAAAGAATAGGGATAAATTGATTTTTGACACCCAAATTCCTTGTTGGTTTTCAAATGACTTCTCACTTACCTAGATATTGTGGGTTTCCTCATGCTGTGGACCTTGAATACTGATTTTCATTTAAAAATGTTAAAGGGATAACATTCTGAATTATAAATAACATAAACTCTGTGGGTATTTGAAATTGAAGAGAGTTGAGAAGTGTTGCTTTTAGAAAGAGCAAAGAGGACAAGTGAACAATTTAAAAATGGAATGAATGGAATTTTCAAATGCAAATGAGTGAATCATATTTTCCACAGAAGCCAGATGTCCACTTGCTTCTATGTTACAAATCAGGATAAAGGCTTATTTGTAAGACAAGGTTTACACCATAAAAACAAAATGATGTTTTTAGAAAAACAGTCTATTGATCCATCTGGTTTCAATGTCTATGTATGAAAAGAAAAAAAAAAGATGGCATTTTGGTTAACTTCAATTATCAAGATCAGAGTTGTTAATCTTCCTTCAAAAGGTCAATGAACATGCACTATGTTGTACGCAAAATTTTCTTGAATGTGCTTCATGAGCATTTTCTGTGAATAGGAGCTACGCTTTTAAAAAGGGTTGAATGTCCAAAAAGGTTAAGAAGCACTGCTCTTCTAGCCCAAACATCTACATTTTAAAACCATATTGCTTGCAACTTCTTTTAGATAATTAACAAAAGATGCAAGTATGATGTGTTAAGAAAGTCAAAATCCTGCAAATAAAATTTTTGCTTCAAGTAGTCCAATTTGGTAAGTGGATTAGAAATTAACATCCTTGAGAAATGGGATGAAGAAGTAGAAATGACAAAAGCACTTAATCATAAATTATTACTGTAAATATAATCATTTATCCTCAGAAATGATAATATTAAAAGTCACACACACCAGGCAAAAGAAATGTTAAAATTATATTAATACTTTAAATATTTTTTGCATTTATTTGGCTGAGGACTTGGGTATTTGTATTAACATGATCAGTTGTCCATATTTGATCCAGTTCACCAGGAAAATAAACAAACTGAGAATTGAGAAATTTACTGTTAACTATATAAAAACCATGTTGAGTCACTGAATTTAACAGTATCCTATCACTTGAAAATTTGTGAATGGGAGGGGCATAAGAAGAACAGAAATGTATGCATCCCACCGTCCTTAAAATCATCCAAAGTTGGCCAAAGTAAATACTACAGATCCCATTCCTTGTATTTTTATTTGAATGTTCTATTAGAAATTTCTACTTCAAATACCATCACCATTATTTCATTTCTCTGTTTTTTAAAAGGTCTACACGGAACAGAGGGAATGGAGAATTATCAATCACCAAGAAAATGTAGGTTGAAGACAGCCAACACATTTCTCAGTAAGGCTCCTTCATACCCGGACCCATATAATCCACCAGGGACTGTTACCTGATCAAAATTAAGCCTATTTTCCAATTCCTTTCACTAAATTTAGTTCAACCTTTTGCTTTATATGAACAGAACTTGTCTAACAAAGTAAAAATTTTAAACAGGGGCAGGGGGAGGCTAGATAACACAACATGAATAGTATGCTATTTCTAAGATTTTTTTTTTTTTTTTTTGCGGGGGAGAGATGTTAGACCAATTCTTTTTTACCTTCTGTACTTACAAATTATCAGAATCAGAGAAATATAGTGCATTTAATACACGGCCATTCAGGGTAACATTTAATTTCTAAGGTTTCAAGGTAGTGATAGAAGCTACTTAAAAGAAGAAACCTGCATTTGACCTAATCTTTCACAGTGACTAGGGCAGGCATTTTAAACAGGGAACAGAAGCTTGGTAAATGTTTCTCTCAGTAGGGTTGTAATATTTACTCACACAATAAACAAGAACTAACATTAATTCTCTATTAGCCTTTGTTGGTAAGGAGACAATCTTATTTGGTCTGGAAATAAACTTGAAATCATTTCTTGATCCTATTATTTTCTGAAAATCACCAAGCCATGTCATATGACTTGGACTCTTAAGCCAGGAAATCATCTAAGGCCTTGCTTCTTAAGTGTGGTCTACAGACCTTACTTCTTAACAGTGCGGTCTACAGTGAGTTTGTTCAAAATGCAAATTCTCCCACCCACCCCAGGCCTACTAAATCAATATCTTCAATTTAACAAGATCCCCAGGTAATTCATATGCAGATTAAATTTGAGAAGCACTGGTCTACATTAGTTGTTCTCAAAGTGCGATCCTCAACCAGTCGCATCAGCATCATCTGTGGGTTTGTAAAAAATGAAAATTCATCAGCCCAACCCCAGGCCTACTACAGTTTTTAAACTAGTTCTCCAGGTGGTTCTTATGTGCATTATACTTTGAGAATCACTGGCCTAGCTCATTACATTCTGATTTTGTTTCAAATACTTTCTATGTACCAACCTCTCCTGCTACCTGTTCCTTGTTCACACCTGCTAAAAAGAGAATCCTTCTAACACACTGTATAATGGAAAGTAAAAAAAAAAAAGTCTGTATATTTAGCTGTTCTTGGAAAGCTCTAGAATCCTCTCAAATATTTAAAACAATTTGAGTGTAGGTTTCCCTGTTTGGGTTTATTACACCAACATCACTCTTGTTATCTCAAAAGATATCATAAAATTCTCATAGTAACCTTTATTCATGTTTACTTTTTCATATGTACACACACATACCACTCAAAAAATAGAGGTAATGAATGGGTAGAAAGTAGTCATGAAATTAATCACACATTTATATTTAGTAGTTACTGTCTTCTCCTTTCCTTCCTATGTAATAGAAAAGAAGACAAGAAAGAAAACCTAGTATCAAAACAAATTGGTGGTAGCAGGACTTCACAATAATGTATAGTTTTAAAGCCAAAAAAAAAAAAAAGAATGCTTTAAAGCCAAGGGTCTCCTGAACAGCACAAATTAACTCGGCCCTCCTGTGCAATCTTTGGTCTATTGGCAAGAAGTTCCATTTTCACCATCAATCTAGTTCAGTGTTCTCCTCCTCTAAGTAGTTTTCTTCTCTCTCTGAGGCAAAGTTAGGAGTGCCTCCTCTGACTTCCCAAAGGAGCACTGCCATGCATTTATCATATCCCTTGTTATACTGTGTTGTTAATTTTGGTTTATTGCTTCATTCATCAGACTACGAGTACTGTGAAGGTTTGGAACTTTGTCTTAGTGGTCTCTGAATAACTGATAGCAAGTACGGTCATGCCCTTTAGTCAATACTCAGTAAATATCTTTGAATGAACAAATTAGTATATGAAACTATTGTAGTAAATATATTCTTTATAGCATAAGAGCTCAGACAACAATAGAAACTTCAGGTATCAGAAATAATCTAAAATAATCATGCATTCCTTCTTATACTACCAGTGTTTGAATCTTGTTTGCTTTGTACCCGTGTAAGCCCTGAACAGCGAAATGACTTGCTCAAATTTATATGGCATCATACTGAAAAACCAGAGAAATATCGTCTTGGTTTTTCCATTGTCCAACATTGCCACTTGAAAGACCATGAATGAACCTACCAATTATGTGCTTTTTCACTTAAATAATTATGAAAATTATGTTACATTTCAACTGAACCATTGCCTTAGTTTTAGGGAAAAAAAATGATTTTCATTCTGTGCCATCATTTTTAAGCTTAGAAATTCCTACTATTTGATATAGATTTTCTCCTATCTGTTTTAGGGTATCTACAAAATTTTTCCAGATCTCATTTCATCTTAAAAGATGTCTTTCTTTTTCAGTACCTGTGCTTGAACCAGTTTAATGTTAAAGAAGTTGTGCACACACACACCAAGGAGAAAGCAGACAACTTAACATTGCTTGGGAGGATTTCCTTTCCATGCTTTCATCCCAAACAAGAACATATAATGTTGGGTGACCTTCTGCTCCAGACTACTCAGGCTATTGTACAGTGGCTTCCTTTTCTTAGATGTAGCAAAGAATTCAGGCCTCAAACCTTTGAAGTGGAGCATCAGAAATTTACCATTTTGAAAATCCCAAAGATCTCTGGAGCCAGAGGATCACATCGTTAACAGTACCATGCTTTCACCCCCAAATTACCTTCCTCCACACTTCAGCTTTCCAAATAGATTTTAGTTGTAGAAGGCTATTCAAGTGTCATATTTGAAGAAATGTAGATAAATAGAGATACAGGAAAAAAATGCGGTCACAATAAAGAAAAGAATGTATATATGAACCGGTCCTTAAGAATATAATTATTCATTAATTTGACTATACATTTATTTGGTTTCTTACTGAGAACCTTTGTACAATTCTCTCGTATAGGTAATAAAATCAGTTCGTGAAATACCATCCTTGGGAATGGGAAAATGTTGCAGAGCAAATATATTCAAAATGTGCTCATGGAGCTAAAAGAAATGCAGTGTGTGTGTGTGTGTGTGTGTGTGTGTGTGTGTGTGTGTGTGTGTGTGCGCGCGCGCTCACGTGCACTGCAAACTAAATATGTGATTTTGAGATCTTGCAAGGGAAAATATATTATTTCTGTATGTCTTCCCCAACTGCATATACTACAAAATGACTGCATAGATGTCATGTCAAAGTCATAATAATTTCTTAACCATGTGGAGGGAGAGAAAAAAAGTGGATATTGAAAGATGTCGTAAACGTCAGTGCTAGAAAACATTGATTTATAGTAAATTCCCAGCAAAACAAGTCTGAAATAAACAGATTAATTTTAGAATTTAATTAGTTAAAATATCTAATTCATTCAGATCATGGCAAAGATAATTCCTAAAATAAGAGATCTAGAATATATAATCCCGTAAATCTTTGATTCCATGAAATGTGTTAAGATTATTCAGTTTCTTGCTCAAAATGAAACAATGGCACTATAACAGAGGAAAACAAGTTTCTGTAACATTGTGAATGACACTGCCACTGCCATATCTAACTTTTTTTTTTGCTGTAAATACAGATATTAACTTATTCTTGCTGGTTATAAAAATACTGTAAGAAGAAAAAATTGAAAACACCCAGTAGATAACTAAAGAGCTTTATGTGCTAAATTCAATTCGGGTTTAATTTGTGAACAGAAATCTTTTAATGTGTATTTGGTTAAGGATATGTGATCTGGTCACAAACAATGAATGGCCTGGGAGGTAAGAAACAGCTGTGAGCCTTAGAATAAAACTTAGAGAATTTTAAGGTCTTAAATTTATCACTGTTTATGATTTTATACTACTACTATAATCTACTTTAATAACAGCACATGATTTTCATTATTTTGTGAATTCTCAACCCCCTCCTCCAAAAAAATCAGATTTCAGAAGTTCTCACACAGTCAAAACCCTCCAACATGAAATTTATAATCAAAGACTAAGCTCAGAAACACATCTAAATTCAGTTCAAGTAAAATATCTCAAATGTTCTCACCTATCGAATCACCCTATGTATTCATCCCTATGTATTATTTCTGCCATAAAAATTATCAGTGTGCTTTCAGAAAGGTTTTTACTTTTACAAAATTATTGAGATGTCTATCTGAAAATCAATGGTAGGTTTGGTGACATAATTATTCTAATTCTCAAAAGCCAGGCATTCATAAATGTGGAGCTATGTCTTTTCCTGATGGTAAAGTTCAGGATCTGATAATTGGTACAATCAGAGAGAAATGGTTTCAAAGCTGCTGCAGCAGTATGCTTACCTAAATTGAAGCACAAGCTAGGTCCATGGCGAGAAGCACTCATTTACATGTAAAAACTGAGAAATTATATTGCCCAGTAATCAACTTGCCTAGGCAGTTGTTAATAGATGTGTCTCTGCTCCATGCACTAAAAAGCAGAGCCATGTAGGGTCTTACTTCTTCACCCTCCAAAGGATAAGTCACAAAACAAATCACAGAGAAGAGACTCAGAAAAACACAGGAGCCGTACCTTCAGCCCTCATAAGCTTATTATATGGTTGTGCAGTTATAAGAATTATATCAGTAAAGCCATAGAGCACCTAAATAGACACTTCATTTTGGGGTAAAGAAATATACAGCCTATAATAAAAATACTTTTAAAGCTAATGTTAGTTTTCTGACTTCAAAGTTCATGAAAGAGATTACAAATAACATGCACTTTTTAACATGCACATTCTATAGCTCTTAAAAATATTATATAGAGTGTACAGTGTATTTATTCAGTTATTGCTTACAGCAGGATAAATATCTGTCTTTTTTTCTATATTTCTACTACTTATAACAAGAACCCTATGTAACCCCCCTTCACTATATTTGTATTATAAAAGATTTTGGAAGGATATCATAGCTATATTTACATATGTACAATTTGAGGTGCATGGGAAAAAGCAAGTAATCAAGAGCTTCAATTTGGTGTCTTAAGAATTGTCCTCTATTCTTATTATCCTGCGATTGTGTTCAGAGCTTGAGAGTTTAAAAGGGAAAAAAAAAAAACCCATACTAACGATCACCATTTTTCCTGTAATCAAGTTCATACTTCTTTTCATATTCTTTCACTGGATTGCTTTTCTCTGTTTACTGTTGTTGCTAAACAAGGTGAGAGTTTAGGCGACATTTTTCAATGATGATTTCTTTTGCAATAACAAAATCTTAAATGCAGTCTCTCTTTTCCTCCTGCTATGTGCTATCAAATTCATCTTTGTATGAGAGGCACAAACTAAAATGAGGAAATTGCCCTTAGTAGGTAGTACTCTTTTTCAGACACTAGGAAGTAAATTGTCAAAGAGTTACACAGGGTTTTAGCTGCGTGGTTCCCATTGACGTTAATGGGAGTTGCAAAGAAAACACCCCACGCAAAGCTTAGAAAAGTAGGGGTTAGTTTTCTTTATGGTCTCCACTGTATTTTGTACCCTCTAGCCTTGAACATTCTCTCTTCACATGCCTCTCTGTTCTCCCCTTTCTTTGTACCTTACCCCTAAGAGGATATAAATCTTGGGCCTTTTCATTTAACCATGGGCAAACGCAGCTAGTCAATATAATCCACCCCTAACACCATTTCCAAGTCTCACAATTAAACATCTCTTTCTTCAACCTCCACAACCACAAACCATCCTTTACTATCCAGTTTGTGTGGATAGCTAGAGGAAATATATGTTTAAGGAATATTGCTATAATATTAGCTGGATATTTTTGAAACTTGTACTGTATTTCAAACGATATCAAAATTGCCTAAATAATATTCTTTCCTGCTTCTTAAGAATGACTATTAGTGTTATCACTTTCACTATTATTTAACTTTTAGTAGTTTTAGTATTTCCTGGTTCCCATAGAGCACAAATATACAAGCCACTGGGAAATTCACCAGGCATTGCAAAGCAGTTATCATAGCCACTTAAGCAGCAGTTAAGTGTTTCACAGGACAACTAGTGAACAACATAATAGATACCATGATGTTAGATCCTGGCAGAATGGGTACAAGTTTCCATCATGTCTAGGGAATGAAGGACACCCTTGTCTGTGTAATGGAGACAGCAATACCACAATTGCCTGATGTCACTCTTATATAATACATCACAACACATACACACACACACACCCTATGGGACTGTTCTAATTCTCTAGTAAGTTTTGATTGTGGAGAGAGCCAAACTAGGCTAGCTTTGAGCTAGATTTTTATGAGTGTTTGGTTCTGTATAGAATGCACAAAAGGCCCAATCTTCGTGCCTACCACTTTTTTTCATTACTGTGGCATTAATTACAAAGTAAGATGCCAAGTAATTGGCAAGGGGAACACTACTTGCTTATTTATCAGATACCTTTATCCTATGCCCCTGGCTTCTCTCCTTTACTGCACTTTTATAATAGATTACCAGGGTAGCAATGTAAAGAGTAAAGGGTCTTTCCTTTGCACATTTATAACCCAACTTACCTTGAATTCTTTGTCCTATTTCAAATCATAACAGCAAGAAAGGATTTGCACTCAGCGACATATTAATCAACACGCCATATACAAACACATAAAGGCTAAAAGCAAAGAGTATGTTCCGCTAAAAGCAAATGGTTTACTACCAAAAATCTTGCCAGTTCATTCTTGCACCTATGGACTCATTATTTCTATGAAACACTGTGGGAGCATGCCATAAAATACCAGACCAATCAAGCAAACATCCTGAAATCTTCTCACTACACAGGGTACCTCAAAAACATACCAGCACATACTTTTCCCAATTTGTTGTCTTAATTGCCCCCAGTTATTATCAATTACTACTGTTCTATCTCTATGTTGATCATGACAAAAGATATGTTTTTCATAAAATAACACATTAGGACACAATAACGAGAACCTTGGTTCCCATCTTCCCTGTTGCCGAATAGCACGTCTCGTGCTGTACAGGCGCAGTTGGCTGTCCAAGGACCCTGATGCCAAATTGCGGAGGATATTCTTGTCGCAGTGACAAATTGCTTGCTGGTGGGCTGTGCAGAGTGTTGTTCTGGCAGCATCAGAGTTGTCTACGTGTCTGTCACTTGGTTAGGCTGCTTCAATGCTAGGTGATTTCACCCCCACCGACACCCCCTTTCCACTTCCCTCAATGCATTTTTCAGACTTACCTTTGCTTCCCAGTGAATGGGGGCTTTAACATTTACTTGACAATGAGCCTATGGAAATGCCTCCGGAGCTCTCCGTACAGGTATCTGAGGGTGAGAGAAGGATTTTTTTTCACAGTGCCATACTTGTTTTCCATACAAACCTACAGGCTGCCATTACAGCCACCCACATCCCGGTTGGCAACGCACTTAGGCAGCGAGAGCCTTAATGAATCCAGACAAAACTGCACAGCATTCCTGACACACAGGAAAATCATGCATTTTAATGGTATTGCAGGGTAATTTATTTCTTTAGTCTGTAAAATGTTGATGGTCAATGTTATTTGATAACATTTCAGCAAAGAGATTATTCTGCTTTTGACCTGATGCTTATTTTTAAAAATCTTTTTAGATTTCTTTTAGAAGTTTCTAATATTGTCTATTTCTTCAGTGAGGATCTGCTTTAAAAAAAAAAAAGGCAGCAATGTAAACGAGTAGACAATATTCGGTAAACAAATTAGCTTGTAAACATACTGCAGGAAACCCCAACAGTGTCTGCTGACTACCTATGAAGGTATATAATTTAATGCCTCCAGATAATTTGTGGGTAAAGTCTAACCAGCTGACATTTTGAGATAAATAATAAATAATACTCCTATTTCATTACTGAGTTTATAATTAACTATAAACATAAAGGCATTTTAAAAACTATAACTACCAGAGATACAGTACTTAAGATTGTTTTGTGAAACTGAAAAGGATAATGTGATGAATACAAAAGATGTAGGAGGCCTTTTTTTATTCTATGGAATGACAGTAGATTTTTTTTCTATGAAACATATTCTGCAGCACTGGTGTATTATTTAAGACTCAAGGATGTATAAAAGAAGCTAATGGGTTTTTCACAAAGGATAATATACAATGGAATAATTCTAAAAGGAAATGATCAGGCTTTTAATCTTGTGGGGGGAAAAAATGTTTGTTTTTGCTCCTCTCATATATGAATGTATGTTAGTTTTATTGTTAAACTATAGCCTTGAATTTAGTAGACTATAACATTCTTCTAAGTATGTTAATGTAAAGATATTAGATCAGATAGATTTTCAAAGAAATAGATGGATGGATGGATAGATGGATATTCACTTACACTAATTAGAAGTAGTAATAATAAAGCTGTAAGTAGCAGAACTTGGAGAAAGACTAAAAGATATTTTAACAGTTTCTACTCTCAAGACACATAGGTAAAGATTTCAGCCCAAAGTGAGGTTTAGTTTGTTTCATGAGTGCTGATAGGACTTAAGTCAGCCCTCTGGACTACAAGGGTATTTCCAAACTAAACTTATCAAATTATCTTTCCCAGACATTTTTGTGTTTTGTTTTATTCTCCAAAACCTGGCAGCACAAATGTTCTAGCTTTCATCACTTAGGAGCATCCTGTGTGAGGCTATTGATCCTAAAATTGCAAGGGTTTTCTAAGAAGGCAGCTTGTTGGTTCTGCACTGTTGTCACTGAAGTGGTTAAAGCTTTGTTTGTTTGTTTTGTTCTGAATGGCTCTTAATGGATTAAGCTTTAGGCTTTCACCAAAGCAGTAACTGATTGTAAAAGTAGCAAGAAATAAACTAACCACAGGGTGCGTGCGTGTGTATGTGTATGTGCTGCCAGAGCAGAGCAGATTATGATCTTTAAATTCTAAAACTAAGCTAGTATAAATATATGTTAAATATTTCTCACTATATATCTTTAATAAATCCATCCACTGTAAATTGCCATAAATTATGTTAACCGATACCTACAATAGCTTAACTCTATTTAATCAAGAATAATTGAATTAAACTATATAATGACCCACAGCTATTGAGATGGATAATATTAATTACAGTTGCAGGATCACATTTTACTATGAAATTAACATGCCATTGTGTTTTGATCCTAGAACTGCTTTTCATAATTTTACCAATAATATTCAAAATGGTGATTCCAAGTTACATAAACCTTTAAAACTACCACTGGGACTTTAAATATTATATGCGCTTGTCTTCATAATATTATGCTGTGGTTCTGGACTCATATAATTAGGTTTCGGTTTGAGTGTGATATTAAGTAGAGGATTAATAACCTGACAAGTAAAGAACCACCCATGCTTGGAGAAACAGATGGAAATGCATGAACTTCTAAGACTATTTTCTACAGTGCCAGCTCCTCTCTAAGAGAAGGACCTTATTCAAGGTCTCATTACCAATGCAGGGTGAGTCCAGGTGCTGAATACTCAACTCAAAAAATGACATTACATTGTACAACTCTATTAACAGATGCAACGAACAAAACACTACACACTGTGTTCAAGCCATCCTCCAGCTCTCCAGGAATGGCATACAGGGCTTCTCTTGAGTACCCCCCTAGCCGCTAGTAATAGAAGATTGATTCCCTCTGGCGGAGCTCTTGGATTTGCTGAAGAATTGATACTTTTTTCCAATAGGCAAATCATGAAAGTCTAGAAGAAATGGACTAAAATAAAATGGCCTCTACCTCAACTTCAAATAACCCAAGATTCATTGGTCAAAGTCTACAGACAGTCCTTCGGCAAATCTTCAACATGACTGTTCCAGAGAATTATAATACCGCATCTGGGCCTATCTGAATGTCATACTTGGAATACTGCATTTTGGAAGTATACCATATTAGAATTAGGATACTTTAAACATGGAATTAAAAGCCCTCAATTATACTTCTGGATTCTCTTGGACATGGATATTGTATTTCATACTTGTCCACATAAGTGCAGATGAACTGTTTGTTTTACTTCTTAGAATATAAGCTCAATTCACTAAATCTCATGTATTTATGAGGTTCTTTAACAGAAAAAAAATCCTTCTCTTTCTCACAGATATCGTGCACAAAAGATCTGAAACCTTCAAGGAAGTTTCTAATTTCTGTCTCACACTTGTAATAAATGCAATCAACTGAACTGAAAGGGGGATTATATTAAAGGAAATGCATAGGCTTCAAAGTGAGAGTGCATTTATCGTATAGAGAGAATGATCGATTCTGCTATAATGCCCTGGCAGTCTTTGTAATTTTCAAAATTCCATTCAAAGTGCTGATATTCTGATGACAGAACTAACTGCCACTATAACTCCAGAGCCTAGCATTAAGAGAAGGGATTTCAATGAGTGCAATAAAAAAGAAGGCAATTTTTCCCCTTGGCATGTAATATTCTAAAATTAAGGTGGGGAAAGTGTTACAAAACCTAGATGAATACTCTTAGTGACCGACTAATTTGCTAATTGTGTGACACCCAAAAAGCCAAATGTAGTTAATATTTATGTAAGAAAAGATGATACATTTATAAAAAGCAAGGCCACTGTGTCATAATCCTTTCCTGAGGCATTGTACCAAAATAATAAGGGCAGGGGGTTATAAAGGAGAAGAGTATTTCACCCTCTTTCTTTCCTTTTTAAAATTTAGTATGCCTCTAATTGACCTAATGCACATTTTTCATAACGCCTTGTCAAAAGCAAAACAAACAATCTGTGTATACAGAGGCTCCAGGGGCCCTTTTGGTTGTGCCTATTTTTCTTACCTAATTTTCCAATATTCCCTCATTTCACTTTGTCCATTACTGTTTCATCTTCCCTACTCATACCACCCTGGTCCACATTCTCTTGCACGAACCCTCAAGTCTCCTAGTCTCCTCTTGTCACTCCTTTGCCATAAAGGGAGAAGGAGGGGCACTGGGGCATGACATGGCCCATGACACACCCCTAATCTTCTTCCCTGTTTACACCACCACCTGCAAATGAGGAGGAAACTTTCCAGAGTATGAATGAAAGCCTTTGGCCTCTGCTATAGACAGGGATGCACAATACGGAAACAGTGTTTGTTAACCAGGCTGAACCATTAAAAAGATCACACACGACAGGGTAGCTTTAGAAACTCTGAGGAATTTAGGCCATACCAAGTTAACTAAATGGGAAGCCAATAAATCAGGTGAACTTTCCTGACCACCTGCCCCCGCCAACATCCAAAAGCCCAACATGATATAGGATCTTTAAGAACTGGGCCATGAAGACTTTTTTTTTTTTTTTTAGTTTCATGAGGATGAAAGAGTACTTGGCACATTCGCAATACTCCATCTGAGAGCAGAAACATGTTTGCATTTTGGAAAGAAAGCACAAAAACATCCAGGATTGATTGTTGATAAATTGATTTCAATAGTGTTTGGTTTTTAAATATTACATTAGAAAGATGAAGCACAATTTTGATGTATTAAAAAAAATGATTCCCCAGGTTTTCATTGCATTCTTCCTCCGAATAGAAAGAGGAACACAATTGGAAACATGGAAGAATTAGGTTAAACACAAAGTATGTTCCAAATCTAATATACTGAGGGTTCCTCTTTACACAGTATAGCTCTTACAGAAGAGCTTGGGTAAATGTGAAAGGTTTATAAAATGTATCTGATCCAGGGATCATAAAAATGAGGTGCACGTGTAAGTAGCTTTAAAAAACCCTTTGCAATAAGAACCTTCCTTTCACTAATGGGAACTATGAAATACTGTGGGGAAGGAATTTCAAAGAAGATATTTATTTGTGTGTTTACTGCAGGCTTTGCCTTCTCATTTTATCCTCAACATTTTGAATAAAAATGCTTACCTCCCTCCCTGGGGTTCTAAGGGCTTGCCCCTTTATATCTATGTATATTTAGAATAGTTGAAGTACTAGAAATATATTAGCATTTCCAAATATCTCAGCAGTAAGACTACTTCTTTGTATTTGTCAGTGTATGTGTGTGTATATACCACTTACTTAATGATTACAATCGACCATTATGTTTAATCGAGAGTACATTTTTCATGTATTAACTTTAATAGAAGGTACATTTTTATTATAATAATCCAGGATAGATAGGTAGACAAAAGAGAGATCATCTAAATGGATATAGATCTAAACACAGATACAGATATATCGATTGAAATTTAGTAGAAGTCAAGGGCATCAATTTCGGCATGAAATTATTTTCTGCCCTTAGATGAATGTTTCCAGGCCTTATTTCCCTTTAGATAAACTGCATGTAATGATTGTCATCTATATTTTTAAGTAATTATGAATCACAGATATCATGGCTCTTCATGGTTGAAAAGGGACTTAAACACCAACTTTCAGCATAAATGGCTGGCCAAAATTTCCTCAAGAAGCAGGAAATTGTCAAGAGATAGGAAATAAACATGCAATGGCAGTCCAGACCCTGGGTTCTGAATTCCTTCAGAAGAAGTTTTCAATCTCACTTGTATCTCTTTTGAGTACTTCCCTATTTCTGCCGTAGTTCCAGTGGTACCAGAGCATTGCTCAGCACCATAGATGCTCAGCAATATGGGTGCTGACTGACTCCGTGTTCTTAAAGGGGAAATCGTTTCTAACCTAGGTTATTATTTTTTCCTTGAAGAGCCACAATCTCTAACTCTCATCTTGGGAGACTCCAATTCATTCTGAAGTATAACATACACACACATACGCAAATCATTTAAGCTCTAACTTCAAAAATAAATGCTGAGCCATCTCTCAATACCGCCCACCTACCCTACCCCATATACACTGCCCTCCCACTTTTTTCCAGAAGGAATGTGAGTGATGGAAAGAATAAGGAAAACATATTTTGAAATCAAACAAAAAAATGTATTACAGCCCCTTAAAATAAATCACTGTCATAGATGGCAATGAGACTAATGCAAATGAATGATGGCCGTGGTCAGAGGATTTCTTTCTGCTAGACAGTTTCGCGCACACACAAAAAATCAACTGGAGTTGGAGCATGGAGAGATTAACAGAGCACCGTATTTGAAGCATCTACTATGTGTCAGGCCCCAGACATAAATTAATCAGGATAGAAAGTTGTACAAAGTCTGAGAGAAGTAGATTTTTTTTGGTCTACATGTTCTATATAAATTGCTTTAATCCATTTAAAGTTAAGACATCTCCAATAATAGGATGTTAGGCATTTTGTACTATTTGACTTTGATAATGTACTTAGAAAAGAATGCCTGGCACATAGGAGAAACTTAAATATTTGTTGAATGAGTGAATGGTTATAAGTACTTTTCAAAGGCGAAATAAATCCTCTGCCACTTCTAATGTATTTGGAAAGACATCAGTAAATGGCTATCGTAAGGAAGATTGCAGATGCTAGTTAAGATAATCTGTGTAGTAGTTTATTTATTCTGCTATAGAATTTTTGTTCAGAACCCTTGGGGGAAAACTTTTGTGATTACTTCCAGGCTGGCAGTCAGTGACTCTACTCCAGACCAAAATCTCAAACCAAGCCCACGTCCTCTCTTCGTGTCCCTGCCACTTAACCATCCAGCTGTTAACACATTTAAAATCTGACAGGTTATTTTACTTCCAAAATGATACTAAGAGTCACACATGTCAGAACTCTACTTGATAAGTTGTGTTAGTTTCAAATGCAGTATGTGAGCACTGAACCCTCACTCTTCAAATCCTGCAAAGTGTATCAATAATTATGCCAAATCCATCCAACAGTTGATGGAGGTGTTTTCAGTTTGATACGGGTGTCAAAAAAGTGAAAATTTACTTTATTCAGATCTTTGCCTCATATGTTGAATGGAAAAAAATCCATTTATACTTCACAGATTCATCCCTAATACTAGAAATTAGGAGAAGGTACCTCAGATGCTGCACACATTTTCTTTGTGGTTACAGAGGTGACTTTGCCACCTGGCATCCTGTCCCTCCTTATTACACCCAATTATATCTGTCATATATAAAAGTTCTAAGAAGGATACAAATTTGTATAATTCTCAGGTGGTTCTTTACAAAGAAATAGATTTTTTTTTTTAAGATTAATGCATCGTTAATTATAAAGTAAATGTTATAAGGATATCTACCATGATCTCTTTTCAGGCCTCTCCTAATATAATGTTACATGTTCCTACTGTATCATCAGTGGCTGAACTCCAGTCTGAGAAAATTCAGTGATGGAAACTTTTTACTTGGGCTTCCCACATTTATCTGTGACATCCCCAGTTTGTAGCTGTATTTGTGCTAGAGCAGACAGCAATAACCAATGAAGAAAATAGGAGTAAAACAATTTCGTATTTAAAGTGATGTCATAAGGCACCAAGGTAGCAATCCAGGAAGCCTCAAAATACATTTTGTAACCAAATCAATGTGAACGAAAATTAGAAACTGAGTAAAAAAGAATCATTTCTAATAAATTATAGACAAACATTAGAATGGAAAACATCACCATATATATTAAGTTTACAAAGGCAGAAGTATAAGAAAGGGTAAACTTAATTTTATGATTATAAAGCTCTTCAGTAGATATATTACAGATTAGATATTGTAGATAAATTAATCTCTGGCATATGCATGGTTTTTTCAAATGTTAATTCTTGGCAATACAATAGAGAACAATTATTTTGTAACTGTACATGTTTCTGTTCTAGAATTCTTTCCCTGTAAAATCCTCTGGTCATGGGCAACGGTGGCCTGAGGTTAAAAATCTAAACATAAATTCATCATCATCTTCTAATTTTGTGACCTTGAGCTTTTGACCCAAAGAGGTGTTGGGAGTTTACAAGGGCAGGACTAAAAGGAACAAACACTTGTCTCTGGAGCCCAAGCCCTGACCTTAAAGATGTAAAATGAACTGCCTACTCCGGAGGATACTGTTATAGTCAGGTATGTGAAAATAAGCAGTAGGAATGTGAAAGAAAGACAGAAAAAAATGAGAGAGATGGGGGTGGGGGTAGGGTGGGGGTAAGGAAAAGCATTTTAAAGATTTTGGTTTAAGTATTTAGTGTGTATATATATATATATATATATATATTTTTTTTTTTTTTTTTCCCCCATGGTCTGCTTTTAAAACTGTAGATAGAAGAGATACGCTTCTGACTTTTCATGAATTGCTGTGAAATTTGGTTACATACATTATTCCAACCCTGGGGGGTGGGGGGAGAAACAATTATAGTTCATTATATGCATCTCAAGTTGTTTATTCCTTATGATGCACAAGGATAGTTTAAGGACTTGTTTCTGCCAAGAGCTTTTTCCCTCCCCCCAAATAATTTCACAACAGAGTAAAAACACATGGACTTTATATAAAATAAAAATAGAAGTGATATAAGGGTTGTATTTTTATAGCTGTATTTGAGTACATTTCAAATGAATGTTTGTTAAACAGGGGGAAAAATCAGACTGGTATTGTCGTGATTCTAAGCGAATTAGGTGAGGCAGGAACAGGAAGAATCTGAGTAGCTTGCATTTAATTAGCACTTACTGGTACAAAATAAATTAGACAGATTTGTCTTGTTTTATGAGCAAGATCCTGTTTTTCTATTTCATTTTCTTTGTGCTTTTGGTAAGGACGGATCTGGCGCTTTGGATACTAAATAGGCAACTAATTCAATTGGTGCTTTCTCCAAGGGTCTGCTTGCAAACCGGTGCCAGACTCACTGGTCCTTTGTGTACTGCCCGCCCTGCATGTGTCTGGGCTCCCCTGGCCAGTCCGTTTTTTGTCTCTGATGGTTAATAAGCTTTGAGCCTAGTAGTCAAATGTGGTGGGAACGGGGACAAGACGAGGGTCCTTAGTGAAGGTGTTTGTTGTTAAATAGAACAATTCAGCTGTCTCTTTAGAAAACTTGACAAAAGGAAATGCTCCCTGCTGAAAATTTTCTTAGCCTGTTGCACAAAAGATGAAGTTTGTTTAAGAAATTGCTGCTAAAGAAAGCGTCAACCCATTAAGGTAATTATATGGAACCTGTGCCGTATAACAGCTTAATTGATGTTAATGTTTGTCTAATTGGTGATTGGGAGAGTGCAAAGGACTAAAGGTCTTCCGAGCACTTTCAGTCACGGCTCTGAAAGGGGCTCTTCTGGTTTTCACAGTTATAACAATGCCTGCGCGTCTTTCTCAGATTACGCCTTGTTTTCAGCCCCTTACAGCATTCTGCTCCAATACTTAAAGCGTAAAATAAGGGTGAAGAGCCATTGTCTAATGCAGCCTTTTTCAAAGAGTGTTTCTGACAGGGATTGTTCTAGGAATCAGGCAGGAGAGAAGGGAGTGTGAGAGGTGAAAGCCACTATCACCCACTTGTGTCACCTCCCCAATGAGCAGCAAGAACCGCCTAATTGCTGCATCTGTTTTTTTTTTTTTTCCTCCAACCCTCCATTCTCTTAAACAAGATCCTTACACCGATGCCACATGTTCTGTGGAATCTATCAAACAAAACAAAACAAAAAAACACCCCAACCTGGCTGACATTTTTAAAAAATTGGCATAAAAAGAACCGTTATGAAAACATACATAACAATTAAATGCATGCACAAAAATCTACGAAGTTTTATCTTTTCTAAGAATTCATACTCTAGTATGGACATATTTACAAATATAATTAGATAAAACAATACATGTGTGTACCTAAACACGTATATGTGACTTTTCTGTGCAAAGATACAGGCATGATTATTACATGGATTCTCATGTATACAGACACAAGTGTATAGATTTTCAAAGCTTGCATTTGTTTTCATATGAGAAAGCCATTTAAATGTGTCACCCATCTTTATGGTTTAAAAAAATATCATTGATCCAGGTTATAAACTCAAATGCTTAAATATTTTGCATCCCAAGGTAAACTGACTGAAGAGCCAAGACTTGTCTTAAAAAAAAAAAAAAATCTCAGCTTACACACTCATTCTTTCACACACACACACACACACACACACAATGCATTTAATATCCCCCATCTCTGAAAAGTTCTAGTTCTCAAGCTTTTCAATTTTTATGTTTTACATTCCTATATTGAACAGATTGATATTTTCCTGTTTGTTCTCTTTAAGATTTCTTTTCTACATACAGAGTGTATTCATGTGCTATCCTAATGAGGAAATGACGAGTTTTTATCAACCTTATTAAACATACACCCAGAAGATATCCATTTTAATAAGGGGCCAATTACTAAGTGTGTCTTCAGTTAGAAAGAACTTAGCTTTTACCTTGTTCTTTGGCTCTCCATGTCTCTAATTAATTGAATCTTGAAATCGTTGGACTTTCAGCTTAAGAGAAGACTGAAGAAGGGAACTTAACAACACTGCCTATTCCTTTATGTCTAGAACAGGCTAAAAAAAAAGAAAAAAAAAAGAAAAAAAAACACCTGTAATGCTAAAAGACTCAGGCTTTTGTCTGTTTCTAATATTACTTTTCTGCCTAATTGCCATCACTGCCACGTACATTAGGCCCTTTTTCAGCAGGGTTAAAACAGGGCCAGTGATGAATGGAAAACTGATTGTACTGCTGTCAAACTTGAATGTGAGGCTTATTCTAGAGATAGAAGTATGAGGAAAAGGACAGAGAATTGCACTTCATTAAAGCTCCACCAAGCTGATTGGAGTGGAGGAGGTAATTGAGATTTAAAGTGGCATTCCCATCACACTGTCCCTTTTTCAACTTAACAACTGTCATTCAAGCCACATAGGGCAACAATTGGCCAGATTTCCCAGCTCTTCTGAGTAATAAAACAGACACTCACCTTCTGGCTATTCGTTTTACTTACTTTGTTCTAATTTCCAATTCATGTGTCATTAGTGAACGAAGATTGACAAGAAATAGCTTTGACCTCACAGATTTGACCTTCAACCCCAGAGACCCAACTCTAGTCTGAACATAGGTTGGAATATGCTAAGAAACACCTTTCCTTTGCACAAGAATGAATGGCAGTTTTTTCATCATTGTACCACCCCCTGCTTGCCACTACATTTAGACTATGAGACATGTCAACTGCCTGTCACAATTACAATAGACACAGCAAACCAGAATTTTCCCCAAATCCAAGGGGAACTTCCTGAACAAAGAGTAAATTTTATTGCACAGATTTTGGAGACCTCCAATTTGTAGAGCCATAATGAATGCATCCCACAGACAAATAGGTAGTTGTTAATTATCCCAGCAATTTCTTTTTTTAATGAACAACACAGCGTGCTAAGCCTTCATATCCTACACTGTTACCTGATGATCTCATCACATTTGAAAAGATGGTAGTCTGGGAAGAAGGCATTATTACAGCAAGTATGCATGACAATAAGTTACATGATTATAATCCCTTATTATCATGATGTAATAAAAAGAAAGTGTGATATTTTGGAAACAGATGGTTCTGGCTATATCTTTACTGCATCAACTGAAGTAAGTTTACCTATAGTATCACTTTAAGATAAACATAATCTTTATATTTTCCTCGACTGATTATTCTAAAGCTTATATATACTAATTTTGTGTCATCAAAGCATGCTGTGGATAAAAATAAAATTGCTGAAGGGCAAGACCTATGACCTGAATAAGAACCCTCAATAAATTTAAAAGTAATTTATACCTTTTACATAGTTTTGAATAGAAATTGAATACTGGAAATCTATTATGGTAAGGAAACTGTTATGGTTTCTTTATACTGGGTAACAAAATATTGGGATGATTCTAGTATTACACCCCTAAAAAAGCAGAATAATGAAATATACCACTTTATTGTGCTAAGTGTTTGAAAAGTTGACTGTTTCCTTCATGATAAAACATTTTGAAAACACTGCCAGGTTACTGCTTTGACTTCAACTTAATGAAATGGGAAGTCATTTTCATTTTACCAGCAATATTCATTCTTCAGTAGTTTTGGAAATCATGGGTACATGACTATACTGACTTCACTTTAATGGATGTAACAGTCATTTGGTTTCCCCTTGTAATACTCTCCTATTATAACATGGATTTGCATAACTCATTGTGCTTCACTGTGTTTTCTGAATTTCTTACTTGTATGGCTAAAAAAAGGAGGACACAATGTATTTTCTTACTGGAGGAGGCATTAACTTTCATGAAAAATCACAATTGTTACTACATCATCCATAAGTACTCTTAAAGCTACTACCTTCAGAACATTTAAATAAAACTCAAAGAACTGATTTCTTTTGAAGAAGCTGATTAGCATATAAATACAAAAGAATCATTTCAGAATAGGACACACTTCCAGTGTATGACATAGTAAGAGTTTACTAATAATTCTAAAAATTCAGGGAGTCTATTGTGGATAGAGCATTCTTTATTAAATCTGTGTCACAATTACGTATGAAACATGTTTTCAGGGTAATGACAATAACATATTTACCGTCACTTTGCCCTGATGCATGTACCCTCCCCTGTTACAACAGTGATCTTCCAGCCCAACAGTCAAAAAAGCTCTTTGTATTTGGAATTTTGCTTTCTCATGGGTGAATTTTCATGTCTTTATAGGTCAGAGAAGGTCAGAACTTATAGTTTTATCTCAACAGCACATGTGTGGTCATTGAAAGAAATAAATCTCAGACTGTTGGTAGCTTCTGTAGAGATGTCTTTTATCCTGCACCTGTGACAATTACCCTGTGTTAGTGAAGCTAACAAGAGTTAGGCCATAGGTCAAGGGTCAGGGCACTGTCAAGAGGAAGTTATTCTTCAGTCCACTAAATCTCTTATCATTTTCATCTAATGTGATATCCACCTGTCAGTCAGAGAATGTAGGCCATTGTCTTGTTCTAAGTGCTGCACTTTCTGCCTCAAAGAGAGCACATTTTATTACTTTTCTCATAATTACCATCTTCTAGCTTTAAAATGTCATCTTCAAAATAAACACACTGAACTAATAAATATCATTTTCAGACTAAAATAAAAATAAGGAGCGATATTAAAAACAAGTTTCAGGCATTCACATTTGTTTGATTTAATGGTCCTATATTGTGAATTAAGTCAAAAGTCTCAACCAAGTGAATAATTAAATGAGTAGCATTTGGAGAAATAACAAATGGCAGAACAGCCTGACAACGTAACGTGTGCCTAAATGTGTGTCTACGTGTGGGCAGGCTCACCCCTGATATTATGGGCTGGCACCACACCCAGCTAACAAGTATGTTTCTGGAATATAATACAGCATCATCTGAGAAATATTTTCATAATGGACTTTGGTTGAGTTGATATGTATACATGGTATGATCTGCTTATGCTATACCTGGATATAATAAAATTCCATTTAGAATGTGGTATAGGCTCAGCCATCCTAGTAGTACAATATGCAAACTGCAATTCCTCCTGTCATGAGATTCAACTTGTAAGGAAAACTTTATCTCAAAGAGACTTCCTTAAAAACAAAACAAAAAACTACTAGGTATCTCAAAGCATTAAAAGAGCAGAATGTATAGTTTGAGTCATAAGGTTAAAAATGACTAAGCTGGGTTGCTTAGACCTTCTCTTCCAATGCAAGGATACTCAATCACAAAGAAGCTTCACGCTATCCTCGGTCTCCAGAGAAATGTAAAGTCAATCTCAAGCATTTTCATATGTCCCTTTCGTTCTGATAACTCCTATAAGAATAACATAGTGGGATGGAAAGTTTTAGAATGGAAATCAGGGATCATACACTTTCCTCAAATCTGCTACTGGCTAGTTAAATAGCATGAATCTCAGTTTCCCTAGCTGTCAAATGGAAGTGAGAGCTCATTATTCCCAACCCTATGGATTTGTAAAGGTTTAACAGCATCTTTCTGCATCCTCACTACAGATAGAAACCTCTCCTCTGTGCTCCCTAAAAAGAGTTTTATCTTAATTCCTAATAAAAACATATATATTCCACCCTCACAGCCTTGATCTTTCTGAGGACAGGGATGGTGTTTTTTTTATTTTATCCCCCAAGTATTTAGCAGAGTGCCTGAAGAATCAATGAATGAAGGAATCATTCTTAAGGTGACTATACATCTTATTTTTTGCCTATTTTTTCATGTTTAATTATTAATAGGCCCCATTCACTTCCAAAATTATCCAAGTTTGGATAACAATTATATGGTATTTATTATCTCCTTAATGGATACTTCTTATATCACTATATGGAAACTACTTATATCACTAGTTTACTTGAGATATATTAATACTCGCTCGCATTTCTCTTTTCTTCACAAAATAACTCCAGTTCTTTTGCCTTTCTTTATTGTCTGTTTTAAAGTTTGGAGATTATTTTAGTGAAGAGTTGAAGCACAGATTTGGACTTCGACATTTACTGTCATCCAATATTTAAATCACCCTGGTCCAAAGGCAACGCTGGAGTTCCTTAAAATTATATGGTTATAGGATTCTAATAAATATGGTTCTATCCTTTGATGAGTCTCCTAAATTGTACCTAAAGATCTCACATTTTACTGATTATCATTTTAGGTAACCAGCTCTCTGTCTTATTTGTCATGGCTATACATAAAACTCTGTATTATTACAGGTTTTGGAAAAAATAACCCTCTACTAACAAGCAGAAATAAACAATACATTCCAGTAGGCCCTGTCTTGGAAAACACTAATTCTGTAGACAGGACCCACTTGAAAGAGTGAGGATGACATAATAGTTTTGTCTTTACAATAATAATTATCATAACAAATGACATCTTAAAATATGAAGCACACGGTTCAAAAGTTGGTATACTTAGTCTCTGTGTCTGAGTATAGCAATATATTAGAAACATGACCATTGCTGATTCCAGAATGAAAAAAATGATTTTCCTAAGAAGCCACTCCCAAATTCAGCCACCTCTTTGCCCAGCCTGGACATGTTTTTCACTGATGCATTCAAACATTCTATATGCTGATATATCAAAGACTGATATGAAAACAAACAAAAATAGAGAAAAATGTGGTTTTTGTAAGATAGAACTTTTAGCTTAAAATAACATTTTCAATATATTTTTCCAACTGAAATATGGAGATTTATTGTAGGCTCTTTAAGAACTTACACCACCGTTACTAGTCCCATGTATTAAATATGTGACTCAGTTTTAGCTTTTAAAGTAATACGTAAGCAAATGTCCTCAGATACTATTCAGAGTAAATGAGCTGATTCTTACACTAGAAGAGCCTGGCTGCCTTCCATTTAATTTTAGTTCTATTGCTTTATATTCTTCATATCGTATCTAAGTAGAAATAGAGGGAAACTTACAGGTGAGTCGTGGCAATCACTTCTGACCAGCCACCAGCTGAGTCACCAAACCATGGAATTGCTCTTAAAAGGCATATCACTCACAAAGTTTCAAGGCGAAAATCAGAATGGCCCTATACATTTTAACATTTTCTAAATCTTTAAGATAATTACATCTTTAACCTTGTTTCAGCTTGAAAATAATATTAGTTGAGCATGAGCAAAGATAGACAAGTCAAAATAATATGACACTTCCTTGATTTCTCAATTTTTTTTTTAGCATCTCTCTATGGTCACCTGTAATCAAACCTCAACTCAACTGTTTCCAAAAAGTTAGAAAAGCTAATAACAACAAAGGGAAAGAAAAAGAAGTGTCTGTTTCTATGCATGAGTAATATACATTCAGGGAAAGGAAACTTGAAATCTTTTCAAAACATAAGGACCTGAATGATTTTTGTGAAAGGCAAGTTTATTCCTTGCAATGATCCATAAAGAATGTTCTACTTCTCTACATTAAACATGTAATAAGCCCTCTTCCCTCAATGCAAACTATGAAAATCCACCCAAAATGGCCTCAATTAAATACATGGCCATCAGCCTCAAAATCTATTCAGCTGAGCATGAAAGTCACCAAAGTAGAAACATGATGGTTTTACCTTGAGTATTCTAAAAGAATTAAAAAGTATTCAAGTAGAGGAAAATAAGTATCTGAAAAAAGGAGTTTTTTCAGTGTCATCTCTCACCTCCTCTTGGCTCCTGTAGGTTTGTTGATTCAGAAGCTCTGGTTCCTTTCACTTTTAAGATTTTCAGAGGTTCCTGGTCAAGATGTCGGTGCAGGGGAAGATCCTGAACTGACCTCATCCCACGGACACACCAAGTCTACAGCTATGTATGGAACAATGTCCTCAGGAAAAAAAAAACTAAAAACTGTTGGAGCGACCCCTTCACATCAGGCAACGAGAGGGAAACCACCTCGAAGCAGGTAGTAAAGGCTGAGACGCCATCTCGCCATAAACTGCACCCTCAGCAAGGCCACCCATAACTGGGAGGGAACTCAAAACCTGGAGCTTCTCCCTGAGGAGTGAAGGGTTTGTACCTCACACGGGACACGCCAACTTTTAAGACTGGTACTAGAGAGACAAGCCCTCAATACACCTGGCTTTGAAGACCAGCAGGGCTCACTCCAGGGGCTCACTCACTGGAGACCCAGGGGGTGTGGCAAACTGAGGAATGGCTCTTAAAGGGCCAGCGCACAGACTCACCTACTCCAGGGCTCAGGACAGAAGCAGCCCATTGAAAAGTGCCCAGACTTGACGTGGAAAAGACTCATGTGCTAACTTTTAAGCTTTGGTCTGAGAGATAGTAGTCTTCTAGATACCCTCCAGGGATGGAGGCTGGTGGGTGCCATCTTCCTTCTCTCCCTCTGCCTTGCTGAGGCCAAAAGTTGCCATCTTTTTTTTTTTCCTCTTTCTTTTTTTGTGCTCTTTTTCTTCTTTTTTTTGTGGGCGCCATCTTTGCACTACCTATCTGCCTCACCCCAGCCAGTGGGCACTATCTTTGTGCTCTTCCTCTGACACATTCCAGAGTGTTAGTATCTCCCAGAGGGGAGCCTCGGAAAACGAGTCCCCCTAAAATCGAGTTCCCTTACTGGATCTTTTGAGCATGAGCTGCCCGTTTTCCTTGCTTGACACCCTGCAAATAGACCCTTACTTTGCTGCAAACACTTGCTGCCAGAGTTTGCCTTTTTGTACCACAGGCACATGAACCCTTGCTTGGTTACACCTCTACATAGGTCTGGTGACCCAGTGTTTGTGGCTGCCACTCAGGGATGCCCCTTGACCACCTGGCTCTGGAGGCCAGGTGGGCTTGCATTCCTGGTCTGTAACAATCAGAGAGAAAGTTCTCATCAGACGACCACTCCCAGGGCACTGCAGGGTTAGCAGACTGAAACACACCCCCAGTCTTTCTGAGAAAGACGCCTATTTGCTTTTCCAGGAGCTTTGGCCTGAGCGATAGGCTTTTGGCTTGGCACACTTACAGGGACCTACAGAGGTGCTCTCAGGGAACTGAGGCTGGGGGATGGAGTCTATGTGCTTTCCCTCTGCCTTGCTTCATCTCAATGGTATCTCCCAGAAAGGAGCTTGTCTGGCGCCCCGATTTTTGTGGCTGCTGCCAGGAGACAGTCTATATCACCTGGCTCTGGTGACCAGTGGGGCTTATGATCCTAGGTCCCACAAGACTGTAGCCAATGAAGAAAGAGTTCTTAAACAGCTACCAGCTCTAGGGCACAGCAAGAGGCAACAGATCCAAGAGCTCAGTCTTTCTGTGAAAGAGGACTATTAGCTTATCACTATAGCTGCAGCCTGAGGGGCAGGCTTCTCTAAACACCTAAGGGCTGACTGTAACCCGTTCCTGAGACCTCAAAGGGTGGGCGCTATTTCACGCTCTCCCTCTGTCTTGCTCCTGTGCCAGCATCTCTTGGAGGGGAGCTTTTTACCTAACCCAGTTTTTATGTCTGGTGTATAGTATTCCCTTATTATCCATTCGATGACTGCAGGGTCTGTAGTGATATCCCCGTTTCATTTCTGATGTCGCTAATTTGTGTTGTCTTTTTTTCTTGTAAGTCTTGCTTAACTTACAAGGCTAGAGGTTTCCATTTTATTAATCTTTGCAAAGAGCCATCTCTTTATTTCATGGATATTTCCTCTACTGTTTTTCTTTCAATTTCACTGATTTCTGCTTTTTATTATTTCCTTCCTTTTGCTTGCTTTGGATTTATTTTGCCTCCACTGATGAGTCCCTGACTGGGAGGGTGGGAGTGCTTCATTATTGACATCACGGGGGAGGGGGGAAGAGGGTGGGAAGACACCACCCTAGCTGGGAAGGGGACTGGCACCTCATTATAGCTAGGTGGGGGTTTAAGTTCAGGCTCTCCAGGTGTTCGTACTGCCATCATGGGACGGGGTAGTGGGCAGGTGGGGAGGTGGTGGGAGGGCTCATTACTTCTTGGTGGGGGATAAAAGTTTCAGCTCTCTACTCAGCCACCTCTGATACCACCCCAGCGAGAGATCTGAGGAGCCTCATTAAAGCTTAGAGAGGGTGGAACTCCAGACTCCCCACTTAGCCTTTACTGGTATGAGTAGGGGCTGGGCCACAATTTTTTCTGCAATGTTTTGGCTAAAGTAAAGCAGTTACTGTCTTAAAATTATCTGTTTTGTTAGACTGCCCTTTTCCTGTCCTTTGGCTGGAAAGCAGGCCTTTGTTGGGGCTTACTGTGTCTTTACCAGTTGGCATTGCCAGGCTACCAACTTCTTCACCTCCAAGTTTGGAATATATGAAGCAAAAGGAAACCTAGGGAACTCACTCCTAGCCAGTGTGTCTTTTTCTCTTCACTTTTCGAAATCTCCTTATGTTTGTTTTATATGTATGTCCAGGGTTTTTCATTTTATTCAGGGAAAAGTTTGTCTAATTTATCTTTCCCAAAGTGGAAGTCAATCCACTTTATATTTATAATTTAAAATTATTTTTTATAATATAGCATATATTATTTTGGTGATGGTCCATTTAGTATATAGTAGAACTTCTTTCTCAATAGAAAATTCAGACCAACTCACCTGGGGAGTCATTGGATAAGCAAAGATAAAGGCATGTTGATAAAAACTACCTTAATATCATTTTTATGGACTTTCTGAAAGCTAGAAAATGTACCAGTACACAGTTCCAGATCTGAACTACCTAAAAGCAATAAAATATTTTGAATTACTGATTCCCAGAGTTTAGGGGAAAAGAGTAAAATTCTCTAAAGAATTTTAGGAAGTAGAATAGACTTGCCAAAATTTTTGTATTCTAACTCAAGAAATATTTACTATTATTTAGTGAGATTTGGTTTATTTTATTAAAAATACTACAATTCTTTTATTGTTCAGTAACATCAAGAACTGTTTACATTGGCTAAGCTGTTTGAAAAAGTGTTTCCATGTGCTCTTTCCAATTGGCAGAGTTCTGCAAATACCTGAGTTATGTCTCAGTGAGCTCTGCTGCTTAGACCTAAAAAATATCTCAGTGAAAGAAGAGTAATTATTTTGTATTTAAATAATATAAAGGGTTGTCAGATTTAGCAAAAACAAAATAAAACAGAAAAACATACAGGACACCAGTTAAATTTGAATTTCAGATAAATAGCAAATAATTTTTAGTACTGTATAACTAGGCCCCATGCAATATTTACTGTATACTTAGATGAAATAATTATTTGTTGTTTATCTGAAATTCAGATTCAGCTGAGTGTCCTGTATTTTATCTGACAACCCTATATTTTAAAATGTCAAAGGAAAAATATAGCTCACTATACAAGAGCTAGATATAGATAGATAGATATAGACATATATGAAATGTTTTAAAGGATCAAGTAAAATGTTTCTATTTTAGAAATTGCCCTTAGTAGATCTATCATAAAAGTTAACACAAAAGCAAAGAATTATGACCCAATAAAATACTAAAGCAGAATGAAAATGATTGGTTAATTGGTTAGGAAGTATAAAATAAATATATTTTACCCTTTCTTTCTGTGTGTGCGTGTGTGTGTGTATGTGTGTGAAAGAGAGAGAGAGAGGAGGAAGGAAGGAAGGAAGGAAGGAAGGAAAGGAAAGGAAAGATGACAGACTGACTTGATGGAAGGGGTGGTAAAAAGTGGTGAAAAATCCAAAAAATCTGTTTTTACATTGGAAAACAGACTATATTAGTGCTTTTGCTGAGAAAAATAAATGCCTTTGGATCCTCAAACAGAGATTTGCTAAAGGAGAAGGAGGTGTAGATGGGAAACAATGCTAAATGCAGGGCAGGGCTGGGTTGAGGGATGATTACAATTTAGGGGCCAAATACTATTTTATTTTTTTATCTTTAGCCTACTCATATGGAAACACTTTTAAGCATTAAGTATTCTAACCTACAAGAAATTATTATTGTCATTAATCATTATCTTTGGAATAGTAAGCTAGTATAAAACTAGACTGGGAAAGCTTTCATTCTTTCATTCAATATTTTATGTCTGGAATAAGGAAAAATGAATCAAAGGTTAATAAAGATTTTTGTTGGATTCAAATGCCTTCTAATGTTTGACCTGAGTTATTTTATTTTGCTTAGGGAGTCTTCTTATAACACAGATCCAAGGGTATATCACTGGATTAAGTCAGTGCAATCCTACCTGGTAATCAAACTTCAGTATTATCTATACTTAGCTACAAACTGCATGCCAGTGATAGTTTCCTTAGGTAATCCTCTTCTCATTGTCAAAACCAAATCAAGACCAAATCCCCACCCTGTCTTTCATGGGGCCCTTCAGTGTGATCCCAACCTCTCTTCTAACCTTTTCTCTGGCTGTTTCCCCAATGGCAACCCATGAGACAATCCAATAGAAATTACTCATTGCCGAAGCCCTTTACCTTCCTCTCTCTCTGTTTTGTTCTTGACATAGTCCACACTTTCATCTTCCTCCCCAGATCCCACTTTTTCTTGTAAAAATTCTCACTTTCTTTTAAAGGCATAACTTAAATTCCTCTCTACCACATAGATTATTTCCTGATTGGTAGACTCAGTTGTTCTCACTCCCTACTTTGATTTTTCACCTTATTCCTTAATGTTATTTAACATATTTGCATTGACTCATCACTATTTAGTTACTTGTGGTCCTCCCAGGAGACAATAAAACCTTTGAAAATATGGTCTATGATTTACTCATCCATCTTTGGGCCCCTGCTATAATTTTATTAGTTCCTCAGACTCTGTAAGTGTTTCATAAAGATTTGTCTAGTAGTATCATTCAGCCCAAAGTTTTGTGGTTTCCAATTAATGACTTAGACTTTGGGTAAGAACTCTTTTCACATTCCTATGTTGTCAGGCTTGTCATTCGCCAAAATGGAGTAAACGAACCACTGGAACATGACTTCAATGACTGGGTCAACAGCTTTTATTAAAAAATAATCAAAATGGCCAATTAGGAAAAAAAAGACTGAAAGTGGCTTGGTAATTTCAAGTGCCTTAACTCCAGCTGAGTGCTTGTGAAACCAATTCTCAGAAACAACAACTAGGATTTAAAGAACCCAACATAAGCTTCTATATAATTCTTACAATGGAAAAGAAATAATTACAGCTTACTTTATAGGCTTTTTCTGATTTAGTTGAAACTAGCATAGCTGAGATACAGTGTCAATTTGGGAAACTTGTTAAAGGTTTTTATCTTTGCTACTGGAAAGGAGAGAAATGTATTTCTTTAAAATGAAAACTTACCTGTGGAAAAAAGAAAAAGAAAAATTGCAAAAGGTAGGGAAATTACAGAGTCTACAATTTTGGGTGTTCGTGATTTTCCACTATTCCTGGGAGATAACCTTGAAATTGGGTGACAATAAGAGGTGCTTGTGGCAAGTACTTCAGTTCTTATGAGATTTCCAATATCATTTAGATTTGCCATGGCCCAAAAAATGCCTTAAAATGCTATAGCTTCTCTTATTTTCAAAGTTTTAAAGATGTTTTAAAACCATTCCTCATATTATGAGCTCTTTAAATGGGGGGGGGGGGGTGATATCTGTAATTCCTCAGGTGAATCCTTTTCTTCACATCTTTTTTTAACGACAAAAATGTTCACTCTGCATTAACAGAGTAACACTGATTATTAATCTGGTAGGGAAAGCAAATCTCTGTAAAACTCTGTTAGGGTCTCAAAATGCCCTCTTCACCTGAACCTCCTACAAGCCCTGTCCTTCCTTCAAAGTTCAATTTAGCTCTCATGTTCTTCAAAAAGCCTTTTCTCCCCTTTCAGTCCTTGGTGATAACCCCCTAACTTGAACACCTGTTATATATTTGTCACTTGGCACACAGTACCTGGTAGATTTAATTACTTTTTATGTTGCTCTTGTCTTTCAAATTATAACAAGGCCCTTAAAGTCAGGGTCTCTTATTACAGAGTCCCAAGCATAGTGGGGCACTGTCAATAGATGTATGTGGTTTTAATAGAGATGATTTTGCCTCAAATTTATGGAGCTCCTGCTTGGTCCCTTTCATTGTATCATGCAAGGAGAGTGCCATAGAATGAATTCCCCCCCACACCCCCCACCCCCACCCCCGGCCATATGTTGAAACCTAACCCTCAGTGTGCTGGTGTTAGGAGGTGGGGTGGGGCCTTTGGTAGGTGATTAGGTCATGAGGGTGGAGCCCCCATAATGGGATTAGTGCTCTTATAATGGTGCCCCTTCCACTATGTGAGGACACGGGGAAAGACAGCCAACTGTGAACCAGGAAAAGGGCTCTCAGCAGACACCAAATCTGCCAGCACTTTGATTGTGGACCTCCCAAGCTCCATAACTGTGAGAAATAAATTTCCATTGTTTATAAGCCACTCACTTGTCTATGGTATTTTGTTATGGCAGTCCAGTCGGATTAAGACAGGGAGAAAGCAAGCAATGCTAAATTTCTGCTGAATGAATAAATAATTTTTCAAACCATGTAGATATTAATAAATTCTAAACATAAGTACAAGATAACCATGCTCAGGCTGTCATTTATCTAGGTACACTCCTTCAAACAGCAGTCTCAGAAGACTTTCTGTTGTATAAACATATCTGAGGAACACAACGTACTATACCACCCTCTTGACCATCTGCAACGCAAACTTTCTATTAAAAGTTCTAAGAAATCCAGGAGTAAAGATACATTTTGAACTCAACCTTTAACCCTTCATTCCCTAAACTTGTTGGACCATGTAACCTTACATAGTTTAAAATTGCTGTTTTGTGGAACACACTTTGAGAAACAAATGGAAATGCACGTTTTGAACAGCATCTAACCCACCTATCTTCACCAGAAGGGAGTGGTATGTGGGATGCTGCTCAGGTGAAGCTGTGGAGGCAGTTCTCACACAGGACCACATCGTCATTCTCTCGGCATCTTTCTATGGTTCCTTGACCAAGAGTGAATTTCATAGCTACTTGTTAAATACTAAAAGTTTGGCACACTGCTATTTTCATGAAAGCATATACTCCATACATTTAATAATGATGTAGCGAACAAGAAAACTAACTCTAACTTGAGGGCAAATTATAAGTAAAAAAAAAAAAAAAAAAAATTAAGTGTAGGCTGGCACAGGTTGGAAATGTTTAAAGCCATTTTGCCGCAATAAAATATAGACAAGTCCCTGAATGTATTTATCTGTTGTCTTACATTTCAGGAAAAATAAAAGCATCCTTCTTATATTCAGTTATTCAGAATTCAGATATTTTTCTGCTGAGTCACATCAGATAATTGTCACCTGCCTAATTTTTAAAACAGTTTTTGTTGTTTTTGTTGTTTATCCTATACACTAAAACCTAGGACGTGGGTATGACTATCGTGGTGGTTCTTGCTCAATGTAAACCAGGACACTTGTAGTTCTGGTTGCACTGGGCAACCATCTTGGAAACATGAGGGAAATCACTGTAAGAATGAAATCAGCAAGCAAATAAACAAAGGAATGATGTCCGCATGAGGCCTGAAGAGAGGGAAAACACAAAAAATAACAGAGAATTTTTGCTCCAACTAAAGCCTTCCCTACTTCTGATTTGTATGCTACATGAGATAACATATCTTCTTTAATATTTAGGCTTAAATTAGATTTTTCTGCCACTTAAAATAAAAACATCATACTTGATATAGAATCTGGTCCTAAAAGTGGGGTCTTATAAGCAATAGACCCTAAAACATAGAATGAAGTTAGTACAGTGATGACACCTACACCCCAGGCTGTGAAGTTGGCTATCCTCGTAATGTGCTAGGGCAACAGCTGCTTCAAATGTTGCCCATCTCTATCTAGGGGCTCAAACCATGAGTTCACTGAGGCTTTAGCTCTAGGATACTTACTAGGGAAACTTCGGTATTTTAAATTATGTGGTATATAAGTGAGAGACTCAGTAAGAAGCAGAAAGCACACTCAGCTGCAATTTTGAGAACTTAATGAAGAGACATTTTATACAGGTGTAAACAGAATTAATGGAACCAACTTGGACTCTGAGGCACCTACATGTTGACGATACTAGGAAGCCATTAGCTTCCTTCGGCCCATAGGGCTAAGGGAAAGAAACAGTTTTACTGGAGCACAGAGAAAGTGAAAGCTATAAAGGAAGACAACCACTGCAGGAACTGTGGCAACCTGATTCAGAAGACGTTTGCCAGTCTCCCACAGATTATTCCTCCTAGCCAAATCACAACTGGTTGCTTTTTACCAAAAAGATCTACAAAAAGAAAGGGAGGGAGGAAGGGAGGGAGGGAGGAAAGGAGGGAGGGAGAGAAGAAGAGGAAGAAGAAGGGAAAAAGATTGGGATGTTGGGATGCACATGTCTTGTTTGAAGGCATTTTGGACGATTTTGATCTAATGTTCCTATGTGATAGGTTTGTTGTTACTGTTTTTCCCTCAGATAAGATTCTGGATCTAATTGTTGGGATAAAATCTTAATGAAAAGTCCTCTAATGTGTCTCACCTGAGTATCAAAGATACACTTGTCACCCCTCTGCTGGCCAGATGACAAGAAAACAGAAATAACATCAGAGTGTCTTCCCTGGCATTGCAGTGGTTAAGAATCTGCCTGCCAATGCAGGGGACATGGGTTCGAGCCCTGGGCCGGGAAGATCCCACATGCCATGGAGCAACTAACCCCATGCAACACAACTACTGAGCCTGTACTCTAGAGCCCACGAGCCACAACTACTGAGTCCACGTGCCACAACTACTGAAGCCTGCGTGCCTAGAGCTCGTGCTCCACAACAAGAGAAGCCACCGCAATGAGAAGCCCACACACCACAATGAAGAGTAGCCCCCGCTCGCCACAACTAGAGAAAGCCCACGCGCGCAGAAACGAAGACTCAACGCAGCCAAAAATAAATAGATAAATAAATAAATAAATTTAAAAAGAAATAACATCAGAAGGTTGGGTGTCATTGTGTGGGAGGCAGGATTTAAAACAAAATTGCTTTGAGGGCACAAGTTAAAGAAACACTACATTGCCCCTAGAAGACAGGAATGTGGAGAAAAGAGCGTGGCTAGAGCACCGGTCCGCAGCAACCTGGGTAATATGCTTCCATGTATGAAATGTCATTCTGCCTTCTCCTTACCTATCTCTACCCCAGGCTCGGAGGCAAACCTTCAACCACAAGCAATGCGGGGTCCAGAATGAAGAGTATACTGAAGAAACTACTCATTTGAAATACTTATACTAAATTTTCACCACAAAAAAAAAAAGAGTCCAAGGAATAGAAAAGAGAAAGGAGTGTTTGGAGGAAAGAGATGGAAAGAGGGTAAAAGGAAACATAAAACAAGATATTGGAGCAAATAAAAATTTTGTAATAGGAAAGACTATAAGATTACAACAAACAAACAACTATTTCTAAACTGTAAAATACTAAATAAATGTGAGGTAAATTTTAGAAGAAAAGTATATGTCAGCTTTTCATCTAATGATTATTTTCATGATATACTTCATTGTGCATGTCTCATTGCTGTTGTTCCAATAAAATCAAACGTAAAAATATGGTCATAGGAGTTCAGATAATTAAATCCAAAAATTTTTACATAGACTCCAGAAAACAGGATATTTTAAAATATTCCCTGAATGTACACGCCTGTTGTTAAAAATAGATCTGTGAAAGCCTGAATACAATATTTAAATTATATATATGTGTATATATATATATATATATATATATATATATATATATATATTCATTCTTTTTCTGATTCTTTTCCCATATAGGTTATTACAGAATATTGAGTAGAGTTCCCTGTGCTATACAGTAGGTCCTTGTTGGTTATCTATTTTATATATAGTAGTATGTGTATGTTAATTCCAAGCTCCTAATTTATCCCTCCCCCCTACATTTCCCCTTTGTTAACCATAAGTTTGTTTTCTAAATCTGTGAGTCTGTTTCTCTTTTGTAAATAAGTTCATTTATATCATTTTTTTAAAATTAGATTCCACATGAGTGATGTCATATGATATTTATCTTACTCTGTCTGACTTACTTCACTTAGTATGATAATCTCTATAGGTCCATCCATGTTGCTGCAAATGGCATTATTTCATTTTTTTATGGCTGAGTAATATTCCGTTGCATATATGTACCACATCTTCTTTATCCATTCCTCTGCTGATGGACACTTAGGTTGATTTCATGTCTTGGCTATTGTAAATAGTGCTACAATGAACACTGGGGGGTGCACGTATATTTTTGAATTATGGTTTTCTCCAGATATATGCCCAGGAGTGGGATTGCCGGATCATATGGTAGCTCTATTTTTAGTTTTTTAAGGAACCTCCATACTGTTCTCCATAGTGGTTTTACCAGTTTATATTCCCACCAACAGTGTAGGAGGGTTCCCTTTTCTCCACACCCTCTCCAGCCTTCATTGTTTGTAGACTTTTTGATGATGGCCATTCTGACCGGTGTTAAATTCTTGAATTTGAAATTGAAAAGTGACTCCTTAGGAAGATTATCTAGATTTCCACCATTTACTATATGTGTTTCTGAATATGAATTATGAAATAGGTTCTTATATAATAGTTATACTTAAATTTTGAGTATGATATTCAGAGACTCCATTACAAAACTTAAAATGAAACCACACTGGGAAATCTGGTTCAACAATTAGACACCTCCCCCAACCTCTCTAGTGCCCCAAAACACTTCCCTTTCAAACTCATGTAAAACATAATCAGTCACATGTGAAACTAGATATCTTTAAATATGATTCTTTAAACTTCATTGGGGTGGAGAAATCATTTAAATAATTTGGTTTATCCTGCATTTCCCTTCCAGATTCAGCTGTTTTTATGATCCATTTTACATATCGTCAATAAGAACTTGAAGGCTTAAAGCCAGTTTGATCTATTGAATGGGATCATAAGATCTGCACAGACCTTCAACTCAATGCCACAGGTACATCCTTCTTTGTTTTTCCTTGACTGAAGTATATTTGATTTACAATGATCTGTTAGTTTCTGGTGTACAGCAAAGTGATTCAGTTATGCACACATATATATTTTTTTCATATTATTTTCCATTATGGTTTATTACAGGATATTGAACATAGTTCCCTGTGCTATACAGTAGGACTGTGTTGTTTATCTATCTTATATATAGTAGTTTTGTATCTGCTAATCCCAAACTCCTAATTTATCCCTCCCCCACTCCCTTTCCCCTTGGGTAACCATAAGGCTGTTTTTTATGTTTGTGAGTCTCTTTCTGTTTTGTAAATAAGTTCATTTGTATCATATTTTAGATTCTACATATAAGTGATATCATCCCTTTTAAAATCCCACCAGAAAAAAAAAAAAAAAACTTAGGAATAAATATGACCAAGGAGGTAAAAGACTTATATCTGAAAACTATAAAACATTGACAAAAGAAAGTGAAGATGATTCAAAGAAATGGAAAGATATCCCATGCTCCTGGACTGGAAGAATTAATATTGTTAAAATGGCCATACTATGCAAAGCAATCTACAGATTTAATGTGACCCTATCAAACTACCCCTGACATTTTTCACAGAACTAGAACAAATAATCCCAAAATTTATCTGGAACCATAAAAGACTGAGCATTGCCAAAGCAATCCTGAGGAAAAAGAACAAAGTAGAGTCATAACCCTCCCAGACTTCAGACAATACTACAAAGCTACAGTAATCAAAACAGAATGGTACTGACACAAAAACAGACATATGGATCAATGGACCAGAATGGAGAGCCCAGAAATAAACCCACACACCTATTGTTAATTAATCTTCGACAAAAGAGGCAAGAATATACAATGGAGAAAAGACAGTCTCTTCAGCAAGTGGTGTTGGGAAAGCTAAGCAGCCACATGTAAATCAATGAAGTTAGAACACTCCCTCACACCATACAAAAAATAAACTCAAAATGGCTTAAAGACTTAAATATAAGACATGACACCACAAAACTCATAGAAGAAAGCACAGGCAAAACATTCTCTGACATAAATCGTATCAATGTTTTCTTAGGTTGTTCTCCCAAAGCAATAGAAATAAAAGCAAAAATAAACAAATGGGACCTAATCAAATTTATAAGCTTTTTCACAGCAAGGGAAACCATAAACAAAATGAAAAAAAAACCTATGGTCTGGGAGAAAATATTGGCAAACGATACATCTTTTTTTTTTTTTAATAAATTTATTTATTTATTTATTTTTGGCTGCACTGGGTCTTCATTGCTGCACACGGGCTTTCTCTAGTTGTGGCGAGTGGGAACTACTCTTCTTTGCAGTGCGCGGGCTTCTCGTTGCGGTTACTTCTCTTTGTTGTGGAGCATGGGCTCTAGGCACACAGGCTTCAGTAGTTGTGGCTCGTGGGCTCAGTAGTTGTGGCTCATGGGCTCTAGAGCACAGGCTCAGTAGTTGTGGTGCATGGGCTTAGTTGCTCAATGGCATGTGGGATCTTCCCAGACCAGGGCTTGAACCCGTGTCCCCTGCATTGACAGGCGGATTCTTAACCACTGCACCACCATCCTTTTTTAATAAAACCTAAGTATGTTTTCATCACAGTCCCTGCTTTACAGAAGCCACAACTTTATTCCCTCTAGCAGGTTTCTTACCCCTATGATAAGGTCTGTCACACTGTTATAATTATCTCTTTATTTCCTTGTTTCCGCCATTAAACTATAGGTTCCATGAACATTTTATTCAATATTCATTACATTGCTAAATGTTTCCAATTAGTATATTCTCATTATATAAAAAGATTGAATAAATGACTAATTTACATGTACTTAAAGTGAAAGAAATGGACTGTTTTTCAGAATATAATTTATATTCTGATTTTAAAACTGCCAGAGGTTTTGGATTACCCTCAAAGTCCTGAGGAGGAAAGACTTTTTAAATAATTTTACAAAATGCAACAAAGAAAATTCTTATAAAATATTTTCATACGCGTGAGACCAAGAGTTAATGTAAAACACACGTAATGACAAAACTCACTAGAGGCTCATCTCTCTGTGGCTGCCAACTGACTAGACCATATTGCTTAAAATCAAATCCATCCATTTTCTAAGTTTCTTTTTTTTTTCTATAGCTGAGATTATAGTCTATCATTTAGAGAGAATCTGACACCTAGATAAAAGCAAGTACATAAAAAGGAATCGAAACTGATGCAGAAGGGAAAAAGTACAAATAGGCTGCTTTTCTGCTAGTTAAAATGACAAGGTTCAGAGCTGAGGAGATAGCAGGAGATAGCATCAGAGAAGAAATTTTTCGGTCATTTTTATCAAGTGACTTGTAGGTGAAGGAACATGGAAACATGTCAAAAATTAATCATATCTTCTAAGTTCATTGTTCTAAAATCCTTCCTCCCTCTTTCCTGCTATTCTGTGCATTTAAGATACTCTTTAGTATGAAATTAATTTCATATTTGCTTTAAAGATAATAATATCTAACCAGTCTGCTTACCGTATGAAAAATTTAATCACAAACCAGTCAGAAAATAATTATCAGTCAAGCCATAATTATCATGTACATTTAGTACATGGTGTACCTATTGCTTTACACTTGATAAGTATACTAAGCAAAAGTATGCTTCTACATCTTAAGGGCATCTTAAAAGAAGGATTTCTATCCATTTGTAAGCCGATCATTGGGAATTGGGGCTGGTTATGATTTCCACAGTTTCTTATTGCAACCAAGAACGATAATCAAAAAAATCAAGGCAGTAAATACTTCAAAAATACAAATGCGTTTAGTAGCTTAGAGAGGAATAATGGTGTCAAATCATACAATGGGATGGAAAGTACATTGTAAAGAAGGAAAGAAGAAAGAAAGGAAGGTAGGAGAGAGGGAGGAAGGAAGAGAGGGAAGGAGGAAATAGTCCTGTCTTGGGCATATACTACGCACTGAATAAATTCTATATTATTTTTCTATTAGGTTAAAGCATATGAAATTACTGATATCATTTTTATCTACAAAAAACATAATTTTCGTATAGTTCAACCCTAGTATGTTCAAGGTTATTTTTCAAAATTGGTCTTTGTATCGGACTAGTGGTGAATGAATGACGTGGCAAGGCACTCCCATCTGGACCGAGAACACTGACAAGCCAGGCCTTCTTAGATGGCCAGGTCTGTCAGGTTCAGTCTGCACAGCCAGAGCCTCTTCTCTACTGGGAACCAGAAGCCTACAAGTAACTGTTTTCCACAAGGTGTTTAATTCTTCACTGCAAAGGAATGCCTTTGTTTCAGAACCCTTGCCGTCTGTGTTGTGATTTGCCCAATCAGGACTTGCCATAAAATCTACATGCCATTCTCCCCACCACTAATACATCTAATACCGTGGGGTTTACCAGATCATATAGGCCAGGTAGCAAAGCTACTTTTTTTTTAAAATAAATTTATTTATTTTATTTATTTATTTTTGGCTGTGTTGGGTCTTCATTGCTGCACGTGGCTTTCTCTAGTTGCAGAGCACGGGGGCTACTCTTCATTGCGGTGCGTGGCCTTTTCATTGCGGTGGCGTCTCTTGTTGTGGAGCACGGGCTCTAGGCGCGTGGGCTCAGTAGTTGTGGCTCACAGGCTCAAGAGCGCAGGCTCAGTAATTGTGGCTCAAGGGCTTGGTTGCTCCGTGGCATGTGGGATCTTCCCGGACCAGGGCTCGAACCTGTGTCCCCTGTATTGGCAGGCGGATTCTTAACCACTGCGCCACCAGGGAAGTCCAGCAAAGCTACTTTTACTGCAACTTAGACCTGATGCAAAGCCCTTTACTGGGCCCAGTCAAAATAGCAGCCTTTTATGTCGCTTATCTAGGTCAGAAGTGCATTCAAATATGTGGCCTCCAAAACCCAGTGAGGGTCACTGGTGCTTCCTTTTTTGTGATAGGTGATGCGAGGTGTAATGATTTGTCCTCTATTTTGGACAAAAGGTCCAAGATAATGCCTAATGTTGGTTGGGTCTCCTTAGCTGTGTATGGTTTATAATGTTTGAAGGGGTTCTTTAGGGGCTAGAGGAGAAAAAAGCTAATCAGTTTAGAGGACCCAAGTAACAGTGAAAAAATATATTTTCTAACTTTTTATAATTAGTTCTGGAAATGCCTAAATTAACACTAAAGTAAATATGTGTACATAATTAATGTAATGAATTTATATATAAAATATACTGTATAAATAATTACAGTTGTGTTTAAGGTAATTCTTATATGTCTATAATTAGCATAAACACACGTATTTTTTTATTTTCAAATTACCTGCCTTAATCTACAAATAAAGATATTTAAGCAAATAGATACATAATTAAATACAACTGTTAAATTAAAATGAAGATCAGAAAAAATACAAATTAGATTTTTTTAAGCTCAGAAAAAAATTAAGAAAAATCACATAAATGGAAGCCACAGGTTCCTACTATAAAACACAAAAAAGCATGTGTGGTCCGTACAAAGAATTATACACTCGTAAAAACAAATTGTATACAAAAGTATTGTCTTTGACCATTTTTTCTTTTTTTTTTGCCTCCTTTCTTTTTATTCTCTAATCAGCTTGTCCAGTTCTTGGGCTCTATACCAACATTCCCTGTAAGCAATAAAGAACCTCAGGTTCCCTCTATGTTCAGTGGTTTTTCACTACAATATGAAAACTCTATTACTAGTACTATTGTTCTTTATCCTCTTCTCCTTGTGCATTTCCTGTCTCTATGCATTCCCTCTTGCACCCATTTCCTGCTGCTGTCAACACAGACCCTGAATGTTATACTTTCTCTTTGGCTACCTTTTAGACTGTTTCCTCAGCATTATGCCAAATGGCTACAAAAGCAATGATCTTCCTGGCCATGCTTTCATCAATGACTTTATTGCCCACTTACTTTTTTGTCTTGTTGACCACCCTGGTAGATTTTTGTTTGCTATAAGCTTATTAGTTTCACTTCAGCCAGTTATGATGCTTGTTCTAAGTCACAGCCTGCTCTGTTCTGATCTGTGAATCTTTATGAATCTTTACAGTTTGCTTTCATGAAAAGGGAAAATTTTCTTTTCTTGATACCCTTGTAGTTTGAAGCAGGAAGAGATAGCTTTTGGGAGAAAGGGAGCTAGGCAGATTGCCCTTGGGGATTTAAGTCCTCTTTCTGAATGATATTTTCCTCTATCCCTTTTAAAATGTCTTGGTGACTTCCAGGCTCATAACAAAGTCTTCTGTAACCACTGTGGTAGTATGCGTCTGTCCTGGATTGAGGTTGTGACTCCCTGCACATTAAAGGCAGCCTAACTACTGAGAGATACGTTCAATACTTTTAAAATTTTCCAGTTCCTCTGTCACTCCATCTTTACTTCCCAAATGTAGCCACTGCAATATGTAAACTGATGGCCCCAAAATTCACACAAAGTTTGTTACAGTTCACAGTAAAAAGTAAAGAAATGCACTACATAAATAAAACCCTTAAAGTCAAAAATCTAGAAAAGACAAAAGGATAATGTGATCACTGAGTAGGAAGTGGTTATCTAACCAGGTCAAATTCATAAAAGATGTGTGTGTGTGTGTGTGTGTGTGTGTGTGTGTGTGTGTGTGTTTATGAATCAAAGAGCCTTTAATTAAAAAGAAGCAGAGCTTTGACTATGATTATGCACAATAATTCATGCAATTGTTTTGGATACTGTCTTGTAGGTATACTATAATTTTACATCTTGTGAAGGCAATTAACTTCACATCTTGTGAAGGTAATTAATACCTTACTCATATAAACATTAGTCCCTGTTTCTTTAGTTTTCATGAAGTCAACCAACAATCATTTTTGGAACACCTGCCATATTTCAGGCCCAGGCTAGGTTCTAGGATTATAAAGACGTGCAATACATGATACCTGTTTCACAGAACTTCAGTCTTTCTGAGAAACTGGATATGCCTTACAACACACACTTCTGGAATACTATACTGATAGAAGTATGCACGAAGACCATTGGAGCATCCCACAAGACAGGACCAGATTTTCCTAATGAATATAGAAAAGTTCCATAGATGTTGTACACTTCCAATGTATATGTTAGGAAAATAATTTTTTCCCAAGCAGTTGTGATTAAAACGCAACCATTTGGGGACTTCCCTGGTGGTGCAGTGGTTAAGAATCCGCCTGCCAATGCAGGGCACACGGGTTCAAGCCCTGGTCTGGGAAGATCCCACATGCCACAGAGCAACTAAGCCCGTGCACCACAACTACTGAGCCTGCACTCTAGAGCCCACGATTCACAACTACTGAAGCCCGAGCGCGTAGAGCCCGTGCTCCGCAGTAAGAGAAGCCACCGCAATGAGAAGCCCGCGCACCGCAACGAAGAGTAGCCCCCACTCGCGGCAACTAAAGCCCGCGAGCAGCAACCAAGACCCAATGCAGCCAAAAAAAAAAAAAAAAAAAAAAAAAAAGCAACCATTTGACTATTTGCATGAATTAGGCTGTTTTAAAAATAGACTAATCTTGGTTTAATAGTGAGCTCCTAATGAAGTTAAAGTGAAGACAGAACATCAGTGTTAGTGATGAAATATTATCCGAATGTATATTTAGGGACTATGTCTCAATGGGATCCTTTCCTCTAAAGTTTTGAAAATGCTTGTCCCTATCTGTAGAATGCTAGTAGTATTGCATTTGTAGCCATAACACAGTTGCAGAATTCCAAAAGGACTATTTTGTTCCCATTTATTATAGTAAAAAAAGGAATCCTTGCTGAATATAAAACATTGCTGTTTTGATTATGTGAACTGATTGTGTGTAATTTTGCCGCTTCTTTTTATGTCATCATGTCCATTGAATCCCTTTTAAAGGAAAATCATTTTCTAGACTAAAATGTTATCATAAGAGCAGCTCTACTTTTGCTGACATGATTTTGATTAGGAAATTTAGATCTTCACTCTATATGAATACATTAGAAGAGGATTACTCTGATCGAGGCTCCACAAGAGAGCTCAACTATACCACAAATAAATAATCAAGCATCTTGTATGAATTTAAAAATAAATCATGTATCATAAAGTAAAAATGGCCAGTTTAGGCTCTGAAAGAACACAGAAAGCATTGCTAATTTGTAGCAGAGTGAATCCAATAACATGGGTTTTTAATTAGATGGCAGAAACAGTAAGGTGACAGGGCTGAGAGCAGGTAGATCATCTAGGAATAGCAAAGTACCGAACACAGAGCCAGCTGGTGCAGTACTGCCTCGGTGTCAGAGATACATGCTGCATCCTGAAACGGGGACTGTTCAAACAGTCTGTCGCACAGCTGTTCTTACTCAGAAACAAACAGCCAGGTCTGGTAGTGGTGTCACTCTGCAGGTACTATCACGACAGTAAAGTTTCTAGGAAGGACTGGGCAGCTCAGGGAGATGAAAAAAAAAATTAAGCTTTATTGGAAACACCAAAAGACATATTTAAAAATATCCTCTCCCCCCTCCTTTGCTTAATCTATTGCATTATGTGTATCAACTGAGTTATTTAGTTGTAACTATATTTATACCATCAGATTTGGGGTTCTTAAGAATTCGGGCTGGGGAGAAGCATCACAAAGTTGGTGCTATTGTTAATGTTGAATGTGATCACAAATAAACCTTGGGATTTTGTTTTTTTCATTGAGATCATATCAGTATGGGCAAATACCTTGTTAAAAATTGTTTGAGAAGGAAGATCTTTACAATATTAACTTCTTTTCCTTCGTTGATGTTTTTATTTAAGAGTTTGAAAGACATTATATTTGTTGAGACCCTCCCTCAGTAATAATTGAAACTGGCTGAATTCATTAAAGTGAGAAATAACCTGTTTAAAGAGGTTCAAAAGATAAAAAGTCAGTACCTATGATATAATTAATCAAAAAAGTGTTTTAACCAAAAGGGAAGAGAATGATGTCCTGTACTAGCACTCAAAGCACGTTGTTAAGAGGACTTTACCTCAGTGCTCTGGACTGAATTGTGTCCCCCCAAAATTCATATGTTGAAATCCTAACCCTCAGTGTGACTATATTTGGAGGTATGGCCTTTAGGAAGTGCTTAAGATTAAATGAGGTCATAAGAGTGGGGCCCTAATCCAGTAAGACTGGTTGCCTGATAAGAGGAGGAATAGAGGGATTGCTCCCCCTCCTTCAGTGGGCACACAAAGAAGAGTTCATATGAGTACAGAAGGAGTGGCTGCCACCTACAAGTCAGAAAGGGAGACCTCACAGGGAATTGAACCCTGCCAGACCTTGATCATGGACTTCCCAGCATTCAGACTGTGAGAAAATGAATTTCTATTGCTTAAGCCTCCCAGGCTATGATAATCTGCTATGGCAGCCAAAGCTGATTAATATACCCAGAAAGAAGTGAGAGCTCCCAGCAAATCTACTGGTGAGTCACAAGGACTGGGAAATGAGTAGGTGAGAACTGCTTCTACGTGCTCCTGAACCGGCAATGGGGCCTGAACAGTCCAGCAGAGGTTGCCACAAACCCCTGACGCTTGCCATGTCCATTCCCATTGACGGTTTTGGATTTTGTTTGTTTGGTTTTGTTTCTTTTGTTTTGTTTTCTTATGTGTTTGTGAGGAGGAGAGAGCTATTTGTTTGGTTTTCATTTATTTGTTTGTTGTATATAAAAACAGAAGGACTTCAGTTGGGTAAATTATTGACATTTCAGCCATTTTGCTTTGCAAAACTATCTTGATGAAATAGAGAAGAAAATCATAATCTTTAACACATCTGAAAAATAACTAATCTTTTATTGAGTATCTTCTATCAATGACTTTGATGATTCTTAGTAATTTTTATGTAAAACCCAGCCAACTTCCATTGGGAAATAAGTCTATTACTTTATCAAATCACCTTTTAATTGCTTGCTTTGTTGAAGTGGCAGACGCTTAAAAGTGCTGTCCTTAATAACCTTTGACCAAAGATGGTATAGGGCAACAATCCATGAGTGAGATTCTAGTCAAAATCAATACAAACATGAAAAGCAGTTTATGTTTGCATTCACTGCCCCACCAGTTTGGCTTCTTAACCTTTTCATCCTTACTCATATTGGTTTTCCATATTTGCATGTATTCCAGATACTATCACATTCATTCAAAAAATGTAATAAGCACTGGCTGGATATTGGAAAAGCGAAACTAGACAAGCCATTTTGCTTGCTCTCAGATAACTAAAAAATTTAAGTGGGCAGACAATTATGTAGGTAACTAAATTATAGTACAATAAACATTACAATGGGAGCATGAATACAGTCGACACTATGGGAGTACAAAGGAGGAAGGAAGTCCAAAAAGTCGATGGAAGAAATATTTGCTGTTGGCCTTGAGTGATGGGTTGTAATTTTCCATAAAAGTAGAGGAGGAACCACAGATATGATTCCTTTGGTCAGGACAGTATTAAAATATAAATTTTAATTTGCATGCTTTTGCAAGGAAAGGGCATATGTTCTCCAATTCACACAATTTCCTTCCCTGCTTTGCCAGATGCCTAAAAATACTTAAATTTGCAACTTCCAAGATAGAATAAGCAAAATTGTGGCACTGGGAGGATGGAGAGTGCCTACCTAGCACTTTCTGGGAACTGTAACTAGTTTAATATAGTATAGCATCAATTACATAGAGTAGATTGGTATAATATGATGTTAATTGCTAAAATTTATTGAGTGGTTACCATGTACTACTTCCAAGTACTTAACATGTATTCATTCCATTGCTCTTTACAACAATCCTATGCAAAGCTAGGATTATTATCCTTGTTTTGTTTTGTTTTAATTTTTTATTTTGTATTGGAGTATAGTTGATTAACAATGTTGTGTTAGTTTCAGGTGTACAGCAAAGTGATTCAGTTATACATATACATGTATCTATTCTTTTTCAAATTCTTATCCCGTTTAGGTTATTACAGAATATTGAGCAGAGTTCCCTGTGCTATACAGTAGGTCCTTATTTTGGAAGAGGAAACTGAGACAGAGAAAGAGAAAGGTTTGGTATCTCACCCAAAGTCATGCAACAGGTAAGCGGTAAAGTTAAGATTTGAAGACAAACAGTCCAGAGTGTGAGTTCCCAAACACAATACATGTGCAATAAAGGTAGAATGAGGGAGAGGGAATGGCTTTGAATCTCTCCAAGGAATTAGTACTTTATTCTGTAGTAATAGGGAGTCATTGAAGGTTTTTAAGAAGAGAATGACTGCTCAAGTTTGTGTTTTAAAAAGATGACATGGAGGACGCATGGGAGAAGAGTGTGACTTTAGTCAAGGGGAATGATCAGAAAACAATAGTGAAAATCCAGATAGAAAGAAAATGAGAGAGTGAACCAGGGCAATGACATCAGGGATACAAGGATCTTTTCAGAGATGGAATTCACAGGCTGTCCCAGCTTCCTCTCCAGGCACCCTCGCCCCCATCTCAGTCAACCAGAATTTTGATGGCTATGCCTGTCTCCCCTACTGAAAACTACTGGCTGTGTCACTTCTTTCAACACCACCCCTTCTGGGCTCAGACCCTTTGTACCATTCAAGGTGGCAGCTAAAGAATCTGTTACTTTAATACATGTTAACACATTAGTTAACCTAAAGGGAGCAACTTCAGCCTCAATTCCCTCTCCAAATAGCAATGCCTATGAGAGAGGTGAGTTTAAGGTAGAATAACTCTGAACTCAGATATAAAACAAGAGTTAGTAATCTGGAGAATAGGTAGAATTTAACAGAATGATCAGGTTATACCATGCAAATTAACCATCATTTTTATAAATTTATCTGTAGAGTCTTAGTCTGTACACACATAATTTCAAAAATTAATTCTTGGTTCAGAAGAGATCCTGGAATCATATATTAATTTTGTTCATTTAGCCTTTCTTCATTTTTATGTTTTAAATGTTTCATACATAATATGAGTGTATTTTTATGTAAATTCTAAAAGATAACAGCAAATAAACATCTGTGTTCACAACCCAGGTCCCAGATTTTTAAAACAGAACATTATTTATTCACTCCTATGTATTCATTATTTATCCTTTCATCTGATTCCAAGCTTGGCAAACTAAACTGGTGGCACTCTATGGCTGAGAAAAATTTTTGCGTCTGGGAACACCCCTGATAGACCCATCAATGGTTTATTTGCATAAAGGACCTAGGAACTTACTGGAAAATAACTCATCTTCAGGATCATTTTTTATCCACTCTAATCTTCCCTATAACTGTCCTAGGGTCTGTTTGTTCTCATGGCTGGGGAGTGAAAAGTGTGAAGTGATGAGAAGGGCTTTCAATTTCCATTAGCAACTTTTGGCTGTCTGCAGATATCTTGAAACCCTATTTCAGATACCAATACTGTTCAACCTAGAACCTCATTTACACATGAAAAGAGATAACCAAGAATTGGCAGATAGTTGAGGAAAACCACCAGCAAGAGAGAAACTAAAGTCAACACAGTCAACACAGAAAAGAACTAAACCCCACACCAAGTGAAACAGGGCTATTAGAGGAAACAACGGGTAACTATAAAATAATCTAAGTAATGTTTCTGAGAGAGATTGAAGAGGATAACACATTTATGTTTTAAATCAAGATGTAATTGCTTTCACAATATTACAAACAATTCTGGGAGTGGTAGACAGAAGATAACAAAATACAAAAACTATTCCTAAAAAAAAAAAAAAAAAAAAAAAAGGACCAAGCCTTTAAGGAACAGACTATTACTATGTTGCATGAATTCTTACAGAATACCAAAAAACATATAAACCTTCCAAACTCATTCAATGAGATGCTGTGACCTTAATATCAAAACTAAAAAAGGTAAACACAAAAAAGACAATCTCTAGGCCTTTACTGTTACAAATATTTATAAACAAAGTACTAGCAAATTACAAAAGCATTATATAAAAGAATAATACGTTATGAAGTAGGTTTTATCACCCAAACTCAAGAATGCTTCAATCTCTGGAAAACTATTAATGTAGTATTTACAAGGTGGACAATAAAAACCACATAATCATCATAATAGATATAGAAAGTTATTTCATTAAATTCAGCACTAACTTACTGATTTGAAAATTAATAAATTGGAAATAGAAGGAATCTTCCTTGGTAATGGGTTGTTTACAAAATAGCTATCGAAAACTTAAACATAATGGAAAAATTAAAGATAATTTCATTTCAGTCAGGAACTAGTCAAGAATGCTCATTATCACTGCTACAATGTAGTGATAGGAATGGTCAACTTCAGCTACAAAGAGGTATGTGTTGTCTATAGAGAACTGTAAAACAGTAGCAAAACCAACTACTACAGTTTGTTTTTATTACCATCATGTGCCAGCAAGTCTAAGCAATGGCAATAATAGAATACTTCTCTCTGAAAAAAAAAATATTGTTGGTCTAAGGTCTAAAACTACAGCCTCAGTGACTATTGTTTGTTAACGTACATATGTATGTATATATATGCGTTACTATGCATGTGTGTGTGTGTGTGTGTATATATATATATAATATATACAAATTAGCACATTTTATTATTTGTCCTTTAATAACTTGTAATATATCTGGAAGTCAATATGGAAAATTCCTAGTTATACAGTCAGCCCTGACACAGGGCTAAGTTACATGGATTTGTATTGAGAGAAAGTTCCTAAGAGTTCAGAATTATTCAAGGTTGCTTCAGGCACTGTTTGTATCTTGTACCCCTATGGCACTACGTATTCCTGCCTTGAAACAGTAGGTTTAAAACCAAAAAATGATATCAAAGTGATTATAAAGATGAAGAAACTGAACTGGATTCACTTCAGTTCTGCCACTGTTTGAAATGCCAGGAGAAAGACCAAAGACATTGGGCTTGACTGCCTCCATCATTTTCCCCAAGAACCAGACGCTCATTCTAAAGCAACGGATCAAATAACGGCAATGTTTGCTACTATTCAGCCATTGTCTCTGATTTTTACAGAAGAAAAAAATATTTCTTTCAACCAAATGCAATAGAAATTTATGATGACTTTCTGATGAAGATATTTTAATGGAAAATTTTTATACACAACAATATTTGGAAGCTGATAGAATTGATCCCCAAGAAACATAGACATGGACAGTATTATAATTTCTGGACTGTATTAAGAAATGGAATCTTTATGAATCACTGAAAATTTTATCTTTATGTTTAAGACTTTTCCTATTTGTATATCTGCTGCTTCATGTGAAAAAAATACTCTAAAGTTAAAACTAATAGAAATATTCTGTCTACTATGATCAAAGATGGATTAACAAACCTAGCTATACTATTAAACATGCACAACCAAGATTAATTTTTCCAAAGTTTAATTGACAAATTTGCAGAAGTTAAGGCTTGAAAAGAAAAATTGTAAGGTTATTATATACAGATATAAATTCCTCTCTTTTCAAAAAATACATTAATGTAATTGAAAAGTATTAACCCATAGCTTTTTTCTTTTTAGGTACTGTAATACCTGTATTCTTTTTAATATTAACTTTAACTGGCATGTATATAAAATTTTAATTTAAAAATCTCTAATCTGTCTGCATTTCTATTCTGGCTATTATTATTACTTGTTTCTTTTCATGATTATTACTGAAAATAATTTTGTCATATAGAGGACAGAGTACCAAAAAATGATCTATTCTAGATGTCAAATACATGAGGTATGCTACTATGTCTACCTAGAAAATATAACACTGTCAACAGAAAACTGTCTCAGAAATTATGAGATTTGGTAATGTGGGACAATATTAGCTTTCCCACCCTAGCAATGATAAAACTCTAAAATACCAAAAAAAAAAAAATAATAAACACTAAACTATAAAACAATTAAATAACATAAAATGAAATGAATGAGTATATAGGATGGGAAGAGTCAATATTTTAAAATCTAAATCTCTCCACCTTGAATTAACTGATAATCAGGTTAAGAATCATACAGTCAGAACTGGAAATGACCTTAAAGTTCTATTAGTTGAATCCATTGAATTTACAAGCAAAACTAGCACATTCTACGTAGTAATACCTTATGCCCACTCTGAGGTAGAAGATAAACAGGCTACAGCTTTGGTTTCCCCATCAGTGTGATGTGGGGGCTTTCATATCATAGAAACACTAAGATGCAACCTTCCAGGAGAATGAAAATGCCTACATCAATTTGAACACAATTTTAGCAGTCCTCCCACCATTGTGATCCTCAGTTTGAAACACCAGTGAAATCATACCAGGATAAAATCAGAGACACAGTCCACTAAACATTCATGAGCACGCAAGACTTTGTCTTCTGAACAAGTTGCGTGAAAGTAACTTACCAATTAAGGACTGTTTTGTTTGTTTTGTTTTGTTCTGTTTTTGGCTACACCACACGGCTTGTGGGATCTTAGTTCCTGGGCCAGGGACTGAAACCAGAGCCCTCGGCAGTGAAAGCACAAGAGTCCTAACCACTGGACCACCAGGGAATTCCCTAAAGACTGTTTTGAAACAGCATTATTCTTTGAAACTTCTATTGATATTGACCTAAGAATTTTTAATGATTAATGACACTGTTCCCTGGCAACACATATATATCATAACCTCTCTAGATTTGTAGCCCAAAGAAAAGAAACCATTTGTAAAGAAATACATTCTGTGACCTGGTAACCTCTGGTTCAGTAAATTAAAATCTTGAAATTTCCTATTCTTAGCTGGGAGCAGTCACTATTACCTTCTAACCATACTTACCAACATTTCATCATAGGGTATAAAAGAAAATTTCTAAATTTAAAATGAACATTTTCATATCACATAAAAATTTTATAAAGACAAAGTATTAATTCCCAGACATTTTGTAGGAGATTAATAAGAAAATTTTTGTAATGTACACCGAAGACTTTGTACACATCACATACATTCTGCTCTGGAATCTCTCATTTTACCCAAATATCTGAGATCCCATCCCAGTGTCTAAGACCTGATGTTACCATTTTCTTCCTCAGGACCCACCTCTTGACATAAAATCATTTCTCTATCTTACAGTTCCTTTCTGAATTTTTAAACTCTGTCTTCCATCTTCAGAGTGCTGCAAAATTCTACTCTGCTTACAAAATCTGTGGGTCCTGCTTTCTCTATTTCTTTCTTTTTTTTTTTTTTTAATTTTTTAAAAAATTTTATTTATGGCTGTGCTGGGTCTTCGTTTCTGTGCGAGGGCTTTCTCTAGTTGTGGCAAGCGGAGGCCACTCTTCATCGCGGTGCGCGGGCCTCTCACTATTGCGGCCTCTCCTGTTGCGGAGCACAGGCTCCAGACGCGCAGGCTCAGTAATTGTGGCTCACGGGCCCAGTTGCTCCGCGGCACGTGGGATCCTCCCAGACCAGGGCTCGAACCCGTGTCCCCTGCATTGGCAGGCAGACTCTCAACCACTGCGCCACCAGGGAAGCCCGCTTTCTTTTTTTAAAAAAAAATTTATTTATTTATTTTTGCCTGCATTGGGTCTTCGTTGCTGCGCGCGGGCTTTCTCTAGTTGCGGCAAAAGGGGGCTATTCTTCTTTGCGGTGCTCACGCTTCTCATTGTGGTGGCTTCTCTTGCTGCGGAGCACGGGCTCTAGGCGCGCGGGCTTCAGTAGTTGCGGCACACGGGCTCAGTAGTTGTAGTGTGTGGGCTCTAGAGCGCAGGCTCAGTAGTTGTGGTGCACAGGCTTAGTTGCTCCGCTGCATGTGGGATCTTCCTGGAACAAGCCTCGAACCCGTGTCCCCTGCATTGGCAGGCGGATTCTTAACCACTGTGCCACCAGGGAAGCCCTCTATTTCTAAACTCATGCTCATTTAGCATTGACCATGTTTCTCCCCATTTTTTTCTCATCTGACTCTAGCCATACAGGAGAGTTGCACTCACCTCATTCTTATCTGTTGGTCTAGAATGTGCAACTAATAGTATATAATAAAAAACATGGAGTCATAATAACTCCCATATGCCCTGCCAGTCACTCTTCCCAAGCCAATAACAAAGCAGGCAGCTTAGTTAATGTAATATTTAGACTAGCAGTGAAAAGAGAGATCTTTCTCCCTCTTGTACTCTGAATAAATAAATTAGTCTGACCAAATGAAGAAATGTGGTGTAACATGATTTATTTGGGTCAGAGCTGACACTGGTAAGACAAAGCCTCCTTATCTGCTTATAGAAACTGAAGCAGAGGTCAACAGCCACAACCTCTGATTCGTATGCCACGCATGAACACCATGGGGAAGAACTTGAACCCGGTCTTCAATAGGAGTCCAAACATATACTAATATGTCTTATAAATGAAAAGGGAGTAAAAATAGAAGCCAGACTACACAGAGAAACAAACGTTCTCCTAAGAGAACACCTAAGAGAAGCATCAGGAGTCAGGTTTAAACCTAGCTTTGCCAAGCAAATGCAAGCACCCCATCCAGGGGACGGAGTTCCAGAAACAGAGTGTTGGTTCAGGAAAGCTGAAAACTCAGTGTCACTCAGGACCTGGTCTCATTTCCATGGGACCACCACCACTAACACTCTGGACACTAGAAAGGAAGGTATTTCCTCGCTGGATGGAAAGAAATTTTACTCCCCAAGTGGAGGCTGCTAGAAACCATCCCAAGAGGCCTCTGAGACACTGTGAAACGTAGTAGATGAGCACACGTGTGTCATCCCTACCAAAGGGACGGGGACCTGGAGGCACATTAGGAACAAAAACAAAGGTGCAGCTGGAGTAGAGAGAAGCAGAGGCAGAAACTGGGGCTGTAGTTTTGAGTGCACTCGCCTCCTTTGGAAGTGCCTGCAGATCCCGCACATGGGAGGGTGGGGAGGCACTGTTCTATCTGGGAGGTGAAGTCTGTTGACCCACTGTGCCCAGGAGTCAGTAACTAAAGGGCTCTTACTGAGGACCCCTTCACTGGGGGATCTAGGGCAATGGCAGGAAGTAATAGCTAAGAGCAAATCAAGGGGCCACATAGACTAGAGAAAAGCAAAATGTTTGCCCCACAAAATACTTTTTGGGAAAGAAGTAAACTATTTTTCAACAAACGTGAAAATTCAAAGTAACCAAATGAGGGCTTTTATTGGCAGGATGAGAAGTTTAAGGTCGAGAATGAACAGGGAGTGAGGGTGGGCATCAGGTAAACCCACCAATCAGAGATCCCTTTCCATTGAAAAGTAGCATTCAAAAGTGCAAATGACATGCGAGCTAAATCTATTCACACTTCAGTAAACATTAAAATATCCAAACTGATAGAGTGATGCAGGAAGAAGAGTCTGGAGTGTTAATTCTGGAGAAAGGAGTCCATCATTTGAGGAAATTGGCAGCACACAGAGGTCAAGGGAGAGGTAATACATTCCCAGTTGACAGAACAGAGGCAACATGGTACTTGAAGAAAGATAAATAGAGATTTTGGGGGAAGGCTTCTAAAGCAAACTTAAAGCCCCCATAAACTACAGTGCCTGGATTTCTACAGAAAACTGCTTCTATGAAAGATCATTTTGATGTAGCAATTGACTTTCTGCTAAAGGTCGCTAATGATAAGAATTAGAGCAAGGATCACATTCGACAGATAAAGTGTGTATAAATAAATCAACAAACAATTTTAACACATGTATTCGAGGTCCCATTATTTTTATATGGGGCCTTTTCCCCACAAAGACCAGTATCATTTTATCTTTGTCTTTTAGGTATATTATATAAATTCCATTTAGGTTGAAATAAATTGTATATGGCTGTTCATGAAGGAATTAATTCCCTTTGAATAAACTATTTGTCCTTTTTTAAAGGAAAACAAAAGATGCAGAGATGTAGATATAGGAATCCCTAATTCAAGAAAGTAAACCAATTTTTTTTTTGGTTCATTAGTGTTCCTTTTTTGTCAGCTTTCAGTATCTTTACACCTTCCGTAATGCTCAGTTCTATTCATGTACACTCTATTGTTTGCCTTGTTTCAACTACTGGCAAAATCACAAAACAGAAGACAAAGGAAGTCATAATATTCTATCAGTTCAAATCGAAGGACCACGCATTTAGGAAGGATTCAAGATTGCTTTTGCAAGATTATCCTGGAACACAAAAACATGATGAATATATCAAAAATATTTCTCACATACGGCCTGCCATAAAAAGATTGTTTGAATTAAACATCATTATTGCTCTGTTGTCAGCATGTTATAATATAGAGATAAGCCACACACATGCCTAAGCTCTGTCATGATCCATAAATTACTGTTATATTTGCTATTGCTGGTTTTTTTTATTGTTTAATATTTTCCAGTGCACAATAACACAGACCTTGGATCCTATTTTTGACAGAATTCATTTTTCTTCAACTTGTAAGAGACAAATTCTTAGTGATCCTTTGAACCCCTCAAATGTTTCAAAGTGCATTGCTGATGAATTATACTGTCGAGGACAGGGGCTGTCACTGACATGGTATTTTGTCATATAAATGTGAGCAAAGTTCAGGATCTTTGCTATTATTTAAAGGGCTTATTGTGATAGAAATACTGGCTTCATTTCACAAAACTATGCATCAATTTTTCAATAATGTAGGATTGACCTACCTAGTTTGTAGATCATAAAAAGTTTAGAGATATAAAGAATCTCAAAATTATCTTATTGAAACCCTTCCTATTTTCTATGAGGAATCAGTTTGGCCCAAAGTTTAAAAGGCTTGCCCAAGGTCATGCAACCAAAAAACAGGCTGGGGGACCTAGAATCTGCCTTTTTGCTCCATTCCTAAGTTCCTTCTACTGTGTGTGACATCTCATTTTGTGGCCAGCTATACTTATCAGAAAATTTACTGTAAGAAGAGCAAGAAACTCAATGCTGATCCTTACTCTAGTTTCAATAGAAAATATTAATTGGCTTTGGACATAATCTATGGTTTGGTTTATTGGTTCTCATTAAACTCCTATTAGAATTTGTATATTTTAAAATTTCACTAACTCCTAAGTGAACATGAATTGAAGGATTCAGACTGTAGACTTTCTAAATGTGTCAGAAAAACATGTGCAAATTAGAGGATCCAGGCATAAGGTGTATACCTGCTTATGCTGTTGACAGTTACATGGTCAGATCACTGTGTTCCAGCTTTCAAATCAAGTGTTTCCATGTGCCATAAGATAGCAGGAAAATGTGATCCTATGATCTGCCATCCATCTGGAAGTTTTATCTGATAGAAACAAAAATTTAAATCCTGAGAAAATAATTAATATACATTTTTTCCCACAAAGCTTGCTGTGTGAGCTAAGGTCTGCTCCAAACAGAAATACCTGAAAACCATGACTGAGTCTACACAGACTAAACAAAAAAGAAACATTAATTTGATTGCTGTGGATAGCCACATTTAAGAATTTTGACTGAAACAAAGTTAGGTATGCAGGGTAAACTATTTGGATAACCATTTAACCAAGTGACAGAAGCAGAAATTAATAGTAAAAGAAGAAATGTTTTGTTAAAAATAAATACTGGAATTAAAAAAGAAACATCCTGCCCCAACGTTCATTGCAGCACTATTTACAATAGCCAATACATGGAAGCAACCTAAATGTCCATCGACAGAGGAATGGATAAAGATGTGGTACATATATACAATGGAATATTGCTCAGCCATAAAAAAGAATGAAATAATGCCATTTGCACCAATATGGGTAGACCTAGAGATCATCATACTAAGCAAATAAGTCAGACAGAGAAAGACAAATATCAAATGATATCACCCATATGTGGAATCTAAATTAAAAAAAAAGAAAAGAAACAAATGAACTTATTTGCAAAACAGAAATGGACTTACAGATATTGAAAACAAACTTATGGTTACCAAAGGGGAAATGTGGTAGGGAGGGATAAATCAGAAGCCTGGGATGAACACATACACACATACCACTATATATATTAGGTAAGGTAGATAACCAACAAGGACCTACTGCATAGCACAGGGAACTCTACTCAGTATTCTGTGATAACCTATGTGAGAAAAGAATATAAAAGAGAATGAATATATGTACATGTATAACTGAATCACTTTGCTGTACACCTGAAACTAACAAAACATTGTAAATCATCTATACTCCAATAAAATAAAATAAAGTAAAAAAAAGAAATTGGGGCAATCATCCCAGAATGGAATTTGGAAATATTACTCATGAGCCTTTAAAATGATTTTTTTTATCCAAGTAATTCACTTTCATATTAATATGCTAAATAAAATATCATGGATAAGCAATAAAACAAACATCCTGAATATGAGACTGTGAGCTTCAGAATTCTACTCAGAAGGGGAAGAAATATGTGTTATTATAAATTTTTCTCCACATATTAGATTACAAAGAGGTAGAAATCTATTCAGTAACTACAGAGCAACTACTATGTTCAAGACACTGTTTTAGGCAATGGGCAGAAAATAAAAAACAAGATCCCTGTTCTCAGGCAGGTTAGCATTCTATTAAAGGAAGGCAGCATATAAAAGTGAAGAAATTGATGGAATGATATTCCTATTCTTTTGTTCTCCAAGTGTCAGGTTTCCATTTCTAAACCAAAAGAGAATGAGACAAGTAAAGAGTGAAAAAAATCTACATCTCTTTTCATATTTGATTTCTTTTCCTGCCACAAAATTATCCAGTGATTGTCTATAATATTTTGATTTCATCTCCCTAAATATGAATACCGATTTAGGCACATTAAATGTTTTTCATATGAATGAAACAATTTTATAGTTAATTAAACAAACATGGAGGGGCGGAGTCAAGATGGCAGAGTAGGAGTACGCGGAGTTTGCATCTCCTCACAACTAGGGCACCTACCAGGCACCGGTGGGGGACCTTGGACACCTAAGGGGATGGGAGGAACCCCCAAGCAACCAGGTAGGGCATGGGGGGAGGGAGTGGGAAGGAGAAGTGGAGGCCAAACAGGAACAATGCCCCTGAGGGGCAGCTGGGGGAGGAGAGGGATTCTCATGCCCGGAGGGGCCCACACACAGTGAGGTGATCAATGGGAACAAAGAGAGACCCTCGCGGGATAGGAGGATCAGAAGGAAAAGCCAGCATTTCCCCCGCCCACTCTGGCCCCCAGGAACCTGCTGAGGTCCCGGGCCTGATCCTCCACACTCCGAGGCTCCGTCCAGCTGTTCTGAGCCTAGGCCCCACCCCCGCCTAAGCCCCTACTCCACCTGAGCACTACCCCCCACAGCCAAGGCCTATTTGGCTTTTTTTTTTTTTTTTTTTTTTTGCTGTTGTGGTTCTCTTTCACTTTGTTTTTGTTGTATCATTTATCTTTTTACTTTTAAAATAAATTTTCTAATAAATTTTTTTCTAATTTTATTTTATTTTTTATTCTTTGTTATTGTTCTGCTCCTTTTTGTTTGTTCTCTCCCCCCTTTTGTTTTTGCTGTTGCGGTTCTGTTTTACCTTGCTGTTCTTTCAATTATATTTTTAATTTTTCTAATAAATTTTTAATTTTTCTAATTTTATTTATTTTTTATTCTTTGTTATTGTTCTGCCTTTTTTTTTTCCCCTGCCACGCAGCTTGTGGAATCTTGGCTCCCAGGCCAAGGGTTGGGCCTGAGCTCCTGTGGTGGGAGCGCTGAGTCCCAACCACTGGACTAACAGAGAACCTCAGACCCCAGAGAATATTAATAGGAGTGAGGTCTCCCAGAGGTCCTCATCTTGGCACCAAGACCCAGCTCTACCCTACTACCTACAAACTCCAGTGCTGGAAGCCTCAGGCCAAACAATCAGTAAGACAGGAACACAGTGCCACCCATCAAAAAAAATGAGATGACAAAAAAATATGTTACAGATGATGGAGCAAGGTAAAAACCTATAAGACCAAATAAAAGAAGAGGAAATAGGCAACCTACCTGATAAAGAATTCAGAGTAATGGTAGTAAAGATGATCCAAAATCTCAGAAATAGAATGGAGGCACAGATCGAGAAAATACAAGAAATGTTTAACAAAGATCTAGAAGAACTAAAAGAACAAACAAACAGAGATGAACAACACAATAACTGAAATGAAAAATGCTCTAGAAGGAATAAGTGACCTGGAAGATAGAATAGTGGAAATAACTGCTGAGGAGCAGAATAAAGAAAAAAGAATGAAAAGAATTGAGGACAGTCTCAGAGACCTCTGGGACAACATTGAATGCACCAACATTCAAATTATAGGGGTCCCAGAAGAAGAAGAGAAAAAGAAAGGGTCTGAGAAAATATGTGAAGAGATTATAGTCGAAAACTTCCTTAACATGGGAAAGGAAATAGCCACCCAAGTCCAGGAAGCGCAGAGAGTCCCATACAGGATAAACCCTAGGAGAAACACACCATGACACAGATTAATCAAACTACAAAAATTAAATTCAAAGAAAAAATATTAAAAGCAGCAAGGGAAAATCAACAAATAACATACAAGGAAATCCCCATAAGGTTATCAGCGGTTTTTTCAGCAGAAACTCTGCAGGCTGGAAGGGAGTAGCAAGACATATTTAAAGGGATGAAAGGGAAAAATCTACAACCAAGATTACTCTACCCAGCAAGGACCTCATTCAGATTTGATGGAGAAATCAAAAGCTTTACAGACAAGCAAAAGCTAAGAGAATTCAGCACCACCAAATCAGCTTTACAACAAATGCTAAAGGAACTTCTCTAGGCAGGAAACACAGAGAAGAAAAAGACCCACAAAACAAACCCAAAACAATTAAGAAAATGGTAATAGGAACATACATAATGATAATTACCTTGAATGTAAATAGATTAAATGCTCCAACCAAAAGACATAGACTGGCTGAATGGATACAAAAACAAGACTTGTATATATGCTGTCTACAAGAGAACAATTTCAGACCTAGGGACACATACAGATTGAAAGTAAAGGGATGGAAAAAGATATTCCATGAAAATGGAAATCAAAATAAAGCTGGAGTAGCAATACTCATATAAGATAAAATAGACTTTAAAATAAAGACTGTTACAAGAGATAAGGAAGGACAATACATAATGATGAAGGGATGAATCCAAGAAGAAGATATAACAATTTTAAATATTTATGCACCCAACATAGGAGCACCTCAACACATAAGGCGAATGCTAACAGCCATAAAAGGGGAAATTGACAGTAACACAATAATAGTGGGGGATTTTAACACCCCACTTACACCAATGGACAGATCATCCAGGAATAAAATAAATAAGGAAACACAAGCTTTAAATAACACAATAGACCAAACAGATTTAATTGCTATTTATAGGACATTCCACCTGAAAGTGGCAGAATACACTTTCTTCTCAGGTGCACACAGAACATTCTCCAAGATAGATCACATCTTGGGTCACAAGTCAAGCCTCAGAAAATTTAAGAAAATTGAAATTGTATCAAGCAACTTTTCCGACCACAACGCTATGAGATTAGAAATAAATTACAGGAAAAAAACTGTAAAAAACACAAACACATGAAGGCTAAACAGTGTGCTGCTAAATAACCGAGAGACCACTGAAGAAATCAAAGAGGAAATTAAAAAATACATAGAAATAAATGATAATGAAAATACGACAACCCAAAACCTACGGGACGCAGCAAAAGCAGTTCTAAGAGGGAAATTTATAGCAATTCAATCTCACCTTAAGAAACAAGAAACATGTCAAATAAACAATCTAACCTTACACCTAAAGCAACTAGAGAAAGAAGAACAAAGAAAATCCAAAGTTAGTTGAAGGAAAGAAATCATAAAGGTCCAAGCAAAAATAAATGAAACAGAAATGAAGAAAACAATAGCAAAGATCAATAAAACTAAAAGTTGGTTATTTGAGAAGATAAACAAAATTGATAAACCTTTAGCCAGACTCATCAAGAAAAAAAGGGAGAGGACTCAAATCAATAAAAATAGAAATGAAAAGAGAGAAATCACAATTGACACTGCATAAATACAAAACTTCATAAGAGACTACTGCAAGCAACTCTATGCCAATAAAATGGACAACCACGAAGAAATGGACAAATTCTTGGAAAGGTACAATTTTCCAAGACTGAACCGGAATGAATTAGAAAATATAAACAGACCTATCACAAATAATGAAATTGAAACCATAATTTAAAATCTTCCAGTAAACAAAAGTCCAGGACAAGATGGCTTCACAGGTGAATTCTATCAAAGAAGAAGACGAGCTAACGCCTATCCTTCTCAAACTCTCCCAAAAAACTGCAGAGGGAGGAACACTCCCAAACTCGTTCTACAAGGCCATCATCACCCTGATACCAAAACCAGACAAAGATATCACAGAAAAAGGAAATTACAGACCAATATCACTGATGAACATAGATGCAAAAATCCTGAACAAAATACTAGCAAACAGAATCCAACACAATAAAAGGATCATACACGATGATCAAGTGGGATTTATCCCAGGAACGCAAGGATTCTTCAATATAGGCAAATCAGTCAATGTGATACACCATATTAACAAATTAAAGAATAAAAATCATTTGATCATCTCAATAGATGCAGAAAAACTTTTGACAAAATTCAACACCCATTTACAATAAGAACTCTCAAGAAAGTGGGCATAGAGGGATCCTACCTCAACATAATAAAGGCCATATACAACAAACCCACAGCAAACTTCATTCTCAATGGTGAAAAACTGAAAGCATTTCCTCTAAGATCAGGAACAAGACAAGAATGTCCACTCTCACCACTATTATTCAACATAGTTTTAGAAGTCCTAGCCATGGCAATCAGAGAAGAAAAAGAAATAAATGGAATACAAATTGGAAAAGAAGAAGTAAAACTGTCACTGTTTGTAGATGACATGATAGTATACATAGATAATCCTAAAGATGCCACCAGAAAACTACTAGAGCTAATAGATGAATTTGGTAAAGTTTCAGGATACAAAATTAATACACAGAAATCTCTTGCATTCCTATACACTAACAACAAAAGATCAGAAAGAGAAATTAAGGAAACAATCCCATTTACCATAGCAGCAAAAAGAATAAAATACTAGAAATAAACCTACCTAAGGAGGTAAAAGACCTGTACACAGAAAACTGTAGGACACTGATGAAAGAAATTAAAGACGACACTAACAGATGAAGAGATATACAATGTTCTTGGATTGGAAGAATCAATATTGTGAAAATGACAATACTACTCAAAGCAATCTACAGATTCAATGCAATCCTTATCAAATTACCAATGGCATTTTTCACAGAACTAGAACAAAAAATTTTACAATTTGTATGGAAACACAAAAGACCCCGAATAGCCAAAGCCATCTTGAGAAAGAAAAATGTAGCTGGAGGAATCAGGCTCCCCAACTTCAGACTATACTATGAAGCTACAGTAATCAAGACATTATGGTACTGGCACAAAAACAGAAATATAGATCAATGGTACAGGATAGAAAGCCTGGAGATTAACCCACGCACACCTATGGTCACCTAATCTATGACAAAGGAGGCAAGAATATACAATGGAGAAAAGACAGCCTCTTCAATAAGTGGTGCTGGGAACACTGGACAGCTACATGTAAAGGAGCAAAATTAAAATACTCCATAACACCATACACAAAAATATACTGAAAATTGATTAAAGACCTAAATGTAAGACTGGAGACTATAAAACTCTTAGAGGAAAAAATAGGAAGAACACTCTTTGACATAAATCAGAGCAAGATCTTTTTTGACCCACCTCCTAGAGCAATGAAAATAAAAACAAAAATTTTAAAATGGGACCTAATTAAACTTAAAAGCTTTTGCGCAGCAAAGGAAACCATAAACAAGATGAAAAGACAACCCTCAGAATGGGAGAAAATATTTGCACACAAAGCAATGGACAAAGGATTAATCTCCAAAATATACAAAAAGCTCATGCAGCTCAATATCTAAAAAACTAACAACCTAATCAAAAAATGGGTGGAAGACCTAGATAGACATTTCTCCAAAGAAGACATACAGATGGCCAAAAGGCACATGAAAAGATGCTCAACATCACTAATCATTAGAGAAATGCAAATCAAAACTAGAATGAGGTATCACCTCACACTGGTCAGAATGGCCATCATCAAAAAATCTACAAACAATAAATGCTTGGAGAGGGTGTGGAGAAAAGGGAACCCTCTTCCACTGTTGGTGGGAAAGTAAATTGATACAGCCACTGTGGAGAACATTATGAAGGTCCTTTAAAAACTAAAAATAGTACTACCATATAACCCAGCAATCCCACTACTGGGCACATACCCTGAGAAAACCATAATTCAAAAAGACACATGTACCCCAATGTCCATTGCAGCACTATTTACAATAGCCAGGTCATGGAAACAACCTAAACGTCCATCGACAGATGAATGGATAAAGAAGATGTGGTACATATATACAATGGAATATTACTCAGCCATAAAAAGGAATGAAATTGGGTCATTTGTAGAGATGTGGAGGGACCTAGAGTCTGTCATACAGACTGAAGTAAGTCAAAAAGAGAAAAACAAATATCGCATATTAACGCATATATGTGGAACCTAGAAAAATAGTACAGATTAACCTATTTCCGGGGCAGGAATAGAGATGCAGAGGTAGAGAATGGACGTGTGGACATGGGGGGTGGGGAAGGGAGGGTGGGATGAATTGGGAGATTAGGTTTGACATAAATACACTACCATGTGTAAAATAGCTAGCTAGTGGGAACCTGCTATAAAGCACAGGAAGCTCAGCTCGGTGTTCTGTGATGACCTAGATGGGTGGGATGTGGCGGGGGGGGGTGGGTGATGGGAGGGAGGTTCCAAGAGGGAGGGGATATATGTATACATATAGCTGATTCACTTCATCGTACAGCAGAAACTAACACAATATTGTAAAGCAATTATACTCCAATATAAATAAATAAATAAACAAACAAGCATGGATTGAGCATCTACTACTTGCCAGGTACTTCCACAGGGACTGGGAATATACATTTCAAGAACTCGTATGGAGTTAAGACCAATAATTACAGACAATTATCTCTACTTCCTGGAAGCATTAATATCCTTGTCCTAAGGAAACATAGATAATAACGATCTCTAAATAATGTTTAACAACACTATTTTTAATAATGCCATTTTCACCACCATTTTAATCGTACATTCGTAGTGTCCAATCCTTACAACTTTATATGATATATGTTATTTTTTCGTGCTTTATAGATGAGGAACCAGGTTGATACAGGGTAAATATTTTCTAAGGCTACACAGGTGGTAAATACTAAAGCCAGGAATATTTCTTTAGTCAGCCTATTCCAAGGCCTACACTTCTACCAAACGCCTCAGGGTTCTTATTATTACAACACCTTACTATTTCCAAGCATTTAAGAACCTCTTTATATTTGCTCAAAACTTCAAATAAATTAAAGAAAGTGATTTGTGCAGAGAGTGCTTTTATGGCACTGCCCCCACAAAACATGGAAATGGAGACCCCAAAATGACTTGCCTCCCGTGAAATGATGTGCCCTATTGTGTAGGAGTGTGCTTTACTCCTAAGAAACGAGATGCATGCAAATCATTTCCATGTTGTAGGCAGGCTTCTGAGCAATATGTAAATAAGCAAGAGAAAAAATACCCACATTAATAAACAGCCCCTTGGATATATGAAACCCATCTGCAACATTAGGTAAAGAGTTTGTATACTGTGCAGTCAGACAGGATGTCCATATTGCATTCCTCAGTGTCTGTAAGGGAAAACAGAATGATGGTTCAGGTAGGGCGGTGCCATATGGCTGAATCCATGAAAATATCACAGAGTTATTTTTTTTCAGCAACTGTGATCGGTCCATGTAAGCAAGGATCAAGTCTCTGCAAATAGAATTATGACACTCCAAGTTTCATCCTGTTTCCAAGGTCTCTTTCTCACACATCCTGCTGAGATGAACCTATAATATTTCTCTGCACGTGGATTGAGTTCTCCTAAAATAGGGGATGGCAACCAAAGGGAAATTGCAAGTAGAAGAGACACAAGCAACAGAAATGGCCCAAAGTGAGAATCACAGATTGACAATACAACATGTGCCAGTGAGCCCATGGCTGACATTATCAAGTAAGATGACTCAGAGGGGAAAAAAAAAATCCACTAAAGGAACCGTTAACTCTCACCAAACAGGAAATGACTGATTAAAGATATAACAGAAATATAAAACCAGGACCCAACTTGAGTCTTACATCTTTAGCTGTGCCCTCCTAGGACAGGACCATAATATGTAACAGCACCTATACTTGCCTGATACTATTGCCACTCTCTTGGAATAAGAAAATAACAGACATGCTGTCATTTCTTTTTCTCTTAATTACTCTACTTATTTTTTCTTATTCTTTCCCAAATGAGATTTGGGGTTCAATTTTGTTATAACTAAAAAGCAAGAATTAAGGATGACAATCTGAATAGAGTAAGTCAAGTTAGCTGTGAGTTTCGCACAGTGTTCACCTCACCCTCTCTTATACGCCTCAGATTCTAGATAAAATAGACTGCTTCTTTTAGCTGCTATTAGCATCTGCTTTGGGAAAGGTGACTTTCAAAGTCTTTAATAATATTTTTGCAAACTCTACTATACAACCCAAGCAACTCCACAACCTTTGGCTAGGTTTTGCCTAGGTTCGCATTAGAATTTCAACCACTTCATCCCACAAGTGAATTCTACTTTTATTTGACATATTGAGCATAACCACACTTGCTCCCAATGCCCCACTCTGGATTTAACCCTCTAACTGTATTTTAATCAATATTCTGTTTGGAACCTCAAGCCAAGTTGCCCCCTGCTGACAAGGCCACAAAGAGGAAGTAAAGAGGCCTATAACTCCTGAGACCTCGGCCAGTGACAGCAAACAGTTGTATACGTAAGTTCTTTCTCTTCAGAACATTAAGAAGAGTCAACTAAATTTCTCTCCCAATGCTGTTTGCTTTGCCTATCACCTAAAATGTAAGCCCCACTAGGCTTTCATTCTTTCCTGTCCTCTCACTTCCTTATCACTATGCCCTTCCTGCTCTCTGAGTCAGCTGTCAAATGAACTCCCTCCACCTCTTTGCCTTAACTGAAATCTGGCTCCCCACTGAGAATAGCTCTTCTCATCCTTCTGTATGTCTTAAATGTCTGGAGTTGGGGAAGTAGAATGGAAGAACTAATTAGTATTAAAATTTCCAGGTCTCGGGGGCTTCCCTGGTGGCGCAGTGGTTGAGAATCTGCCTGCCAATGCAGGGGACACGGGTTCGTGCCCTGGTCTGGGAAGATCCCACATGCCGCGGAGCAACTAAGCCCATGAGCCGCAACTACTGAGCCTGCGCATCTGGAGCCTGTGCTCCGCAACGGGAGAGGCCGCGACAGTGAGAGGCCCGCGCACCGCGATGAAGAGTGGCCCCCGCTCGCCGCAACTGGAGAAAGCCCTCGCACAGCAACGAAGACCCAACACAGCCAAAAATAAATTAAAAAAAAAAAAAAAATTTCCTGGTCTTCACTTCCAGACCGTTATCTTCCTCCCTCATATCAAATCTTTCCTCCTTTCAGGCTTTTGCCCTCTAGTCTATCGTGTTTTACTCCTGCTTGCTGTTGTCACTCACTGTATCTTTATTTCCTTCCATTTAACTCCCCATCACTTCTCTACATGTTTTGAACACCTAAGAACCTGGCTTTTTGTCTTCCTATTCACCCCAGTTTTAACCTTCATTCTAACTACCTTCAATTTCCATCAAAACCCCAGTGTCACAGTGATTTGGCTTCCTCAATGTAGTGCATTTCACTACTCTACTCCAACCTCCCCACAAAAAATGTTTCATCACCCCCAAATTTTCTACCTTGAAACTATGAAAATTCATTACCTTCTTCTCTGATCACATCTATAAACTGTCCAGCTCATTTATTGTTTTACTCTCACAATTTATTGACATCCTCAATGTTCCAGTCCACATCTATAAACTGTCCAGCTCATTTATTGTTTTACTCTCACAATTTGTTGACATCCTCAATCTTCCAGTCCACATCTCTCCATTTTCTCCCAGTCTTCAACACCTTGCTATCACAATGATGGAGAAAATGTCACATATTTGCCCAGTTTTTTCCACTAGAAATTTATGGTCAGAAACTTACATTGCTCTTTTAGTATTACCTGACATTTCTTCCTCATAGTCTGCTTTTTGTCCTCAGCTGTTCTTTTAATACTTAACTACTCTCCCCAAGCTCAAATTCATTCTCTTCAGAATTACCTAGGGAATTACTTCTTTTCTTATGAAGATTAAGGAAAAATGTCTATAAGGGGGAAATTGTTAGACTTCCTAATTTTCCTACAGTTTTTTTCATCCCCTAATTGGTGTGGAAGGAAATCCAAAGTTCCCATGTGCCAAGAGGGATTGAAGATTGGCTGAGAGAGCCTGCAGGGGTACAGGGCTCATAAGGCCTGGATGAGAGATAGTTACTGTTCCAACCAGAAACCTGAGGACAACACGCCGCATCTTGGAGAAATCACTTGAGCCAAAGATCCAAGCAGAGTTCCATTAAAACTGCAGACTAGTCATCATTGAAGAAACATTGGACACTGTTTGTGACAAGGGACAGGCTTGATAAGTGACATCTGGGGAAGGTGCCAGTGCAGAACCAATTCAGAGCCAGAGCAGGAAGTAGTCCTTTCCTCCCCAACATTGGTGGCAGCTGCATAAGGTCCCTAGAACTTGGAACTGACCCCATAGAGGATATGGTGAGAGAGAACCAGAGCAGAAAATTTAAACCTCTTCATGGATGAACTTTTAACCTGTATTAACTAAGTATCAATATAAGGTTAGTTTACTGAACTGATTAAACCTGAAATTGACTATACAGCATTTACCGTAATCAAGTGGAAATGGGGACTTTTAATAGAGATAATGTCAATCATGAGGAAAAAAGTTATAAATTATATGCATGAATGTGGTTTACTAATTTAACTTAAAAATTCATATAATGACCCATGTCAAAATATATAACACATTTACCCTTGAAACAACAAATCCCACTTGAAGAAATTTTCCCTGAGAAGATACTCAACTATACAAAAAGAGATATGTGTCCTAGGTTGTTCATCATGCATTCATAACAAAAAAGGCATCATTCACAATAAGAAAGGAATGGAGAAAACCAAGGTACCCATACTAAGAAGTTAATTATGTATTTAACCATAATTCATATACATAATAATATGCAATGATGTAATTTAAAAGTATATATATCTATATTTATTCCCATAGAAATCTACATAATCAGTAGATTGAAAGGGGAAAACTGATAGCTCCTCCCCATATATGAAGTAGTGCGTTTTCATTCTTCCCTAATAAACAAATCCACAATATCCACTTGGCCATAGTTCAGTGCTCATTTCCCTATTATGGTCATGGTATGCTTATCAGCATCCTTGCTAACAGTGTCATTGCGATGCCTCATCAGACAATCTCTCCTTTCTTCACATTTAGCAGCAGCAGGAATTTTGTCCTGCCAGAAAGAGAGCAGGGGTGAGGAAACCACATGTTCTAAGAGGACAGTTTTCAACACCTAAGGTGGCCCTACCCATAATTATAGGATTCAAGGTAATGGATTTCACAGCCCACCTCTTAACTGGTGATACTCCCTTGAGTTCCTGTCTTGGATATTTTTCCTTTTCATTTTAAATACTCTATTTGAGTGGTCTTATTCACAACGTGTCTTAGGTACACACACCCAGAAAGAAACCTTGAGATGAGAATTTGTGTGCAAGTGATTCATTAGAGAAATGCTTCCCAGGGAGACCAGTAAGGGAGTGGGAAAGCAGGACAGGAAATGGATCAAATCAAGCAAAGTACAACTGAGGACAAAGTCCTGGAGGGCAAATTACATCTCACAGTTTGTCCCAACTGGAGGCAAGAGAGCTGGGCTTTGGTACTCCAGTACCACTTGATCATTGGCTAAGGTCTGCCCCTTGGCACTGAAACAACCAGAGGCTTCCAGCTCTCTGAGCCTGCAGACAAAGCAGCCACAGTTCCTAAGGACAGCTTTCCACAGGTACAAGGCACCAGATACAAGACCATATGGAAGATGGGGTGGGGATGCTGGCTAGAAAATAGAAAATGCAAAAGGGATCCCAGAGGATCTGTGTGCAAAATATCAGTGTCCACTATAACACCCACAGCTTCAACCAGCATGAAAAATCCCAAATCTGTATCATTACTGCAGACCTCGCCCTTGAACTCCAGACCTATACACCTTACTACCTGTTGGACCTCTTCCTTGTCAACCAGGCTTCCCAAACACACCTTGTCCAAAACTGGGCTTACATCGTTATCCTCATGCACTGCTTTTCTCAGTGAATGCCACCTTCATACCCTCAATGGGCCAATCTAGGAAACTCAGTTCACCTTGCCAGACACCTCATCCTTTAATTCACCAAGTCCTTGTGATTTTACTTTTTCAATATGTCTCTAATCTATCCCTGACTCCCATACCTTAGTTCCACCTTATTTCTCTTTTCACTGTTCCTTGTTTCCTGTTCCCCCAATAATTCAATCTCCATCACTCTACTGTGGATTATCACTCACAAATTTAAAACTTACTATGTCACTCCTCTGTTTAAAATCTTTCAATGGCTTCTCATTTTGCATGTTAAAAAACTAAGTACTTGGCATTTCAATTTATATCCATCCTGTTCTAACTGCCATCTAATTTTTCAGACCATTTTATACCCTTAAAATCCTAAACTCAAGACATATTAAACTCTTTGCAGTTTCCCAAAGTTGTCTTGCTCTCTTACTCTTGAGGTAATCAATAAATCAGTGAGTACCTATATATTTTAAATACTTAATCCCCACATTACCTCTTCCAAGAGACTTCCTTGGCATTTCCTCCCTTGAGCTGATTAATTTTCCCTTTCTGTTCCCCATTGCAACTTGTGTGTACTCTCATGGCAGTATTTATTTACGTCTAGATTATTAGATGATTAGGTCTTAAAGGAAAGAAATATCTTATTCATCCTTGGCCTACCTAGCACACTGCCTGATGTAATAATGTTCTTGTCGTTTTTGCCCAACTTTTGGCCGCTTATCCATGATCAGGCAATATATTGCTATATTGAGTACCAGTGATACAAAGATAAGTAAGGCTGGGTCTCTGCTTACACTCTAATAGGGAAGATTTTCAGATATGAGATTTTTCAAATACAATCCTATGATGAGTTCTGAGTTAGGGGTATCCACTGGGTGCTGTGAGTTTCAAAGAGGAACATTTAGCCTAACCTAGAGGGTTAGGGAAGGCTTGCTATAGAATATAATATCTGAGCAGAATTTCAAAGGAGAAATAAAGGTTAGCCTGGCAAAGAAATGGTATTCCTCCCAATGTTTGCATTTCAGCTTAAAGCAGTATTACCAACCAACTGTGTATTGTCCCTAAATGTCACCAAAGAAACAACCAGCCAACTTGGTAAAGGACAGTAAAATGATAGGCCTTCCTTACCAGAAGTCTAGGTGATTTTATCACTTTGGTTGGATTATTTCTGAGCCTCAGTGAAGTTAAACACCAAGTAGGCCTATGCATATAGTTAATAGGCTCTCTTTAATGTAAACAGTATCTGAATGAACTTTAGTACCACTCATCCTGGATTTTACTGGGATTAAGCAACTAGCAGGCAAACTTCACATAGCTAATTTTCCATTGCCTTTTTAAAGGTATCACCAGAGTCCAAAATGTTTGCAAGGTTTTTTTAAAATGTTATTGCAATAGGGTAAATTTTTATTATTATATATGGAAGCTAATCATTTCAGAGTAAACAACAGATGTTTGCACCCTTATTACTGTTTGGTACTGACATCGATATTAAATGATAATATGAAAACATGTCACAGACGTGAATGATGAATTCAAATGTCAGAAATGGAGGAAAAGAAATGTTTAAAATAGAAAATGTAAGAGTCTTGGGAGAGAAGTAAAACTATGAGCACCTTCTTCAGGCAGAGTGCAATACTACCTTTCCACAGAATAATAAAAACCTGGAAAATTCCAAGGTACATTTCTCTTCAAAGGGTTGTTACTGAAGTATAGGTGATTAAAGTTTTCATTTGATTGATTAAGTAATAGCACCTGGTGAAAAATGCAATTGTATCAAAAATAGTAAATTTATTAGATATTATGTATGTTTATAGATAGATAGATAGATTGCTAGATAGATGTTCTCATGTTGTATACCATATTTTCTGGACGTTGTTTGATATGTTTCAAGAAACCCAACTTAACATATTTAGATATTAAGTGATTTACTGTACATGCAGTTGCAAATGATGTTCTTAATTTAAATTACCATTATTCAATGTTTTCTGAGAATTAACCTGATTATGCTAAAACATGTACCTAACAAAATAGGCTAGATTTCACCCAGTAAAAACCATTACTAATTTTTTTATTCATGTAGTTTTAAAATATTGGGTGCATTTCACTAAATGAAATGTTCTATCTCTTTTTTTCTAGTCATGAGCTCAAAGTGATCAAGATTGATGAAATGGGATATCAAAGGCTTTACCTATACAGATGAGTTCTGTCTCCTTTGAGTGAAGCACAGGCTCTGTGAAAGCAGGCATCTTGTCTGTTTTGTTGAGTTCTGGGTCCTCAGTGCCTATGATAAGGCTCGTAACTGTGAAGATGCATGATATATATTTGTTGAATAAGTAAGTGTGGAATGAACAAATGAGTGAATGAATGACTAATAAAAGTATTCAGAGTTTTTAAGTTTCCTTTAAAATGATATCACCTTGAGCACAGTTTTGAAACTTTCAAGACATCGAAAGTATATTGTAAATCTTAAGTATTATGTCTGTAATAAAATTTGAAGAAAGCTGAGCTCACATTCATTTTTGTTCTCTACACAGAGATTAACAGGCATTGGTTACAGCCTCCTGTTGACCACGAAGGAAAGCCAGGGAGGAAGTTGGCCCATCTTCCCCACCATAACCATTGATTATTGAGCCAGACTTCTTTAAAGTAGACTGTGCAAAACCAGAATTGTTTATTTCCCAAGAGAATAGGAATGATGAAGTGACTTAACTTTGCAGTATAAAGGAATCGTTACTGCCGCTGGGAGGTTGTGATTCTTACCCAGAAAAATGAGGTCCAGATCTAAGGCTTGATGTCTCCTCCACGTGCTTCTGTGTTTCCTCAGATTTTGGACTCTACTCTTAACCTGAAAATATATGTCCTTGGTCATAACAGAAACCACGGAAGAAAGTGGCTGAATCTTTCCAGTTCCATGTCTTATGTAGTTGTTAATTTAGCCTCTAGAAGAAGAGCACACGGCTTGAATCTCAACTTGAACTCTTAGGAGCTTGAACTCTGAGAAACTCTTACTTTAGGTAAGTTCCATAACTTTCTCACACCTCCTTAGCACCTGTGAAAATGGGACTAGGGATAGTTTCCCTTCACGGGGTTGTTATGAGAATAGTCAGTGATCAGTATACAAGAGGTATTTGTGCTATAGCAGCAGCAAAAGAGCATATGACAATCATTGCTCGGCCATGATGGACTCATGTAGAGAGAAGCAAACCTCTTTCCTTGAAGGTCCCACACTGGCTGGGGCAGAATCAGGATGCTAAAGCCGAGGCTGTTAAAATAAGCAAGGATTATCTTTCACGTGTAAGAAATTAAGGGGAAAGCAACTAAAATGTATTATCCCCCTACTGTATGTCATGCACTTACCATGTGGTTCTTAATGTAAACGTCACAACAAATCTAAAGCTCAGTATCATTTTCCAATTTTCAACCACATACCAGCATATGGGGCTGGGAGAGGTCGAGTAACGTGCCAAGCTTACAGTCCTGGTAAGTGGCAAAGCTGGGACTCAAAGCCAGGTCTGAGTCCATAGTCCATATTGTTTGAATAATGTCCTGGTGCTGCTCCTAGGCCTGGACCTCTCACGCAGGGCCCTCCCCACGCACACACTGTCGTAGCTACTGGAGTAAAACACTCCTGGCAACTATGAGAACAGAAGCGCGCGGCCCCAGCGCTCCTCCACCCCACCATTTACCAGTAGTAAGGCTGACCATCTGAACTCCATCCACCTGCTTCTAATACCTATCTTTTAATTGAGTCTAAACTTAGGAGAAGTTGTTATTTATTGGCCTCCTCTAAAACCCTAACCACAACTAACTGGAATGGGAAACTTGGTAGAGAGGGACTAGATCTGATTTGGAAAAAAAAAAAAGGCAGCAATTGCTGGCATATTTGGAACATATCAAATAAATCCTGCTTTTACTATTGTATGGCTCATTAGATGGGTTAATTAGTTGATTTTTTTTTTCAGATAGCTTTTTGTGCAAGATAAATCTTCTAATCCTTTCTATGTAGGCAACTTTGCTTTGGAGGATGTAAGGAGTGTTGTAGAAAGAGTGTTAGAGTTAAAGATGGATTTTTGACACTGCAGGTGACCTATTGCATGACCTCTGGCAAGAGCTATGTGAACAGTAAAAACCAAAAGATATTGTCGATTGAGTTATCATCCTTCTGACTCGCTTTTTTAATCTGAATGTGTATAGACTTTTCAGATCTTTGGAACAGAGAAGCTGAATGACTTCTGTATATCCTATTCTAAACGCATTAATTTTAATGAGACTGAATTAGGTCTATTAAATTTCTTACCACCTTTCTTTTGATAGAAAATACCCTTCTGTTGCATTTACTCTATTCATAATATATTCTGATATTCATCTGCTCTTCTTTCTATTAATATTTCATTCAAATTACAAGGTGACATCATTGTTTACATACTAGTATTTAAACATCTTTCCTGGGGAATATTTTCCCTTTTTATTGTTTAAACAAGGTAATAAGCAGATGAATTTAAATTCAAGCTGAAGATAACTTTTATATACATGTTTTTATTCCACTGACTGCCATATACAACCCAAGATAAATATAACCCCCAAATTCAAAATTCAAAGTATAAGTGGAGAAAAGAATATTTATTCTCCATGAAGTCTAGTTGAGCCTTTGTACAAATTCAAGTACAGTATTCATGACATTTTCTGCATAGAAAGGTGAATTTGACATTTAAAAATAGTCTTAACCCCTGCGCCCCCCAACTACTTTCACAATAATTTCTGCAAAGCATAAGAGGCTTGAGGGACACTTTTTAAAATGGCGATTTATTTCCTGACTCTTTTTCAGAATTAAGATAAAATTGTGAAAATAAACACCGGAAGTCTGCAAGTTGAAACTTAGCCATTGACAAATAACATACATGTCTCCATTGTCAAAAATGTGTTTAAAAGGGAAGAGCTTAACGGTGTCTCATTTTAGCAACCCAGATGTTTGTTGTCAGCTTATCCTATTACTATTAATAGTAATCTAATTGATATCAATTCCTCAACAACTACGTTAGCACTTTCTCACTGTTTAACTTTTTCTCTATAGTTGCCACATTTAACTGTTTTTAAAATTCCCTCCAGTCAAATTCTACATGACCTTCTCATCTGTAAAGGTAAACTGTAAAGATAGCAACTTTGTTTAGAAATACATTTTACCAAGCTTAAATGCTATTGCAGTCTCATCAGCTAGCAAAGGGCAAGCCACACTTCATTTTTTAGATAGCTCACATTGTTTTCCATAATGTAATGACTGGAGCTTGGGATGTTTAAATGGTACTTCACGGTGCAGATGTGGTCTAAACTTCTTCGTGATTATACATATGCTATTCTATGGTGCGCACTAATCTCTTCTGCCTTGGGTGTTTTAACAAAATGGCTGAAATTTTCAGCCATTATGGATGAGTTATTCAGCAAATCTGTAAAAGCAATTCCACTTGACAAGCCTATAGTACTACGTTAAGTGATTGAATCTCTTTGATTCCACAATAGCAAGGTCCTTATTATTCTTGCAGGAATTTTACAAGTTCTAAGAATATTTCCAAAATGCCACTAGCCACAGTGCCAAAGAGAGACAGGCAATTCAGTCAGAACTATACTAGTTTGATTTAGCGAACCCAGTTAGAGCAATGATTTCTTTTAAAAGAGAAAATAAAAATACTATTTGTTATACTTTATATTCAAATGCATTGATCTTTTATTAGATTGTCTTGAAGTTCTATCCATAACATGGCATTCCTCTCTTGCTTAAATTTATTTTCTAGTAAATGAGTCACAAAATTGGTGAGGTCATGAAACTTATTTATCTGAAATACTGAATTGTGTACATCCCTTAAAGGCAAAGGGATGTTTTTTGCCCTGAGGGTATTAGTCATGGTCCATAGTTCGTGGGAAAAACTAAGGAAGTCTCAAAATTGTGTTCCTATTATTTCCATTTCTCTAAGACTTTGTTTGAATTCCAAAGTGAATTTTCTATTATCCCATTGTACATTGCATAGGAGGGTACCAACCAACAGCCTTTGGGGCGCAACACCTGCAGTTGCATTCAAAGGCATGACTTTTCCAAGCAGTTTGTGAGCTGGCCGGCATTGTCCCCAAAAGGATAAAGGCCTAGGTTTTTTACCTGACTGGCAGAAGCATTCCAGCACCACGAAAGGACTCTAAACATTGTTTTGTAAGTAATGAGTCCTGCTGGTTTCATCCTGCAAGACATTGAAATCCCACAGGGAAAATGTGGTTAGAAATAAAACAGAAGGCTGGGGCCTTTAATGAGTTTCCTATCCACAGATGCCATCAAGCTTTTATACTATTCATTTTATTTCTACAGCTTCAACAAAGATTCCCAGAGTTGTGGGCCATACTTTTAACACTGAAGTGCACAGAACTTGGCAGAAATCTACACTTCAGAGATAATAACATATCATTCCATGAAATAAAGGAAAAGGCATAATCAAAAAAAGAAGCTAAATATGGAAACCTGTTTTGACAACAAATGAATACAGATGAAGCCAGACAGGAAAGGTGTTATGTATGCATGGTTTTTTTTTTTCGTGTTTCACATAATTTATGATATTGCAAGAACCTCAAGTTTTCTTTTTTTTTTATCATATCCTTTAAGTCAGATAGATTATTTATACTGCTCTCCATCTTATATCAAGGAAAAATTTCAAAGACTGGTGCTTTGAAAGAACAGAACAACACTTGCAAAAATCTATCAAAAATATATATGCTCATTCCCCAATTGCATTTTATTAATTATTAGAATTAGGGATTCCTCCAAGCCATTTGGATGTACAACAAAATAAAATCAGACTTTCTGAATTTAAAAAATAGGAAAAAGGAAAAAGCAATTTTTACTTAGTAGATGAAGCATGGAAATTACCAGTGGAAGCAAATATTCATCAAATATATTTTGTTAATAAAGATAACCACTGACTTATAAAAAGTTTCCCTGAATCTTGCACTGGGAGAAAACATCCGGTCTCATCAAATTTTAAATTAAATGACAGGTAAGGGACTTTTTTGGATTTGTAATTATTAAAATCAAAATAAAACAGACTTTTCCAATCTTATAAAACTATCCCTGAATTTACTTTTCACTTACAAAGATTTTTCATGTATATTCAAACTAGAAAATTTTAGAAGAGATTTAGTAAAGAGCCAAGAATTATGGAGAGACTATACCATAAAAAAATTCTACCTTTCCAAGAGATTTTTACTTTAAAAAATATTTAGGTTGCCTTTTGACAACTTGATATTGACCCTTGTTGAATTTTGCAAATTGACTTCTGGTGAGCCAAAGTTTTTGTGTGTCTTGGATTTTACTCTCTTACCTAGAAAATCATTGCTTAAGTAAATTAATGATAAATCTAATAAATAATTTTCTGAATTATTGTTGATAAAAATAATGCTGAACAGGCTAGTAGAAATTATTCAAATATTTCTACCATTTCAAACTTCTGTCCCAATGCAAATGAAGGAGAGGGTAATAATTCGGGAGACCTATAGAAACTTTTTAAAAAATAGATGTGCAAGAGACCTGAGTTGATGAACATTCAAAAACAGAAGCTTGGAGTAGTTCAAAGGTATTCATAGAAAAGAAAAGAGAAACTTTTTGGAGACAGTGAATGGAGAAATCCATAACATCTCTATCTGCAACCCAAATCATGTGTTTTAAATTCTTTAATCTGTAACATTATTTTTGCTAGCCTGATTTTTATAATTAAGAGGCCAATATGACTGAAAACTGCTTTACATTCATATATAAAACCCAGAAGTTAGGACTCTTTCTTCCACTATTTCCACCACCACCTCACACATTTCCTTTTCTTCATTCCATGGATCAAAACAACAGCTTTCATTCTTTGAGTGCCTATAATGTGCCAATCAATGCACATTTCAATAAAAGACTTTCTGCAAAATAGATTATTATTCCCATTTTATAGATGAGACTTAGAAAGTTTCCATAAGGAAAGTTTCTCAAGATCACACCACCTTAAAGAAGTTAACCCAGGATTTGAATCAGGTCTTTTTTTTACTGCAAATCCATGATCCTCATACAAAGCATGTTACATTATATATTTAAATTTTCTTTCATCCTTGTTTTATATTGTGTTTATATCTCTATTTCCTCTATTAAATCAAATAGACTATCTTTTTCCAAATGATTTAATCAGTAAATTTAGTCAAAATCATCACATAGATTAATATTTGGAGATTCAACCTTAAGAAATTATGATGGAAGGTATCAATTGAGAAGATTAATTTTTCTATAATGAATTTTCTAACTTTGGCAGTTCAAATAATTTTAAATTAGTTGAATTATATTTAGTACATAATAATGCTTGAACCAACTGCAATGCCTGAAATTGCCATGGTGTATCAAGTAAGAAAACTTGAGAGAACTGACAAGTAGGAATGCTATGATCCCAGCAACAATAGAAAATTGTTAAAAGATACTAGCAACTTGAATAAATTAAAGAGAAACAGTTCCCATGAAAAAACAGACAATGTAGGTATACTATTTTTCTTTTATCAAAATCTTGATGAGGCGTGTATTGCATCTCCACATTAGACATGTATTTTAAAATATGTGAAAGATCTGATGCTCTCAAAGAATTTTTCCATAGTTGCTTTATTGATTTTGACAGCAAAGTAGTGGTTTGGGGGCCCTCAGTTGTTATTTGACTATTTCTTTGGATTTCCAGACAATTTAATAATTTAATTCTCTCAGAAAAAAAAATAACACTAGTTTACTATTATGTTTGTATTATTTTGGTCTACTTCCTAGTATTACTTACCTTACCATGAATTTTAAGTGAAGATACCTTGACATTTTACTTGTACATGATTTGGAATGTGTTAATTTAGTCAGTTAGCCCATTCATGGTTTTTTTGTTTTTTGTTTTTTTCAGAATAGAAGAGACTTATATTAACCCTTCTGGTTTTAGCAAGTAATGGTTTGAACGAATTTAAACTGATTCACAGATTTTAAAATTAATATACAGGAAAAGTGACTTATTTCTCATGTGCATTCAACAGAGGTCTCAGTAACATCACATACAGAATGCATCTGAGGGAAAAGTAATGTCTCATCTTGGTTTTCAGTTGGGATTCACATAGTTCAACTTCTTGATTAAGAAATATTAAAATAGGGTTTCATGTTCGTGGATCTGTATGAATTGAAAGAATTAGAGCTGATTTCAAGACTTACAGAGTTTAATTTGGAGGAAAACAGAGACTTGGATCTTGCAAAGTGATTTAAAGGAAATAAATTTCGTGCTCCGCATTTTAACTACCACAGGAATTGGAGTCATTTGGCAAACAGTTAACGTTAAAGTTATGCACATTTTTTTATTGTTTGTCATTAACCTTGATTTCATTTTAAAAAATCATTTCATTTTATCACAAAACGTGAGATGAAACGGTAGGTCGTTTTGAATCATTTCTGTCCCCACAGGCACATTTTTAAATGAACAGAATATTGGGAAACTAAAAAGGAATTATATAGGAAATCTGTAAATTATGGAAAATGTGTCTTGGAAACACCCCACTATGTACCAAAAATTACATATTTTTAAAACAAGCAGCGTTCTAGATACAAATAGATTCTAGAAATCAAATGTTTCAAGTGAAAGTCTCTTAAAGGTTTATAGTTACAATAATGGAAAAAGCAGCACACATAATTTCTATGCATAATCTATTTGCTACTATCTATTTTGTGTAAGTAAAATAAATAGCAAATTATTTCAGAGGTAAATAACCATCTTTTAATGCTTAAATTAAGTTATTGGGTAAAGCGAACAAGTTTAAGTGCTAACTAGTATTTTGCATACATACCATATGATGCAAAATAGCACGTGCTTTCTATTTACGTTGGTTACCAATCTTGATATTCAAGGGAAGAGTGTATAAAGTTAACAAGCAATTATTATTTGGCAAATTAGTACTCAACAACCCTGAGTAAATAGGAAGTTTGAAACCTATCTGTTATACAGCTACTTTAATTTGCATAGCACACTGGTGTGTTTGCTTTGCAAATACTTTGCAATGAATCATCATTTGTACTATACAGTCCAAAGAAAAGCAATCAAAATTCACAGCAAGACAATGAAATTAATTATAACTGTTGAATTCTGTGGTGGTAATTCCTCCTCATGCAGGAAGATTAATTGCATTGCACTTTCCTTGCACTCCACTAAATGATCTGATGAATGTATAATCATTTACAGATTTCTCAAATGCTGAAAATTGATTACCTTTGATTAGCTCTGATCTGCACAAAGAGCTCTGACAGAGTATCAGTGAAACATTACAACATTACAGACAAAGTAACAAATGATTTAATTACCAGTGTGCTTATTAATGTTAGATCCCCTGCAGTGATCCTGGCAAATCAGGGGCCTGTAATAGACCTGTGGGTTTCACTGAATTCCATTAGGGTTTAAATAATATTTCTCACTATTTCTCAAATCCTTCTTTTCATGGCTCCTTAATAACTCTAATTAATTTTAATTTGCACCAAAAAAAAAAAAATCCACTGCATCTTTAGAAACTTTTAATTAGCTGTAAAATAAAACTCTTCTCCTCCCAAGAAGACATATATGATCAGCTTTGGAGTAGACTCACAAATAAGTTTTCATGAGGGGTAGTTATCTCTCTTTAATATTATTAAATGAAAATCTAAAACAAATGTTGAATTGCACATGTGGTCCAACTCTCCTCTTCTAGCGGCAAACAAAATGAAATTTGTTTAACAAGAACCAAGTGAAAGAACAGTATGGTAAAATGTTTAGATAGTGGTGTGCTAAGCATCATCATAATACTCTTTTTTTTTTTTTTGTCTCAAACGCACACTTTCAACCATTTTGTTAACTATAGTATAGAAAACACACTGATTAAGAAGCTTCAGTGTATGTTGAAAGAGGATTTGAAAATGCAAGAGCAAGAGAACACTGGCCCAGTTAGACACAGAATGTGATGAATAATGTTGGCACAAACAAATCAAGCTTATCTAGGCTTGTACGCGGGAACATTCAGATCACTTTGGATTGGCAGCTTTTAGGGCTTTCCCCAATTTGATGCCATTATATATGACATTAAATTATTGTGAAGCAATGACAATGAAAACCCAGATGATCAGAGGAGTCAAACAGAGCAACTTAAATTAAAATATGTGCCTGCAAGTGTTTCCAGGCAAAGAAAAATTAGAGGGTAGGCAATTAAAAGGTTGTTTAGCACAGAAACGCTGATATACAGACAACTTTATAATAATATTTTTGCACAGTGGCTCTGCAGTTCTGTAGAGACAAGGCAGTGCTGCAGGTGTTTCTGGGTGGCATTTCAAAGCCACTAGCTGTAAAACTTAAGACATGGGGATATGTAGCCCCCAATGCTAATGAATATATTTATTATGTTCAGTGCTGTCAGCAGCTGAAAAGCTATCCATCACATGGAAACAGCACAGAGTCAGGAGTCTCTTTTTTGTGGAGAAATATTGAAGTCAGATTGTTGATGTCAAAAGTCAAAGTCTAGTTCAGCTATCTGTTTTAGGAATCTGACTGAGACACATTGTGCCTGAGCGCAAACTGATATCTAGCAGAGCTCATTTTAGCAAATGTGTGATTTAGAAGTCAAAAAAACACTCCTACAACCAAACTCATCGCAGGCAGAGGCTGTGGCATGCATGCAGAGTTTTTACATTTTAATATGACACCGTTTGGTAGTGTTTATCATCTGAAATCCAAACCATATCAACTTTCTAGCTACGATATTTAAGATCTGTGTACTTTCAAAAAAAATATTCACACAGAATAAGAGAATGCATTAAAATACCACCACAATAGCAAAATGATTGGCCTTGCTGGGCTTGGTTTTGTTTTCATTTTTTTTCTGCAAATCAAACCGCAAGTAGTGAATTCACTTTATTCCCAATAAAACATAGACACTTACATGGGGCTGAAATGAGATGAGTATTTAATGGTAGCTAAATTGCAGACACTACTCAAAGCCCCTTTTGGACATATGCACCTCATTACACTCCTGGAACCTCTATTATAATATTACTTACAACGTCTAAGTATATACTTTATACATAACGTAACAAACATCTACAACAGCCAAATGTCGCTGCATTCTTAGAAAATTGGAGTAAAACAGGAAAAAAAGAGCAAATTCACTAAGCTCAGGACCTCTTTTTTGCTTATTTTGATCCTCAGCTCACCTTGTTTCAAGATATCTACCTTCCTTCTTTTTTCACTGGAAAAAAATTTCTAATTAATTTACAATAAAAAGTGAATGAAACGAAATCGGTTTGGGTAGTGCATATTCAATCCTAATAGAATTTTTAAACTAACTTCAAAATAGATGACATAGCTTGGAAACTACAGTTTTATCTGAACAAATCTTGGGAATCAAAGTGTACATTTCGTGTGTATTTCTTTAAAGGAGGGCTTTGTGCCTCAGAGGCAGCATATGCTCAGAATGCTACTACACTTGCCAGCCTTCCTGTAAATTTGTGGTGTTTAACAAAAAACAAGCACTTTTTTCAATTCAAGTCAGGAAGACTCTTTTATTTTTGCTTATTTCGCCTTCTTTTTTCTTTTCTAGCACAACCCTCAGGGCGCATGATGTAATGGTCAGCACTTGCACGTGGGAGCAAGAAAGCCTTTCCTGAACTGCAAACTTTATTCAATAAAAATGATTGTGCCCCAGCTCTTTTCTCCTCCCAAAGAGGGGAAAACATACAAATATCATGTAGAAAGCTTTAGGAATTCTAAAGACCTCAGTAGGTCTTAGAAACATCAATTATTATTATTTTTTTTTAGTACAAGAAAAAGAAGCAACACACACAAAAACGATAGCAGAGATTATTTTTACCCCAACTTGGTTCAATGACGCCAGATGTAGAATAAGTCTCTATGGCTTGAAGGGTCACGAGTTTGAGTCAAAACTCAACTTCAAGTTAATTGGCTGGCTTTGGGGGCTGCGCAAATTGCAGAGAGACATATTTGTTTCTGATGGGGAAAGAAGGGATCGCTAATCCAGAGCCTCTTCATCCCCTTGCTATCTTGGCAGGAACTCACTCTCATAAATCAATATCTTAAAAACAGACACTTTTCCTGATAATAAATAAATAAATAATAAATGCAATCATGAGAGACCCTGTTAGAGAGTAAAAGGAGCAAAAGAAAACAAAAATGAAGGGGGGGAATTTATTCCTTCCAGATGCATATTTGAAAGCAGTGTTTGTTTGTTAACTCTGAATTTTGCCTATATTACCCAGCAAATCTGCTGACAACCATATGCGTTTAAATAAAACCTGACATCATATCTTAATTTTAATATTTTGCAATGTATAAAGGCATACCCTATAGTTGAATGGCCAGATTTTCTTGTCTTTTTTTATCTTTTTGTTTTTTTTTTTAATCAACTAAAAACTTCTTTGGAATACTAGGCAGGATTATTTCATTTTAAAACTCCTTCCAGATAGATATATCAGCAACCATTTGGAATACCGCTATATATCTGTCAGGGAAAAAAAATCCACAAAAGAGAAAGAGCCACCATATGGAATTCACTAGATACTAAAGCTCTTGTCCACCCAAATTACACCAGTCCTCACATAATACGAAGCCATTGCAGAGGCAGTGCTGTATGCCTTCCAGGCAGAGCTCCATAGCCAGCAATTAGTCTATATAGTCAGAGGCCAAAAAACCTTATTGTCTTACTTGCTGTATAATTATCTGTTATGATGAACTGTGATTCTACGGACTATTGTCTTTACGCTTGGATCTGTGTGTGGAGTGGTTGTCTGGCTGAGACCCAAGAATGGACCTTCCTTTTAGTATCTCTGCCTGAGTGATTTCTCTGGTCTCTTCCTGGCTGGGTAAAACAGAGACTGTTTCTGCATGATTTCTTGGGTTGATGAGAAGCAATTATGCCTTAAATGAAGTCATTCATGTCTGCCATTTTGTTTGCATATTTTCCAGTGTTCACCTGTTATTAAACCTGTCTTTAAACTGTAAGCTAGTTTCAAGTAGACTTTTGTGTCTAACACAGTTTGGTAATCAGAGGAAAACAAAATAGATAAAATGTTTTCTGTACAAATCACTCAAGCAAGAAATCTAATAAAGTGATTAAAATCTAAAATAGCATTTAAGAATTTCCTAGGCATTTTTATTTCTTTGAATGTCCCCCCCATTCCCTGAAAAATGGCAATTGTCTTCGCCGTCTTAGTGTGAAAGTTAAAGCAACTTTGTCATCTGTTGAAGGAAAAGGAAAGGGCAGGGAAAGGAGAGGATGTTAAGAAATCTTATTCTCCTTGTCAGATAGTTATTGTTGTTCATTATAATATGAAAATGATATGTTGGTACATGTAATAAAAAGGATATTAGAAATATTTGTTTAAAATTGATTATATCTTATAGGTAATGAGTTCATTAGAAAACATGGATTAAATGTTTCAAGGTACATAATGTAACCAGATGTAATTATTAATTAAAAGTGTATTGTATACACTTGTATACCTTCTGGTCTTTAAACATCTGAAATGCAAATGCCCATAGTAGCTTATAATGCAAGATTAGATGAACTACAGTTTAAAGTCAAAACAGCCATAACACAAAAATTGAGTTTACTATCAATTTATCTAAGTTAATGCATGTCTTATTAAATGAAGTTTTATTGAATAACTTTTTCCCCTTTTTGGAAATTTTTACATTTAGTCAGCTATTTATTAGCTATTCTTTGTTAATGGATATATTTTATAGATACAATTAGTTTAAAAAATTAGCCACAGTGGCTAGGCCAGAATGTTTTACTGGATATTTTTCTAACAGTAAATACAAAATGGAATATTGTTAAGCAAATTGGAAATATAATTGATGCTATTATTACTTATATTATTTCATATTATACTCATTCATTTTGGAAAAGAATCATTTTTTTAAAGGATATAGAGAGTAAATTAATTTTAAAACAATTTTATTTTGTCTAAGTTTTAAAAAAATCCAGCTAACCATATGTGTCTGATTTTTGAGTTTCAATGAAATAAGAGAAGACTTGCTGATGGTTTAAAAGTACTTAATTTATCACCACTGAACAGAAAGCATTTCCCCCTGAAGAGGTTTGTACTAAGGTGACCTCTGCTGTTTAAAAAAAAGGCTTGCAAAAGGCAGTCCCTTTCCTAAAATATTCAGTAATCCTAAATTACAAGGATGGAAGTGAGTACTGCTGTTCTTGAAAGTATTTACTAAATTCATTACTGTTTCGATAATATATGTGATTTTTAAGCCTTTTTCCCTCATAGCTGGGAAATTTCCTCTGTCATTTACTTCCTTGCATTTTGCGTATAAATTCTGACTGACTGGGATCCCTGCCATTGAATTTTCTTCTCACTGAAGGGTTTTCTCTGCTCCTGGTGGGGCAAAGTCATGACCCAGAAAAAAATTGATTCATGAATTCTCAGGGTACAAGTAAAGAAGAGAGGAAATATGCCTTGGCTGAGCTCTGACTAGTGACAATTTAAAACCTGCAATTAGTCTGAAATCAAGCTACAAAAGGAATAATGACTTAAAAATTCATTAATTCAAACTGATATATTAACTTTAACAAACTAGATCCCTTATTATACGGAATCGGTTTTTACGAGCTGTTGTGTTCACTGTTGGAACCTAAATTTCAGTAATTTTTAAATTATTTAAAGATGGTAGAAAGACCACCAGATTGCATTGCAGTGTGCCTTTTCTCTACCTTGATAAACCTAACTTTTATCGGATTTGCTTGGCATGAACACCTCAATCCTGGGTTTTATTTCCACCTTAGTCCTAAATTTCATGTTTGTAAATCTTCATTGTCCTGTGGAGCACATGTTCTTTACCTATTTCCCCCCTGATGTTTCCAAGACCCCAAGTCCCCTTTAGCTAACTCCCTGACATTTCCATGACCCACACTGCTGAAATGTTATACAGTAATTAATGTTGATCCTAGTACACACTCAGCCTCCAGTACAAATTAGGATAGAAAAGGTTATCATAATATTTTGCTAGTCTATTTGGTAGATCTGAATTGCTCCCTGTGGGGGACAAACAAAAAAGAGAGGTGTTTTAAAGTTAGGCTTTAGAAGAAAGACCGTCCAGGTAGTAATGAGTCTTTGAAAATCACTCATATTTTAAACTTTTCATCTGAAAATAATTAATCATCATGTGTCGACATATTGATTCTTAGGTTATAATCCCTAAGGACCGATGTGCAAGACTGTCAAGTGGGTCAGTAGGCACTGTCCATGAATTCAGACTAAAACTCTTGTTATCATTGGGAGGAGTTCAAATCCAGGTACAACCAGCAGCTGGAGCTTCTCCAACTGTCAGTAGTGTCTGAAAAACACTAAGAGACTAAATAATTTAGATTACACTATATTGACCTGTATGATTGTTTAAATGAGTAATGCAGCCACTAACTGAAAGAGGTCAACCATCTGTAGAGGAAACACCGAATTTGGTTTCATTTCCAAACAAACTTTTGAAGAGCAAATTGTTTTTTCTGTGGGAGGTAGGGGAAAGTCTGAAGACAGATTAATGACTGCTCCCGCTAAATAAAGGTTAAAGCTTCTGTCATTTATAGAACGCAACTTCAATAGAAAAGAAGTCATAAGGCATCTGGTCCAACTGCCATATAATCAGTATAAATGGGTATTGTTTCGGGTGGGTACAAAAGTAAGTGGCTTTAAGAAGGCAGTATTATTTCATTATATGCCATCATCATTCATTACATATATGTGTGAGTACATGTGTATATGAAGGGAAAAGACTTTGGAAAGACAATCCTGAAGTCAGAATAACCGCATTTTTATAGATAATGGCAAAGTGTTTGTTTTAAATGCAACACTACCTAAACCCTTATCTCTGAAGTTTGGAACAGCTATAAATCAGAATTTGAGATGCATACATTGCACTCCCAGTTTATTTTGAGAAAAAAGTGCCTATTTTAACTAGAGTAACACATACAAATCACACTCTTGGTGTTCAGGCAACTCACATTGAATTAAAGGTTGCAATAATTAAGTGCCCCTACCAACTTCTTCAGAGACATTACCTTCCAACAGGTTGCTTGCCAGGCAGAGTGGTTTCATTATTGGATTTCTTCCGTGATCCTCTATTCTCCTGCCATTGTACTTTAACAGGCTTCTCCAACCTCTTCATGGTAAACAAATTACAAAAGAAAAGAATGGCAGAGAGGAAAGAGATTAAGACCTGTGTGCCCATGAGCTAACTATGAATTTAATGCCATGAATTAAAAAAAAAAGAAAAATATCTTTGCCATTGGTCTTTACTTCCTATACACACAGGCACACACACACACACAAACACACTAGTTTCTTCTTAAATTGCTTGAGGCCAGGTGTAGATGAATGTATAGTAAACACTTTCCTCAAATGCTTTTGGACACATTGTCCATGCAGTTAACAAAAATATTCTTCAACATTCCTCTTCGCATCATTAGTCATCTGTTCAGCAATAATAAAACTTTTATCATAATAATTCAATATATCAAGAAGATACTTGTACTGCATATGCGAAATGTTGAGCTTTTTAAATGCTCCCTGGTTGTAGTAATACTAATCCAATAAATCTTTATAAATTTGGGCAATATACACATGTTGCTACTAACATGTAATTTTGGTTGCCATCAGTTGATTAAAAATGCTAATTGGGAATCTATTATCTTTAAAAAACATTTTCTGAGAGCCTACTGAGAGCTTGGTACTGTGAAGAATGCAGAAATAAATAAAATACAGACACTACTAATAATTTACTTATAATATGATGAAATGGAAAAATCCATTGACTTACGATAGGCTCATTTCTAAGAACTATGACCAGAACACACAGTCATAATGATACAAGTCCCTGTACCATGTTTTCATGCTCTGGGTTCTGATCTTCACGAGTAAGCACAGGCACTCTCTCTCTCCCTCTCTCTCCCCTTCTCTCTCTCTCACACACACATACACACACACACACACACACAGAGGAAGCTTTACACATTCTTTATCTGAGCCAACTTAAATAAAGACAAGGAGAAGAAGCAGAACTTCACATGGCCTTTCTTTGTATCTGTTTGTGAGTCCTACACGCCATCTGTATTTCCCATTCCTACCTCCCTCACATCCCAGAAGTGAAGGTTGCAAAGGGTGGTGATTAGTAAAATGTGATCCAATTGATATGTTTCGAGTAGAAGCCACTATAATGGATATCTTCTTTGTGTCAAAGAAATACCAGGAAAAGATAAAAAACTCAGTAGTAGCTAAGAAAAGGCAAAGGTCAAGTATTTTGTTCAATTTTCCAACATGATGTACCAGTTACATTGACATCTTGATACTTTAATGTCTGCTTATCTATCTTTTGGTCCAGACATTTTTATGTTATCTATCACAATATTTATTAGAGAAATTGGAAATAGAAAAAAATATAATTCCAGGTTATTATGTTGTGCTGCATTTTAAAATATTTTCTGGTCTGAAAACAAAATCATATTTTGTTTGAATACTGCTAATATAATCATTGTTTATTTCAACATATATTAAGTCCTTCGCTCAAGCCAGACACTGAACTGAATCCTGGAGATACCTCACAGGAGAGACAAAACCCTGGGGATATAGGACTGGATAAACATACAGTCCCTGCTTTCATGGAGCTTACATACTAGCTAAAATTATGAAAAGTATTCAACTTCTTTAAGTGAGGAAAAGGCCATTTTTTTCAGACAAAAAGAGAGTGGTGGATATAAATCATTTAGATCAGCACTGTCCAATATGATAGCCATTAACCACCTGTGGAAATAGGGAGCTGTTGCAGGTTTTCAGTAGAATATGATCTGACTTTTTTCAAAGATCACTATGGCTTCTCTGTTGAGAATAGAACAATCCTGGTTTATGCAAATTGTCTTCGGATAATCATTAATAGTGCCCTGTTTCACTCTCAGAGGTTTGGGTCACAAATGTATGGTCACCTGATAGTCTGAGGCTATGGAGGTGACCCAGTAAGACATTGATCTAGGTAGCTTGGACAAGGATGAAGTGAAGTATCAGTGAAGTAAAGCATATAATGCACAGGAAACTGCTATTTTTATTACATAATCCTATGCCTCCTTTTTCTGTCTTTTTATTTTCAATTGTGATAAAATACACATAACATAAAAATCTTCATTTTGACCACTTTTAGGGATGCAGTTCAGAGGCATTAAGTACATTCACATTGTTGTGCAACCATCACCACCATCCATCTGCAGAACTCTTTTCATCATGTAAAACTCAAACTTTTTGTCCATTAAACAAGAGCTCCCCATTCTCCCTCCCCTCAAGCCCCTGGCAACCACCATTCTACTTTCTGTTCTATGAATCTGACTACACTAGGTACCTCATATAAATGGAATCATACAGTATTTGTCTTTTTGTGACTGGCTTATTTCACTTAGCATAATACCCTCAAGGTTCATTTGTGTTGTAGCATGTGTCAGAATTTCCTTCCTTCTTAAGGCTGAATAATATCACATTGTATGTATATACCACATTTTGTTTATCCATTCATCCATTGATGAACACTTGGGTTGCATCCACCTTTTGGCTATTTGTGAATAATGCTGCTATGAATATGGGTGTACAAATATTTCTTCAATATTCTTTTGGGTATATATGCAGAAATAGAATTGCTGAATCGTATAGTAATTTTATTTTTAATATTTTGAGAAAACACCATACTGCTTTCCACAGAGTCTGCACCATTCTATGTTTCCACCAACAGTGTACAAGTGTTCTAATTTCTTCACATCATTCACAACACTTGTTATTTTCTGGGATTTTCTTTTTTTTTTTTTTTTTTTTTTTTGGGATTTTCTGATAGTAGCCATCCTGATGGATGTGAGGTGGAATCCTGTGTTTCTTAAAACTCAGTTTGCATTTCCAGGTGCAACATAGTGTATTTTCCCAGAATGTCAAATTATTGCAAAGTGTTGGATAAAACATATTTTTGTATTAAAACAAATAGATTTTTGGGATATTGAATATATTCTGCATAAGAATTTCTCATATATATCTGTAAGATAAAGTGTCAGCATGATATTTCTGTCCAAGTATGGTCCCTCTCTAGGTCTCCATGGAGTGTCAGTTCACTCTTCTTAGTTGAGGCGACTGGGGAGAAGAGTTTGTGAAGCAGTGGAAAATCTGTTTTAATACTCATAGCAGTTAATGTCAGCTAATATTTGAGTCTATGGTTGACCAAATGTGTGACACACCTGACATGACTTTCAGTCTTTTTACTGGAGGTTGGTAATGGCTGGCATACTAATTGCTGATAACTGTGAAGATCCACAAATAATCTCAGAACTACACTTTTGCTAATCCTTCTGGCCTAATACCTCCCCTTTTTTTGTTTACCAGCTTAACTAGTAATTATTAATATGTCCTAATTTCATTATTTTTTATTGAGAAGCAGAATGACAAAGTAGTTAAAAGAATGGCCTCTGGAAACAAACTGCCTAGATTTTAATTTCAGCTCAGCTTGCTAGCTGGGTGGTCTGAATGACCTCAGGCTACTTACTTATCCTCTCTGTGACTTAGTTATTTCACCTTTAAGATGTCAATACATGTAAAGCACTTTGAGTAGGACTTCAACAAATGTTTTTTATTTTTATTATTATTTTAGTTTAAATTATATTTAAACATATATATTTCAACCCAAAGAATAAATGTGTGCTTTCTGATTCATTAACATTAATGTTCACTATGGTTATGAATATCTACTATACCTACTAATGGATCACTGTGTAAGTAAACAAAGATAAACATAAATTCATACAAAAGGAATCCCCAGGTTTGTCGATCAAAGGCTTTGACTCAATTAGAAAATTCATTTCAATTGGTTTGATTTAGCATTGCTAGAAATTATCTAGATTGAGAGAACGTTTCATTTGATTCACCAGCTCTAAGTTACCACTGACACAAATCAAATGAGGTGTTTGTTTCACCTAGAAATGTGCTATCATATAGATATCTTACATTGCTGTATTCCACATTAATTTACAAAAGCAGTCTATAAATGCTTACTCCAATGTACTAGCATCTGACTAGCAAAAGGCATTTCAACTCCAAAGACATCATGATACTTCCTAATGTATACATCCAAAAGAGTCACGGACATTGGGCAAATAAATGGCTACAATAGTTCAGTTCCCTATTGACGTGAAATAATCCATAGCTACCCATCCATTGCTATAAAAGACAATGTGTCATTATTATCAGTATATGAACTTAAGGCATCAGAATGACTACATTTGAATTTAACTAAGAGTTTTTTAATGAGGTGAATATTGTTTTATATGGAGATATATTTATTTTTTGTTATTCAGTTTATAGTAGCCCTGAATATGCCCTTACCTGGAAAAAAATTTCGGCAGTGAAAAAGATAGTTACAATAAAATCATTTTTCTCAAATTTAAAGATAAAAACAAAAGCTTTAAGCATTATACTGTTGTCTTTATGCAACCAAGTAGGAGGGGGAAAAAAATCTACAAACAAAAAATGCATTAATATAGTATTGTCATTTGTATTTACCTATGTAGCTATCTTTACTTGTGCTCTTATTTCTTCCTGTGGATTTAAGTTACTGTCTAGTGTCCATGCATTTCTGCCTAAAGGTCTCTCTTTGGTATTCTTTTAGGGCAGGTCTGCTAGCAATAAATTCTCTTGGTTAATTACTCCTAAATTTTTTAAGGATAGCTTAGTGGATATAAACTTCTTGGTTGACAGTCCTTTCCCTTCAGCACCTTGAATAGGACATTCCTCTTCTTTCTGGCCTGTGTAGTCTCTATTGAGAAGTTACCTGTTAATCTTACTGAGGATCCCTTGTACATAAAGAATCACTTCTCTTTGTTTCTTTCAAGATTCATTCTTTGTGCCACATCTTCTTTATCCATTCATCTGTTGATGGACACTTAGGTTGCTTCCACGTCCTGGCTATTGTAAATAGAGCTGCAATGAACATTTTGGTACATGACTCTTTTTGAATTATGGTTTTCTCAGGGTATATGCCTAGTAGTGGGATTGCTGGGTCATATGGTAGTTCTATTTTTAGTTTTTTAAGGAACCTCCGTACTGGTTTCCATAGCGGCTGTATCAATTTACATTCCCACCAACAGTGCAAGAGGGTTCCCTTTTCTCCACACCCTCTCCAGCATTTATTGTTTGTAGATTTTTTTGATGATGGCCATTCTGACCAGTGTGAGATGATATCTCATTGTAGTTTTGATTTGCATTTCTCTAATGATTAATGATGTTGAGCATTCTTTCATGTGTTTGTTGGCAATCTGTATATCTTCTTTGGAGAAATGTCTATTTAGGTCTTCTGCCCATTTTTGGATTGGGTTGTTTGTTTTTTTGATATTGAGCTGCATGAGCTGCTTGTAAATTTTGGAGATTAGTCCTTTGTCAGTTGCTTCATTTGCAAATATTTTCTCCCATTCTGAGGGTTGTCTTTTCGTCTTGTTTATGGTTTCCTTTGCTGTGCAAAAGCTTTTAAGTTTCATTAGGTCCCATTTGTTTATTTTTGTTTTTATTTCCATTTCTCTAGGAGGTGGGCCAAAAAGGATCTTGCTGTGATTTATGTCATAGAGTGTTCTGCCTATGTTTTCCTCTAAGAGTTTTATAGTGTCTGGCCTTAGATTTAGGTCTTTAATCCATTTTGAGTTTATTTTTGTGTATGGTGTTGTGGCACATATATACAATGGAATATTACTCAGCCATAAAAAGAAACGAAATTGAGTTATTTGTAGTGAGGTGGATGGACTTACAGTCTGTCATACAGAGTGAAATAAGTCAGAAAGAGAAAAACAAATACTGTATGCTAACACATATATATAGAATCTAAAAAACAAAAAAAAAAATGGTCATGAAGAACCTAGGGGCAAGATGGGAATAAAGACGCAGACCTACTAGAGAATGGACTTGAGGACACGGGGAGGGGGAAGGGTAAGCTGGGACGAAGTGCGAGAGTGGCATGGACGTATATACACTACCAAATGTAAAATAGATAGCTGGTGGGAAGCAGCCGCATAGCACAGGGAGATCAGCTCGGTGTTTTGTGACCATCTAGAGGGGTGGGATAGGGAGGGTAGGAGGGAGGGAGACGCAAGAGGGAAGAGATATGGGGATATATGTATATGTATGACTGATTCACTTTGTTATAAAGCAGAAACTAACACACCATTGTAAAGCAATTATACTCCAATAAAGATGTTAAACAAAAAAAAAAGATTCATTCTTTGTTTTTGGCTTTTGATAGTTTGATTATAATGCATCTGGGTGTGGATCTCTTTGAGTTTATCTTACTTGGAATTTATTGAGCTTCTTGGATATGCAGATGTTTGGGAAGTTTTTGGCCAAGTTTATTTTCAAGTAGTCTTTTTGCTTCTTTCTTTCTCTCCTCCCCTTCTGGGACTCCCATTATGTGTATGTTGGTGTGCTAATGGTGTCCCACAGGTCTCTGAGGCTCTGTTCATTTCTTTCATTCATTTTTTTCTGTTCTTCAGATTGAATAACTTCAATTGACCTATCTTCAAGTTCACTGGCTTTCATTTCTGCTAGCTCAAATCTGCTACTGAGCCCTTTAGTGAATTTCTCATTTCAGTTATTATACTTTTCAATTCCAGAATTTCTAATTGTGTCTTTTTTATATAATTTCTATATTTTTATTGACATTCTCTATTTGGTGAGACACCATTATAACACTTTTTTTTAGTTCTTTAGATACAGTTTCCTCTAGTCTTTTGGACATATTTTAAATCGCTGACTTAAAGGCTTTGTATAGTAAGTCCACCATCTGAACTACTTCAGGGGCAGTTTTACGGATTGCTTTTATTCCTGTGATAGGCCATAGTTTCTTGTTTCTTCACATGTCTCAAATTTTTGCTGTTGTTGTTGTTCAAAACTAGACATTTAAAAGAAAATAATGTGACAACTCTAGAAATCAGGTTCCCAACCCCAGGGTTCACTGTGTCTGCTGCTGGTAATATTTCTTCATTTAGTGACTTTTCTGAACTAATTGTAATTTTGGAAAGTCTGTATTCTTTGTTGTGTGTGATCACTGAAGTTATTGCTTAGTCAGCTTAACTCAGTAGTTACCTAATGATTAGAAAGAGATTTTCTTAAATTCTTGAAAACAATAAGTTTTTAGCCTTTGCTCAGTTCTCTATGCACATATTGAGGCATCCCTTCAATGTCCGGGTGGTCAGTTTACATCTCTGCTTTAGCCTTCATCTCCTGCCTTCACAGACATCAGGGTCAACCAGAGGTGAGCACTTAGGGCCTTCTCAGAGCTTTCCTGGGTATTCACAGAATCCTGGGGATGTGCACACCTCTGAATATGCACGGCCTTCTAGATTCTCAGGAATATGTAGGAGCCTTTCAAAGTCCCCTATGGACATCTCATTCCCTAGCATTTTGGGGTCATCTTCTTGTTTGCTCCAACTGTTATTACTGCCTTAGACAGGGGTGATGTTAAACAATTTCAATTGATAGTTTTCCCTCAGGTAAAAATGATGTTTTCATTGAGTGATCTCTGAGTTGGGTCAAGTAAAAGCATGCTCTGCAACTGGAGATTTCCAGAGAACTACTGAACAAGTCAACTGATGACAATTCTCTGAAAATGAGGCTTTAAAAAGTCTCCAACCCACTGTGATCCTTCCAGTGGCTGCTAAGCTGCTTACTTTCGTGATTTGGGGGCTGTTGTTTTGCAAGGCTACTCCAGATCTGGGGAGAAGGTGGTGGAATCAGGGCATGTTAAAATACCACAAAACTTGCTGTTCTTAGTGAGATTCAACCATTTTTCTTGAATAAATGCTCCTCGAATGATTGCAGGTTTGAGGTATTTTTCCAGAGTCCTGAAAAAGTTATTTTGACTATTTTGCAACTATTCCCATTCGGTTACATAGGAGTAAAATTTTGAAGTTCCTATTCTGCCATTCCTGTTGATGTCCAGCCGAAGTCCTTGATATTTAAACAACAAGCTATTTATGACCTTTAAAGAAAATTTCAATAGATGATTTGCAATGTTTACCTCTTTAATTCCTCTTAAACCAACTCAAGTTAATTGTTGTTGAAGCCCTTTGAGTCCTAGGGCTTGTGAGTAGCTTTGCAATATGCTCTAGGTCCAGTGGACTGACTCAAATTAAAGAAAGATAAAACAATACAATTATTAATAATCTATGACTAATAAAGAAGCATATTTGATCCAGAGAAATAATGATCTTTGTTTTATTATTAATATTAGCACTGGTCACTATAGGTGTTGCAGTGGTGATTTCAGGGAGGAGATTACGTCGGGTAAATTAAAAATGCATCAGAGATAGCACTTCTTAATTAATTATTGTGACCCAGAGCTTTGGGGGCAGTTTGGTCAGAGAGAAGGAAGAAAAAGACCTGAGTCACTGGGATTCTCCAGTGGACATGCTAGGAAATTTGCAGAGTACTTTATGTTCAACAGTATGGTATCTTTTCTTCCCTAAACTATGTTTACAATGAAACCCATACTCATATTATGAAATGTTTTAAGTAGCTCTACAGAAATATCATGGTATAGGCTGAATTACCCTTTGCCTGTCTCTTCAAATCTTTACATTTTACAAGTTCTTGCCTTGTTATTGCTAACTCATAACATTCCTGATATCAATTCTACTAAAATTGAAATTTGTGTTGCCAGTATTAAACAATCCAATCAAGTATTTAATTTCTTAGAAATGGGTTCAACTACTAACTTTTGCTAGTTTAGTTGATGATTTTGGCATAATTCAAAGTCAAACATTTCAAAGGTATAACACTGTAGCCCCATCATGGCTGAGGTAGATGGCTTACTCAAAGTTTCAGGGTAAAATGATTTCTGCCATGCACTTTGATGTATAACTGTAAGTTTTCATTTAAATACTTTTTCAGGAATTTGAGTAGCTCACAAGCAGCTTCTTAAAGAAAAAGACTAGCCCTGAGGGTTGGCATCTTTCAACTCCTCTGTGCAGGAGGGAGCTCTTCTCTACAAATAGAAATCAGTCTGACTTCCTGAAGGTGTAACAACATGTGAAACTCACAGGCACTCATCTGAGACAATAGGAGTCCTCAATTACATGGTGCTAATTATGTGTCATATATGTATTAAATCCTTGCTTAACCCCTAAGGTACTCCCTATTGTTAATCCCATTTTATAGAAGAAGATGCTAAGGCAGTAACATCCCACAACTAAAAAGAGAGTGGATTTTGCATTTGGACCTTAACATTTTGTTTCTACATCTGTACTTTATACTGCTACATTAAACATCTGAGAGATAAACATGCTTACTCCTAATACAGAATCTGTATTCAAAATGTGCTTTGTTAATGACATAATTCTCAGTAGAGAGGACACATTTCCATATCTAGTTTTCATTCAAAAGCTCAAAGAAGCAGTACATACACAATGAAAAGAGAATGTTTAGAGGAATGTGTGGACCATATGTCTAATAGACTGAGAACCACCTCATAGCAAATTAAATCAGAAAGCAGTAAGCTTAGACCACATTATCTAAGCTCCCCACCGTAATAGATTTACTAAGTAATTTATAAATTATTTATTAAAAATACAAATACAATTATTTTAAATAATTTGTATATTACTAAGATTTTGATGTGATGCCCTTGATTTTTACCAAGAGTCTAAGAGGAAAAACCATATAAAACTATCATTGGAAATACCTTCTACATATTTTGTTCAATGTCCCTTATAAATTTTTTTTAGAATTTAGTAAGAAAAAATGTCTTCCTTTGAAGAAGCAATCTATATCTTTTACAAGATAATAAGATTTATGAAATCCATCCTCCTTTCCGTGTTATTGGCTGCCAGGAATCTCTGAGCTAAGTGTAAGACTTAATCACAGTTAATGTATTTGCTCTTAAAATAGTATATTTTCTACCTTTTGAAAAATCTTTCTCTATTCTAAAAACATTTTTGTATACACATGTTTTTATAAGTTTCTCCAACCCCATTCTAGGAGCAAGCAGGTGATTCTTTTTAATATCTTATTGAGAAAATGTCTTTCTCAAAATTAAGGTTATCATTGTTTCCCTGTGAGCTAATTCTGAAGTTCTTTAAAAGCCACAAACACTAATTCAAAGAGGATGATTAGCAATAATTTAAAAATCTCATTTAATATCATCATATCAACAAAACTAAAGGAAATGGGACTGATGAATTCTAGACTTATTACTTCTGCAAACCATTTCCCTCAAGCACACAAAGGAAGAAGTAGCTATGGCCTCGTCTTCATATTCATCTTCCACTGGACCTCAGGTAATGTTCTCCCACACAGTTTGAGATTTGAGTGTTACAGGCTAGTGGGTCCGATGCCAGAACTGTACCAGAAATGCCTCACCACTCTATCAATGGTATGGAGATGGTCCCTGTCTCATGAATTAAGTTAAAAAGGTGTAGGCCACGGCTCATCCTAGAAAACGGTAACTTATATTTCTCTTTGTAATATATATATATATATATATATATATGTGTGTGTGTGTGTGTGTGTGTGTGTGTATATATATATACATATATATAAAATATGTGCATTTATATGGGTGTATTAAAGGATAGGGATATAAACTATCTTCAGTTTAATGGTCTCTTCTCTTTTGGAAAATAAATGAGAATTTAATTAACTTAAACTCTTTGTACTTCTTGTACTTATTCTTATTTTAAGAAAATACTCTGATTGGTGTCAAACATGCATGTTATCTCAATTTCTATGCCAGATGCTCTTAATATTGATTGCTCTCTTTCCTTTCTCATTCCCTTTACTTAGCTCAGATTAGAATTTTCATGATTTTCTCTATGCTATCACAGTATTTTACTTGTATGTCTATTTGTGAACACATCCATTTTCCCACCTAGGTTTCTAGATTTCTTTAAGACCAAAATGTGTACCTTTGTATTTTTCCAGAATCTGACTCTAAGCCTTGTACACAGTAATTCTTCAGTATATACAGATAGCTTTTGCTGGCTTAGGACTACTGACAGAAGGATTTTGTGGAGTGGATTATGCAATATAATTTTCCTTTACTTAATATAAATGGTGAGGCTGGTCTCATCCTTATACTAGGAAATAAGGTCCTAGCAGTCATATAGTACAGCAATTAAGAGTGTCAGCTCTAGAGCTAGATTGTGTGGATCTGAAATCCTGGCTATTCACCTCTTCTCAATATCCCCATCTGTAAAAGATGATAATAATTGGACATACCTCACAGGGTGTCAAGACTATAAATTAGCTAATACATGCAGAGTAATTAGTGCTTATACAAATTAAATTTTAGCAATGCAAATAAACAGGAAAACCTAGAAATTCTGACTGGGGAATCAAGAAAGTCATGGTTAAAAGGGGAAGTAATTTTTAAGTTAGAATTTGGTATCTGGAATTTCATTAGTACTTTATAGGTCAGTGAGCTGCTGTGATACATCAACACGGATATTATAACTTTTCAGAAACACTTTTCTTATATAAGACATTACCAATATTGAAAAAATCTTGTCTAATAATATTGTCAGAAGAATTATTCTTATTTTACTAATTACACAATTTTTGAAAATACTGTGTTGTAACTAATATAGAAAAAATAACTTTTGCATCAGTTTTGTCTCTCCTATGAGATTTATTCTAGAACACCTTTTAGAAAAACTTCATTCTCATAACTCAGGCAAAAACTTAGATTCTGGGGTAATCAACTATCTTAAAACAGATCACTAAGCCTTCAGAGTCCAGGACTGAATAACATATTTGTCTCTCTTTTGTAAAACAAAATGAAACACACGTTTACGAAATGAAACTGCTAAGAATGAGTCGTTGCATATGTAACAAGCACTCATTCATTCACCTGTCTAGTACGTGTTCTGATAATTCCCATAAAGGAAGATCAAGGTGCTTTAGAAGTTGTAATCAATAAAGTTTTACTCTATGTCAAGAGCACTCATAACTTAAAATTCAAGCTTGTAACTCTCTGTCTTTATATCTGTATTTGGATTTTTATATATTTTCAAGCTTAAAGTAAACCTAAATCAAAATTTTATTGAGAACAAATAAGCAAATATTTATTTCCAAAATTCCTTCTCCAAAATATTCTTTTGATTCTTCTTTATAAATTCTGTACTTTATTAATCACCCAAACTTTTTTATTAACTAAATATTAATAAAAAATAGTCATTTTTGTATCTTTGATTTTGTAATATAGTCTCTGTAAAAGAAAAATAATTGTCCATTATCATGAAAAAAATTTTTCAAAGTTTACTTTCTCCCATACCTACTCATTCTAAGAACTGAAGAAGTCAATATAAATCTTGGTAGTGGAAACATGAATTAATGCTTTATGATCCTTTATACTTTTGTGTTTCTTAAAAATATTCAAGATATGCCAAGATATGGAAGCAACCCAAGTGCCCACCAATGGTTGAATGGATAAAGAAGATGTGGTGTATATACATACAATGAAATATTACTGAGCTATAAAAAAAGATGAAATCTTGCCATTTGAGATAAGGTGAATGGACCCAGAGAGTATTATGCTAAGTGAAATAAGTAAGACAGAAAAAAACAAATATTGTACGATTTCACTCATATGTGGAATCTATAAAACAAAACAAATAAGCAAACATAACAAAACAGAAATAGAGTTATAGATACAGAGAACAAACAGGTGGTTGCCAGAAGCGGGGCAGGGGAGGAAAGAAATAGGTGATGGAGATTAAGAGGTACAAACTTCCAGTTGCAAAGTAAATGAGCAATGGGTATGAAATGTACAGTGTGGGGAATATCGTCAATAACTATGTAATATCTTTGTGTGCTGACATATTGTAAGTAGACTTATCGTGGTGATCATTTTGAAATGTGTAGAAATATCAAATCATATTGTTGTATAACAGGAACTAACATAGTATTGTAGGTCAATTATACTTCAAAAATAAACAAACAAACTAATAGAAAAAGGAGATCAGATGTGTGGTTACCAGAGGCAGGGGGTGGGGAGAGGAGGAATTGGATGAAGACAGTCAAAAGATATATTTTTTTTTTCATAACTTATATATTTATAACCTATATATTTATTCATAACCTAAAATTTTTAATTTGGAGGAAAGCCAATTTAATACTATAATTAAGAAATTCTTAAACATAGTAAACTATGCAAGTTATTTCTCACACAATTAAATATAGTAAGTTTTTTTATTTAGCATATGTCATTATTATTCATTATATTTGTTCACTAAAAATGAAATCATCAGAAAGGGAAATAACCTCATGACAATTTAAAAACTGATATCCATGACAGATTTGTCTTATAATGTTTTACTTCATACTAGGGAGTTTAAGCCTTGGCATTCACAATGTACCACCTTATGAGCCTTGCACAGAACCTTCAGTTAGATTTTATTACACTTAATATGGAGCTCTAGTCATTATCCCAACAGTCAAGTCTGCATTTGAAATTTGGACTGTACATCACACATTGGCAGTAGATGTTCCCATATTTAAAAATAACAGGAATAAAGTGGTGATTTCTTTTAGTTTCTCTTAGTGATTGTTACTTTGTGAGTTGGTATGGAATTAATGACAGGCTATCTTCATGTGCACTTTTTAATTGAGGATTTTAAAGGACTAGAAGATTATCAGATATCAAGGGAATTTAAGAGATTGATTTTGAAAGTCATTTAAATTAACAACAAATAGAAAGACTGCAAATAGCCAAAGCAATCCTGAGAAGTTAAAACAGAGCTGGAGGAATCAGACTCCCTGACTTCAGACTATACTACAAAGCTACAGTAATCAAAACAGTATGGTACTGGCACAAAAACAGAAACATAGATTAAGGGAACAGGATAGAAAGCCCAGAAATAAACCCACACATCTATGGTTAATTAATCTTCAACAAAGGAGGCAGGAATATACAATGGAGAAAAGACAGTCTCTTTAGCAAGTGGTTGGGTGTTGATAGCCACATGTAAATCAATGAAGTTAGAAACTCCCTCACACCATACACAAAAATAAACTCAAAATGGATCAATGACTTAAATGTAAGGCCAGACACTATAAAACTCTTAGAGGAAAACATAGGCAGAACACTCTTTGACATAATCATAGCAATATCTTTTTTGATCCACCACCTAGAGTAATAAAAATAAAGAAATGGGACCTAATTAAACTTAAAAGCTTCTGCACAGCAAAGGAAATCATAAACAAAATGAAAAGACAACCCACAGAATGGGAGAAAATATTTGCAAATGAAGCAACAGACAAAGGATTAGTCTCCAAAATATACAAATAGCTCATGCAGCTCAATATCTAAAAAACAAACAACCCAATCCAAAAATGGGCAGAAGACCTAAATAGACATTTCTCCAAAGAATATATACTGATGTCTAACAGTCACATGAAAAGATGCTCAACATCACTAGTTATTAGAGAAATACAAATCAAAACTACAATGAGGTATCACCTCACACCAGTCAGAATGGCCATAATCAAAAAGTCTACAAACAATAAATGCTGGAGAGGGTGTGGAGAAAAGGGAACCCTCCTACACTGTTGGTGGGAATGTAAATTGGTACAACCACTATGGAGAACAGTATGGAGGTTCCTTAAAAAACTAAAAATACAGGGCTTCCCTGGTGGCGCAGTGGTTGAGAATCCGCCTGCCAATGCAGGGCACACGGGTTCGAGCCCTGGTCTGGGAAGATCCCACATGCCGCGGAGCGACTAAGCCCGTGAGCCACAACTACTGAGCCTGCGCGTTTGGAGCCTGTGCTTCGCAGCAAGAGAGGCTGCGATAGTGAGAGGCCCGCGCACCGCGATGAAGAGTGGCCCCCACTTGCCGCAACTAGAGAAAGCCCTCGCACAGAAACGAAGACCCAACACAGCCAAAAATAAATAAATAAATAAATAATTTAAAAAAAAAAAAAAAACTAAAAATACAACTACCATATGATCCAGCAATCCCACTCCTGGGCATATATCCAGAGAAAACCATAATCTGAAAAGACACATGTCCCCTATGTTCATTGCAGCACTATTTACAATCGCCAACACATGGAAGCAACCATCAACAGAGGAATGGATAAAGATGTGGTACATATATACATTGGAATATTACTCAGCCATAGAAAAGAATGAAATAATACCATTTGTAGCAATATGAATGGACCTAGATATTATCATACTAAGCAAAGTAAGTCAGACAGAGAAAGACAAATATCATATGATATCACTCATATGTGGAATCTAATTTTAAAAAATGGTACAAATGAATTTACTCACAAAACAGAAACAAACTTACAGATATCAACAACAAGCTTACGGTTACCAAAGGGGAAATGTGGTGGGGAGGGATAAATCGGGAGCTTGGGATGAACATACACACACTACTATATATAAGATAGATATCCAACAAGGATCTACTGTATAGCACAGGGAACTCTACTCAATATTCTGTAATAACCTATATGAGAAAAGAATCTAAAAAAGAATAAATATATGTGTATGTATAACTGAATCACTTTGCTGTACACGTGAAACTAACACAACATTGTAAATCAACTATACTTCAATAAAATCAAAATTAAAACAAAAACAACAACAACAACAAATAGAAGGTTTTCTTTTAAAACCATGTAAATAGCTGGGTGCTACTGAATGAAAAATAACAAACACAAAAGGAAGTTTTTTTAAATACTAATATTGGAGGTCAAAAAACAGATGATACTGAGTTCTAAAATAGTGAGCTAATTTATCTTTATAAAATGTGAAGTGGACAGGCTTGATTAGTGAAATGATTAGTTTATTTTTTCTAAATCTTTAGTTCTTTCCCACAAATATGTTAAAGTTATAAAAGAAGGCTGGAGACAATAAGCTAGACATTTGAAGAGACTGACAATTTAAATGTGAATAAGGATCTATCACTCAATAACAAGGCAAATGACAGGAAGAAATACAACTAAAAATGCCAGGATTTCAGATATCTTACGAATCTACCATAGAGATATGTATGATTGTGAACAAATACACCTGTGAAAAAAATATGCCTATGTTTTTTCAAAAATAGTTGCATATATAAAACACCTTTATACCAAATTGTGAAAGCTTAAAAGACAATATTATATATTTTAAAATAGTCTAAAAACAATGGAAAAAGTAAAAATCATAAATTCTACACTATTTTCTTCTAGTGTACTTGTACATTAAAATAAAGAATTTTCATTTCCATGGGTAAACAAACAGAACCAAAGTGTTGAGATTGTGTGTTTATACATACATTCAATATTCATAATCATATACATACATATAATGTATACTATGTATGATAAATTTTTTAAAAATTCCTGTACAGTAAGAAATGCTATTCCCCAAATTGTGGGTAAATAGCAACAGCCTGTGGTCATTTCTGATGTTGCAGTTTTCCTATTTATTTACTTTAAGTATAAATACATTATTTAAGCATTTGCTTTAAGTATTACTTACAGTATTGTAGTATTCATTTACAATAAGTATTCCGTTTACCTGTCCTAATAGCTGTGAAATGCCCTCTATTCATATCCTCCTCCCCACAAAGCACCACATTTTAGGAAATAAAATCTAGAACTTAAAAATCTGATTAGCTAGTCTTTGGCTATTGGGGAGGGGGGTCTACATTCCACCTAAAAACATAGCAAACCTCCAAATCTTGCAGACACTGGCATACTCTATGATACAGTTCACATCCTGATTTGACTCTAAGGATGATTCAGATCTCATAGGTCTTAGTAAGGAGTTTAGATTGTGTAATCAAGGCAGTGAAAGTCATTAGAAAGTACTAAGCAGGAGACAGTGAAATGACATTTTAAAAACACTGTGTCGGGGTTCTATATGGATTAGTGTGGAGAGATAAATGTGAGGATGGGGCATGAGGAATCTGTGTTAGCAGCCCAGGTGAGAGATGAGGGTGGCTTCACCAAAGGAGGTGGCAGCAAAGGTGGTGCAGGATGGACACAGTTAGGACATATTGGAAATACTTTTAAAGGACCTTTTGATGGATTAAAAGTGGAGCTAAGGAATCAAGAATGAATACTAGGTTTTTTCACTTAAGTAACTATGTCACGAGATAAGCAAGACTGAGGACAAACGGGTCGGTTTTACCAAGAGCTGCGCTTTAGACATGACAAGTTGGAGGCACCTGTTACCCATCCCTGTGGAGACACAGGAGGCAATCAGAATCGCAAATCTGGAGTTCACAGCTGAGGAAGCCCAGCAGGAGGTTATCATTTGAAAGTCATCAACATATAGATGATACTTACACTTTGAGCCTAGAGTCATTCATTTATTCATCTATCCAACAAATATTTACTGAGCACCTCAGATGAACCAGGTACTGTTCTAAGTGTTAGGAATACAACACTGAAAAAATTCAGATAAAAATCCTTGCCTTTACGGGGCTAACATTCTATATGCAGAGATCCCCTAAAAAGAAAATGTAGAAGGCAAGAAGAGAATCCAGGACTGATATCTGGGGCATCCCACCTTGATTGGATGACAGGACAAGGAGAAGCCCACAGAGAACAGAGTGGAAAAGCTGCCTAGAGACGATAAACCAGAAGACTGTGGTGTCATAGAAGCCAAGAGAAAAAGTGACTCACCCATTTGAATTCTTTTTTAACAACTGTACAACTTTGTAAAGGCCTGCTGAGGTGTGGAGAAAGATTAGAAAGAGAAAATGATTTTTAAATTAGGTGATAAGGAGATTGTGTCCTTAAGACTCAGTGAAATGGAAGATGGCTTCTGTATTTAAGTGGACTGAGGCAAAAATTGAGGGGAGGGTAACAAACTGGAGGCAATAAGTGTGGACTTTGGTAAGTTTTACTGTCAAGGGAAGTTGAGAAGTAGGCAAGTGGCAGGAGGACAAATAGTTAGATTTATGTGTGATGTCTGCAAGCCCTTACCAGAGTGTACGACACATAGTTAACATTCAATAAACACTATACATTATTGTTGATGATAAATGATATTTAAATTCAATAGTTTGCATTAAAAAATAATTTACTGACAAGGGGTTGTCACCAAACCTGCGAGTTATGGATTTTCCACTGGAAGTCTTAAAATTAGTTCAGATTACATAGAGCCTGAATTCACAAATGAATAAGTACAAATTAGCAATAAAGATAGGTAGGGGCTTCCCTGGTGGCGCAGTGGTTGAGAATCTGCCTGCCAATGCAGGTGACACGGGTTCGAGCCCTGGTCTGGGAAGATCCCACATGCCGCGGAGCAACTAGGTCCGTGAGCCACAATTACTGAGCCTGCGCGTCTGGAGCCTGTGCTCCACAACAAGAGAGGCCGCGATAGTGAGAGGCCCGCGCACCGCGATGAAGAGTGGCCCCTACTTGCTGCAACTAGAGAAAGCCCTCGCACAGAAACGAAGACCCAACACAGCCATAAATAAATAAATTAATTAATTAATTTAAAAAAAAAAGATAGATAGGTAGCATTTTTCATCTATTAAATTGGCAATTTTTTAAAGTATGATATTCAATGTTGGTAAAGGTGCAAGGAAATGAATCTTAAACTGAATTTATAGGGATACAACCTTTCTGAAAAGTAAATTCATATGTATTAAAAGCCTTTAAAATGTGCTTGCTTTTAGTTTTGTTTGTTTTTTCCATGAATCTCATTAGAGTATATTTAATGGAAGAGAGATTATAAAGTTAAAGAAACACAGAAGTCAGACATTTAAAAAAAAGAAACTAGAAATATACACTTTCTCTAAGTAGCATCTGATGTGGGACTGTTTGCATAAATTTGGTGAAATACCCATCCATTCAGACTTTTTTTTTTTTAACCTCAAGGCTAATTGTTGTAAAGTTCTATACTTAATGTCAGCCTTCAAGACGACCCAGAGTTTTCTGCAGGAAGGCAGAATGTTCACCTTCTCAGCGGGGTGAGCTTCTAAGAGCACAAATACCTGAAAGCCAGTCTCTGGGTTGATTTTGCTTGTTTTCCCTATTTTCTGGAACAGTGCCAGGTTAATAGTCATATTCATCAGAGTATTTAATGGTTAGGGATCTGTTTCCCCCAATAGTCTCTGGCTCCCTTTTAGCAACCGTGTCCTTAGAACAGTACGGTTCAAATCTGGGCTACTTGAGTGGGGCTCAGAGAGCCATACCAAATAATTTTGCTTTGTATAAAATTTGGTGGCCCTGGAATATAGCTGGCACACTAAGTGAAAGAGGGAATTCCTCGAAGGACAACAAAACCAGTCCAGTGTCTTGGAATGAGATGATTCTGACATGATGGGGATCACTGCTATCCTATAAAACTAGCCTATTCAGACTTTCACTGCCTAGAGATAGGACTCATTTCACAAGGCAGTGCCATTATATTTTCTTCTCAAAACTGAGTTTTTACACCAGCCCATAATATCTTATTCTAGTACTTGACAAGGTTTGAAATGTTTTTATTATTTCATTTGAGCTTTAGAGTAATGTTATACCCATTTAAGGTATTGAGAAACTCAGATTCAGAGACTGCATCCCCTATGTAATAATAAGACTGCTTCATAAGATTTCCTTATCCACTGTGAGCAAAATCCCAAAACGTGGCACAATACACGGCAGAAAGGCTACAAAGCGTGAGCGGGTATGAGGGTGTTGCATCAACTTACCTCTGCCCTTTAAAGGTCGTTGGGAATACATGGGCAAGGCTATCTTTGCACTAGCTGCTTCTTACATATGGCCCAAAGCATGCTTCCGGCACCAGTGTCTTCGGAAGAGGTGTGAAAAAACTTCTCTCTGAGTCCAGGAGAGTGGGCTGTTCAAATCCTCCTGGAGACAAAAGAAAGAATTGGTTCCAGTGCCTTTTTCAATCCTAACAGCTTTCAGATGACACATTGGGAGTCATTTATACAGACTTGAATATACCCCAAAGCGTTCCTCGCCAAGCCTTCCCACAGTCTACATGAGCCAATGCAGATCACTTTATTTAAAAAGGTTATATGTTATGTAAAACCCACACTACTAGCTGTCTTAGATTTTTCTCTACCCCTACTTGGACTTCTGAGGGGTTTCCTCCATATTTTCCATCTTTAACTATAGACTGACTGATTTATTGTCACCCATAAAGCAATGTTCATTTTAATAGCCCACCTTCCAAAGGTACCACCATTGGAAGTTCTGCTCAGTTCATCAATAAACCTACTGCTTAGTAGTCACTTCCCCTGCCAGTCGACAAGCAAACTATAATTTCAAAAGGTGACACTTTATAGACTAGTAAATCAAACCAATATATTGTGCAGCTTATGCCTAAAATGTTGCTTTTTTTTCTGATAGGAAACTCTCAGGGTCACCTGTGAATCTCTGCCTTGACCTATGGGTCAACTGTATTTAACCTCCTGCTACAGGAGGATGCTTCAGCAAAATGTGTTTTCCTACTAGTTCTTCTCAGCAACTGGAAAGTCTGCCTTATATATTTTCAAAGACTCTGAGTATATTCTAATGCCAAAAGGTACTCTTTGCGGTGATTTATTGGACTGGGGAGACATTACTGGCCATTTGGTCTAGACCAAATGTCCTACCTCTGTGAAAGCCCTTGGAGGGCACTCTTGCCTCCGACCTATAACTTGGAAAATAAGGTTTTATTCCTAATTATCTATTATTGTAGCTACTATTTTAATTTTGCATGATGCCTTTCATTCTATTGCGGTAACAAATGGGTTACTTTATATTTTTTGTTCATATTTACAACAAGCCATTAAGTAGGTAGCTTTAAATAAGATTTACATGGGTAATATTTTAGAGATGAGAGATAATTCCCTACCATGCTACAGACCTGACCCATTTCATGTATAAATTTCAGTGAAATAGCAACAAAGGAAACACGGGCAAAACATTTGCTGATGGGCATTGGTCACCCATTATCTTTAGCTTCTTTTATTTTATTTGCCTTATAATATCATTTTTATTCTTCCATAATTAAGCCTATATGATTTTCATTAACATAAATTCTGGATCAAATAATTCCAGGTTCAATTACTGTCATGTAATTTCAGGCTCTGCTTGTTGGTTGATCGGCAACTTCATGCCTCATATATGCAAATATAGTTAAAATGCAATTCCCCTATTTTGAGAATATATGGCAAAACTAGGTCTTTATAAATATAAATATTTTAAAACCATTAAAGAGAAATATGTATTCATACTTTTATTCATAACTTGAGTATAAATTTATATTTTAAAGGGTATAATTTAAATTTTATGAATATAAACTAAACTTTATTTATAAATTAAAAGAGTACAAGTTCATATATATGTGTGTGCATATTTTTTCCTATATTTTTAAAATGCACACTTAAGAAAATATGTATACAAACTCAATTTCTAGATTTCATGTTGGAGTCTGCTAGTAAATGCAATAAGCAATTTTATCAAATCAGTTTTTTATTATTTATTTGCTAGAAATGAAAACAACATGAAATTATACTTTAATAGTGGATTGCCATTGCAATTATAAGTTATTTTCCCCAACCATCTCTATTTTTGGTAGATGATTAGTGCCCCGTGGGATCTAGAGACTTCTCTGATCGAAAGCTGTTTGTTTTCTACACGCTGCAATTATATATTACACATATACCAATGATGAGTAGCCTCATGTGTTGGGATAAATATCTTATTATAAGTTCAAATGCTTAGATACTTTTTCAATGTTTATTTGAGCTGAGCAAAACGTAGTGGTTTGAGTTCACAGGGGGCTTACACAAACCTTTTGGGGGAGAATTTCAGCTCACAGGGGTTTGTAAGCAGATGGCATATGCAAGCGATCACACTTCTCCTTGGTGGGAGGAATGGCATTCTCAGGGTAACAAAATAAGGGAGGGAAGTGCCATGACAAGTCTGTTCTCAGAGTCTCCACCTGGGCTTTCCCCACAAGGCAAAGATACTAAGCATAAGTTTGAGGGATAACACGGAATCAGAATACAGTGAAGTGCTTCTCTCAACACCTTCAGACTGGCCCACCCCCCTTCTCCCTCTGGGAGCCTTGGAAGCAAGTTGAACCATCCCACTGTTCAGAACTGAGGTGAAATTTTGCAGGAATTTGATGAGATTATGTTTAGGAAGTTAGAACCCAGAAGTACCCATTTCTTGTCCTCACAGTGTGCCACCTGTGGTGCTACAAGCAAGAAATAATGTCAAAATGGGAATCAAAGGACACGTTTATAATAGTTGGACCAGCACCCAGTTCTTCAATGAACAGAACTCTGGAAAATTTGGGTGGGAATACATGTAAGAAGAGCCCTCCACCTTCCAACCAGCTCTATCCATTCTCCATCTAAATCTTGGGAGGATCATTCTGCCCTATGTTATAAGAACTCAAAGCAGTGACCAGTAAACTAAGGTAAAAAGAGAGAGAGAGAGGAGAACAATCTGGCCCCAAGGAAAGCCCTAAACCAGTTTAGTGAGTGTACAAACTTGGCATGAGTGGGGAGCAGAACAGGGGAAAGAGAAAGGAAAAAAAGAGAAATGAGAAGGGAAGGGAAGTGAATAGAAGGAAAGGAAAGGGGGAATGTTTCTTAAGCCTCAGTGACCCCACTCACTGGCAAATGTGTCTCAATCAAAATCCTACAGTCTGGCAGAAATCATAGCAATGCTTCCCCCTGAGAGGGGAAATAAAGAAAGAAACGGACACAGATTTGGTCAGAGAAGATGTTTTTGTCCTCTCTTCCCCACCAAACCACTGTGTTTTAAAATAACCAGGGATGTCTAACCAGACCTCAGGTCATCCCCTCTGAAAAATACTACGACTACAACAGATGTCTGTGGGACAGAACCTGGCACTCAGATACACTCTAGGACAGATCTACAACTTGACCCCTGAAACCACACAAACACACCAAAGCTGACTCCTTTCATTTTGGTTAAACTGGAAATAAACTTGTTTATTAAAGGCTAGGAGGGCAGAGAAATGACTGACAAGACTTTACACTCTTACTAGCATGTCTACTTATAATAAATATATATTTCTAAGGAATTCTTTTCCATCTAGATCAACATAGATCTACTCAGGGTGACACAGAAGACATATTGCTGCAAAGAAAAAATGAAGGGTACTACCATGTTCAAAGAATTTTACTCCAAGCTCGCTTCATATACACTGAAACAGTCCTGAAATATAATACCTAAATAGAAAGATCATTTCTCTATGTCATACCACTTTCCTAGTGGCTGTTACTCCTGAACTGTGAACTTAAACTTGTTCTAGTCTTTTGTATCTATTTCCCTCAAATCCACAAGTGTAACAATTGGCAATGCTGCTCATAGTTGAAGTTCCATCATTGCCCTGGTACTATCCAGTTTACCCCATGATAATAAATACTTTAAGTATGTACAAATATGTACAAGTTATTGTATAAATGAAGAAAATACCATGCTAAATTCTGAAAATGTGGGATTTAGGGTTCTCACTAAATCAATGGACTATATCTTGGAAGCTGTTAAAAGAAAAAAAAAGGTAATACCAATTCCAGTCATTTATGTCTACTACTCACAATTTATGCCTAAACAACAATGCTGCTCAATAATGAGCATGCACACCTTTAAATGTGAAGGTTGTATCTGATTAGAACACAAAACACCATTCAGATATACACAGACTCACAGTGAGTTGTTCATACAGAAGAACCACACCAAGCTTAAAAAGAAAGAACGAACTTTGGTCTACAATTACAACAGAATGAAAAGAAAAGTATGATTAATTCCAAAGGAAGAATAAACAAGATTTGGTGATCTGGAAGATGGGTAAGTAAAAAGAGGAAGATCTCAGAAGTATATTGAAGATCTGAAAATCACTTAATATTTAAGTTTTATTCCATTAATTTAACAGTTGTTTTACTCATCACAGACACCAGGAGAAACAAGATATTTACAAGGAGCAGTTTTTAGGATTCTTTTATTTCAAAGTAGGGCAGATGAGCTGGCTTCTACAATGGGAGGTAAACCAGAATCTAGGAGGATACTGTGGAAGTCTTGGCTTGTGCTTTCAGATGACAATGGGGAAGCTAGAGAAGGGCTCATGATGAGGTGGTTCAGTGAAGGCAGATGTGACAAGATGACAAATGTGCAGCTTTTAAATTCCCTTGGGATTACAAAAATATTAGGGGGGGGAATCTGATAAAAAACTGGGTTTCCTACAGTAAATTTGTGTGGGTTATTGGACATTAGAGCAAAGTATATTCTCCATATTTATTTTTTCCGTATGGGACATTTGGAACTGAAAAAGGGCTTTAGAGAAAACTAATGAAATCTGATGGAGTTTAGTTAATAATAATAAAATATGAAGCTTAGCTCATAGTAATGTATCAAAGTTGGTTCATTAGTTGTGACAAACCGACCATAATGATGTAAGGTGTTAGCAATACAGTAGTATATGGGAACTCTCTGTACTCTCTTTGAAACTTTTCTGTAAATCTAAAACTGTTCTAAAATAAAATGTTTCCTTAAAACCAAAAAAAAAAAAAAAAAAAAAGTAAAAAAGCACTTGTTAGTACATGCAAGTTTAAAATTTCATCCTATATGTTTAGATCAGTTCTTACATGTAGTAAATCTTCAATAAATTATAATTATTATTATGAGTAAATGCACAATGTACAAACATTTAAGAGTTTAAGTAAGAGTTGTACCTGATAAAAAGAAAGTTTTAGAAAAATTGATTTAGTGCGTATGTGGTAGTTGGCTTGGATAAGGCAATAGAGGCTGTAGATTCTGGGAGACCCTTAAGAAAAATTTTCACCTCTCTGTACCTTGGTTTCTACATCTGTAAAATGCTGAACCTAAGTTTACCTACCTCATAGGGTTTTTGTGAGGAGTAAGTCAGTTATTAAATGTAAAGTTTTTAGAACAGTGCTTGACATTTAGAAAGAGTCCAATAAGTATTATTTATTACTATCATCACTTTTATCATTGCATTATTATTATATTGAGCCTTGCTGAAGAAAAGAATAACAATGGTATTGACAAAATGGGGGGAGAGGGAACAGGAAAAAAACAGTAATTTTGAAGAAGAAGAATGATCAGCTAAGAAAGAAATATCTAGTAGAGATTTGGCAACATGAGATTAGAAAACTTTTTGTAGATGTGATCATTTAAATATGAGAATAAATAAAATCTCTGAGACTGTGGAAAAAGAAGCGAGCCAAGATCTCAGCCTTTAAAAAGTAATCTCAGCTAAAGGGTAGAAAAAGGTGGAGAAACTCATGAAGGAAAAGAAGAAAAAGAAATAGAAAAGAAGAATCAATCAGGCTATCTAGTCTCGGAAGGGAAGAGAATAAGAATTTATAAAAAAAAGAAGAGGGGGTCAGTCCTATGGAAGACCTCAGAAGACATCAAAGGTCTAAGAAAAGCAAGAAGACTCAATTATGACCTGAAACAAATAGCTCAAATAGAGAGAGAAGCCAAAGAATGGTTTTATTCATTATATATACTATTATTGTCTACTTTCCACCCCATGAATATAAGCTTCCCCAGGGCAAGGATTTTTGTCTAATTTATTCATTGATGTATGTACATAGTAGGCATTCAATAATATATGGTGAATTAAGGAATAAATAGTTCTCAAACCAGGTCCATAATTTTTAAAACAGTCTATATTGTAATACAATTGTGGAATCAATGAGAAAGTAGCTATTGTCAAAAATTACTTGACAATACTAACTTTCATGAAGAAAAAAATGGAACTAGGACTATAGAATTTCAAACTAGCAATAACAAATTTATTTTTTTCCAGGAAAAAAATCCAATAATAAATATCACCAAGTAAGTTTAGCATTAATTATATTTAGCTTTTTATCCAGAGGAATGGACATCTTTTCCAGCACCTCCAAGACTATAATTATCCTGTACATTCTTCTCACCTTTGCTGCTCATTGTAAAATAAACTTTTATGACAATTTAGAAGTGAAATTTCTGATTTTTAGAAAAATTTGGAGTCTGGGGTGGTGGAGAACAAAAGAATGCCAAAGTCAAATCTTGTTTGAAGACTAGGTTATCAATATTCTTTACGATAATACTAAAACATGAGGTCAAATATTTTATAGCTATAGGGGGGAAAAAGAAATAGGATGTAAAAATTTCCAAAACACTAGAAAGATTTTTTTCAAGGAACAAAGTCTACATGATCACTTCATATAAGTCAAAAATTAAGTGGATGCAAATAACAGGAAGAAAAGAAAACAAAAAATAAGATGTTAGGAATAAGATATAGAAGAGGTCATAATAAATATGAATGGACTAAAAAAGCCCCTTTTAAAAGACCAAATATTCAGTTTGAATAAACAAAAAAGAAAATCTATAAATGCTGTTTTTTGGAGACATAGTTAAAATGACACAGAAGGATTGAAAATAAAAAAAGAAAGGTAAAAATATATCAGAAATTAAAATAAGCAAGTTTGAAAATAATTTATCAGTAAGTGTCCTGGCAGAAAATATTTAGCACATTCAGCTTGGATAATTTGAAGAGAATTTAATAAAAAGAAAGGATGGGCAGGGTTTAGGAAAACCAGCGCTATTTATAGCAGGAAATTCTTACCACCCCTAAGTCTGCATGGGTAAAGGGAGGGAGCCATGACAGGAACCCATGGGCTATAAGGAGAGGGCCATCTGACAGGAGCTGTGACCTTTGGTCAAAACCTAGAGTCACATGGCAACTCCACAAGGAAGGAGCCTGTGGAAGAGGTATCCCAACTTCATTCTCCTCCTTCCCTGAGATGTCTTGCCAGTGGTCCCTGTTAGCCTAACCCAACCAGAAGCCAGGGGGCAAGGGCACCTCTTGATGTGTGTGGTCCATACAAGTCAGCATCTAGAAGCAGAGCAGAATAGAAAAGGGTGGAGTGTGGATCTGGGAGGAAAGTATAAGATTTCCAGCACAGAGAGTCATAAAAGATAAGTAGAATTCAACTTAAAATCATTAAATGAAGAAAAGTGGAGGTGGATATTTTACAAGGTTAAAGATTTCAAAGATACACAGTCAGGAGCTTTTATGCACCAGTAAACGTATCACTGAAATATATAAGGTAAAAAACATCAACAATATAAGAATAATCTGATGAAACTCTGATTGTGGAGTGACATAGCTTAAAATTTGACATGACCAGAACTGAATGAATGATTGACAATTGTGCTTAGTAAACAAACATATAGAGAGTTTTGTACCTAACTGAGAAACATCTTTTTTCTAAAGACACACACACAAAAATAATCATCCACTAAGATACAACATAAGCCTCAGTAATTTCCAAAAGAATACATTTATAGGACACATTCTCTTACCACAATCCAATGATAACTGAAATTCACTAAGCACTAATTTTGCATTCTAATTTAATTCACACACTACTATAAGGGAGATGTTATTATCTTCATTTCAAAAACAAATTCTAAAACTGAAGGAAAACCATACTAAATTTTAAAATACTGTAGAGATAGTAAATACATTCAAATATCAGCTATATATATTCTTACAGCAGAATGAAGTGATAAAGATAATGAGGAGGAAAAAGAAGACAGCAGCAGAAGATAATATATATATAATATATACAGATTATATATGCATATATTTATGTATATATATGCATATGTGTGGAGATGTATATACATTTCCAGAAAAATGAAACAGGAAGAACCAAATAAAAAAGAAATTTCTTTAAACTAAAGATTCAATTGTTCAAATTGAAAGAGCACACTTGGTACCACGCAAAATGAAAGGACAAATATGACTAAACACATCTTGTGAAGTTTTCTTTCTATTTCAAATGTTGCTAACCTTATTAATCACAAGTTTGAAGCTATGAAAACCTAATAATAATCATAAATATGTTGAATATTTAAACATATGGGAAAGATTTCAACTGAAAAGAAAACTTAAAAGTTCCCTTCTACCCATCTTCTGGGTACTTTCTCTTCTGGGCAAATCCATCCATGCATTGAGATTGTGGCTTTTTTGAGGTCCCCTTTCAAACACAGCTGTCAAGGGCTATAGGCAGAATCACCTGAGGTCTATTACAATCCCCCTCTGTATTTTTATTAGGTATCTTTCAAAATGCATTGATACTGCAATTGATGACTTGGATATTCTTTTGAAATTTTATCTTTGGAAGCAAATTACTGAACAATGATTCTGTTTATGTTGAAAAGAAACATATGCTTATGTGTGTGTGTGTGTGTGTGTGTGTAAAGAAACAGAATGACACTGGAATGACACAAACATACAGTGAAGAGCAGTTACCTGAAGGATATTCAAAACTTTGTGAAGATCTAAACTATTGAGCTGAAGAATATTCCCAGCCTCATCTAGGATAATAGGTATAGATCCCCCATCCTCAGCAATCAGCCAACGTAATTATGCATAAGTGAAAAAATGTCCAAATACACAAGCGCCTGTATTCAAGCCAGGGAAAGTTTCTCTGAGGCTGTTTCACTGCATAGACCAATTAAGTGGAAAATATTATTTAAAAAATCACCGCATTCTCCAGCCAAGTTTCATAGTTGAAGTTCACTGTAGTAGCTTCAGTGATACACAAATACCTCTTTAAAATTTGAAAACTTTTGTTGCGACATTTTTGCCATGGCCATACATTTGTGGTTCAATCAGCAGTAGCAATTGTTGTGATTTCCTGTGGTTCCTTAAGATAGCCCACAGAGTTGAGAGAGTTGTTATTTCTGAGTTCCTACAGGTCACATAGCTACCTAGAAAGTAATACATGTAAACACTCACACTCACATTTTATTCACTTTGAACCCATTCATTAAAAAAACAGCATTTGCCTGCTACATAGTCTACTTTTACAATTTTGTTTTTCAGTTTTGTTGTCAATGCATTTACTGCTTTTGAATGTCTCACTCACTGTTCTATAAATTCCTTGACGATAAGGATCAAATTTTTTTCATTGCTCTGTCCTTAGTACCTAACATTTACCTACCTATGTCTGGCACAGAGAAATAGAAAATAAATATTCTATGGGTGGATGAAATGATGGATGGGTGGGTGGGTGGGTGGATGGATGGATGGATGGATGGATAGATGGATGGATGGATAGATGGATAGATGGATGGCTATATTCACTTACAACTTTCAGCTCTATTTCATCAGAAAGAACTTTGTGTAAAGGATTTCTAGGGTGGTAGTTAGTAAACAGCCCTTACTAAACTTTAGGCATTGTCCTGACTTTACTGTGTTGATATGTTATAATAAGAGCACAATTTTTAACTCTCGCCCCTCCCAAAAGGTTAATCTAAGTGATTAACAAGTAACTTCATTTATGAAAAATACAGTATATTTCCATTTTCTGGTCAACTATTTTCATTGGTTCTTACAATTTCCCTTTTCTCAATTCTCCAAAAGATTATTTCTCAGTCTTTTCTAACAAGGGTCATCAAATAATACTAAGATTTTATTTCAAAAAGTGTTCTAAAATATGTTTTTAAACTCCTCTAACCAATATTTCCATTAAGAGATAGAGCCTGCCATAATGTGTCTTTATTTGACCAATTCAAGATGGACAATCTCCATCAAGTGATAGAGAAAATCCTCCTCTAGAGCCTGTCACTCTCAAGAAGCCTTTGCCAAAACCCGAAAATCATTTTTACTTTCTGTATTATCAGCCCAGCTGCAGGTTAATCATCCTATGACAGCTGTTGCTCACTGAATTAAACCAAAATGACACTAGTGAACAAAACTGAGCAAGCAAACCATATATATCCCAGAACGGAACAGAAATTATTTTCATTGTGTTCTCAATCTTAGAAAAAAGAAGTGAGAGAAGAGCAGTTACATTAAAATTTTCACATTAAAAAAATCTACTTCTGGCTACTTTCCTGTTTTGTTTTGGTCAAATGGTTTTAAATAGCCATTAGAAATCAGTAAAGGAAAAATAAGAAGGAAAATCTGAATCTAAACTCAGACCTGTGAAATTAGGCTCACTGTCTACTGAATACACGCTACACCTGTTACATTTTGCCACTGGAACGGGATAAGCATTGTAACTAAATGGATTATGCTGCATTTTACTAGAAACAAATTACCCAATCCTACCATTTATGAGTTAAGATTTCCTGTAAGAAAATAGCGCAGGAAAAAAAAGAGGGATTATTTCATATCTTTGAAGGGTGTTTTATCACACTGTGCAATTGCATGCAATTTAACACCTAAACTGCTTAAAGTACAAATGATATCAACTAGTCCACCCTAAGGGCCTGGTAATAGTCCTGCGTTTGTGCTGCTAGAGCTGGTTTTGTCAGCACTTCCATTATAAGCCCGGTCTTTCAGGATTTTTTTCCACTCAACCATGAAAATTTGCTGTAGTTTACAACTTGGCATAGCAGGTTTCAGCTTAACAGCTCCTATTTTTCTTCCAGCTATTTTGTCCCAAAAGAAGTCAGCTGGCCATCTCTTTGGTTTGTAAAGAAAAGAAGAAAAAAGAATTTATGCTATAAATTACAGGAAATACATTTCAAATTAATAGTTAATTCAGCAAGAATTTTATCTAACCTCATTGGTGCTAAGAGAGTTTTACCCCTACAGCCCCGTTTCCATGAGAGGCTCCTAAAATATTTGGGGGACAATAATTATTCCCTTCCAAAGTAACTGCTGGCCTGGCAAGTTTTCCTTGGTCCATATACGCTGGGGCTACAGTGGAGAAATAAGAAAGTGTTTCATAAATGGTTAGAGAAGTCTCAAAAGGGTGATGAGAGAGAGATAGGAACAGAAGACAGTATAATTGCACCTGGTTAGTTGCTTTCTGGAACCACATCCCCACACACACCCTGCCACTGAAGAAAGCACTTGGAGCCTTAGGCCATTGAAACTAGGGTGCTCAGACATAGATGTTCTAACTTTTCTGACATCTCTCACTCCTCCTCTGGATAAAGACCATTCTCTCAAGTGCCTTTCTGGAGGAATTCTCCCCACTTCTCACAAGAAATAATTTTTCATCTCTAGTTTTCATGGAGAAAAATATACATTGGGTTCTTTTTTGTTTTATCGACAACCTAAAACACAACTACACATGAGGTAGCTCAGCGATGGCTGCTAACCAAGAACCATCCTTTCTCCTATACACATCACTGGTGTGATCAGTATCACCTCCCGTCATGCCTCCTCAGGGACTTCATTCCTTTTATTATTCTCTTACATGCCCATACTCCAAAGCCTCTTTTTTTTTTGAACTTCTTCCTATAAATTTATTAAACAAACTCCACCTTGAAAAAAATTTGAAATCTCCCCTTCAGCCTCTGTAATTTAAACGAAAATGGTATAGTTATTTCAAATACTATACACAAAACATATTTATGCATTTAATCCATCCAGAATTTTTATTCAAATTTGTAGTGAAGGAGGGGTCTATATTCATTTTCTTCCAAGTGGCTGTTAATTTTTCCCGAACCATTTAGTGAAAAAGCCTTAGTTTCCCTATATATTTGAAGCCCTACTTACCTGTTTATTTAAGTGGACAGATTCATACATCTTTCAGTGAAGTTTTTGAGTTACACATACATACACGTACATATTATGTGTATGCATACATATACTTATGTATTATATCATTTTTACAAAACTTACTCCTATGTATTTTATAGTTTTTAACACAAGTGTGATTGGAATCTTTGCTTACACTTTATTTTCTAGCTAGTTTTCACTGGTATAAATAAAAAAGCTATTGAGTTTTGTATATTTATTTTGTATCCTTTGACTTTATAAAACTTGCTTTTGTAGAGTCTGTCACATGTTCTAAGTAAATTTTGTAACTTTCTGTCAACTGAAAAAAATAGTATATTTTCTTTTCTGCTGGTAATTATTCTACTTTTTTTGTTTTACTCACATTGCATTAGTTGGAACCTTCAGGAATGCTAAATAATACTGAATATCCTGTATTGATATAGATTTAAGAAGGAAAGTATTTAGTATTTCAGCATTTAATATGATTCCATATGCTTGATGTTTCTGATAAATATTTTATAACATTTAGGGTGTATCTATTATTTCTATTTGGCCTATATGGAATTTATCGGAAATGACTGAATTGTGTCAAATACTTTTCAGGATCATTTTATATAATCATGTGGTTTTTTTTGCCATCATTTTATTAATAATGATACTAGCTAATGCTTATGTAGTTCTCACTATATGCCATACATAATTAAACATTTTATACTGATGAACTCGTTATGTCATATCATTACCCCAATTTTAAAATGAAGAAGCTGATACATAAAGTGGTCACACAGCTTTGAGTGGAATAATCAGGATTCACACCCAGCAGTCTAGATGCACAGCCCACACTCATAACCACTATAAATTATTCTTTTCTCATGTTGATCTATTTCCTAGAATTTTGCAATCCTTGGATTCCTGGAATAAATGATAGTTTATCATTATGTATTATTACTAAAATAACTTTTAATGTAGTACAGACTACAATTGTATAATTTACATTGTTAATTCTACATGAACAAATGAGATTGGTCTACAGAGTTTTGTATGGAAAGTAAATGTATGAGATTTTATTATTACTGATACTTTACTTTTGCTAAAATGAATTGGGGGACTACCCCTGGTGGTCCAGTGGCTAAGACTCCACGCTCCCAATGCAGGGGGCCCGGGTTTGAGCCCTGGTCAGGGAACTAGATCTCACCTGCATGCCGCAACTAAGAGTTCGCATGCTGCAACTAAAGATTCCGCACACCGCAACTAAAGATTCCGCACACCACAACTAAAAAGATTCTGCATGCGGCAATGAAGGCCCTGCACGCTGCAACTAAGACCGGCGCAGCCTAAATAAATAAATAAATAAATATTTTTTAAAAAAATCTCAAAAAAATAAAATGAATTGGGAAGTCTCCGTCTTTTTCTATGCTGAGAAATAGTTAAAACAACACGGGATATACTGGTTCCTTAGAGGTTAAATATAACGTACACACAATATTATCTTGGACCGCAACTTTATTTAGTGTTACATCTTTGACCACATTTTAAATTTCTTCCACAGTTATTGTTCTGTTCTAATTTATTGATATGTGCATATAAATATTTTCATATAATACTGGTAATATTATATATACATAATTATATCTATTTTTCATTCATAATATAAATTTCTCTCTCTCTGTTCATTCATGTCAGGGATTTATACATTTTGTTCAATAGCTTGAGGTGAAAATTCAGTTCTACTTTTTTTCCTACTTTACTATTTAACCTTTTATCTTTTTCTTTATAGAGGTAAGAACACTTAACATGAGATCAACCCTTCTGATACATTTTTAAGTGAAAAATACAGTATTGCTAACTATAGGCACAATGTTGTACTGCAGATCTCTCAAACTTATTCATCTTTATCTATACTCATGTGCCTTGCTTTTTGTTGCTTTTCATCTTTTTCTATTTGTTCAATGCTTATTTAATAATAAACCATATAAGGCCATGGATCCTAACTACAGCCTGCACTGTCATATATTTTGATATATTCACATTTATTTTATTAAATTGCAAATCATTTGCTTCAGTTTTGATTGGGTTTTAAGTCCATGTGTTATTTATAATAATTCTTTTTTCTCTCAAGTTCCTAATTCTTTTGTATCTTTTTATTCTTAATTTCTTGTTTTATGTAATCATGTATAGCAAGTAGTCTGTAAGATGTACATTTTAAGAATTATAATTTAGGCTTTATTTGTAACCTTTTTTCTAATGGAAGTTTCTTTTACTCTCACAAATATTTTGTGAAAACTAAACCTGTGTCTCTCTTTTTTTTTTTTTAAACATCTTTATTGAAGTATAATTGCTTTACAATGGTGTGTTAGTTTCTGCTTTAAAACAAAGTGAATCAGTTATACATATACGTATGTTCCCATATCTCTTCCCTCTTGCATCTCCCTCCCTCCCACCCTCCCTATCCCACCCCTCTAGGCGGTCACAAAGCACCGAGCTGATCTCCCTGTGCTATGCGGCTGCTTCCCACTAGCTATCTATTTTACATTTGGTAGTGTATATATGTCCATGACACTCTCTCACCCTGTCACATCTCACCCCTCCCCCTCCCCATATCCTCAAGTCCATTCTCTAGTAGGTCTGTGTATTTATTCCCGTCTTGCCACTAGGTTCTTCATGACCTTTTTTTTTTCCCTTAGATTCCATATATATGTGTTAGCATACTGTATTTCTTTTTCTCTTTCTGACTTACTTCACTCTGTATGACAGACTCTAACTCCATCCACCTCATTACAAATACCTCCATTTCATTTCTTTTTATGGCTGAGTAATATTCCATTGTATATATGTGCCACATCTTCTTTATCCATTCATCCGATGACGGACACCTAGGTTGCATCCATGTCCTGGTTATTGTAAACAGAGCTGCAATGAATATTTTGGTACATGACTCTTTCTGAATTATGGTTTTCTCAGGGTATATGCCCAGTAGTGGGATTGCTGGGTCGTATGGTAGTTCTATTTTTAGTTTTTTAAGGAACCTCCATACTGTTCTCCATAGTGGCTGTATCAATTGACATTCCCACCAACAGTGCAAGAGTGTTCCCTTTTCTCCACACCCTCTCCAGCATTTATTGTTTCTAGATTTTTTGATGATGGCCATTCTGACTGGTGTGAGATGATATCTCATTGTAGTTTTGATTTGCATTTCTCTAATGATTAATGATGTTGAGCATTCTTTCATGTGTCTGTTGGCAATCTGTATATCTTCTTTGGAGAAATGTCTATTTAGGTCTTCTGCCCATTTTTGGATTGGGTTGTTTGTTTTTTTGTTATTGAGCTGCATGAGCTGTTTGTAAATCTTGGAGATTAATCCTTTGTCAGTTGCTTCATTTGCAAATATTTTCTCCCATTCTGAGGGTTGTCTTTTGGTCTTGTTTATGGTTTCCTTTGCTGTGCAAAAGCTTTTAAGTTTCATTAGGTCCCATTTGTATATTTGTGTTTTTATTTCCATTTCTCTAGGAGCTGGGTCAAAAAGGATCTTGCTGTGATTTATGTCATAGAGTGTTCTGCCTATGTTTTCCTCTAAACGTTTGATAGTGTCTGGCCTTAGATTTAGGTATTTAATCCATTTTGAGTTTATTTTTGTGTATGGTGTCAGGGAGTGTTCTAATTTCATACTTTTACATGTACCTGTCCAATTTTCCCAGCACCACTTATTGAAGAGGCTGTCTTTTCTCCACTGTATATGCTTGCCTCCTTTATCAAAGATAAGGTGACCATATGCGCATGGGCTTATCTCTGGGCTTTCTATCCTGTTCCATTGATCTATCTTTCTGTTTTTGTGCCAGTACCAAACTGTCTCGATTACTGTAGCTTTGTAATATAGTCTGAAGTCAGGGAGCCTGATTCCTCCAGCTCCATTTTTCGTTCTCAAGATTGCTTTGGCTATTCGGGGTCTTTTGTGTTTCCATACAAATTGTGAAATTTTTTGTTCTAGTTCTGTGAAAAATGCCAGTGGTAGTTTGATAGGGATTGCATTGAATCTGTAGATTGCTTTGGGTAGCAGACTCATTTTCACAATGTTGATTCTTCCAATCCAAGCACATGGTATATCTCTCCATCTATTTGTATCATCTTTAATTTCTTTCATCAGTGTCCTATAATCTTCTGCATACAGGTCTTTTGTCTCCTTAGGTAGGTTTATTTCTAGATATTTTGTTCTTTTTGTTGCAATGGTAAACGGGAGTGTTTTCTTAATTTCACTTTCAGATTTCTCATCATTAGTATATAGGAATGCAAGAGATTTCTGTGCATTAATTTTGTATCCTGCTACTTTACCAAATTCATTGATTAGCTCTAGTAGTTTTCTGGTAGCATCTTTAGGATTCTCTATGTATAGTATCATGTCATCTGCAAACAGTGACAGCTTTACTTCTTCTTTTCCGATTTGGATTCCTTTTATTTCTTTTTCTTCTCTGATTGCTGTGGCTAACACTTCCAAAACTATGTTGAATAACAGTGGTGAGAGTGGGCAACCTTGTCTTGTTCCTGATCTTAGTGGAAATGGTTTCAGTTTTTCACCATTGAGGACAATGTTGGCTGTGGGTTTGTCATATATGGCCTTTATCATGTTGAGGAAAGTTCCCTCTATGCCTACTTTCTGCAGGGCTTTTATCATAAATGGGTGTTGAATTTTGTCAAAAGCTTTCCCTGCGTCTATTGAGATGATCATATGGTTTTTCTCCTTCAATTTGTTAATATGATGTATCATATTGATTGATTTGCGTATATTGAAGAATCCTTGCATTCCTGGAATAAACCCCACTTGATCATGGTGTATAATCTTTTTAATGTGCTGTTGGATTCTGTTTGCTAGTATTTTGTTGAGGATTTTTGCATCTATGTTCATCAGTGATATTGGCCTGTAGTTTTCTTTCTTTGTGACATCTTTGTCTGGTTTTGGTATCAGGGTGATGGTGGCCTCATAGAATGAGTTGGGGAGTGTTCCTCCCTCTGCAATATTTTGGAAGAGTTTGAGAAGGATAGGCGTTAGCTCTTCTCTAAATGTGTGATAGAATTCGCCTGTGAAGCCATCTGGTCCTGGGCTTTTGTGTGTTGGAAGATTTTTAATCACAGTTTCAATTTCAGTGCTTGTGATTGGTCTGTTCATATTTTCTATTTCTTCCTGGTTCAGTCTCGGCAGGTTGTGCGTTTCTAAGAATCTGTCCATTTCTTCCAGGTTGTCCATTTTATTGGCATAGAGTTGCTTGTAGTAATCTCTCATGATCGTTTGTATTTCTGCAGTGTCAGTGGTTACTTCTCCTTTTTCATTTCTAATTCTATTGATTTGAGTCTTCTCCCTTTTTCTCTTAATGAGTCTGGTTAATGGTTTATCAATTTTGTTTATCTTCTCAAAGAACCAGCTTTTAGTTTCATTGATTTTTGCTATTGTTTCCTTCATTTCTTTTTCATTTATTTCTGATCTGATCTTTATGATTTCTTTCCTTCTGCTAGCTTTGGGGTTCTTTTGTTCTTCTTTCTCTAATTGCTTTAGGTGCAAGGTTAGGTTGTTTATTCGAGATGTTTCCTGTTTCTTGATGTAGGCTTGTATTGCTATAAACTTCCCTCTTAGAACTGCTTTTGCTGCATCCCATAGGTTTTGGGTCGTCGTGTCTCCATTGTCATTTGTTTCTAGGTATTTTTTGATTTCCCCTTTGATTTCTTCAGTGATCACTTCGTTATTAAGTAGTGTATTGTGTAGCCTCCATGTGTTTGTATTTTTTACAGATCTTTTCCTGTAATTGATATCTAGTCTCATAGCGCTGTGGTCGGAAAAGATACTTGATACGATTTCAATTTTTTTAAATTTACCAAGGCTTGATTTGTGACCCAAGATATGATCTATCCTGGAGAATGTTCCATGAGCACTTGAGAAAAATGTGTATTCTGTTGTTTTTGGGTGGAATGTCCTATAAATATCAATGAAGTCCATCTTGTTTAATGTATGATTTAAAGCTTGTGTTTCCTTATTTATTTTCATTTTGGATGATCTGTCCATTGGTGAAAGTGGGGTGTTAAAGTCCCCTACTATGATTGTGTTACTGTCGATTTCCCCTTTTATGGCTGTTAGTATTTGCCTTATGTATTGAGGTGCTCCTATGTTGGGTGCATAAATATTTACAATTGTTATACCTTCCTCTTGGATCGATCCCTTGATCATTATATAGTGTCCTTCTTTGTCTCTGGTAATAGTCTTTATTTTAAAGTCTATTTTGTCTGATATGAGAATTGCTACTCCAGCTTTCTTTTGATTTCCATTTGCATGGAATATCTTTTTCCATCCCCTCACTTTCAGTCTGTATGTGTCTCTAGGTCTGAAGTGGGTCTCTTGTAGACAGCATATATATGGGTCTTGTTTTTGTATCCATTCAGCCAGTCTGTGTCTTTTGGTGGGAGCATTTAATCCATTTACATTTAAGGTAATTATCGATATGTACTTTCCTATTCCCATTTTCTTAAATGTTTTGGGTTTGTTATTGTAGGTGTTTTCCTTCTCTTGTGTTTCTTGCCTAGAGAAGTTCCTTTAGCATTTGTTGTAAAGCTGGTTTGGTGGTGCTGAACTCTCTCAGCTTTTGCTTGTCTGTAAAGGTTTTAATTTCTCCATCAAATCTGAATGAGATCCTTGCTGGGTAGAGTAACCTTGGTTGTAGGTTTTTCTCCTTCATCACTTTAAGTATATCCTGCCACTCCCTTCTGGCTTGCAGAGTTTCTGCTGAAAGATCAGCTGTTAACCTTATGGGGATTCCCTTGTGTGTTATTTGTTGTTTTTCCCTTGCTGCTTTTAATATGTTTTCTTTATATTTAATTTTTGATAGTTTGATTAATATGTGTCTTGGCATGTTTCTCCTTGGATTTATCCTGTATGGGACTCTCTGTGCTTCCAGGACTTGATTAACTATTTCCTTTCCCATATTAGGGAAGTTTTCAACTATAATCTCTTCAAATATTTTCTCAGTCCCTTTCTTTTTCTCTTCTTCTTCTGGGACCCCTATGATTCGAACGTTGGTGCGTTTAATGTTGTCCCAGAGGTCTCTGAGACTGTCCTCAGTTCTTTTCATTCTTTTTTCTTTATTCTGCTCTGCAGTAGTTATTTCCACTATTTTATCTTCCAGGTCACTTATCCGTTCTTCTGCCTCAGTTATTCTGCTATTGATCCCGTCTAGAGTATTTTTAATTTCATTTATTGTGTTTTTCATTGTTGCTTGGTTCCTCTTTAGTTCTTCTACGTCCTTGTTAAACGTTTCTTGCATTTTGTCTATTCTATTTCCAAGATTTTGGATCATCTTTACTATCATTATTCTGAATTCTTTTTCAGGTAGACTGCCTATTTCCTCTTCATTTGTTAGGTCTGGTGTGTTTTGACCCTGCTCCTTCACCTGCTGTTGTGTCTCTCTCTCTTTTCCTGTGTGTGTGTGTGTGTGCATGTGTATTGAGGGCTGTAATTAATATTTTTATTTTTGTTACTCAAATATTTTATATCAATTAGTATGTTTTGTCTAGTCCTTCTGTTAAAGTCTTCTAAGGTAATGTATTAAAATCTTAGACTATGATTACGGTAATATAAACTACTTATTTCTAAGAAATTATAGATATTCTACTGCTAGATTGTTTGGAAGATGAGGATTAATGTTATTATATCCTTCATTTAGTTGAATTTTATCCTTATGTAGGTAAATTAGATAAATAGATAAAAAGGATTCAAATGCATTTGTTAAAAATGTATGAAGGTAATCACTAGAAAAATAGATTGCATAGTTGAACTTCCAAATATCCAGAAAAAAGAAAGAATTCAAAAGACATCTTTATCAACTTAGCAAAAAAAAGGAATGGGACAAGAGGAAAGTAGAAAGTGATACTAAAAGAATAGCACAGAATATCATAAAATGTCAACAAAATACAAAACAATAAAAAAGATGGTAGGAATAAAAAATTCAATTACCCAGAATAATATGAATTGATTAAATTCCTATTTTCAAAAACAAATATTATTCAATTAACTTAAAAACAATGGAGATTTTTCTGTATACGAGAGCCACACCTGCAACAAAATGGCAAAATGGATGTCAAGTTACATTGTTTATCAGCCTTTACATTTGCAGTGTCTGTCCCATTCAGTCTGTCCCCACTGAAATTGCCTACAATAGTCTTCCTCCATTCTGACTCTGAGTACTAAAATAGCTCCTTAAGTGGGTTCCATACCTCCAAATTTGCTACCTCTAATCAGTCCCTCCACATTATAGCTTGAGTAATCTTTTTAATGTGAGCTCTGAGTTTCTCCTCTTTTTTCTGAGTTTCTCCCCAAGTCTCCAACTTTATCACCCAATGCTGCCCTGTGAATCTCTTCCCTTAGCAACACCAAACTATGAGTCTCTGAGTTTCATTACTCAGTAAAAGCTCCATGAGAGCAGAGATTGTGTCTTTGTCTGTGTAGGCTCTCAAAAAATTTTTGTTCAGTGAATGAATGTGTAGCGAATGAAAAAAAAAAATAAGAGAACTGGTAAAAGGATGAATAAATTCTATTCCTTTTTTGGGAGTTCCATCTCCATCAGCTGGTCCAACTTCTACACTCATTTATCAAGGCTTCTCTGAGAAGTTTATGACAGTGTATGATATAATAACCTATTTTATGGACAGTGTAGATATAATAACTTCTTTTACAAAGAATTCTACATAAACTGGAAGTAATACTTGATGTATTACCTAAAAATAATGTTCTTTTATCTAGTGATCTGCAATTCATGTTCATTTTTTTTCTGTGCCTTTATTCCCTTCCTTTAATTCACTGATTCCAGTCCTTTCTTTCTTTTTTCACTCAATTCAGGATTTTTCTTTTTTTCTTTTCTTTTTCTCAGTGACAAGTATTCCTCCTATCTCCTGTTAAGAAGTCAAGAGTTACGCTTTCCAGGGCTCTGGATAATGAGTTAGAATCCCAGGAGATGTGTCACAAAGAGCAAAGAGACCAGCTTCCTCATCTTCACCTACACTGTCTCTGAACTGACTCACATCTAAGAGAGAGAATGGCACACACAGAGAGGAAGGACAGGGACAAACTCTCTTGGTCTCAGTTTCTTCATATATAAAATGAGGGTCTCCGATATGATAATCCTGACAACAGCCAATATATGACCCAACAAATGCTTTGTACCAGTTCATCCCAGGTCTATGCTAGATAGCAAAAAAAAAAAAAAAAAAAAGACAGTTCTTTCCTTTGTATAACTCTTTTTCCAAGCCCTCCTACTAAGTTTCAAAAAAGGAGGGGCCTAGTTTTAAAGGAAACTGACTATGGCAACTAGGGTAATGAGTGAAGCCTTCAGTCTCACTTTAAGGCCATTTATACCAGGACTTAACCCCTCTATATACACTCTTTCCTGGACAAAATAATTTTGTGTTTCTTAGGCTAAAGGGCTCTAAGCTGGAGTCCAAAACCTGATCAGTTTCCATACATGTTAATTTGTTGTTCTCAGTCTCAATATTGTGGTGTGCCTTGATGAACTGTGGTGGGCCTCAAGGAATTTGTTGCTAATAACAAACCACCACATTTTTCAAATAATTACTTTTTTAAACAGATTAGAGCAGACTCAGAGTTACTTCTATCTATATCATCACTCCTATCAACTTGTAGTCCAATTATTCCTGGGATGAGAAAGATGAAATTAGAGCAAGAACATGCAGGAAATTAAGCATGGGCTCTGCCTATAAACCACAGCTACATATTAATACCACCCAAAAAACCTTTTAAAACACATCCATGCCTGGGTCTCCACTTCCAGAGATCCAGTTTCAAATGGTTTCCCATGAATCCAGTGGTTCTCAAAGGTTAGCAGGCTTCAAAATCATCTGGGTGACTTGTTAAAATCCAGATTTCTATGGTTCATCTCTGGGGTTTCTGATTCAGTGGTCTGGGGTGGAGTCTGAGAATTTATATTTATAAATATTGCTGATACTGCTGGTCTGTGAACCACATTTTGAGAAACACTATTAACTATGCCACAAAAAGTACCAGATGATCATAACGCCTTAGAAACCTATTAATAACATAGCTTCCCAGACTGGTCTCATGAAGATTTTGATTCAGAATGTTTGGCATGGGATTGGGGAATTTTTATTTTAAGAGTTATCCCCAATGACTTCTCACCAGGCAAGCCTGGGGATTCCTACCAACGAGAGACCTCTGGCAGAAAGTGGAGAAGGACGGTGGGGATGATGTCTCAGGTTTTTGCCCAGTGTTGCTTCATGGTTGAAGCCATGTGGCAAGTTACCATGTGTTATTGGTCTGTTTCCATATGGCAGGTTTCAGGACAGATCTTGTTCCATGGTAATCTGCTCTTCCTGGCCTCTCCCTCCATGGCTTTCTAACTGCATTGGCTTCCTTTCTCTATCTTGGCCCAGCCTGCCTAGCTCAGCTGATTTCTCTAGCACCAGCTCTATTTTTCTTATTCCTTTTCCCATCACATCTCTCTAATTGATGTTTTATATTATCACAACCACTGTTTTCTTACCGCAGACTCTCCTTAGATGAAAGGAATCTGGCTTTCATCCACATTCCTTTATGAAGTAAACTTTAGAACAGTTTTTCTTATATTTGAGACATGTACCTCTTGTAACAGAATCCTCTTCTAACATATTGGTGGTATTAAATTATTTGCATTTTTGTGTTACCTAAATACACATAAATACAAATTCAAGTTAAATTCTGTATAATTGTTATCAGTTATGATAATGTAGCCATAAATGTATAAATTAAATACAAACTGAAAAATCAATAAATTATAAATGTAAAATATAAATGTAGTATCTAGATGATATTTTTATTTTGGAAAATATTTAGTTATGTTTAGTAATAATATAATGTAATAATATATGCATTTATATCTAATCTGCTTCTTTATTTTAATATCAATAATACTTATACCTATCTGTACAACCCAGTTTTCGAAGATATGTAAATAATATTTAGTCTTTGAATTCTGGTTCATGATAACCAGACCTTATACTTAACCTAAACCCTTTGAGGAAGCAATCTTAAAATGTCAGTTTTAATTAGCTGTCCCTTGAGAACTCTCTAAATTTGTCTTCTTTGTTTAAGACAGATTTAGTACTGCTATATTGTTGGAATCTATGTTAAATGCCTATGTGACCCAATTAGTACAATAAGAAGAAACAGAAAAGTTCTTCATTAAGGTATTTAGATTTAGTATAACTGTTAAGGACTGACGTGAACAAAGACAGAATTCACACAATACAGCTTACAGGTTGAATATGGAGTGACCTGCTACTGCGCCGCTGCTTCTGAGCTTGGACACCTATACTCTGAAGTGCATGTCAAACTAAGTCCCCCCAACACGTCCCCATTAGGTACTATGTAACCATCATCAGGACAGCAGACACTGATGGAAATGACACCCATCCTTCACTTCCTGAAAATACATGTTTTAGATGCAAATATGAGCACTAACCATGTAGCAGGTAGATATTCAATAATGCAATTTATGTTTATATTATTTTTTAGATTTTCAAATAAAATGAAAACATAAAATTAAAATTTTTTTCATGGTGAACTCATAAGACCCAAAGGCTCACCCTATGAACCTGCGGACTGCACAGAGGGTAGGTTGAGGAAACTACTTTAGAATAATGGTTGTTATCGGGGTGGAAGAAACAGTTACGTGGCCACCTGGAGCGGTGGATCGGAATAACTTGAAACGTTTTTAAACTACTCATATCCTACTATGAGATTCTGATACCAGATACTGCTTTTGATCATCTCCTGCTGTGATAATGCATTGTTGCTGATGGGAGTGGCTACATATCTTATGTTACAGAGAGAAAAAGAAGTTTAAGAATTACTACATTCAAAAACCACCAAAGATGTCTTTAACATCTAAGTCAGATGCTTTTCCTCAGTTGTAATCCTTATCTCTCAGACTCATGTGATGTTTACTATCTCTTTCTTGAAACTCTATCCTATGATTCTTAAAAACTTATTTTATTGCTTACACTTCTACTTACTTGACTGCACCTAAGTCTTTCTTTTTCACCAGCTCCTCTTCATCTGCTTTGCTCTTAAATGTATGTCCTGCCAAGTTATTTTATTTCTAGATTTTCATTCTTAACAATAATTCCCACTTCCATAAAGTACTCAGAAGACTGTTTTTAATCTTTCAAATTACTGAGCAAAGGAATAAAGAGGATTGAGGAAAAAGTAAATGAGCATAACAAATATAGATGTAAATAATCCCACTTTTCATCACTGTACTATGATTACAAAAATGAGCCAGTCCTTTCAAGAGTAACCAAACATTGGAAAAACAAATGCAAATTATAACCAGAAATTTTAGCCCGCACCTATATCAGCACAATAAAAAGTTCCATTAAGAGCGAATGGCATAAAACAACATTGAATGTAGTACCTGATCGATTTAATTTAGAATTTAAAATACTTTAAAGTCATATTTAATTTTTTTTCAAATTCAGCCAATGATTACTCAGACAAAAATATCCTGGAAAAGAACTTCTGGTTCCAAATACATCTTAATGAATAGGATTTGAAATCTGGACCATAGTTTAAAACACAAAAATAATGATGATATTTGGATTGAGATGAAGACCAGAATAGACAGAAAGAAGTTTTTTTTTTCCCAGAACACTACCTGACCTGATCAGGAGGACTTTATATTGAAAATGGATGGAAGGAAGAAAAAAATAATTTAAAAAACTTGAGATGTCAGTTTCATTGTGGAGGAATTTATATTAGGTATATTATACAGAGGAACTTAAGAAAGTGCTCTGTGATTCATAATACATAACTTAAGAAAGGACCCATGATACCTCTGTATTCATTTATTTTTTGCAGTCTAGTCTTGGCTGTATGACTTCTCTGGACTTTCGTTTCCTTATTAATAAAATGAAGTGTTTGGGTTAAATCAGATTATTAATTATGCTGCATTGATCATTTAACCCCTAAATATCAGTGGCCTAACACACAAATGTAAAATCTTTCTCATGTCCAATACTGGCCTGCAAAGGTTCTGCTTCATTTAGTCACTCAAAAACCCAGTTGGTGGAGGTCTTGTTATGTTGAGACACCACCTGAATCTCAGGACCAGGCTTCACAGGGCACCACGGTAAGGGGCGATGTTGATGGAGGGGGTACATAGCTTTTAATTATCTCAGCCAGAAAGTGATATACACCATTACCATCACAGCCAATCGGTCAGAACTATTCTTATGGTCTAAAGGTGTCTGAGAAATATAAAAGAGCACATGGGATATTTTGTGATCATTTCTATATCTGCCACAATCTCAAATTTCTCAACAGGGGTCCTAAAATCTCTAATCATGAAGGCTGGCATTTACTGACTACCTTCTATTTATCAGGCAATTTACACACATTAAAACTACCTACAGGGGGCTTCCCTGGTGGCGCAGTGGTTGAGAATCCGCCTGCCAATGCAGGGGACACGGGTTTGAGCCCTGGTCTGGGAAGATCCCACATGCCGCGGAGCAACTGGGCCCGTGAGCCACAACTACTGAGCCTGCGCGTCTGGAGCCTGTGCTCCACAACAAGAGAGGCCGCGACAGTGAGAGGCCCGTGCACCGCGATGAAGAGTGGCCCCCGCTTGCCGTAACTGGAGAAAGCCCTCGCACAGAAACGAAGACCCAACACAGTCAAAAATAAATAAATATAAATTTAATAAATAAATAAATTTTGAAAACTACACTGATATTAAAAAAAAAAAAACTACCTACAATACTAAAATTTACTACCTACAACTTATAGTAAAGTAGGCAATATTATCCAGTGTTATAGACTAAAAACAGATTTAAGGAAAATAATTTTGCTAATAAGTACTGGAGGTGAGTTCTAAATCCAGGGCTATTAACACAAATAAACAATAAGCCTGTTTCTCTGTATCTCACTGTCTTCCCTGAGTATGCTATAATGAAAATGGTTTTTGAAAGCTTGTGCTTTGGCCTAAGCAGGAAAACAAATCTGAATTTTGTTTTAATTATGTCAAAATGCCTACAGGAAATTGTATGTTTGTCTGTAATATGACTGCAGGTTATCTAAAATGTCACATTTGTTTACTTTTGATTTAAATTATATAAAATAATATGATAACAAGGATTATCTAATGCTTATTAAACACTCTTATAGCCCATTGCAGGTCTTCGATGAATAAAAAGAAAATATTACAAAATATTGGACCAGTTGGGTAAAAATTATAGTGATTCTTCATGATATAAACTGGGTATTATTGATCAGATGATCATGAAGACATTTATAACTCTAGGATTCCCAGATCGTATTATATACATTGTTGCTCCTGTATTTGCAACTTCTTTGTTCTTGCCAACTGAACATACACCAATCATCACATTAGCTCTCCTGATGTTTTGTTTATATGGCACCAACACTGCAGTTATTTGGAAACCCCAGGTGATTGGATGAAGTTTTCCCTTTGTATTTGAAGGTTTGACATCAATTAATGCAACAAGAAAGTCATTAATTTAATAAATAATCACTGAAAATTCTCCCTTGTGCTGCCACTTCTAAATTTATCCTCAATTAAAGACATTCTTTTATTTATTCATTTAGCTGTATTCATTGAGTACCTACTGTATGCTCAGCACCATGCTGGGCTGGTATTGCAAAGATGAAGACGTCAAAGACCTTGCTTTTATATCAAGATCTCATGAGTAAAGATATTTTAACATTTGTTTCAGTTTGTTTTTTTCCCCCTTAACTGGGCCCCCAAACACTCTCTTTCTAGCAATTTACTTTACCTATTTCCTAATGAAACCAAGCTTTTCATTATTTTATTAAGGCATTTGTGCTTGTATTGTCTAAATGGCACCTGTTTTCAAAATACTTAGGAATATTATTTAGCTTGTTTTTCAGCACAAAAGATAGAATCATGTTTTAAAAACATAATTACCTTTTATCAGCTGGAGTAATAGGATTTATTTTACATATTTGTTTTGTAATAGTATACAAACAAATGCTAGAAACAAAATATGGGTGTTTTTTTTTTTTTTAGTTAATACAATATTTCTTGGATCTCAATACTTTGGAGAAATGAGTTACTAGCATCTAACACTTGAAAGTATATACTACATTTCATTTGATAGACACCTGAAAAAGAACAGCCAATTTCCTAGAGCAGAATTAATATAAAATAAAAATTTTGGAGACTTTCTTTTTCTCTCTTTAAATTTTTATTAATTAATTATTCTTAGTTTGCTTTTGGGAGTTGCAAATGTGTTTCAGTGTTTTCACGTATAGAAAAATTTACTGAGTTAGTCCATAAATGCCCTCTTGTGACAGTCTCCAAAAATGCAACTGCCTTTTTCCCTATTTACTTTACTTTGTTTTTTCTAAAGCAATTTAATATATCCAGGTTATAACTTTTCGATAGAAATGTTTTATATTTTACCTAATCAAATTAACTTATATCTTTTTTTAATAAGCTATGACTATGTGATGTTTTGAAATTGAGGCAGAAAACTTATGACAATACCATTCCCTGTGTTGGGTAATTATTGGAAAGACCTAGGAAAGATCTAATTCTACCATCACTTTATTCTACTTTGATGTGCATGGTAAGAGAATAAAAGATGCTGTGAAAAGATCCTATTTTCAACCTTTCTTGAGAACTTTTAGGGTCATAGCACCTTTCCCAATGTGATAGCTAAAAGATAAAAAATACATTAAATTAGCTTGAATCATTCTTTCATAAATTATTCATAATTTCTAACCAACTGTCTTTTATATTCACTGGTCATCCTGGATTTCTTAGAAGCAAATTTTACTATTCACATTTGGAAATGAAACAATTAATGATTAAAGCAGTTAAATAACTTGCCTAGAGACAAAAGTGAGTGCATCACTGTATGAGCTGTGAACCAACATGTGGCTTCCATGGGCTTTACACATAACTGTATTTGAAGGTCAGATGTCAGTAAAAGCTTTTCAAAGAGCAAGTGATGTATACTTCTTAAAATTCATTTCTAAAACTTTGTTTTAGGCCAAGAATGCTTAACATAATTTCAAAACACAAAAAGAATATTGAAAAGTGTTTTCTTTCCAAGATTCATTCTACAGAGGTTTTCAATAAAGATATAAACATGAAATTTCTTCTTAAGAAAATGATATAAAAAAATAGAATATGCTATAACATAAAACTTTGAAATGAGACAGACCTGTGTTTGGACAAATTACTTGATTTAAAAAAAATAATCTGTTTCTTATTCTGAAAGATGGGAATAAGAATAACCTACCTCATAGGGTTTTAGTGAGATTTACATGAGATCATGTATTTATCAATTTCCTTGCCCTTAGTAGAAGCTTAAAAATTATAGCCATTATTATTAGAAAAACATCTTAAGTGTGAGTTGTGGACTCAAAATAAAACACAATTTAACATTATTAAGTGGCTTTATTTAGATGGCCACATATCAATAACTGCTAATTCCTTATCTTTTACATTTAAAAAGTGTAATTATATATGGCATGCTTAATGTTCATAACAAATGAGAATAAGAAAATTCAATAACGTGAATTCTATTTATACTTTTATTGTTAACTTAAATAATTTATTTAAATTAAATTCTCTTGATAGCAAAATTGGATAACAAGGAGCAGAGAGCCACAGTTTTTTTTCCTGAAGCTGATACAATCTGGAACTTACAAAGTCTTACCATAACCAACTGGGAACCAGTTGTAAAGAATAAAAGTCAGTGATCTATGATGGAATTCAGGGGCATCCTGGACAAAGGAATGTCAGAGGAGAAACCAGGGAACTGGCATGCTTGTCATTCTCACCTTCAGGAGGGAAACCTTGGGAGCAATAGAACACTAAATCGCTCACAGTTTGGAAATGGACACAATGTATTTTCCAGAGCTACCAATGCAATGTGATTTTCTTATTTGGGGATCCCTTGCAAATAATCATGTTTTTTAATTTTACAATCATATATGAATTTCAAACCAGAGTGCAAGATATTGTGAGAAAATAATTGTCAGTTATGATATGTGAAAAGGTCCCTCATCCCAAAAGTAACCTTTGACATCCTTTTTTTTCCTCACTTCTCATACCCAATGTATTGCCATTCTTGTAAATTTTACTTCCTAAATACATCTTGAATCTTCCCTCTCCTCCCCACATTTACCAGTACCACCCTAGTTGATGATTCCATCATCTTTCTTCTGGGTTATTATAAGAGCCTCCAAAACAGTATTCCTAATTCCACTCTGCTTCCCCATTACCACCCCTTCTCCCCCTCACCCCAAACACAGGCTCTGAATTCTTTCTCCAAATCACAGTCAGGGTGATTTTTTTAAACCACAAATATGATGAAATAATGCATTAGTTAAGAACTTTCAAACATTTTCTATGACACATAGAACCCTAACATTGCATAAAACCTCTGCCTGACCATCCTTGTCTACTTCTCCAATCTTGTGTCTAACCACTCCTCTCAGCAAATTGTGGGCCACATTGGCCTTTGTCTAGTCCCCCAAATACATTAATTTCTTTCCTGTTTTAGGGTTCTTCTGCACATTTTTCTTCTACCACGTTTTGCCTCTTCAGATCACTCCTCTTCTGATCCCAGCTCAGCTCAAACATCACTTGCACAGAGAAGTGATGCTACCCCCAGGACAAGTATTACATCTGTGTTATAAACACACTCCTAGGTCATTTCCTCCAAACAACTTATCACCGATTATACTTAAATGTTTATTTGGTGATGTGTTGATAAGTACTGCCTACTGGCCTCATTAGACTGCAAACTCCACGAGGCTATGTCTATCTGCTCACCACTAAATTCCAGAGCCTGTAACAGTAATCGGCAACTAGTTGGTGCTCAATAATTATTTGTTGAATAAATTTAATTGCCTGTTTTTCTTTCAACTAGAGAAACCATTCTGTGTTTAATCTTTCTTCAGGACAAATATGTGTTCCTGCAGTAGTTTCAGTCTTTTTCTCTTCTTCCCAATTCCAAGCTGACCAGCTACACTTGCCAAACAACTCAACTGTCTCAATCCATTGGTGCCACCTGTTGGCCCTTATCTGCCTCATGCATTTCTCTCCATCTCTTTCCTCCTTTGAGGGGAATGAGTCCCCTGAAGCATTCTTCTTGCCCCTCATTCTCTCCGATTTTAAACACATAACCAGACTTAGCTTTAGTTAATCTCTTTCTCACAAAAACACACAACCAGACTTAGCTTTAGTTAATCTCTTTCTCACACAAACACACCCATCCTTCTAAATTTTCTATCTTTTTTCTATTCCAACTTCTGTTCAGTAATTTAGGAAAATTTCCTCCAGAACTCTCTCCTTCCCCACTTCCTCTCTTTTCCCTCATCCACCCTCTTCCTTCCTCCTTCCTCTTCCTTCCTCCTTCTCTTTCTTTCTCTCAGCTTCTTCCTCTTCCTTTTTCTTCATTATAATATTATACATGTAGAAAACTGTATTCAAATTCCAGAAATCTACTTTCCAAGTTTTAGCTTTTAATTATTTGTAAGATAGGACTTTCTAAAATACCTTTGGCTTATAAAACCAAGGTGGTAAGTATTTGCCCCATTAGCATCCTGATAAAGCCTAAAATTCTAACATTTTTTATGGTAATATTGTGTTTTAGGGGTAAACTTAGATAAATAACTTTAGCAAACATATACTCTCAGTGAATTACTGTGTTAGTAAGTAATGATTGATTTGTACCTATATGGTATTATATTCAGTGAATAGTTTATTGTGGGCTTAACAACAGGAAAATTAACATTAAACAGGTGAAAGGGAAATGAGTTTGTTTTATAACTTTCAGGGTAGATTTATTTACTTCTTCACCCCAACCATATTGTACTTAATATTGCAATTTTATGATTATAAGTTTTTTAATTAGCTATATCTAGAAATAATCTAAACTGGCAAAAAGTTTGAATTTTAAGTAGTATTTAAATTCTAATCTTGAATAAATAATTTAATCTTTCTGGAATTACATATGAAACTCAACAACTAGATGTTCAATTGAGTGGAAACTTCCCTATGTAATTGGATAGTTTATAAGTACATTGAGTAGCTTTGATAATAAAATATATATACAAGAATTCTTGAATGCCAAAGTCAATTTTAAGAAAATTATTTGGTGTGAGCATTGACTACTTGCCTACTCTAGCATAACACATTATGACATCTGTATTTCTTGAAACTTTTAATATACAATCAACTGGATATTATTTAAAATTTTACATAGGCTGACAATTCACTAAAGCAATTATGGCCAAAATTACTTATACATTTAGTACATGACAACCAAGAAGGGGAATTACATTTTGTCTAGGTTTAGCTTATGAAGTTAATTATTTCTGTAAATTTAATAAACATTTTAACACAAAGTGCAACATCATCCCTTATAAGTAAAGACAAACTCACCTACTACAGGGTTTCAGTTCAAGTTGCCAAATGTTTAGTGAGCAGTGACTTAGCATACTATGAAGAATACACAGATGAAGACAAAATTCCCACACTCCTGGAGCATGAGTGAACCGAGCAAAAGAATTGGAGATCTGTTTTCAAACAAAAAGAAAATGAAGAGAAAATGTTGGTTGTTTTATGAATATTAATCTTGCATAAATCAGAGAACCCACCTTTCAAGTCTTCTTGATTAACTCTCTAGTGAGGCCACGGGTCCAGCATTCTTCAGACACCAAATCTAAAATAATTATATATTGCTTTGGGTGGTATCATCATATTTTCAAAAAACATTTCAGCATGAGTGTTATAACCAAAAGTTTGTAAATATGACCAGTAAAGTAGCCTTGAGAGGACTTAAATAGAGTGGGATTTATAGAAAATTTATGTTACCCTTTATTGATTAACATAAGAGAAAATTTTAGCATGGTAAAAGTTCTGCAAGTAGCATTTGTATATTAAAGATGAAAAGGTCCAGTTCTGACATGAGTGTCTCAGTATATACTCTTTGTTTATGAAAATATTCTTTGATTTTATTAAAATAAGGTATAGTTTATGGGGATATAGTTAGTGATAAAAGTATTTTACATGTATAAATGCCTAAACTTTATTTTCTAGAGAATAGTTCAAATTTGATATTGTGTTCTTTACTACATTTTTCCCCACAAGAATCTTTCTTTTTTAGGCATAAAATTTGTTCTCTGTATAAAAGAGGAAAAAGCAAAACAAACAAGCAAAATAAAAATCCTGCTGGACTGGCTAGAACATAAAATTCCAGGAGTCAAAAGTCCAGCCTTCTGATATGATTATGCCTCCATATTACACTGCTATGAAGCTAGGCTGCTCATCAATTTGACCAAAAGTTAAAAAGGAGACAAAACTCAAAAAAATGTGTGGTGTATGTTTGAATAATCTTTACATCAACTTGGAAAAATTTCTATCTCTAACATATTCTGTTATAGTCAACTTAACGAAATACATAACTAACTATCTAGTGTGCCAGTATTTCTAAATAAAGCCTTTTTATATACTAATTATATCATAAAAGTGTGGGTCACATGTGCTGTAAATATATCCTCCTATACCATATAGCTTAGAAAACAATATCCCAGGACTAGATTCTTTAGAATACCCTAATCACTGGAATAGTTATAAGTTAGTAGCCAGCAATTGTTAGTGTATAAATTAATGGAACAATAATATAATACTACAGATATCTTCTAAAATATTACAGCATATATATGGATTTTAATTTCTCACTTAATTAGGAAATATTATTCATATAAGTAGATAATAAACAAGACAAACTTAAAACAGGGATCTTGATTTTCCCAGAAAACAACACAACCCAAATCTTGTCATTATGCTTATAATGACATATTTCTGTTTCTATTCCCATAATGCATCAGACCAATTTTTTCTGTATTCAACTATTTAAAGTTTAATATTTGTATCATATTACATATTTTGTGTTAAATTATGACATAACAAATTACATCTCAGATTAAAATCTTTTGATATCTATTAAAATTTGCATTCTTATTGTATAACTATTTTAATTTACGATAAAATATATTATGTATAAATTTTTCACACATTATATAAAATATATAAATGTGCTGCTCTACTTAAATCAGGAATAATGAATATTCAGACATTTATTTTAAATGATTCATCTCTTGGGTAAATTGAGTTTTTACTACAATGCAAATTTGAGTTCATCTAAAACTACTGACCAACTTTTTTGTTGAATTATATGCCATTAAACAAAAGTGAAGATAAATATTGAAAAGGCATACATGTGCAGCTAACATTATTTAATCCTTCTCCAAATACTGGCATGTTTATCTGTTGAAATCTTAAAATTCTTAAGAATTTGAGAGGTCATTAATTCTGTCTTCCCTTCTTCACCACACAGCAAATTCACATTGAATTAAACTGGACTGAAACGTTACTCTATAAGAGATTAACTTCAAAGGCTAAGCCTGATTAGTTACTGTTAAGTTTTAAATACACACTTTCAGCACTCTTATAATCAAAATGCTCCACCAATAAGTATATTTATATGATAAATTTATCACATATGTGACTAAGAGGGTTTGTATAAATGCAAGTATACTTACATACTTTATGTTCATTCATTTACTCAACAAGCATTAATGAAGCATTTATTTTTTGACATGTATGATTTTTAAAATATTTTAATGTTGGGGTTTTTAATACATATTTACTATATTCTCCTTCAAAGTTTTTAAAGTACTCCAAAAAGCTAAAACAATCTACTTTTACTTGATATATATTGATTGTATTTCATGTATATCTCAAAGTAGTGATTATAATAAATATTATTTACAGATCAAAGATTATATCATTTTATAATATTGTGGGTAAGCAGTTATAAAGCAACATAATAATTTAATATTATCAGAGTTGAACTCCTTAGACTCAGATACGTTCACAAATGTATACATAAAACTGACCTTGAGCAAAGTTGACCTTCACAATTGTCATTCTGTATTACTCACATATCTGTGTGGAAATAAAGTGAACACAGCTGACACTACCAGAGAGGAAAGGATAGTTAACCTGATTACAGGGTATAATATACCTAAGCATAATAATTTTTTCGGTGAATTTTTATTTTATCTTTTTTATGGTCATGTAGATATGACAATAGCTTTCTTTGCTCTTAATATTGTATGTGGATTTTGGAAATAATCATGAGAAAATAAGAGAATTCACTAGGACTGTACAGATAGAAAATATGTGATTTTATTTCTCAAGAGAAAATAATAATATATTGAATAGTATAAAAAATATGTGTGTATATATACATATATACACTTATATTTGTATATTTTCCAGTTCATAACTTTAATCTCTAATCTTACATTAATTATCATATTAATTAATGGAGGGGTATAAGTAATAAATTGTTAAAATCAAAGGAATTTAAAATTTGAGGTGTTACCAACCACAAGATAATTTTTTTGTTTAACCAAAACAAAAAATATAGTAATATGTATCACATTATTTATAGTAAGTCTAATCAGTGAATCTTATTATAAAGATACCTGTAATTTAGTGTACTTAAAGCATAAATGTGGTGCCATTTAACTGCTGACAAGCCAGTTTTATTGATAGAAATAGCTTGAGTTGAAAGAAGGATCTTGAAAAGTTTACAGCTTTATTTTTTCAAGCACCGCAAACTAATAAGTAAAAACATGTGAATTAGATAAAATACTTCATTAACTTACTTTTATTGGGTGAGTCAATGTGATATGATTACATTTCAGAGACATTTAATTCCCCATCATATAAAATCACATTGATGTTTGGTTATATTTTCTCTTCTGGTGATGTAGCCATTCAAAGTATTTTACTCATATCAAAGCAGAGATATTATGAAGTTAAAACTAAAGTCATTTTCATCAAAGCTAATCATAAATTTTATTTTCTAAAGTGTTTCCCAGAGTAATCACATTGCAGGTCTGTAAGGGAGACTCTCAAAAGTCCTCTTGGGTCTTGGGTTCTAATTAGAAAGAATCCCATCAAACTTGGAGCGTTGCTGTGAATATAATCGAGAGAACTGAAACAAAAACACCCACATTTGGTTCATGAAGCTCTGGAAGAACCTACTGAACACATATATTAAGAAGGTATTTCTTAATGTTGAAAGTATAATTGGCCATTCATTACTTAGATGGCCAGCTCTACAGTGCTTTGCACCCATTTGTATAAGTTATGTAAATGTATAAATGCTTCCTTTGAAATGAGATAAAACTTGAATCATTACATAAACTGGTAAATGATAGTTGCTCGCTATCTTGTACACAGGTCCCTTTTTATTGGTTAAAGAAGGTAGGTGAACATCACAGATGCAAAATGTTTGTTGTTAAGAATGTGTGTTTACAGGTGTGGAATACCCTAAGGATGGGTAGAACTGATATCCTGCTGCAGGTGCAGACTTTAATAAACAGGAATTTGTCTTTCCTCTAATCACTTCTCTCCTTTATCATGCTTTTGGATTATCTCAATTCACATTAAGTATCACTTGTGCATAAAGCATATACAGTGTACTATATTTATTTAGATATACATGTGACTAGATTTTCTGTGAATAAAACCCCAAATGCATTCACATGAGAAAATGGAGTGGCTTAATTTAAATATTTTAGGAGTGCTAGAATACTAATAAACATCTGGAAGAACAGATAAAACTAGATAAATGTTTAGCCTTGTTATGAGTAACACACTAGCATACGATTAGGTTTATAATGGTTGTAATTTAACAAAACTGTTGTATGAAATATTTTGTTTAGCATTCATTAAAAACTGTTAATGCACTTGTGTTTTTCATGGACTAAATTTTTTGCAGCAGACGCACGTTATTAGTATAATACAAATATGCTAAAAAGCAAACAGTTTGGTGTTAAAATGTTTTAAGTAGAATTGTGAAGGGAAATTTTACAGCAATCTTTATTTTTTTTTTCATTTTTACAGGGAAAATTTTACCACAAATTCCGTATTTTAATGATATACCAACTCTATTTTTTAAACTCATTTTGTCACTGTTTTGTAACAGAAACACTGTAAATATTATAGATGTGGTAAACTATTATACTTGTTTTCTTATAAATGAAATGATCTGTGCCAACACTGACAAAATGAATTAATGTGTTACTAAGGCAACAGCCACATTACATGCTTTCTCTTTCACAGTAGGCAGCAGAGCATATGGTTTTCTCTTAATGGAACGCTAGCTTCTCATTAACATACCAGTAGCAGTGTCAGAACTTACAAACCAGCATAACAGGGAGATGGAAGAACTTATAAATTAGACCCTTTCAGTACTATTGAGAAGGAAATGACTGATGTTCTAAGGTACAATATTTAGCTAATACTGTGCCCTTTTCTGCACCTTCTTTCCACCAAAAAAAAAACTTTTTTCTTATAATAAATATAAATATAAATATTGAAGTGCAAGTAATTTTTACCCTGCTTTTAAGAGTGATTGGCACCCTGATTCTGATAACTCTTCTTAAAAATAATATTTCCTTTTTGCACACAGTATGTTTTAAACAGCTGTATTTTCACCATCCTGTTTCAATACAGTAAAGCAGTTGAAATGTAAAGCGAATTTTCATGTCTCCCTAAAAAGAGGAAATCCATCAGGTAAACAAAAATGAGGATGAGAAGGAAACTATTTTCTGGAGGCAAAAGATGACCATTCCTGCAACAGAAGTGGAGCCGCCAAGAGGTTATGCTTGGTAGTGGAGGAAAAGAATCATTTTATGTCTCCATTTCACTGTGTGTAGTATAAACCATATGTAGCAGTCTCATAATAATTATGGGGATTTGAATTTTTCATCCAATTTTTTTCTTTATTTCAAGATTCTTCTCACAGAGAATTCAGCTATATTTGTAGAAGGAATATATCAATGTCATGTCTTAAGAGACATTTTAAAATTTAAACCCATACATGTGGCATGGAAATTATACTTATATATGGATAACCATGACATGACCTCATATTCCAGGAATTCCATAAACTGAAGTTATTTTTGTCATTTATACTTTAAAAACTTTCATAACATTTACCTATAATTAAAAGGTTGAGGGCTTCCCTGGTGGTGCAGTGGTTGAGAATCTGCCTGCCAATGCAGGGGGCACGGGTTCGAGCCCTGGTCTGGGAAGATCCCACATGCCACGGAGCAACTGGGCCCGTGAGCCACAATTACTGAGCCTGCGCCTCTGGAGCCTGTGCTCCGCAACAAGAGAGGCCGCGATAATGAGAGGCCCGCGCACCGCGGTGAAGAGTGGCCCCAGCTTGCCGCGACTAGAGAAAGCCCTCGCACAGAAACGAAGACCCAACACAGCCATAAATAAATAAAACCCAAAAGTTTAAAAAAAAGGTTGAGTGCTATTAAAAAGTAAAATATAATGTCCTGGGGAAATATCCTATGTGTTCTGGGTTACCAAAGAGTAAACTCCAGAAAGAAAGCAGATGTACTAATCCTCTGATATCCAAAACTCTGGAGAGAGAACAAAGTGGACTGATGGCTCTTTCCAAAGACTTTAATGTCTACACTAATTCAAGTCACTGAATGGGAAATTTTACTGCTAGGAGTCTACCCATTTACTAGGCTCTTTCTGCGATGATGTTTGTAGATGTATCCCTTAAATCTGCAGATCGTGATGAATGACAAGAATCTCTTTTAAAAGAACGTCAGGGGGCTTCCCTAGTGGCGCAGTGGTTGAGAATCTGCCTGCCAATGCAGGGGACACGGGTTCGAGCCCTGGTCTGGGAAGATCCCACATGCCGCGGAGCAACTAGGCCCGTGAGCCACAACTACTAAGCCTGCGCGTCTGGAGCCTGTGCTCCGCAACAAGAGAGGCCACGATAGTGAGAGGCCCGCGCACCGCGATGAAGAGTGGCCCCCACTTGCCGCAACTAGAGAAAGCCCTCGCACAGAAACGAAGACCCAACACAGCCAAAAAAAAAAAAAGAATGTCAGGAATATACTGATAATACCAAAATTACATGAATCTTAACTATAAAAATAACAACAAGCTTTCTAACCATTATTACTCTAAGTAATCCATTGTTATTTGTAGCTTTTTAAACTGATTTTTTTCTCTTTGGTGGAGTTCAAAATTTTACTGAATTTTGATAACTAACTAAAGTTAGAATATTTGTGACTTAGCTCATTTTCTACAAATATCTGAAGAATGGCCCAAAGGGCCGGAAATCAACAATATAATTATCTGTAATAAGAAGGTATCCAAGTAACCTTGTTCCCAGAGATATCATAAGCCTGATCTTACAGAGAGTTAACCCCAGCAATTAAAATTTCAGAACTTATTTCTTTTCCTTTGCAAAGAGAAAGATACTAATTCTATTCACAGAAAGACCTTTCTCTCTCCTATCCACCACAGGACCTGACCATATGTTTATTTGATAATCATTCTCTTTTTCCTCTCTGCCTCCAAGTTTGCCATTATCCCCAACATGACTGCAAGTGCTTTGAAAACTAAATTAATAATTATTATTCATTCAAGCCCAGTGTTATTAATGAAAACTATTAATTTAAGGGTGTTTCCATACTTTCTGAGTAGCAAGCAGCCAGATAACCATGGTCCATGTTGCAGATTTAATTTGTGAGTTAATGGATCCAGATTTTTCCATTCGGTAAGCAAACTTTTTTCTTTTTTTCATTTTACCAGTATCCAAGATAGCCATGGGGAATAACTGGCTGCTTGGCATACCCCTCTCCTATCCTATAGATAATTTCTCTGTAACTCTAGAAAAGGTGTGTGAAAAGTCGTTCCCTCTCAGTGTGTTTTTCAACACCAGGGAATCAGGAACATCTCTGCATACAGGTGTTAAAAGAAGCTTCCACCTCATGTCTAGCATTAAAACTTAAACTGATGGTTGTTATTCACCTGAAGACAGTATCAGTGTAAAGTGTCACCGATCTGGTCACTATCTCTGGGAGGCTGCCAGAGCTTCTGCATTGGCATCATGGTGTCGTCTGCGAAGGAAGCCAATTAAGATCACAAGATAGTGGCTGGTAATAATAAACTTCTAATGATGTTCCTGACTGAAAAGAGGTAATTAAAATGTGTATATGGATGACCCCAGCTTCTGTCAGCTCAGTGTAGCTGATACATTGACAATATCTATGTTTTGTTTAAGAGGAGTTCGTGTTGTCTAACAACAATAAAAGAAGCAATTTAATAATATAGAAAGGACTGCCTTGGAAATGCACACAGGTTTCAGTTTTGTTGCATCCCTGATAGAATTCAGTTGACTGCTGTCTCCCGACCGGTCAATAGTTTGCTGTTTTGGTTACTGACTCGGTAACATCTCCCTCCTCCCCTCTCCATCCTCCCACCCCCTGACTCCAACCTGAATATGAGTTTTGGGGTTGCTTGTTGTATTTCACCAGGACTAGGTCTTATCTTTTTCAGATGCTTCTCGAAATCAAAGACTGTGTTTTGAAAAGAAAGACAATTAATTAGCTAGCAAAGGAAGCCTGTCCTCTTATCACTCAATCTGGTCACGGACATAAGTGCTTCACACTTTTTCCATCCCCTAACCTGGCAGCCCAAAGCTTTCCTGTACACCTGCTCAGCTCAGCTCATCAATTTTCTGTGAGCCAGTTAAGTTCCTTTAAGCCTGTCCACTGAGAGGTGGTGATAGCTCTCTGAGAAAAAGAAGAAAGAGAAAGAGAAACAGAATGCTGCTCCAGGCCCTTATCTTGATCACACTGTTTGTTTTTGCACTGATGTCTGTAATGAAACAAAGAGGATTTAATCGTGTTAAACAAAAGGCTGCTGGTACCCAGAGGAAACTCATTTAACTCTACTCCAAGTCTATGAGTTTCGGGTTTCTTGTCTTCCTTTTTGCCGATCCACCAGGCTGAGTTTCTTACCTGGGGCTTAAAATTGTGAGGTGTGAAACTCTTCTTTTGTTTTGACAGGTGCTCTTTGCTAAACATCAGCCTAGCCTTGATGGTGATAATACACAGAAGGGGAAAAAAACTTCAGAGACGCTAATGACTGTAGTTACCCAACTTCTGCCTTTCATGGTTTTTATTAGCTTCCCTCATTGGAGTACTTTAGGATAAAGTGAGAAAACAAATTGGGCTGATGGGAGGTGAGTTGTGAAAGATAGTTGCTAAGGAGAAGACCCCGAAACCATCCACATCTTGGCATCTCAAGAAGGAAAGAAAAAGTGAAGAAAATAGGCCTAAGATTGCTCTTTATTGATCAAGGAGTTACTTGGCAGGACTGTCAGCATTGTTATTTGGCGGAAGAAGAGACTGACAAGTGACACCGATAACTCGACATTTGGATAAGGAGTCCCCAGACATGATTCACACTTTAGAATGCTAGAATAGTCGTCAAGACTCAACTGATAACTCTTCCCTCTTATACCCAGAAAAGAGTCTCTCTGTATGGAGAGTGAAGCCCTGACTTCATTGACTTGAAACCATCCTGGTATGTTTCTTGACTGACCACTCCTTCCCAGTGCTTCTAAAATGGCTTTTCTGCATTTGTTTAAAACACCAGTTTCCTTTACTCAGTCCCTACCTGCCGTCACATTTCTCTCTGTGCCTCCCACTAACTCTTGAAGCACACTTACCTTGACATCACTCTTGAGGAGTGGAAACTCTCCCCTTCTGCAAACTCTGACGGATCTGCTATGCTGACCAGGCACTCTGGGGCAGGACAGCTGAATCACATTTCCCAATGGTGAAGAAACCTGGCAATGTTGAGCTTTGTTATCAATCCAGAAAGCTCCACTGCTCCAAAATTAAAGAAAAACACCTTCCCTTTTTGCTGTATAAGCCCCCAGTCTTTCTCCATCTTTATTTAGACAGTGGTGATAGGAGTAGGGTATAGACTTCTCCCAGAATAAATGCAATCTCACAAAAGGTTCATAGAAAATTATTAGAAAGATGGTAAGAATTAGTGGTTAAAAGTGGACCCAGACCACCTGGGCAATTTTAGGTAAAGTCGCTTGTGCTGCAGATTCCTCAACTTTAAAATATATATACAGTAGCACCAAGATCATAGATTATCATAAGCATTTAATTAATTCATCAATTAATTAATTTAAAATACTTTAAAGAGTCCTCAAGTCATAGGTTGTGCTCAATAAATGTTAACCATTATTATCTGCAGCTGAGTGATCTTCTCAAGTCAGGTTGTTAATTCACTGAGCTTCATTTTCTTCAACGTGTATTTCATCTTCCAAGCTCTGGCTTCACTTGCTTGCCAAGGCTTTGGTGGAATTGAGCTTCTTTTTTCATTTAGGAGGGCTCTGCCTCCTGTAACCATTCCTTCTTTTTAGAAAGCAAATCCTGAGTCTTCTCATTCAAGGTCTTAAAGAGGATGGAATTATATATTTAATTTCAGCCCTTCTCTTGAGCAAGACCTAGGAGGCAGAGAGGCAATGAGGAACCTTCAGTTCTTCTTTCAGATCCTCACTGGTCTTCACAAACTGGCCACATCTTCTGGTGCCTGCTCTGAAGTTAGCCCTACACAACCTTCTATGTCTTTCTTCCCCCTTTGCAGCAGTGCACAAGGAAAGGGGATGGATCCTGATTATAGAATGTTGCTGCTGCTGCCTCAAACCTGGAGTTTCCATCTTAGAGAGAGGGTTGCTCTTAGATCTGGGGTAGTTTTCATACCAAAGGTTGATTCTTTTATTATGGCTTCTTGCAAAGTTAATTATAAACTGATATCTTTATAAAGGAAATAATTATTTGGTAGGAAACTGAGGCAGGTGAGAAGGCTTAGTAAAAAGGCTAATAACGTAGGTCGTTATTCTTTTCACAGACAAGAAAATGATAGGTAAACTGCAAATATGGTTGATTTCTTAAAGCAAATACCTGGACTTAAGTGAAAGGATGAGGAGAGGAAGAAGAAAGGAAAAGTGGTAACCCTGACTCCTTCCAAAACAGGAAGGTACTCATCCCTTAATAGATGGCTTTATCATGATCTTGACACAATAATCTGTATTTGCTTTAAAAATAACAGTTAACACATGAATAGCAAAAGGGGCATTCAAACACCAATTACCTAATTGGAACAATTCAAACTGAATGGGCTTGATGTTGAGATGGGTATTGTGGCTAGTAGTTTCTGTGCAGACTTCTGTTTAAATTCTTCTCAATTAAACTGTGAAACAAAACAAAACAAAACTCTAGGGTCACCTCTGAAAGTCAAAGCAATCAAAAAGAATATTTGGTTCTTCAAATTCTTTTTTTTTTGGCTGGAAAATATATGTATCAATCCATTTTATTCCTTTCAATGTAATCACGTTACCTATTATAGTTAGGTTTTTAATGCAGATTTATAGAGGGTTTTCTTACAATAATGATTCAAACTATTCTTTATTCACAAAATAAAGAATAATAAGAAATATTTTCTTTCTGCTTTTTCCTCCACAAATAAAAGTTGTCTGACTTAAAAAGATCAAGTTTTGTCTTTGGTTTTTCTCTTTGCTACCCTGCACGTCCAGATCCAATGAGCTTCCCTTGCATTTGCATGTAAAAGGACTATACAAAGTTCACCTATGGCACACAAATTATTTTGTTAGGGTGCCATCTGCTGGTGTCAAACAACCAAAACTTTTTAAAAAAAGATTAAATGGTACGCATGTATTAAAACTAAAGACTTAGAAGTTGTTTGATTCAAATTATAGAATTATAGACTATTTTCAAGTGGTTGTCTGGTGCATAATTCTTAAACACTTTAATATGGTAATATAAAATGTGACTTTATTCTAAAGTGAGGAAAATGGAGGCACCAGACATTGCCCGGACTTCCTGATTCCTGATCTGTTTGGATTCAAGCTTCCTTTTTTAGTTTCCATGGCTCCCCTGACTTTAAAAAATTCTGTTAAACTTTCCCCATAGAAAAGCAATTTAATTGCTGTGTTTGTGATTACATAGATTTCAACAGATAAAGTCTTAATTTACCCATTCGCTAGGCTTGTTCTCTATGCCATGGTATAAGATGCATAAACAATTTTTTGCCTCATTATAAAGAAAGCTTATCAGCAGAGCCTTTATTATTCATGTTCAATATCAATGCCCAGCCTACCTTCATAACAGGTAAGGAAAAGCAACTGCTCTACTCCCTCTCTTTTTAAAAATCTTTACCACTTAACTATCTGTGTGACCTTGAATAAGACATTTAACCTCCCTTTACCTCTTCTTCCTTATCTCTAAATTTTGGATACTAATAGTAACTACTTCTAAAGGTTATCTATCCAGTTATCTTGATTGCTAAAGAAAATCACACCTGTAAGTTTCCTAGAACATTGCCTGTATCTTAGCAAACATACAGTAACTATTAACTGCTTTACCATACTTATTATTTAAACAAATCAAAGAATATGGGTTAGTATCAACTAGAAAACCATTGCTTTACAGCAATTTTGGGGATCCTTAACTTCCTTCCAGTTGGGAGATATAAAATGTGTATGTATATTTATACTTTGGAGAATATGGACAGAATAATCATTTTCCTTACTTTTTTTCCCCCCCTTTTCTATGAGTGCTTAGCTGGTTTGAAATCTCAACTCCCTTAAATCTTATGTAAAGGCTTTCATGGTCTGACCTACCTACTTCTCCATCCCCATTTCTCACTCTGTTTTCCAGCCATAATGAACTTCTTCCAGTTGCCTGAGTGAGGCATGCTTTTGCTCTCCACACCTTTGTGCAGACTCTTGTCTCCTGTGCCTGGAAAACCTTCCTGCCCCACCTCACCCCCCATCACCTTATCTCTCAGCTCTCCTGTTAAGAAGTCTTAAGGCAAGGATCAGATACTCCTTTCCTGGGTTCCCAAAACACTCAATACTCATCTACCCCGCCCTTATGCCATCACATTTCCATAGGGTGGAGAGAGGTAGGATCTAGTTTATTCATCATTATACTCCCAGCTTCTAGAGCAGTGCAGAAGCCCAGTCGGGATTAGATAAACATTTATTACATAAGGGACTGTATAAGTGTGCAGTTTATTTTGGGGGAGTTGAAAGAGAAAGCATAAACTATCTCCTGCCTACAAAGGTTAAATTCTGTCTTAAGCAGCGACCATCTTTCTCCAGTTATTTTAATTAGGGCACTGCCAGTGTCACTCTCATTCATTAATACCTTTTTATTCATATACTTGTAGCAAAAATCAAGTACATATGATAAAAATGGATGTGATTGGGGTTTTTTTTTGGTATGCATGTAGGAATTTATTTTTAATTTCTATGTTGACAAATCATAAATATTATCTTTACGTATCTTTATTTAACAATTATAATTTTCATAAGAATGTACGTGTATAACAATTTATTCAACAAGTATGTGCTGAGTGCCTGCTATTGGCCTGGCACTCTTCTAGGCTCTGAGCAAAGCAGACAGAAATTCCTAACCTCATTGAGCTTAATTAGCTCTATGTTTTTGCTTAAGTTTTTCTGTATCTGTCAAGGGAAGAAAGGAAACCCAAAGGATAATGCAGCACCCTGGGGCTCACAACAAAGGGAGTTGTTACCATCCCTGCCTGTAGAGGAAAAGGGAAGGAATAAGTAGTTTACCAGAATTCTAGTTCCCTCCTTCATTCTCCTGCTCTTTCCTTCCACAGACTGAAGCCAGTTGTAGCCCAAGAACAGGAAGCCCAGGAGAAGCAGGACACAAGCTCCATCTACCGGAGCACAGAGCAGAGTCCAGAAGCGGCACAGTGGATCTGGAAGGACAGATGGAAAATATCCAACACTAACCCTGATCAAGAACCTTAAAATTATTATTATTATTTAGTCTCTAAATCTTTTCTAAATACAGTCTTCTTTCAAATAATTGGCAGTTTTCATGCTACTCCGTCAGTGACACCTGTTAGAAATTAGGGCCTATTTTTATAAACCCATGCCTTTTAAACAAATATTAATGTTCTGTGTATTTGGAGACTTTTTTTTTTTTTGGTATCAGAAGGAGAGACTTAAGTAATCTAATATGAATGAATAATCTCATTCTAGATTGATTCTCTGAAACTCATGTCAGAACTTTTAAAAGGCAAACAAAAAACCAAGAGGGTTTGAAATTCTATGACTGTGAAAGAGCTAGTGATAATGCCAATTATTTGCAGCCTTCCCGAGCTTCCCCTGGAGCTGCAGTGGAAGCAGGCATGACTGTGTGCCTTGGCTCATGGCCTGAGGAGGAGGCCAGGGGAAAGTTACATGCAAATAGAACAAGGGTTCCTGAGGTCCCATGGTATCATTGAGACCAAGATGTCTTTGTAAGGATGGAGGTTCAATCTAAGTATGTCTGAAATCTGAAGGCACAAAAAAGCAAGAACATTGTATTAACCTTTGTATCGTACCACCCATTTTTCTGTCATTTGTTATACTATTTTCCTTGAAAATCTTACAGAATTTTGCCGTGCAAGGCTACTATACATAAGATTTGTGCTTTCCTAGGAGGTGCTATTTTCAGTTATTTATAACACAGGTGGATACACTTGCTATGAGGCAAACTTCTTTCCAGAATAACTTACTCAGTTACTTCTTCCTGAAACCCCAGCTTCTCACTTCCCTGTCCCCAGTTTATATATTAATTAATTAATCTAACAGCTTGGTACTTAACACCAAGTACCACGTGTGGTCCATGTCGTGAGGGTATCAGCTTGTATGACTTCCTTCCTTCTAGGAGTTAGAAATCGAACAATATTGGGGCCATTAAGAATAACTTACAAACTGGTACTGTAAAATTTTCACAGCATTGTTTTGTGCTTTTTTGAATTTGGATGATCATAATATTCTTTGTAGTTAGACCCTGACTCCTATAAAATATACAAAACCCAGGAACTTAAATGAGTCCCCCAAACAAACCAATATGTGAATTTAGGATCTGTGCCATGCATCCACTTTCTGACAAATCAACAATGCTCGTGGGACCATCAGAAGCCTTGGGTTTTAGACCCAGGGGGTCCCGAATGAGGGACTTTCTCTGAACTTCAGCTTCAACTTCTGTACAGTGAAGGGCTAGACCAGATGCTTTGGTTCCCTTCTAGAATCAGACATCTATGGAATGCTACAGGCCATTATCTCTGAGACTTTTGAAATGCTGTCTCTTTGGTTGTTTAATCTTCTGGATTAGACTCTATTTGAGGGCTGAGTCCTCACTATCTAGCACAGTGCCTACAAAATGCATAGTAGGACATCAATAAATATGTGCAGGACTTAATATCTTTAATATCTTGCTGCACTATATAAGCATAACCAGGTCTCTAGAACTATTTCAAAATATTTTGTAACTCTAGCACACTGTGATGTTATGTTCTCAGCTGCTAACAATGTACAACGATGTAGGTCAACAGAGTGTTTTGAATGTTTCAGAAAACTTGGCCAGGGTGAGAACTCTCCATTTGATTAGATTTCTGGAAAGAGGATTCAAGTATATTTATCTCAACTGGGCAAAAGAACATGTTTGCATTTCATATCTTAGCTAAAATTTTATCTAAAAATCAGACATGTGGTTCATCTTTAACTAATACCCTTTTTAAAGGTGACCCTGTGCAAGTGCTATGGACTGAATGTTTGTGTTTCCCCCCAAATTCATATGTTGAAGCCCTAATCCCCCAGTGTGATGGTATTTGGAAGTAACAGCAGTGGCACCCCCATGATGGGATTGGTGCCCTTAGAAGGGGATGAAGAGACCAGAGCTCTCTCTCTCCACCATGTGAGGTTACAGCAAGAAGGTGACAGTATGCTAACAAGAATAGGATTATCACAGGAACCAAACCTACTGGGACCTTGATCTCAGACTTCCCAGCCTCTGGGACTGTGAGAAATAAAGTTCTGCTGTTTAAGCCACCCAGTCTCTGGTATGTTTGTTACAGCAGCCCAAGCTGACTTAGACAGCAGGTACATCAGGTTTGTTCACAAACAAAACAGAATCTCATGGTAAAGAATTCAGGTTGGTAATGGATTCTTTTATAAGTGCAATTAAGGAGTAAGAAAGCTAACAATATCATGATAAGCAGGGACAGGATACTGACATCAATAGCAGAAATTACCAACTCTGACAGCCCACAACCTTGACGGAGTGATTTGATGGCAGAGATATTTCTAGTCCAAAATATTACACTTCAGGGTTTGCCAGACTGTGAGCTTCCACTGCTGGACTCAAACTTCTCCAGGTTGGAAATTACATCTTTTTATTGCTCATCTACAAATTCCCAGAGAACATCAGGGAATGTTCTATAAATGCTGCTTTTCAAAAAATACATTAAAAAATAAATACATTCTTTAGTATTATCTTGATTGTATCACATCACACCAGGCAGAATTCAACTCTTGTTTTAGCTCACACTATTTACAGAGCATACACTACTTTGTTACACACAGTAGGTTTTCTTGAAACACTAAGAAAATTAATGTATGTATTAAGGTGTGCGTGTGTGTGTATATGTGTGTTGTGGCAAAGATGAGGAATCCAGTTACATCAGTTCAAGAAAAAATATTCTTATTTTAATGATATAGTGGGCTCATCAAAATGATGTACAGCTAAAGTGTATGAAGTACAGCTAAGTTACATGTGACCTAGTATTGGGACAGGAACCTCTTTATGAATTGGAGCAGATACTTGCCCACATATCTTGACTTTTCATATCTATTTGTCTCTCTCCAAGTCTCCTCTCTTCTTTTTCTATCTTCTTTCTGTATCATTCTCTCTCTCCCCCCCCATCTTTCCCTGTTAATTCTAGCTGCTTAAATTATATGGTAGGTTTCCTACAGATATATTCTGTGAGTTTATTGTTTCCCTGGATTTAGGAATGTTTTATCATTGGTTTATTTCAAACTTCCTAAAACATATCCCTAATTATAATACTATTGTGGCAGGACACAATCTTTGCCAGGTCCCAGAAATCTCCATCTTTGACTAAAAAATTTTAGTCTTAATTTCTGACCCTGATTCACATCAACCCTTTATGGTGAAAGGCAATGTCTCCAGCCCAGCCTTTGGGCTCATCCTGTCTACACAAGTAGAACTAGGGAAACTTCTACATTCCTAAGTTAGCGGTTCATTCTAGCAAAGCAAGGACTTAGTATCTTGAACTGGAAATTCTTAACCTTCAAATGCAGTATCTTATCCTGCTCTTATAGACCACTAAAAATTGAAATATTTTCATTAACAAAGTAATCAAAACCCTAGGCACTGGGTTTTGATCAAATAGGCACTGTTCTTCAAGCTCCTCTCACATAGGTAATTACCACCTAGGGACTGCGGAATGCTAGTGAGATAACATATTACTTATTCCAGATAAATAAAAATAAATGTCTCTTCAAATGGGTGCATTGTTATCAGCTTTAAAAAAAATTTCAAACATCTATCAGATTCCCAAGTGAAGGGTCCTACCTCATAAAGTCTTCAGAGACCAATCATCTTGAACAATTTCAGACTAGATGGTCACCTCTCAAAGGCTCCTTATGGGCTCAAGTAACTGAGAGATCCAATCAAGGTAACTAAAAAGGAAAAAAAAATTTGGTCAGAGTAGGGTATTAATAAAGAAAAAATAAATAAAATTAGAGTAGAAATTTCAAGAAACCAGGTTGGGAATTGTTACACACATGAGTCTCATGGGAGAATGAAATTGACCTGAAGCTACTCTCTCCTTGTCTTTGAATGCACACTCTCTCTCTAGAAGGATCATTTTCTCTTTCTATCCTGGCTGTTATGCTTCCTTCTGAGCCTAAGCATCTATTGCTACCACTACCCTAAATTAAATTCAATAAAGAATATTTAAGTTAATTCTGTTGAGTGTATTCATAAGACTACCAACAATGTATTTTACCAGCTCTAAGAATGTCACTCAGGACTTATTCTTTACAAAAAGTAAACTGCTATGACTATTTAACAATCATCTTCATTGTACTGGTGGCAGGAATATATTGTCTTGTCTTGTTTGTCTATACATCTCTATAGCCATGCTTAACCTACAATGAAACATCTACGTTAGTATTAAAAATTAGAAAAGATGATTTTTAAAAGTCAGTCTTACTTCTCCTCAGTCCATTTGGATATTTATTCATAAGAGTTTAGATTTAGGGTTTCCAACTAGCCACATATTTCTGTAACATTGTAAGAGGTGATGCTATTTTCTGTACTTTTCTAAAATAACGTGTTTGTTTTGTATTATTTATAATAGCTACCTGATTTGAAGTGAGACCAGAGAAAGAAAATAAACTTGTGTGCAGTATAATTTGTTTTGAACAGGAACATAGGAGTTATTGAATGCTGCAGTTTGACTTACTGCATATACAAACATGATTAGGAAACAATGAAAAATCATACACACTACTTTGTCATGGAAAATTAAGGTAGAACACAGGAAGCCAGGGAAATATGTTCCAGGTTTCATGACTCCTTCCATCACCACCTAACTCTTCTGGCAAGTTCTGCAAGCAGGGCTTTTCACCCTCTGAATCAGGACACATTGTTTCATGGTCTTGGGAAAAAGTTGTATCACAAGTAATCAGTTGCCAATAATTATAGACATGTGTAATTGGTGTGCATTTTAAGGAAATTAGAGCAGATTTAAGTTTATCCCTACCGTGTCATTTTTGTTCCCAATTTGCATGCTTTTCTTGCATGGAAGGAAAATGGGTGGAGTCTCCAAAGGAGAAGGAAACAGCATTTATTGAAAACCTGTGCTCATTAAAAATTATATGAAAATGCATATGTAGAAAAGTTTGACAGGATACTGAAATTTTGAAAAGACAATGAGATTATGCTTAATGTGTATTTTTTTCTTCATGTGCATCTGTACTCTCTAATTTTCCAACAATAAAAATACATTGCTTGTGGTAGGGGTTGCTGGTTTTTGCAATATATCCACGCGCTCATCTGCAATTCTCAACTGCCATGCATCTACATAAGATCACGTAACTATCTCTCAGCAATCAAATTTAGAAGTGATGCATCACTTTCCATTCTGGACAGCAAAAATTGGGTGTATTTCTATTGTGTGCTCTCTTCCATTTGTGCTGCTAGAAACTGGGCTTCTACTTGGAAAGGAGTCTCACTAGATTTGCATCAGACTGTAATATGAGCAAGAAATAAACTTTATTTTTTTTGTTAATCCATGAGACTTGGGGGCTTATTTCTTACCACACCATAGTCTATGTTATCCTGACTCACACATTTGTATAATTTTTAATATTTTTTTTCTATTTAATGTTCATGAGTTCACTTGAGGCAAGTGTAATTATTTTTATATTACAGATGAGAAAGCTGAGACTTGGAGACATCTAAATACTTGCCTAAATAGGAAATGGCTGAGCTGGGGTATAAATCAAGCTTTCATCTGAACTGATTATTTTTTCACTTAAACTATTCTTTATTATATCACATATAATGGGACTTGCATGTGAATGGAGCTACTATTTTTGCATCAAAGCTCCTTAGTATGTAAACAAAAGTGATTCCTTTTATCCCTTTTTATCCTTATGTTTTTCAATGTATGCCTGCTATGACCATCCTCACTGCATAAGTAAAGCCTCTTATTCTATGAGGTAAAACCCAATCTCCCTAATTCAGAATTCAGCAAGGTACTACAATTTGTTTCCAATACACAGTAGAGAACAGTCTATCAGAAATCTCCCTCCTCATTTCAGTTAAAGCTGGTGGATAACTGAGAAAAAATATGTGGCAGAAGCCTGTGTGCCCTGGCTACTTCATGCTTCTGGAAGGAATTGTCCTTATTGGACACATGAGCCAAATAATTCTTGAGAGCTTATCATGTAGAACAGCCATTATGGACCTAACATCAAGAGCATCTGTAATTTGGGTTGGTTTTCTAGTAATAGAATGATAATCATTTCTCCCCATCATTTCTCTTGTAGTCAAGGCTGTGTGTTTTGTACAGGGCTCTGTACCACTGGTATAATTTTGAGAAAGTCCCTTCAGTTGAATAACATGAATAAATATGCAGCCTATCAACTCTAACGCCAAAGCTTAAATGAGTCAAAAGTGTACAGATTTTTTAAGGAAAAAAAATTAAGAACATTTAGCCGAGCTGCTCAACTCACTACATTTAAATAACATTTCCTGAATTTTGAAATAAAATGCAGCTTAAGAATGACTATGTCTATGAAACTGTTGTTTAAAGGTGTTTTGATGTGGACCATTTTTACAGTCTTTATTGAATTTGTTACAATATTGCTTCTGTTTTTTGCTTTGGTTTTTTGGCCACGAGGCATGTGGGATCTTAGCTCCCCAACCAGGGATTGAACTCGCACCCCCTGCATTGGAAGGTGAAGTCTTAACCACCAGACCGTCAGGGAAGTCCCAAATCTGTTGTTTAAAACCCAGTTTATTGCCTCAAGATACAGAGAACTAGTGACTTGAACTGGTAAAACCTCTGTTTATGCCTAAGAAAGAGCACTAAAACCAAGATGATTCTCTGAGTAGCTTCCAAAACAAATCTTTGAATATTTTGTTGATTTACAAACATAGGAAAATCAAATCTCATGCCAAAAGGAATAAAACATGAAACAATATAATGAAATATACAGTAATTATTATCTTGCAAGTAACCCAAACCTCTTAAAAATGCATCTGTACCACATTAGTTAACTGGCAATAGCTACTGAACCTCTAGAAACATCTTAAATATTCATTTCTCCAGCACATTTATTTCTTACAGATTAAACTGGAAAATATAGAAACTAGAGCTTGGCTTAAGTGTTCAGGGATGCTTTGGTTTGAGTTTCACAGAAGGTTGTCATTTATTCATATATATGTTCCATATATATGATGTCATGAGTTTTATTTTGTTTAAAACTTTAGTGAAATGCAAAACGAGATTATGTCAATATTCACACTGTCAAGAGTAATAGTCCTTTTCTTTTTATTAATACTTATTCTGTTTCAAAATAACTACTGTAGCAACATGCGGAAAAAAAACATTTAAGAAAGGTCCAGGAAAGGTCATCAAGCAGTCATTCCAGCCCATAATAAATTCATCTCATAGGTATTCATCTCGGACATGGTCGCCTTTTTGTCAAGGTCATTCAAGTTTATTCTAATATATTTTTGCTCGCATTGTTATTAAATATATAAGAACATCTAGCCATTTTAACAGGAAAATCTTCAAGCCATAGTACAGATGGAGTCATGCAAATAACTACAATGACCACAAGGTGGCAAAGTATACAAATCTACATCATTTAGATGGGACCTTCCTGTAGAAAAAAATGTCTTTCAGCATGGGGCAGGGGGTGGGGAGGGGAGGGCTTCTCTTATGACTGTCTGCTGGCCAGAGAATATCAAAATTATACTAATTTCTCAAAATTTGGTAATTATTCCAAATTCCTGGTTCTTGAGATGAGTGTGTGTATCGTTACTACTCTAATTTATTATAAATTTTTCCTTTTTAGAGCAAAGTTGAATTTCTTAAATCCTAAATGTGTATTTTAAAGGCAAAATGATTAGGACTCTCTCTTACAACGTTTTAAATCCATTTGATATGTATACACGAGTCAGTTGGAAAGTGGGCGGTATTGCTACCCAAATTCAGAACCGCGATGTGATTATATGATTAGTGCTAGTTATCACAAAATTACAGTTATTTATAGTTCAAAAATTTTTGGTTTAGAGAAGCTAGATTATAAGACTTCTTAATATTGTTGTTTCCAAAACTCTATGTTCTGGCTTATCTTTTCGCTGTAACGTACTTTGAGTGATCAACCAATTTTCAATGACCTAATATATAATACTGACTCTCAAATCTACAGCTGAAGCTCTGGCTTCCCTGAGTCCTAAGCCAGAAAATCTCAAATAGCCATGTGGATAAGCCATACACAATTTATATGTAATGTATTTAAAATTGATCTCATTTTCTTCCTCCCAAAATGCCTCCTCCTTTTATCTGATTTCACTTCTGGTAATCCAATGGTTGGTGACATCCAAGTCAGAAACCTAGGACTGTTTTTATCTATTTTTTGGTTTCCCTGTACCCTTCATGGTCTGGACCCTGCCCACTTCTTTGGTTTCAGCCTCTGCCACTATTCTACGCCCTTCTCCCAAACTTACCACATTTTCTCACCCTTCTGTGCCTTTGCTTATGCTATTTTGTTATCTAGCTAGTATTCCTGGGGTTATATTCAATATAAACCCATAGAAGCTTTCTGGAAGCTTTTGGCATAATGTATTAAGTGCTTTAGAAAATTCACATTCTTGTGTTAATTTCACTTTTTTAAAAAGTAAATCATTGAAAAGCTGGTCTGACATTTGTATAAATGTTATTTATAATAGCAAAAAAAAAAAACCCAGAAAACTAAGATTATATAGAAATGGTAAAATGAATTACAGTAAAACTCTAAGAATGTTGTACAGCTATGTAAATAACGTTTTCAAATAATGTTACAGTTTAGAAAAATGCTTGCTGTATAATATTAAGGAAGCAACAAAGTTGAGGGGGGAGTTGAGAGGACTCTGGAGCCAGACTACCTGGCTCACATCTTTGTTCTGTCACTTTCTCACTATAAATGATTTATTCTCTCTGCTCCTCAGATAAAATGGGAATGACAATAATAGAGCTGTTATGAGGATTACATGAGTTAATGCATGTAAAGTGCTGACAGTGGATGGCACAAAGTAAGTGCTAAATAAAAGTCGGCTGATGTTATTGTTCGGGACTGGGGTTCTGCGATTTTGCTGGTGGCTATGAAGCCACTGACATCCTATGTTGATAGTTGTTTTGATCCAGTACCCTTTAACTCCTCATGCTTATATGGCCTCAGGAAAATGATGAAGCAAATTATTAAACCAAGTTAAAATTATTCACCTCTGCTCTAAATAGGGTATTCCCTAGAGAAATTGGTTATAATTTAATAGAGCAAATTTGTTATATTTCAGTAACTGATCTGTTAAAGCCCAAGAATCTCTTCAGAGAACAGTCTTGAAGAGATTAGCCTCAAACTGAATGTTCTAGACAAAAGCAAGGTTTAGTATTCTAGCTTTTGTTCTTGAAATAGAAACTGATACACTTTTCCCAAATGAATATTAGTGAATATAAAGACACATTATGATAGTCTACTGATTTACTCTGAAGGCGCTTGAGAATTCTCTAGATCAAAACCTAACTTAGACAAGTAGGCCTTAGACAAGGCCCCATGTTTTTGTGTTAATTATCTTATATAAAAAGTCATGAATTTTAGTTTGCTTAGCCAATTGGTTAAAAATTATTGATATTCCAATATACATGTGATATTGTAGGTCAATATTTAAGACTTTAATATCCTCTTATCCCCTATTAAGCTCATCAAATTTGGACTTATTCAAGAATATGGAATAAGATTAACCTATAGGAATATGTATTGAAATAAGCAAGTCTCCAAGTGAATTTAGGTAATTTTTAATTCTTCAACTATGGAATTCCTCATTCAACCTTAAAAAATTATGTTTTATTTTATAAATTCAAACTTAACTAATTTTTGATTACTCAAAACGGTTCAACTCATATTGATTTTACCTGTGATGAAAGTATCTGCTAACAACATAAAAAATCATACATAATAATATGAAGAATACTCAAGGGAAGAAAGGAGTTGCTTTCAAATTTGCAGGGTACCATTCTTATTTCACTGATATTATAATTTACTTAATAGATTGTTAGCATTGCTAAAATTATTATATATACTAAATAATCAGATTTTTAAGTATTTTTTTACTATTTCATACTGACCTTAATTCTACCCAATTAATGAATTTTTGCTAGAAGTTTTTTTTTCTTTTTCCAAATCAGTGCATTATCCATTTTCTGAGCTGTAGTTGGTTGACTTGTGGTCTCAGAAAGATGTGTCTATATTCTAACTCCTCAAGTCTGTGGATATGGCCTTATTTGGAAAAAAGTTCTTTGCAGATGTAATTAAGCTAGAGGTCTAAAGATGAGACCATTCTGGATTAGAATAGGCACTACATTCAATGAAACATATAAGAGACACATTAGATACTTATTAGAAGATTAAATGTGGAGCAATATTTGATATTAGTTGTCTAAGAGTAATTTTCCACAGTATCAAACTATCCTTGCTTCAGTGATGGATTCATTACTTGAAACAGTTTTGGGTAAAGTCAAATAATAATTTGAGAGCTAGTTTAACCTTTAATCTCATAATTGATTACCCTATCTGACCTTCAGCTGTTAGGGTAGTGGAACAATTCCTCCTTGATGGGTCACTTGAGTTTGGAAGATGAAAGGGTCTATCAAATGATTCCTGGTCCCATATCTGACCCCAATCCTCTCTCCTCTCCACCACACCATAGGACAGGGGTGTCATGAGACAAGTGGGAGCAAGAGAACGAGAGCACGCTCAGTTCCTCTGCCTAAGGAAAGTAACTAGAATTGAGATATGGACAGTTAGATTGAAATAGTAATAAGTATGTTATGGAAGCCAGTTTGACCTAGTGAGAAATGCCCATGGTTGAACAGGCTAAAGGAATTTCAAAGAGAACAGGGATGTCTAATATTTCATTTCATTCTATCTGCTGCGATGTAGCTCCACACCATTATCCCTAAACAAATAATAACAACCAACATTTATTAGATGCTTACCGTATATCAGGTAGTTTACTTTCAAAACTTCACTTTATGCTTTTAATAGTTCTATGAAGTAGGAACTATTGTGAACTCCAGTCTTCAGGAAAGGTTTACAACATGCAGGTGCCTCATGGAAGCGATAATCTGGAGAAGTTAAAGGCTATATTCCATTTACATTCAGGTAAATGCAGACTAGAGAAAACACAGGGAGGTCAAAAATATTCACTCAAGCAGAAAGAGATGTCACACTGAGAGAAACATCAGAGTAACCCAAGAATTTCCAGGAAACATTGTGTTTCCTATCTTACAAAGAACATTAAATTTTTACAGGCTAGAGTGCCTCAAGTAGACTGAAAGACTTGAAGATACTGAGGCAACTGATACCTGAAGGCTATAAACCAACATTGATGGACTAGTTCATAGAACATGATATATATAACTAATGATTTATTTTTCTTTTCTGTATTTTTGACTAATTCTTAGTATTTTGGTTAGAGCAAATTGAGACATTTATACATCCCAATTTTCCAATTCTGTAAATACTTTTTTTTTTTTTTTTTTAGAATACTAAGATTTGGATTGATTAGAGTGAAAAAAAGAAAAGAAGTCTTGAACAAATTTAGACAGGGTTTTTCTGATGAAATGTTGTTGTAAAACTTTATCATAAGGAACACAATCTCCACACCCGTAACAGTTCTTTTCTCTAAGAACATGTTTAGTGTGTGTTGCAATACATTATCTTACATTAAGATCTACTTCTAGATTCATAGGGAACCTCCAGAGAAGTTGGTTGATTGTCATTTTTAACTAGACATGGATGTTTATGTAGCACACTTGTCAGAAAATATTAGTAGCCTGTTAATTGAACAGATTAGATTAAAGCAGTAGGAGCTGTTTGTCACTCACCAAGTTGAGTAATAAGGAAAATAGTGAACATGTACTGGGATGCACGTGCCTCCACTTCCTTCTCTTTTGTCTTCATTCCCTTTTACCTTGCACGGGTTGAGACTACAGTGCTATGTCTCCAAGGGGGCCTCCAACCCCCTGAGAAACACCAGGCTGGGACCTGGCGTCAGTGGTTTTCCCCTGCTGCAGCAGCTTTGGGGCTCTTCATAATGGGAGTGTAGGGGCTGATCCTTCAGACAGGTTTGATATCAACTCTTGGGACCTTTCTCCAGGCCTCGTCTCTTAATAACAAACACAACTTTATTTAAAATGCCAGACATATTTTTTAGAAATGTTAAGAATCACTGAAGAAAGAAAATCCTGTCAGCAACCCTGTGTTTGAATTCATTTTGCCATTGTTTCTTTTAAAATTAGAAGGCAGTCACTGTGCTTTAGTGCAGCACTTCTCAAACTGGTTATGGTAAAGAATCAGGTTTTCATTTTTTTGTTTTAATTCCCAATCCATTGCATAGTTATACTTTTGGAAAATATTGTAAAAATGAATTACTACAATAAAATAAAAACAAAGACAATAAAATATTAGTCTACTTTTTAAATATTATATTCAACAACATAAAATTACTCTATCAAATTGCCATAAAAATTCCTAAACACTTGCTTTCAATCTCTGTACTCATCTTGTGGTGGCCCAAGATCAGCGTTATTCCACAGATTTTACTTCTTGTAGCACTACGTTAGTGCTTTGGTTGGGGTTTTAGTTTTATGAATAACTGAAAGCTATTGATTGTTTTAATTTAAAAACTTTTTTTTTTTCCAGCAAGAGCTAATTCTTGTGGAAACCTCCTACCCTCCATATGCCCGTTTAACATTAGAGTTTAAAAGTCTGAGGGGAAAGGGACTGTGTGAATAAATCCAGCTGATACACATCTATCAGTGGGACTTTAAAATTATTTTGATCCCTCCAATTTTTCCTCACTCTTTTGGAGAAGTGGTAATATCCCCTCTTTGTCAACTAACCTTTACTCCTTTCCAAACTTAGAGTAAAATAACTTAAGCTTGTAGCTATAGCAATTACACTTAATGTTCTCCCAAAAATGCACAATATCATATGCACTGAAACAAAACAAAAAAAGAAAATATAAATAGACAACTAAGCACATATGTTTATGATTAAGAGCTTGGTGTCTGGAGCCAGATTACCTGAATTCAAATCCTGACCCCCAACAGTTATTAACTGTGTGACCTTGGGTAAGTTACTCAATATCCTTGTACCTCAGTCCCCTATCTGTAAAGTAAAAATATATAAAACACCTATCACATAACCCTCATAGTTTTAAATGAAACGCTTGAATTTTGGGCACCTTTGTTGCTTAAATCTCACATACTATTATTGTTTGGACATTTGTTTTAGGCTCCAGACTAAAGCATACTTTCAAGATTGGTTTGACGACTAGGGCTCAAGAAATCTAAACCATGGTTTCTGGTTCCAATCAGGATGGAATAAACACATAACATCCTACTTCTTCCTCCAAATGCAACTAAAAACCCTGGACATAATACATACAGCAGCTATTTGAGGACTCTGAAAAGTAAGTGGTAGTAGGCAGATTGGGGAAAGAAACCAAAACTTGACATAGCACCAAATCAGTGATGAGTTTCGCAATTTTTTCTTCTCTAGCATCTCTTGGCAATGAAAACTCAAAGAGCCTAAAACCTGGGACTATGCATTGAATGTTAATAGAAACAGTGCCAAGAGAATCTATTTTCTGGCCACTAAGCAGGAAAGGGGTTCCCTAGAGTCAGAGAAAGTTGGAGAAAATCCTCTTTTTGTGGTTTTATTTTTTCTGTTGTCTTTCACCCTAGCCCCCAGACAATCCCGAATGAGCAGTGACAGCAATGGCAGTGACTGTCAGGCAGGTACCTAAAACTCAAATGAAGTAACATCTTTTTTTTGACCACAGGAACTCTGGTCCCAAGAGTGTATCCCCATTGTTTCTTTACCTTTGTACTGGATTGGCCAAAAAGTCCGTTAAGATGTTACGGAAAAACTCAAATGAACTTTTTGGCCAACCCAATACATCCTCTTGCTGGTTGGCCCAGGAGATGGACACAGTCATAGTAATTATGCAGCAGTGTGGGGAAGCTAAATCCCTGGCTTATTAGCCAAAGGACCATGAAAGGTGCTCCTGTGAGATAGAGGAGTCAGGGACATCACAGAGAGGAGGCAGCTCAGGAAAATAATTCCAGAAACTTATATATGAACCCTTGGGTTCAGTCACAAGTTGTGCACACTTAAATCTGACTCTAATCAGCATATCAAAGACTTTGAGAACTAAATTGCGGGGTAACCAATTTCCAGATGCTAGACTGCTACTGGCTGGAGCACACAAAAGACAGGTTCAGAGAGCACATTTTGTAAAGGCCTCAAAAACTGCACTGACTTTGAAATTACAGCCCGCAGACAGCAAATAGAAATTTGTAGCCTGAATCTAACAGGATCAATAACTACTAAAAAAAAAAAAAAAAAAAAAAAATACAAACAATATTCTTCATAAGATTTAAACAAAACAAAATCATAATAATAAAAATGTTCAGGATAAAGTCGTAAAATCACTTAACTTACAGAGAAAAATAAAATCTCAATATCACACAAGAAAAATGGCAATCAACAGGCACCAAAACTGAGATGGCAAAGAGGTAAAAATGATCAGAGAAAGACTTTAAAGTAGATATTTTAATTGTATTCCAAAAAGTAATGCCAAACACTCTTGAAATGAATGGAAAGACAGAAAGTCTCAGCAGAATAATAGAAGACATAAAAACAGAACCAAAGGCAAACTTTAGACCTGAAAAACACAACAACAAAAACTAAAAACTCACTGGATGGAGTCAAGAACTAAATGGAGATGAAAGAGGAAAGAGTCAGTAAATGTGAACATAGATCAATAGAAAGTATCCAATCTAAAGAAAGATTGAAAGAAAAATGAACAGAGTTTTGGGGATCTGTGAGACAACACCAAAATGTTGTTCAATATCACTGACGTCCCAGAAGGATAATAGAAGGAGTATGGTTAAGAAAAACTGTTTTAAGAAATAATGACTGAATACTTTTACAAATCTGACCAAAGACATAAACTTAGAGATTTATGATGTTCAGTGAAACCTAAATAGGATAAATGCAAAGAAATCCATGCCCAGAAACACCCTAATCAAACTCCTGAAAACAAATGACAAGCAAAAAATCTTGAAAGCGCCCCCGCCAAATGAAACATTGCTTGCATATACAGAGACAATTTGAATGGCAGCAGATTTCTTATCAAAATCCAGAGAGCAGTAGTCTGAAAGCAGTAGGGCATTTTTAAAGTGCTGAAAGAAAACTGTCAACTGAGAATTCTTTATCCAGTGAAATTATCCTTCAGGAATGGAGGAAAAAAAGATATTCTTAGATGAAGGAAAACTAGAGAATTTGTTGCCAGCAGCAATACTCTTAAAGAAAGGCAAAACAGAGTTATCCAGATTAAATAAAAATGTCACTGCAGGGCAACTTGGAATGTCAGCAATGAAGCAAGAGGAACAGAAACAGTAAATGTAAGGGTAAACATAACAGACAAATATCCCCTCTTAGCTTTTTAAATTATGTATGATGATTAAAAGCAAATATTATAACAGTCTGATAGGGTTTTCAATATATGTAGATGTAATACATATTACAACTACAACACAAAGAGGGGACGGTAAAAGGACCTATAAGGTAGTAAAGTTCCAATATTCCACTTGAAGTGTAAAATATTAATTCTAAGTGCACTGTAAAAAGTTAACTAGGTATATTTTAATCCTTAGATCAACCAATAATAAAAAATTACAAAGAGATATAGTAAAATACTCAACATACAAACTAAAATGGAATACTAAAACATAAATATTCTAATAATTCAACAGAAGGCAGGAAAGGGAAAGAATGAAAAAACAAAAGGAACGAATAGGAAAACATGATATCATTGTAGCCTAAATCCAAAAATATCAATAATTATATTTAATTTAAATTGTCTGAACACACCAATTAAAAACCAAGGTTTTCATAATAAATTTTTAAAATCCCAGACCCAGCTACATGGTATCTACAAGAAACTCTCTCTATATACATGTTTAAACATGTACTATGCAAACACTAACCACTAACCAGAATGATATAGAAGAACTGAACAAAATCATCAATCAACTGGATTTAGTTGACATTTGTAGGACACTCCACCCAACAACAGCAGAATACATATTCTTTTGAAGTACACATGGAACATTCTCAAGATTGGCCATCTCTTGGTCATAAAAACATCTTAACAAATTCAAGGGAATTGAATTATACAAAGTATATTGTCTGATCATTAGGGAATTAAACTAGAAATCAATAACAGAACGATAACTGAAAAATCTCCAAATACTTGGAAATTAAAAAACATACTTTTTTTTGTTGAAGTATAGTTGATTTACAATATTATTAGTTTCAGGTGTACAGCATAATGATTTACTATTTTTACAGATCATTTTCTTTATCCATTCATCTGTTAATGGACACTTGGGTTGCTTCCATATCTTATCTATTGTAAACAGTGCTGCTATAAACATTGGGGTGCATGTATCTTCGAATCAGTGTTTTTGTTTTGGTAGTTACATTAATCTGTATGTGTAAAAACGCACAGAAGTGTAGACCAAAAAAAAAAAAAGTCAATTTTGCTGTATGCAAACTTTAAAATAATAATAAATGAATCTGAATATCTTACTTCATTTGTTCATAATTCAATGTGTGACACTGGAAACAAACTGTAGCCATTTTAATGCATCAATTTCCCTAGCTTACAGTTCTAAAAAATTATTTTGTATTGTTGTACTTATAGGATTAATGAGATAATGTTTGTGAAATGCTTTGAGCTCCTTAAAAGGAAGTTGCTACGCAAATATAAAGTGTTGCTATATCATTACCCAGGCACTATTTTTTTCTTTTGCTTATATGATGTTTATGATCATCTTCATTTTTCACATTATTTTTAATGACTTGTAACAATAAAATGTGGTAGCCAAGATACAAAATGAAACACATGTGTTAATGAGGCTAAAACTTTGTAATTAGAATTTGAAATATCAGTCTGTCTAAAGATAATTGGCTCTAATGATTATTTCTCTATGTACACAAGCCACAGTTTTATGATGTCCAAGTGTGGCTTATTCTGCAGATTTGCCTACAGAGCATACTTCAAGTCACTATCTCCTCTGAGATGTTCTTAGTTTATCTGGGTGCCTGAATAGAGGGAATTAAGAATGAAGAAAAAATTCACATCTGATGGAAAAAGAGTACTCTGTCTTCGAAAGGGAGTAATGAAAGTGTAGTCAGTTTAATTTTAGACTCTGCTCGTATTACTTATTTTTTTTTTTAAAAAAAGCCTTTTAATCTCATTATGAACATAAGCATGACTTAATATTTAAATTCTTGGACCCCAAACAGAATTTTTATTTTACTTTCTTAAGTGTAAAATAGGGATTCCACAATTCCCTTTGACAAAATAACCAATAGCTTCCTATCTATTTTGGGACAAAGTGTGAATTCTTCTTCTTAGTTTTTGAGGCCTTTGTTAGTATTGCTCTAGTTAACCTGGACAATGTTATTTCCTGGATCTACCTCCATATTAACCCTCTACTTCATCAAGAGCTTTTGCCTTGTTCAATTCATTCTTACTTCTTTATCCTTACTCAAGTGATTCCTCTGCTCCTCTGCCTCCATCTAGAGGGCTGAAATCACCCACAATGAATCCAGGTTTTTGGAGATTTTGCAGGAGACCTATATATATAGGTCACATTCAGGTATTTGCTTCTAATAACCCATGTCTCTATGGAAGGTAGTGGAATGCAGTAGTCAACCAATACGAGACAGTTATCTACCTTCAAGAGTGGAGACAAAATTATGAGAGAAAAGAAAAATAATCTATTTGGATCTCCTTGCAAATTGAGATCACTAAGTGTCCAAAGCTCAAGTAAAGCGTAACCTCAGTTCTCAGACCAAAACAGGCTGAATATTTCAAAAGGAAAAGATCCAAGGGTTTTAGGTCTATTCAAAAATAGTATAAAACATGAAGATCCTTTCATTTCCCAGAAAAAATAAATCTTAATTCAAAATCTTACCATTTCATTCAAGGTACAGAAAGAAGTTTTGAGGCAAATGTTCACGCTTTTCAGCAGAAAGTAGCTGGTAGCCCAGATTCATTTAAAGAAACCGTCACTGTCGAAAGTCCCTAGACACAATCTATGACACAAATGAGGTCCAGGGAAGGATGTGACTTTTCCTCTTTCAAAACAGAATTTGCCCCCAGAGAATTAGAAAACATATGCATCACTGACATCTTGTTGACATTCAACTTAAACCATGCTTTCATGAAATCTATGAATTAGAAGGTAAGTTAGAAGTCAGCTTGCCCAGCTTCTTGTCTTGCTATAGAAACAAGAAATGAACTTCAAAGAGGTGAAAATTGTTTCTGTCTAAGCCCTGACATTCATATATGTGGTTCAGAAATCTGTGGAATACATGGAATTCTTACTGAATAGTACTTTATTAATTTTTAGATCCCACAGCTTTTGTAACACTAAGTAATTTGAATTCATCTTATAGGTAACTGCAGCAGAGTCTTTGAAGATTTCAGAACATACGAGTACAATGATTAAAGCAATTTGGGGGACGGTAAATCTAGCAGAGGTGTGTAGAGTAGATGATACGGAGAGGAATCTGAAGGAGAAGATTTCACTTAGAAAACATTACATTGCAGCTGATTTGAAAGTAAATTGATAATAGTGATTTTTAGATGTGTTGAATTTAAGTCATGGGGTGGGAACCTCTAGATAGATATAGATTATGGAGATTATCTATAGATTTATAGAGAGATGTAACTAGAATGTTGAGAGTTTGACGTGGTCAATATGGATCTGGGAATGTTAGCTAAAGTAACAGTTGAATTCATGCAAATAAGTCATATCAAGAGAAGAAAATATTGAAAGAGAAAAATAATAAAACCTTGGGAAATGCAGATAGAGGTAGGAGAGAGGAGGAAGTTAACATCTGTTGAGCTGTAACATATGTCAGCAATTTGGCTAAGAAATTTAAATACTTATCTTAGTTATCCTACCTGCACTCTGAAACATACATCATTGCCATTCTACTTTTGAGTAGACAGAGAGACTTTAGAGGAACTTGTCTAAATTCACTAAACAAGGAATGGAGTTGGGATTTGGATCCATGCTTCTTAAGCTTCAGAATTCAGGCCTTTCCCGTAGCCCATCAAAACACATGGAGGCAGGACACCAGAGATGGAAGTTAGAGGGAATATGGGCAGTAACCACAACTGTCTTTTCATCTGCTATATTCCCAGCACATAGAAAGTGGTCGAAAATAGTTGTTGAATGACGAAAGAATAATAATTATCACCGATTGATGGTTTTATTGATGTCTCAGATCAAGCATGCACTGAAGAGTTTTATATGCATTATCCTGTTTAATCTCTCAAAATACCCCTATAAGAGATTACAATGCTTTCATGGTCACCCAGAATTCAAGACAAAGTTAGTCTGTCTCTTCATTTGGGTTTCTAACCTCTATTCTATCTTGAGAAAATCCATCAATTTTGAGTTTAAAGCCACTAATGACTCATGTGAGAAGAGATTCATTATGACAAAAATGAAGATTTTATTCCATGGAATATAAATACAGAAGCCAAAGGAAAAGAAGTGAGGAATTTTCCAGAGAAATAAGAGACAGTAATTAGATGTTTGCTAGAAGAAGGAAGGTCCCACTTGATTTGTTTAGGTTTTGTTGGAGGTGGGAAGCTGAACTTGTTTTAAGTCAAAAGATAATTTGTTGGTGGATACCAAACAGGGCAAGGTTAACTGGGGGCTGCGTTCTGTCTGAAAAAAGGCAAGAAGGAATCAGAAGAGTTCAGGTAGGAGGGTTACTCAGCCTTTGAGTAGATTTAAAAAAAATTCTTTCTCTGAACCTGCAAGAAAAGTTCAGAGCTGGGAGAAAGAAAAACAAGTCAAACCAAAGGGACAAAGGAGCAAAGAAGCTGGAGGTGCTGAGGAGAACATGCAAAATAGCTACCACTAGTGCCAACTCTTTGTCTTTCGAAAAACAATTTGGAACATTCTCCTCAAGCAGCAACAGCTGAGGTTAGTGTTAAGGGTTTGAAGGTTCATGCAGGCCACACCCACACCCACTCATCCCTTATTGTGGAGATAGGGAATGTTTTTATCCACTTGAGTACCGGGAGTCATGTTGTTCAGACACTCAGAGCCTAAATAAGGGAGAAATAGATTAAGTGAAAATTTTAAATGAGACATTTCAATTTCACATATAATTGAAATTTAATTACCTGATAGTTTATTTGCTCATCATAAGAAGTCTGAATAAATGTGAAAAATTTGGATTCTCTGAATATTTTCTCTTAATGTATCTCTTTTTTTATTTATAATAGATTATATATGTTTTCAGGGTGTTTGTTTAAAGTCCTATGGACATTCTTAAAGTGAGGTTAATATTATTAACTCTGAAGACTTTCATAATAGGGGAGTGAGAAGCTCAGCAAATCTTTTCCCAAAGAGCAATACACCTAGCAAATTTTCCCAAAACAACCATTTTAGGACTGTGGAAATTGGCCAAGGGCATACAATGAACTGATAAGCATTTATTCAGGAAAAACTAACCAACCCTTACTAAGAACAGTGGGAGTCTGTGGCCTTTTAGCTTGCTTCCCTTCTCCCCTCTCCCCTTGACTCTGTGGCAAGGGAGTTCTACCAGGGTGGGGAAGGCTGGGAAAAACCAGGGGTCTTACGGACAGCAGATGGCTGACTTGATTTGGAGCAGAGCATGGAAAACCCATTTCTAGAGTTATTGTCAAAAACAATAGCAATCTCATCATGAACAAACATGGAAGGACAACATTACAGCTATCCTGAGGTTGCAATACAGATTGGGATAATGAACAGATTGGTAGAACAGCCAGAAATTTACTAGGAAGATACAGAGGAGGTTTTCACATATCCCTCGTGGCTCAAAAGCTACATGTATGTACAAAGGTGTATACACACAGAAGAGTCTGAGCCTTAGGCATCTACTTTTCACCTGATTGAGTGAAAGAACTTGCACACAGAGAGAGTAAAAGCATCTCAGGGAAAGAAACTTATTAACTGATTGAACCTAACCCACACTTTGATTCACCAACAAAGGATAGAAGTCTAACTGGCTCAAGGTGCTTAAACACAATCTCTGAACTATCACTGACCACTAACCTATGCTGTCCTAGATGTGGCATCTAGGAGGCCAGTCTTAGAAATAAAAATAAAAGTAAACAAACGGGGCTTCCCTGGTGGCGCAGTGGTTGAGAATCTGCCTGCCAATGCAGGGGACACGGGTTCGAGCCCTGGTCTGGGAAGATCCCACATGCCGCGGAGCAGCTGGGCCTGTGAGCCACAATTACTGAGCCTGCGTGTCTGGAGCCTGTGCTCCACAACAAGAGAGGCTGCAATAGTGAGAGGCCCGCGCACCGCGATGAAGAGCGGCCCCCGCTTGCCACAACTAGAGAAAGCCCTCGCACAGCAACGAAAGACCCAACACAGCCATAAATAAATAAATAAACAAAAAAAATTTCTAAACTCAGTAACATGCCATTGATATTAGGTTTGCATTACTATCAGTATCAGTGCTGATCTCTGTGAAGTTTCCAGAAGATTCATTGACAATATACCACCGTTCAAATTAAAAAAAAAAAAAAAGTAAACAAACTAAAACTGAGCAGAGACATAAGCAGCTGCGTACTTCAGGGAAGACAGTATCTAGAGTATTAATCCTGATAAGTTACTGAACAAACAAAAGCAACAACAATAACTAGGATGGGGAGGATAAGAGATGAGACACAATACAGAGTTGCTACAATATGTTAGTTAAAATACATAATTTTGACATGAAAAGAAACAGGAAAGTGTGATGCATACACAGGATAAAAAAGCATTCAATGGAAACTGTCTCTGGTGGGGTAGAGGATGGGAGAGAGGGCCCAGAAATTGGACTTAACAATGGCTTCAAAGTAGCTATTACAAACATGTTCAAAGAACTCAGGGAAACCACATTTAAAGAATTGGAGGAAAGTATGATAATGACTCACCTAATAGAAAATACTTTTTAGAAAGATGAGCATAATAAAAAATAACCAGAGAGAAAATTTACATTTGGAAAAAAAGTAAAATAAAAAACTCACTGGAGAGGCTCAACATCAGATTTGATTTGGCAAAAGAAAGAATAAGTGAACTTGAAGATAAATCAATACAGATTATCCAATCTGAAGAACAGAAAGAAAATGAAAACAAAAACAAAACAAAACAAAAACACAGCCTCAGAGACCTGTAAAACTCACCAAGCACACCAACTTATATGTAATGAGAGTCCCAGACAGAAAGGAGAGAGATAGAAGGGCAGAAAAGTATTTGAAGAAACAATGGTCTGAGTTTTCCCAATTGTATGAAAAAAATTATCTACACATCTAAGAAGCATAAGCTCAAACAGGATAAAAACAAAGAAATCCACACCTAGATACATGATCTTAAACTGCTGAAAGACAAAGAGAAAATACTGAAAGCAGAAAGAGAAAAATAATTCATCACATATAAGGGAACCACAATACAATTAAAGGTGACTTCTCATCAGAAACAATAGAGGCTAAAAAGCAGTAGGATGAAAGAAAAAAACAAAAAACAAAAAACCCCGTGAACCAAGATTTCTATATCCAGCAAAACTTTCCTTCAAAAATAAATGTGAAATAAAGGCGTTCACAAGATATGCAAAGACTGAGAGAACTTGTTGTTAGCAGACATGTCTTATAGAAATCCTCAGGAAAGTCATTCAGGCAGAAAGGAGATGACTCTAGATAGTACCCTGAATTCACATGAAGAAATAAAGAGCAATGGAAAAGGTAGGTAAATATAAAAGATGGTGTATTTTTTCACCTTTCTTCTCTGAACTGATTTAAAGGATAATTGTATAAAGTGATAATTACAAAAAATTGGGTTATAACATATAAATCTATAACATATATGATAATAACATCACAAATAAGGGTGGAGGGAATGGAGCTATATTGGAGCACAGTTTGTATATTTCACCAGAATTAAGTTATTACTGATGTGAAGTAGACTGTGAAAAGAACAGATGCATATTATAATCTCTAGAGAAATCACTAAAAAATAACTTAAGAATAGTAAGAAACCAACAAAAGAATTAAAATGTTACATTAATAATATCTATCTAACAAAAAAGAAGGTAATTAAAGAGGAGCAGGGGAACAAAAAAGACATGAGACGTATGTCAAATGCATGGTAAAAGGATAAACAGGAGTTAACAAGGCAAGAGGGTAGGGTGGAGAGGACACCCCACATTGTCTGAGTGTTTCAGACAATGTGAAAAGACTGAGATCAAAGAGCCCGTTCCCTTTTGGCAACTAAAAGCAGTTGGCCCTTCTCCATGGGCCTCAGTGTATCTTCAGATGAACCAGTATTTGGTTCCTTAAAACAGGTCTAAACAGACAGTATGTAAAATGTAATCACTTCATAGAGGTAGTCAAACTTAACACTGACTGGATAATGGATGCACAGAGGAGACAGATGGCTTTCTTATTCTCACTGCTGTACTTACTGTACACATTCAGTACAATGGCTGACCATGTATTTTTTAAAAAAGTCTCCATGAGAGTGAGTTTTCACTAAACTCAAAGATTCTTTAGGGCTAATGGACAAATCGAAAGCATCACTGATCAAAATATTTTTCTAAGCACTGTCCTCTTGCTCAGGCCAGAAGCAAGAATAGTGGGAGTTTGCTCTACTGGTTCTGGATATGTAGAGATCAGCAAATTTATGACATCTTGAATAGACTGATAATGTCATTTAAGGAATATCGTCACTGCAACAATGACAGAGGACACATCCTCCCTAAATCATGTGTCAGTCATTTCTCTTATCTTTGTCAGAATCAGAAGATTCTTCTGTATCAAAAATGTTGCTCTGCCTCTTGTATTAAATACAGACTACTGCCCATGTCATTGAACACAATGATATACCACTGATGTGAAGTGTGGACAACTGCACTGATGATATTTAGCATAAAAAGTGGGTGCTGGTTCAGTGAAATTGGATTCTTTGCAGCATCAACTGATATTTTGGATGGAAGAAAGTGGCATGACTTTCAGTGGCCCACTTTTTTTCTGAACATTAGCAGTTACTTACTCTTTCCTGTGCTTGAATAAGTTGTGTCAGTAGCATGGCCACACAGATATCCTTTTGACATGCTAACTCTGAATGTAACAGAAAGAGTAATGTTTGTTACAAACTGCTGGAATAGTTGGTAAGGCTGCCCCCCAAAAGGCTGAAACCATTATTCCTCCATAATATTTTCTACTATTGTCTACTTCATTCCTGAACTTACTTCTTCCCTTGAGTTCCATAATATTACTTCATGTAATTCTATCTTTAAATATTCCTTTCCAATTTTCCTTTTATTCTGATTGAACCATTCATGTTGATATTTCTCAGGTTTGTGTCCTATGATCATTCTTTCTCATTCTACCCCCAAGGACCTGAGTCATTCTAATCAACTTGCGGTGAGTTATTGACTCCCAAATCTGTACCTTCAACTCCAGAATTCTTCCCTAAACTCTACACACATATCTAAATATCTTCAGGATATCTCAAACTTGATGTCTAACAGGAACTTTATATTCAACATGTTCAAATGTGAACTTACCCTTTCTAAGGCTGTAACTCCTTTTGATTAATAGTTCCATCATTCATCTGAGCTAAAACCTAGGATTCACTCTGGACTCCTTTAAATTCCACATTCAACCAGTAACCAAGTCCACTGATTCCACCCATCAACATCTCTTATATATACCTCTCCACCTAGTTTCCTATTTACTCCTGCCTTAGTTCATGCCCTCATTATCCCCGATGTGTTATTACAATAGTTTACCTGGTCTTTTGGCTCACCCCTGCCCTGGCTTCAATCCAGACTCTGTCTTGCTGGCAGAGTGAACTTGTTGATGTTGATTATTCTTCTGCTTAAAAAGTTTGAATGATTTCCTCAGACTTAACACAGAAAAAATTCCAAATCCCTTAAAATAATACAAAATAGTAATTAACCATTGGAAAGATCAACTATTTTCCTCCCATCCCTCCAAGTGCAAATATTGTCTGTTGTCTTAACATAATTATGTAACATATTCAAGTGGCTTACAACACATAAAATTCTTCCAAACCTTTATTACAATTTTTTTCTGTTATATAGTAACAGTAATACATGATAATTCACTGTCATCCTGCTACAAAGAAAAACAGCCCACAATTATCCACTACACACACCTGAAGTCTGTTAAGCCCAATACTAGTTTTGTCTTCCCCAGGCTATAGAACTTTACTTAAGTTGGCTTTCTCTTTAGGAATTTTCCAGTATTGATGTGTTATTATATTTCACCTCAGAATCTTCTTATTTAGAAAGAAATTATTAGAGCCATTATTCTAATAAATCAGGAAGCTACATTGAGATTGCTGTTTGTAATATTCTTATGTCTCCAAGTATTCTGTTTGGCTTTGGTCATTCTTCTCCTTTCTATTGGAAACTAGATGACATGCAAGATAGAAAGGTTTCAGTACACTTGGAAACATACTTTTGTGGCTGCAGACTAGACAAAGCTAAGTTCTAGGTCAGGAGACTTTTTCTGGTGTTTTTGAGCAGATACCCCTGCTCCTACTTGGCCAGAGAACAAGCAAGGATCACAAATGAAAATAATTCAGTCGGATGGACACATATTTTGCCAAGAATATTTATTTGTTATTGTTGAAAAATACACAAAGGCAAAAGGTTGCTTAGCTGCTGATTTTCCATAGTACAGCAGGGTATTGTAAGAAAGGGGGAAATATACCTGTTCTATACATGGCAGTTACATTTCTAAGGCATTCAGGCTTAAAAAATAGTAGGTGCACCTAGTCCCATTTACTTGAGTTTAAATATACTGAGGCACACCAGGCAGGCAAAGGATTTGAAACTATACAGTAAAGCTCTTTCATGCATTTGTGTCTTAGGATTGCATATCCATACCCCCGACCCCCCATCATTCATTTTTTCCACATGAGTTTTGGAGTTGTTCATAGAACACTGGTAATAATCTACTCTTCAAGAGTTTGCTTATAGTGACAACACCAATGGGACACACAGAACAGAACTACTTCATGGACAGGTTCTGTAGACTCTTACCAAATTGAGGCTCCAGTAAGAAAAACACCGATTTGCAAAGGCACAGTGGAGACAGGTTTAATGCATTAAATATAACATGAATCATTCACAATAACAAGTTTAGTGTTTCAGGGAACTTTTGTTAATACAACACAGTTGGTCACACAAAATACAAATGCTTCTGTTGATCTGTCTTGGCAACTCAGATACATCAACAGTGCTAACAGTTTAACAGCTTTGTTCTCATCTGACAGAAAATAATGGCAGTTCTGCAAGGCAAATGTTAAACCTGACCGTATGTATTTATTAATTCCACAGTGTTTTGACAGATTATAGGGGATGGAACTCAGAGGATGCTGACACGCTCACTGAGGGCTTTCATCTCTGTTTCTTCGGTCTCAGGACTGTCACTGTGGCCAGTGCTTGGATCGATCAGGTGTGTGGGGTACTGCAGCCCCTGCTCGCCTGCGTACTGCTCCCACCTTGAGTCATCACTCTCATGGGTGATGTAGCGTTCCCCGATTTTGCATTCCAGCTCTCGTAAATCTAACCAGGTCTGATAATCCTGAGGAAGAAATTGCAAAATATTACCACAGATATGATTAAAACTCATTAAAACACTCTTTCATATGTTGTCAGCTCCCACAACATACACGTTACCCTATTTTCTTCCATTCCCACCGTGCTATGTCTTTCATCAGGCACCCTGAGGTCACAGCATCAGCACCAAAGCCATCCTATTTACCTAAACTTTGCAAATGCATACTGTTTATAGGATATCGGGCATCAGAAGGTGGGCAATTAATATTTGCAGTCAAGCAAAGCAGAATGTTGGTATTCCTTTGGAATTTAATGCCTACAAATAATCCTTCAGTATTTCAGAGGATCGTTTTTCTAAACTTCTAAGTTCAATGTGAAAATAAAATATTTAAGAGAGAACAAACACATGCATATGCTTTATATCTACCATGCATTTCTTTTACAAGTATTGCCTTGGATTTAAATATATAGCTTCCAAACAAGTACAGTGCATGACCAGGTGGGCATCTACTTGGATATTTATCAGGATTACACATACAGATGCTTTTGAAATCTGGTCCTTGGAGTTTCATTATGACCCTTTTTTTTTGTCTTTCGTTTTTGGTGTGTGTGTGTGTGTATGTGTGTGGTATGGTGTGTTTCTCCCTTATCCAATTTTCCTGGTAGAGAGAGAGGTTTAGAAATACTAAATTGTTATTAAATCCTATGAAGTTGCATGCATTTTGGCAAACAAACTGGTATTATAATTATACTTTAAAAAATATGACAAAAGATTTTTATATACAGTATCAGAATCTTAAATATTTAGAAGCTTATTCAACTGAGAAAACATCCAGTGATTGATTTTTACCTGTAGCCAAGGGTGACTCAAGGTCTTATCCACGCTATAGCGCTTTCTCATTTTTACTTGCAGCAAGTTATTGATAAGATCAATGGCTGAAAAAAATTTTTATTGGTAAAAATAGATGACATATCTGGAACATATGCATAATTCATTTATAGTTTATTCCACATCTGCTATTTCACACAGTTAAATGCAACACAGTGATAATAGACACTAGAACTTGAAGAAAATGCCCCTTGAGAATTCTAAAACCTTGGCCTTAATTTTATTTTAGATGTGAAAAAATGAAATTGCAAATAATTGTAGAGGAAGGAGTATGAGTCCTTTGTGAGTATGATGTGAATTTCTCTTAGTCTAGTTTCTAATACATTTTTCTGAAGTAGGAGTTTTGTTCAAATATACATCCTTTAAATATGTGTTGCACTAATGGCAGGATAAAACTAATATTTAAAAGAAAGCATTTACTAATTTTGTTACAAAATGTGTTTAAAGTTTGAATACACATAATGGGCTCCGTAGTCTTGAATTAAGCGACAGACATCTGGACACCACATTTAAAAGGAAGAAAATAAAGCATAACATAGGCCATGACTCATGATAAACTTAGAGCCTAAAAACCAATGGCCCAGTGGTGAAACACTTTTGTCTCTTTCTCTTTACTTTTAAAAATAACCCATGAATTGGAATTATATCAGCCTTCATTGCTTTCATGGGGAAGACAGGTAATCAACTTGTCTAACAAGAATTCTTCTAAGAGGTTAGAATCACAAACCATCCAGCCTCATACTCTGCCTCTGACTGGGACTTCAACAGAGTGTAATTTAGGAAAAAAAGTGATTCTTCTAGTTATCTAGTCTACAAAGCATCTTACCCAGAGTACCATGTAACCGAGTTCTCACTCACCTTTCTGAAAACTATTATTTTCAGCCTATACCATTAATTGTCCACTATTTATTAAATTCATTACCTCATGCTTCCCATTCATTCTTGTAATGACTTCCCATTTCTTTCTTTCCTGTTAGCATTTTCTTCCCAAAAAGAACTTAGTGAAATCTGCCAAACTAATGAAAGCATTCACATTCCACCAAAGAGTCCATTCCCTCCCTTAATCAATCCTGGTCATTAAGTTTCTTGAGAGATGGATCTTTCTATCAAAAACCTTAGACAGGTATCTGATAAAGATGCAAATTAACTCCCCAACTTCCTCAACCATCAAGTCCTGAATGAGGGGGCTTTGACTCCATTGTTTAGTCTACATCAGTCTGTGTGGATCTGAAAATACAGTGTCACAGGAGTCCTGAGGCCACCTGGAACAAAGATCACTTTATTCCATCAGAATGAATCAGAATCCTTCTCGTTATCAGGCAAAGAGAAGTGATTTTTACAGGCTTTTGGTAATCTAGAATTGTATCACTTTGATACTAATATTCCAAGTATTTGCCTGCATGGGAGGACTGTAGAATCAAACATCCAAGAATTGCTTGATTGGAGAAAGTAAATGCAATAGCACATATTTAAATGCTGTCTATGCCCTTACACCCTTGCCTTCGCTAGGATACCTTAGGAAACACAGTATTTAGTACAATTTCAAATTCCAAGCATGTGTTCTCAGAGAGCTTTTGAAAGTATAGTTCTCTCAGTGAACTGTGTATTGGGCATGGGCTTTAAAACATCCATTCACATGATTTACTCACTGGTGTGTAAAGTGCACCTTCCATTCTTGCTGCTGTGAAGTCACACAGCAAAAATGGAGAATAAGGGGAGACGGGAGAATGCATGTGCTACCGTAAGCATGCTGCAGCATTATGCTTCCCCAGACACTGCAGGGAATAAAGACATGTTATTAATTCACTCCTTCTGCTTTGAATTCTATAATTAGGAAGGTAGGAGTACAGCAACTTGACAAAAAGTCTGGTTTGTGCCCAAATGGGCCCCAACAGTGAATCACACTGCCTAATGGGGAAGGAAGTACGGCCAGGGGAGAAACTAGATGTGTCTGAAGGGAATGGAATATGTGAAGATGAAAAAATTGCTCTGCTGAATGAAGCATATAATCACAAGTCTCACTACAGCCGCAGTACACAGCTGACCTGAATAAGCACAGCAAGCCAATGACAAGTACCTCCGAGAGAAAATAGTTTAGGACCTAAGGAGAGAATTAGTGGGAGAGTGTGTGTGTGTGTGTGTGTGTGTGTGTGTGTGTGTGTATCTGTGTATTTATAAATATATTTCATGGCTCTTGATAGCAGAAAACAGAAATAATTAACTATTAAATGTTGGACACTGTAGTTAAATATTGGGAACCTGGTGTTACTGAGAATATAGGTTCATCGTAGTGTTTGAGAGTTCCATTCTACTGGTCACTGTTTCTGGAACTCCTAAAACATCCTTTTCATTAATCAAGTCTCATACAACCCAGCATTAAATATACCATCCAAAATGCCTTTCACTAAGTTCACTTTTAAAAAGAGATTCTACTGTTTTTTTTTTGTTTGTTTTTACAATATTCTCTTTATTGACCATGTCTATCGCATATACGTATCATTCATTTATCTGTTCATTCACCAAATATTCCTTACGGAATTACTGTTGGCAATGGCACTGGGAATAAAAAAGGTAATGATAAAGCCCTGAAAAGCTCCCAATCTAATTGCAAAGGCAAAATATGCACACGCACACGCACGCACACACACACACACACACACATATAACATGACAAAATGCACCATTTAAAATCTTTGACCTTTAATTAATATCCTACTCAAAGAAAGAAAATGCTTTCTTTAGCACTCCCTAAATATAACTAGCTAGGGTCCTAGTGACTAACTGCAGTAGTCCAATCTATTTCATATCTCAACGGTGTTGCAGGATACCAGTGACAAGAATTCTTTTCTCCTATGTTGTGCCCAAAGTTGTCTTTTTATAACTTAGCCACATTAATCCTATTTATGTTCTAGATGCAGTGGAGAACTTGACTATTCTATACAACAGCTCTTTAAGTTCTGGGGACAGTGATTCACCTTAACCTCGCCTTCTGTGGTTCCGTTAGCTTCTTCACTCTCCCTGTGCACCCTTATTTCTATGTTCACTAGCTCTTTTTCAATGTTCCTGTTCACAATGGACCAGAATTTTCCTCACAATTAACTGACAACTTAATTGTGATATTATTCATATAGCCTAGGATGGAAGGTTTTCCTTTTTTTAAAAAATTTCATATTCATATTCTTAGGTACTCCTAACAAACATATGAAAGCAGTTACTATTTTAATCTCTATTTTATATAAAAGGAAAAACTGAAACTTCAAAAGGTCATATAACTTGGTCGAAGTCAGACAGTTTCCAGGTAACAGTTGAGGTTGAAACCCAGGGTAACTGGCTCCAAAGCCCGTGCTCTTAAATATTACGGCATGCAGTAGCCACATCATACCATTAACTCATTATTATTAACCAATAATAATCTCAAAAACTAATTAAATTTAGAAAATTTCCAATAATGAACATTAAATTCTTCTTAGTCATGTTTCCACCATACTTTTATGTACATAAATGCCTGGATCGATCTATCTATCTATCTATCTATCTATCTATCTATCTATCTATCTATCTATCTTTGTGACCTTAGCTCAACATTTCAGCATTCAAAGACTATTCTGAATGTGATGTGATCTTCTCCTATCGAAGGGACTAATCTTCTAGCTTTCCACCACTTCCAAACTGAGTAAGCCTATCTGCTATGTATTAATCAAATTACTAGGAACCTTTTTTCAGGATAAGGCTTAAACATAGGACTTGATGACTCTCCAAAAGATTACACGCCCAACTGCCATGCCTACTAATTATTCTTTGAACACACTCATAAATGAGCAATGTTTCCTCCTAGGAGTATCCCATTCAGTCCATATGTTATCATCTTCTCCAAAGGCTGCTGTGGGAGATGTTTTTCTAATGTTTTATTATAGTTAAGAAACATCAGTCCTTGGTATTACTCATTCTACCTATCTGGCAATCCTATTGAAAAAGAATGCAATTATTCTGGAGTAACAGATTCTAAGTAAACTAATATTGACTAGTATTGGTTTTTAGTCATTTCCTTCTCAGTACCAGGATTTGTTTCTAAATATTTGCAAACTATTCATTTAATCATTCATTCTAGGATTTTGACAAGGACAAATATTAAGCTTCTTCTTGAATGATTACAGAATCCATTCTTTCCCCCTTTTAGAAATTCAGAAAACTCTGGCCTGTCTTAAGTATTCTGGTATCTCTCTCATTTTATCCATGATTTACTAACTACCCACAATGGCTCTAGGAGCACCTCTGTTAGCCTCTTCAGTATGCAGTAAGTCCTGTTCTGAACATCAGTCATAGTTTATAGCTGCCATTGAGTGTACTCTTGTGATACCACTATTTGCCCCCTAGGTACTAGCTCCCAGCTGAGACTGCTATGGGTAACCCTCAAATGTAAAGGATCCAAGTTAAGGGAAGAAGGAAGCCAATAGCAAAGGAGCAAAAAGACGAGTAAAACTGGAGTAGCTACAGCAGTCCCTAGAGAGTCAACAATCAGGAAAAAATTCCAAATGGGATCTCAACTCCAGTTCCAAAACTCAAATCAAGACTCAGAATTCTGACCTAGAGGGAATCTGACAGGGTTTGTCTTTGAAACTGCAGCGTGGCTGGGGGTGGAGAAGGAGAGACAATGGGAAAGACAGATACAAAACTGGGCCATTCTGTGAACTTCTTTCAAAAACAAAGCAAAGGAGAAAGGGACCGTGGTCTGGCTGTGGGAAATAGGAAGTAAGGAAGGGGACTGCAGCAGAATGGGAAGTCAGAAGGAAAGGTGACATGCTGGCATGTCAGCAGAACAGGATACTAGCACCCAAGGCGGAAGCTAGAAGGATACAGAAACTCCAGGTTCCCCGGAGCACCAGGAAGATCTGGAGCCCCAGGATAAAGAGATATTTGGGGAAGCAGAGAACGCCTCAAATTCCTGGTACCCCATACTTCCTTCCATAAATACAGCAAAAGGTACATATCCCAATACCTGCCTTTCATGAGGTTAAGGTTTATTGCTACACAGTGCTGGATTCTCCACAGTTTGGGGCAATAAGCAGATGTAATTTAAAACAGCTGTCGTTGTACCTAGGGCCAAAGCTGTGCAGGAAAATCCTCCATTCTCTGAGTTATATTTTTTGTTTCACACCCTCCTTCCCTTATTCTCTCAATTTGAAGAGCCACCTCCCCACCTCCAAAGAAAACAGGAGCAAAATAGGCAGTGGCTGGTTCCTCCTTCTTTTTGCAGTAAATATGATGTCAACTTTTTCAGGGAGTGGTAGGATTATTTTCTGATTCTACTTGCCCATTTACTCTGAGAGTTAGCCTTTCTAATATTATTCTGAGAGTTCTGTTCTCTTATTCATCCTAAAACTCAATCCCTTCCTTCCATATTTTTAATAAATTGTCTTAAGGCTGAGCTCTCTGAACACCTCAAATAGCTACATCCGGGCAATGTGAGAAGTCTTTCCTTTTTCTTTCTTATTGGAAAATTTTAAACAATTGTATGGTTCAGATTTTTATTTTAAAGAATCCCCTCTCTCATAAGCACAGAGTTTTGTGTTTTCTAAAACGTCTCTAGCCATGGATTCATATTAATGTTTCCTATAAATTAAAATAAGAGCAAAGAAAATCTGTTTTATGACGCCTAATGTTTCTTTTTTGCTACAACAAATTCTTGGCTAACAAAGTTACTTTCCCCCTAACTTCCTGTACAGCAATTTCTCTTGTTGCCCCATCTGTTGAGAGACTGAAATGTCAGGAAAGCGAAGAGAAAATTTTATCAAACTTTTTTTTTTTTTTTTTTTTTACCAGAATGGGACTTTCAGCAGATGCTGGGATAGCTGAAGTTCTGTGTAAGTATATCTGAACAAAAACAAAATTAGATGGTATACGCAGGTGCTGAAGGGCTTTATGTTTTAATATGAAAAGAAGCGTTCCATCGGTGTTAATTGTATGGATTCTATTTTCTTAGGGTGTCAAAATTCAGAATCATCTTTGAAATTGTGGAAACTATATTGCAGTCATTCTCCATTTCAAAGCAAATACTATGTGTAGGGACAATAGGTTCTGAGTATGCAGAAGGGACACTGGCATGTGTCATAGCTATGGCTAAACTAAACAGCATCCAAAGCTTGGAGAAAATCCTACAGAAAGAATGGAACTGGACATATCTGAAGACATAATAGGACCCTCAGGTCACACCTCTCAGTCATCTTCCATTTTTCATCTTTTTTTGGCCAAGCCGAGAGGCTTGCAGGATCTTAGTTCCCCGATCCGGGATGGAACTTGGGCCCCTGCGGTGAAAGCGCCAAGTCTTAACCCCTGGACTGCCAGGGAATTCCCCCATTTCCCATCTTTCATTTTAGGTACCTGCCTGTCCCCCCATTCTCCCCACTAGATTTTAGCTCCTTTACGGTCCCACAGATTGTGTATTCATTTTTGCACAATTTCATAAATATTTAAAATCAAATGCATCATTTAATGTATTAGGAAAATGCTTGCTAAATAGCATTTGATAGATTGAATACATTAATTAGAAATTTAAATATCCATTTTCTCAGCTCTAAGTTTTAATATCCACATTATGTGCATATAGTTTGTATATTTTGGCTAAAAATACTCCTGGATGGTAGGACATCACACGTCTACAAACAGATCACAGGATCAATGACTTCCATCAGAAAATCAGAATAATGCTGAGAGGATCTGCAATACAGATCATGTTTACTTTACAACGTTTATTTGACACGAGAGAAATTATCTATGAAACCCAGGGGCTGACCTGTTTTGTCCAGACATGGTAGTTTAGAAAAAATTGTTTTTTCCATACTGTCTTTCGTCCAGCTGCAAGTTATTGAGGTACAAATTTTCAAATTAGAAACCAGATCAGAACTATCACTCTAGTGATGGAGTCTTCATCTGTCACTACTGAGCTCCTTGTTTTCTTTTTTCCCTTTCCATTCTGCCTCACTGCCTGTCACCCTGTAGGCTCAGTACTTCTCCCTTTGGCTTGATTCATGCTGATGGTAAGTTATGTGTTTATTTAAAAAATCGTTTTGCAACCCTTCACATTCCAGCTCTCAACCCAGCAAGCTGTTGCCCGGCAACACTAAGTGGGACGCTCCTCTCAGGGGCTGAAACCAGAGGCTGCCGGCAGCAAACAAGGCCGCTGGAAATCATCATCTCACTCGTTCCTGAGTCAATTACCACAATCCAATGAAGTGCAAGACCTTTAGAGACTCAAGCAGGGTCTTTCCTTTCCCAGTTCTTTCCTCTGTAGAAAGTTATTCTATCATTGGGTAGTCCTTTGCTTTACATTTGGTTTAATTTCCTCCTGAAGATTAGAAAGACAATCTTGGAAATCATGAATTGTTTAAACACAGCATACAGCAGCCCCCAAACTGATGCCAAATTGATTCAAAATTTAAAGTCTAAATTAAAATATATTTATATTAGTTTAATGAAGTTTGGGGTGAATTTTTCTTTTTTTCATTTTCACTTTGGAGAGGTTTCTGTTTTTTTTTTTTTAATGCTGATACTCAAGCCAAAGGTCAAGTGAAAAATCGTTAGGGGCCTCCAGGTGTCGGTAGTTTTAGAAGCACCTCAGGTGTTTCTAATATGTGCTCCTAGGGTTGAGAATGGCTGTGCTAAGCAGTGTGTCTCAGATTTTTACACCCATATGAATAATCTAGGGATCTTAAACTGTAGATTCTGATTAGGTAGGACTGGGGTGCAACCTGAAAGTCCCAGGTGGAACCTTAGACCACATTTTGAATAGCAAAGGACTAGGGGTATGAGAACACTGAAAGTAAAAACTGGTTGAATATTGTTCAAAGGGCCCCAGAATAGATGGATATAAACATAGAGAAGGCCCCATCTTGTTCAGTATCCTGGAACGAAGACAATAGAAAGGTTTCAGGATAGCTTCTCCTCAGAGGATGCCAACAGGAAGAGCAAACAAGCTGGATTACACAAATAAGTTCCAAGATAACTAGATACATATATAGCTGTACTGGTAAGATAACATTTAACAGGGACAAATGAAATAGAGTCCTCTATTTAGCCACCCCACCCCCCAAAACGAAACCAGTCTAAGTACAGAATTGAAAAATGTGGCTTATCAATAACATTTATAAGAAAAAATTCAGGGTCCTAAATGCACAGTAAACTCAACATGAGTCTACATTTTATACATAAATCAAGTGTTATTTTATGCCATGCTAAAAGAAACGTGTTCTTTATAATGAAGGAATGGTGGATTCACGTTACTCTCAGGCTCATTGAACCTTGAGTCAGAACAGTTTTGAGGTTTGATTTAAAAAGAACATAAAGAGGGGAGTGTCTGGACCAGAGTGAACAGGAGGTTAAAGAAAAAACTGACTGCCCAGGAGAAGAGAAAGCTTGGGGTGACATGATGGCTGTTTTCAAACCTCTGAGATAAGCTTTTATTTGGAAAAAGGATTGGGTTTGTTTCTACCAGTGGGTAAAAACCCAGAGGCATTTTGTTCATTGTGCTAGGCTCAAATTGAGAAGAAATAGGGCTCCTCATGAAACTGTACATTTTCTATTACAGTAGCAACATAAGAGTATTCTGGATAATTGCTCAGTGGACTGGTATTGTGGAGCAGTACAGGGGTAGGATAAGATTTTTAACATTCTGTATTTTGAAATATTATTCTGTGTTGTTATTGTGAAAGAAAGCAAATTTACAGAATATTTAACATTTGTTGTTCCTATATCCTGACATCTCCACATATATTTAGATGTCACATTTCAACTCAACTAGGATATACATTCAGAAGTGAAATTTTATTTTTATAATTGGGATATATAGGAAACATTTCAGTTTGGAGCACAAACAGCCAATTTTTGAGTACTTATAACGCCAACGTTCTGGCTAAAACTTCTTCAGATCATTTTCTCTCTACAAATTATCATTTGTCAGGAAAAAAGTCTCACTAATTATATTTTATTTGCTATCAAAGGTTCCTTTCCTGGTGGGACACCTTTTCAGATATTAACTCATTTGGATTTTGAAATACGTATGTGTGTGTATGTATATGTATATAAACACATACACACATACATATATTTAAAAATTCACTCAACTAAGTAGATATCATTTAAACCATTGTATGCCTTTGGCTCATAATTTTAAAGTTCCTTATTACTGAACAAAAAGCATACTCTTTTTCAAAAAAATTAAACGCAGGTAATCCTAGAATTTCAAATAGAGAGTGTTTAAAATGTTAAAACCCAGTGGAAGTTGTGACCCACATCATTCACTATAGTTTATCAATCATGATAGAATCTCATGGTACCCAGTCCAGCATTTTTAAGTACTTCACTGCCTAGTCCCCTTGCATCTCCTCCATGCTGTTATGTCTGACAGTGGTGCTAATATGTTGACAAATCAATCTATTCATTAATATTCAGCAGGCTTGCTGGATCTGCAAGGCTCATAAACTGTTACAAACACAGTTTAATTTTTAAATGACAATTGTCTTTCTTTTGTTTCTCATACCATTGGATTTCTGGGTCTCATCTACCCGAGGCTTATTTTCAATAGGGTTATTTTTTGTTTTGAACAATATGTAGTGAAAGAGGGACCTACAGCTGGTTCCTTTTCATGGCAAAGTGCTACTTCCAACTTAAGTGTTTAGCGTTCTGGAACACTGTTGGATTTTGAAAACATACCATGTGGTAATGGTGCTAGGCTTTTATTTAGCTTTGCTTTGTGTTTGTACTGGCTGTATTTTTCATCTCCAATTTCTGGGGGAAAAACGCACTTGTGACCAATTTTATTTGAATTTACCACATTGAATGGCAAAAAAAAATTGCTTTTAAAATAAAATTTAGATGCTTGGATAAATTTAGTGGTATATTATTATAGCCATTCTGTGCCTTGGGATGCCATATATTCTGCACTGAACATAAATGTCAGCAGAGGCTTGAGACCAAATGGAAGAATAAACTACAGCTGCGCTTATCAGGGGACAGAAGCAGCAGAAATATTACCATTGAGACTGTTGGATCGCGCAGTGGAAAAAAACCTGTGTCACGGGTGCACCATCCCAAGTTGATAATTTTGAACTAAAGATAAGTTATAGGATTAATGCAAGGGCATTTCCTTTTCATTTTTTTCCTTTTCACCTATGTCAAGGCTTCATGTCTGATCTTAATTCTTGATTATATCAACTAACCATGTGACTCTGAAGCTGAGCAGTGACAACACAGCAGGTGAGATGAGAACAGGTGCTTCTTCAGACTTCACCTGCAAGCACAGAAAATGATCTCTGTCTGCGGGGGTCGTGGGCTCTTTGTGAGACAATTTCTGAGGTTGCCTCTGTGTTGATTACTGCCTGCTTGCCTCCCTAATGGCATATAAAGGAATATCAAAACTCAGAAGGAAAAAATAGTAATTTATCCAGTGATCATCATGGTCTATTACTAACCTTCCTCAAATTTACTGTGTGTCTCTAATTGAACACATCAATTCAATCTGATGATGGAAATGTACTTTTACTCTAACAGAGGCTTTCCCATCACTGCAGGTTTGTCATCATTCTCCTAGTAGGATGATTTGCACTGAAGCAAATTATATTTCACCTTATTAGCTATACAATCCACCTCACATGGTTACCTGTGTCATCTCTCTTCTTCTTCTAAGAATAAACTCTTGGGTAAAAAATGCTGTATAAAAAAGCCATTTATAAAATAGAGTAATTTAAGATGTGTTAGGATCTTGACCAACTGAAGGAATGTAGAAAAAGAGAATTAATTTGACTTTCACACTTGCAAATTCTCCTTTGTGTGGGCAAAGCAGGTTTAGAGGTTTAAGATTACATCTTCTTCATCTGCTCAGTCACCATGCAAGGATTGGTATTATAGAAAAGGAACTATAACCCTCTAACTCTTCAGTAATATTCACATATAAAATTGTATATATATATGTATGTGTATATATAGATAGATATAGATACATAGATATAGTTTGCATATTTAACATGATAGACAACTTTTAGACCGGGTGTGCAAGAATTTTAGTCACACAAAAGGTTGTACTCCACTTATTCCTGGAACTTTCTTGCACTTTTGTTCCTTATTATTATTTTTTACAAAAGTGTCATATGCACCTGGTAAAAGATCTAAATCAATCAGTAGGAAGAGTTCAAATTGAAAGATAAAACCTAATATCTCATTATTAAACCTCTTTTAACTATGTAAAAATTTCTTCTGATTACCTGTACACCTTAAAAAAAAATATGTGCAGTATCATTTATGCTTGATTCACTAACTTTAAGCTATTCAGAGTACGGATGAATGCCAGTCTGTGAAATGTTTATTAGTTTACAATGAGATAAGTATAGAAAGTGAGACTAAGTCTTTGGAAACTTTCACAGCATTTTGACATTGCTGTCACATTTTTATTATATTTCACAAAGTACTGATCCATATGTTTGGAAATTAAAGTAAAATAAAACTGGTCCTTTATCACATAGTTTGAGAAGAACCACCTTAAAAACAAAACAAAATAAAACATTGATTCTCTTCCATTAAGGACAATGAATCATTTCATTTTAGCTTTTTCTACCTCATTGTCCTTCATGCAATTAATTTAGTTACATTAAATTAATGTACTGGCTACTGTTGTAATTTAGAACAGTGCCTGGTGCACAACACAGGATATATATATATATATAAAACATTTATTCAAAAGGATTAACTCTATGATTAAATCATATATTAAATCATGCATGTGGTGAATGTACTGGGCTGGCCAAAAAGTTCATTCGGGTTTTTCCGTACAATCTTACAGGAAAACCCAAACGAACCTTTTGGCCAACACAATACATAAGCCAATCCATTCACCTCGGCAGAATCGGATATGAACTCTGTGCAAGTTACAGCTCTTACAGCTCCTTTCACCTCTTCTCTGTCCCCCTTTCCAGTGTGAAAGAAGTTTCATTATTTACACATCCTTTTGCATAATTATAATGAAGTCAGATATGCTTGGTCTAAAGGTTTTCTATAATTTAAAATTAATAAGCAATATGTGGAATAATTTATATATAACTATTATGAACTATAGGATTATAACTCATACCCCCTATAGTCTATAACCTATAACCCTACAACCTGTAGCATCAAATTTCTACACCTATGCCCACTCAAAGGAGAATTTTCAAGTGTTAAAAGTATTCTCTCTTCCTATATTCCCTTAATTGCTCAAAATCATGACACACGTTAGTTTCTTCTTTATTACACATAACTTTATCACACAAATTTTTGCATTTCCTGGAGTTTCTTTTTTATTCTTTCATCTTGACATAGGAAGCTTGTCAAGAAGCTTTTTCTTATTTTTTTTCTTACTATCTTCATGGAAGTCTATATTGAAATACATTCAACATTTGGAACAAATTACAGGTCCTGATATTAAATATCTGATAAAGAAAATGATGTGGATACAAAAAAATGTTACAAATGAGAGGAACTTTTAATTCATCTAAATTTGAATATTGGAAACTTACTAAAATTTTTTTTAGAGCACTGTCAGCTGTCAGGTCTTTCAGGGGATCAGGGCTCCCGAGCAGTGTTTTAGAAAGTGTGCTCTATGGATTTCTTACAGTCTCAGAGCAAGATGGCAGTTTATGGGGGTGGAGTCTGGGAATCCCCATTATTAACTAGCTCCTCTGATTAACTGCTGGCATGCCAAAGTTAAAAAATGTCTGGTATGCATTTAGAACTAGACAATTACAGGTAGTTTAAAACGAGCCATGATCAAGGAGGTTCTTTGGCAAAATTATGAGTAATCCCCTACCTTGCAAATATTCCTGTGTTCTGACTATTACGTAGTATTTCCATTTCCTGTTTCTAAGCTCTACATCCTTGTTACCTATTTCTTAACTTATAGATTGAGTCTTGGTTGCAATTTTCTGGTTTTTTGGCCATGTCCATCCAGGATTCACCCTTATTATGTACTAGATGTGACAAACATGGAGGACAACCTGGCCTATCTCTTGTTATTTTGGAATTGCTAAAAATGCAATGAAAGAAAGGGCATATTGGTACATGATCAAATAAGGTGCAATTCTCTTTAGTTTCATCTGATTATCTAAAAAAACGTTTAAGTGACAATGGGCTGCCTGTTCCATAAGATGAAGTAAATCTGCCTAATCAAGTAACTATTTGAAAATAGGTGAACAAGTCCTTTCAAGGAACTGAGAAATGTCATAGCCATCCTATGTGCTTAGGACTAAGCTTAACCTAGTATGAGATAAAGCTGGAGGTGACAGTGAGGCCATGTCTAATTATTGACAGGTAGTAATGGATAAACTGGATTGTCAAATGGCCATCAGATAGTCACAATGATGAAATCAAACAAGGTACAACACACTGCCTTAGAATGAACTGAAATGTTCTCAAACTCCTCCCTTTCCATGATTACCTAAAGTCTCCTTTTGTGCAATTATTTGTAATCATATGATTCATTCTGGAGTGTTTTATTGTATACATGCATTTTTATTTAGTTATATATGTATAGCAATATATAATTTATACAAGTATTTAGTTATATATATAACTGTGATTAAATATGTGTTTAGTTACATACATAATTATATAACTGTATGTGTGTGTGTAGAACTAAAAATATATATACAGAGAGATCGATTGATCATGTAAAGTGATTGGAAATAGTGTTGGTAATCTAGTTATGTCAATCATTGTGCTAACCACTTTCCAGTGCAATTTCATTTAATACTTAAAATAATCCAGTGAGTTAGTAACTAGTGTCACTATATTGCAGACAAGAAAACTGAGACCTGAAGGAATAAGTAACTTGGATGAGGTCACCAAGATGCTGAGTGGAAGCAACTCAGGTCTTTATCACAACATGATCCTGTTTCCCTGTCTTTTGAGACATTATTAAAAATTGTGTTGCTACACTAGCTCTAAGCTAGTGAAAACATATTAAAAATTTAATGTGACAGCATGGCTAAATCCATTAGAAAGGATAATCAAGTGGCTGTAAATGCAGTGGGTAAGAGCATCTGCCTTGGAGCAGGCTGACAGGATTTGCACCCTAGCCCCACCCAGGGAAGCCACTTAACCTTCTATGTCTGCAGTGCCTCATCTTTAAAATGGAAACAATTATAGTATCTACTCAAAGGTTGGGGACAATTAAATAAGTTCATATATGTAAAGTGTGTAAAGTAGTGCTTGGCTACAGTGCAAAGGTTATAGAAGATTAGTGATTCTTATTTTTTTCTTTCAAAATTTAATTAATTTTACTATTACCATTTTACCTGTAACATTTGCTAAGTTAAATTTTCCCCAAATTTTTTCTCATTTTTCAAGTCATGCTTTAATTCACAAAAATATCTATTTTTATAACGGACATCTGTTAATGCTTTTGTGTTTGTTTTTAGCCTAGTATCTTTTCCCTGCAGGAACTTCCTCTCTCCAACCTGGAGGGGCTCTCCATCATCCACAGTGCCAATCAGAGCCAGGCTCCTGCCGTGACAATGTGATTGTTCCCAGGGTATTACAGGATTTGAGGGCAGCCAATCAGTGCCCCTTTCAGAGACTCTACAGCTACTGACAGATAATTATGGTTCCATTCTGAGTCATGTACAATGGGTAGCATGTAAGCCTGGAGCTGCTGGGAGATCACTTTGTACCACATGAAAAGCCCACCTGAGAAGGAAGCCATCGTAAAGCAAAGCAGAGGTAAGAGAGAGAGAAATTTGACACTTGAACTATAGGATCCAGATGAATGGAGTTCACCTTCTGGACTTCCCCAGTTGTGTGAGTCAATAAATTATCTCTGTCTAACTTAGAGATAAGTTTCTATTATTTGCATGCAAGAGTCCTGATTAACTCACTGATAAATTATTAGTAAGCATATCTCTAATGCCAATACTCAGCTTATTATATTATAATAGCAAAAATAATTTATGAGTTTAAAATATTCCCTATAGGGCTTCCCTGGTGGCGCAGTGGTTGAGAATCTGCCTGCTAATGCAGGGGACACGGGTTCGAGCCCTGGTCTGGGAAGATCCCACATGCCGCGGAGCAACTAGGCCTGTGAGCCGCAACTACTGAGCCTGCGTGTCTGGAGCCTGTGCTCCGCAACAAGAGAGGCCGCGACAGTGAGAGGCCTGCGCACCGCGATGAAGAGCGGCCCCCACTTGCCACAACTAGAGAAAGCCCTCGCACAGAAATGAAGACCCAACACAGCCAAAAAAGAAAAAAAAAAAAAATTCCCTATAGGTTGCTAAATATCAAGACGTTAGAAATAAGCACCCTTTGGTGTGCAACAATGTATGTTGTAAAAAATGGAGAGAAACCAATGATTTCAAGTCCAAGCCCTACTACTGTGTGACCTTAGGCAAGTCATTGAACCTTTCTGGGTTCTAACATAGAGACTAAATCAAGTTACTTATTAGAGGATTGCTGTGAGGATCAAATGGCACAGTGATAGCTCAAGCACTCCAATATATAGTATTATATTTTACTGAGTCCATGTCTACACTAACAGAAAAAAAAAAGCACGATAAAGGAATTTTCTCTTCCTGACACATCTACGTATGTTACAAAGACCTTACAACTTTCTTTTATCTTTTGCTTTTCCATGCCAAGAAAAAAAGTACAACTAACAATTTTTCTGAAGAACACTTGGGAAATGTGCACATCAGTTTGCATATAATTTCTAAAATTATACAATCAATTCTTGGTTACTCGCCAGAGCAACTGCTTAGCTTAGTGTTCTGCTATCCTTTTCCTAGATCCAAATCCTTGACTCACCCCACACCTGCGTTCTATAAATGCCTTTCACATCCTTTATCTCCTTCAGTCTCTATTACAACTTCATTATATGGGCAGGAATCATTACCCTGTTTTACAGATGAGAAACTGAAGCTCAGAAAAGGTAAGTGACGGCTGATGAGAATGGCAGGAAGTACAACACCACAAACTGCTTCACTGCTGATCCTTACCTTTGATTTAGAGTCACTGAGGTGCCTAGATTTTTACTTCCTTGCATCTGGAATTTTAGTGGTTCTGGTGTGGTTTACAGTATCCTGAGACTGAAAATTCACTAATTTCAGTTGTGACCACCCTTTGCCCGATACTAGTTTGCTCGTGTATTCATCAGATCCTACGTGCTTAAAATTATTTGGTACCGGCCCTGTGGTAATATCTAATCAGGAAACTATTTGTTCCCAACAAGACAGTGGAATAGAATCTGGGCCGGTAATTACTTTTGTAACACCTCAGCTAATATTATGACATAATTTAATTAGCTTGTCTTTATGTTCAATAATACTTCTGTTCGTACACCAGCAGGTAGGTTAACTCATTTGCCATCTGAGCTTCATTTAGCAAATAGTACAACTCCTGTGCCTCAAAGGCAAGGATGAGCTACAAAAAGATACTGAGAAGAGAGGCCAGTTAATTCCCAAACTGATGCTTGAGTCATTTAGAAGAAGGAGATTCTACCTGAGCTGGTTTCCACATCACTTTGTCTGAGTGGCAGGGAATTTTTAGTGCTTAGACATGTCTATAGCCAAGTAAAATGTGTTCTTTCTGGTCAAATATAAATGCCTCTTGAATAATCCCATGTAATTCCCTCTTTGTAAAACGCTGTATCTCTTCCTTTTCATTCTTCAGGGACTGGCCTAAGTTCCATCTCCCCTGAAAATGCAATTCTGACTAGTCAAGTCCACAGTGATTCTCCCTCCTCTGAACTTGGAGACCCTGATTTTATACCAAGCTAACAATTCAAGGAAATAAATGATCATTTTCTCAAGTTCATATAACTCATCTCCCCAACAAACTTTCAAGGACATTTTATGAAAACTTGAAGGACATTTTATGTTTTGCCCTTTACTTTCATATTACTTATGCATGTATATTGTGGTTTCCCAACAAGAGTTTCTTGAGCTATTGATATCTATGCCTCTGGTTTCTATTACTAGTGATAATTAAACATTCATAATCTATAGCTTCTATCTCCACAGAAGGCCAGCATATTTCCATGATACCAGAGAGTGGGCATCATTTGTTCTACTACTTCAAGAAAAAGTACTCTACTACTCCAAGAAAAAAAGTTTTTAATGTGAAGGCTATTTTCCTAATGTCCTATTCTTGCATAACAGGAAAATGTATGACTGGCTTTAGAGCTATTTCAGATTTGCACTGTGGTAACAACATCAAGTATCCTACTGGATTTCTAGATTATAGATATCAAACATACCTTTAACTGTATTTAAAGGTAATGTTCCCTGACAAGGTTAGGTCACAAGGTTATTTGATAATTCTCTCCTTTCTGCCTCGTGGCTGAGAAAAAGAATTACACTTCCCTTTTTTCCCCTATTGAATTATCCTAAATATTTCATTAGTCCTTTGGCTACATGGTAGTTCTTTTTAAGGTCACAGATTCCTTTAAAATATATCCACCTAGCTATGATTTACAACTAATTAAATGATGTTAAAGGTTGTTGACAAAATCAAAACTACAATGAGGTATCACCTCACACCAGTCAGAATGGCCATCATCAAAAAGTCTCCAAATAATAAATGCTGGCGAAGGTGTGGACAAAAGGGAACCCTCCTACACTGTTGGTGGGAATGTAAATTGGTGCAGCCACTATGGAAAACACTGTGGAGGTTCCTCAAAATACCAAAAATAGAGTTGCATATGATCCAGCAATCCCACTCCTGGGCATACACCCAGATAAAACTATAATTCGAAAAGATACACGCACCCCTATGTTCATAGCAGCACTATTTACAATAGCCAAGATATGGAAGCAACTTAAATGGCCATTGACAGAGGAACAGATAAAGAAGATGTGGTATATATGTACAATGGAATGTTACTCAGCCATCAAAAACAATGCAATAATGCCATTTGCAGCAACATGGATGGACCTAGAGATGATCATACTAAGTGAAGTAAGTCAGACAGAGAAAGACAAATACCATATGATATCACTTATATGTGGAATCTAAAATATGATACAAATCAACATATCTACAAAACAAAAACAGACTCACAGATATAGAGAACAGACTTGTAGTTGCCAAGGAGGGGAGGGGAGGGAAGGAATGGGTGTTTTGGATTAGCAGAGGCAGACAATTATATATAGGATGGATAAACAATAAGGTCCTACTGTATAGCACAGGGAACTATATTCAATATCCTGTGACAAACCATAATGGAAAAGAATATAAAAACATATATATATATATAATGTGATATATACAGATATATAATGTGTATATATATCTATATATATATGTATAGCTGAGTCACTTTGCTGTACAGAAGAAATTAACACAACATTGTAAATCAACTATACTTCAATAAAATTTTTTTAAAAAGGTTGCTGCCAATAGTAACTCAAAGCTCTGATAATAGATGGATCGTGACATTTAATATGAATGTAGTCTAAGAACTAATTGTCCAAGCAGTTTATACATGCTCTTTTCCAATTTCTGCACCACCACGTGCAATAACAGGTATCAAATAGATGTTTATCTATGAATGTATTTGCCTCTTTAAGTGGTGAAAAATCTCAACAAACTTAGAACTAGATGTTGCCTGAAAACTAAAAAGGAAGCAGGACCAGTGGTTACAGAATGTATGCTCAGAACATCTGGGTATAAATTCTGGCTCTGCCACTTACTAGCTTTGTGATTTTGGCAGGTGGTTCACTTCTTTTGATTCAGTGTTCTCACTTGAAATATAGATATAATAGCTAAACCTGTCTTCAGGTTTTGTGTGTGTGTGTGTGTGTGTGTGTGTGTGAGATTTAAATAAACTCCAAAGCACGTTCATGAGGAACTGCTTTCTGAAGCATGCAGTGAGCCATTTTTGCTGCCCTGACTGCCCCACCACTTCTTTTAAAACTATCTATCACTCTTCCTTTAAGAAGGAAACATTTATTAAGAAGAATTTAATTTTAAATAATGCAACACTGCCAAGGTAATCTATCCTTAAAAAAAAGCATCAGAGATACATATAAGAAATTATACATAAAGGTTATCTAACACTGAACAAATAGAAATAACCTAAAAATATAACAGCAGGGAATATGTATAAAATATTATACATGCTCTAATGTCACATAAAGGAAAACAGTATACAAAGAATGCGGTATACTAATATATGTAATGTGACAATTAAAATATCAATATCATAAGGTTCTTGTGTCCATAATAAGTTAAAAGTGCTTAATATAGAAATAGGCATATAGTAAATAAAAGATTACTGTTAGTAAAGATCAAGTATTACCATTATATCAATGTGTAAACATTTATAAGTTCTAAGGAAATACACCAAATATTAACAGTTTCTCTTTATTTCATTTACCTTTTAATGTGTATTTCTCAATTTCTCTATAATATATATACTTTTTACCAGTAGATATTTTTGTCTCCATTTCCTTTACTTCTCCACCCACCTCAACAAATTTGTGCCCCTGCCTTAGTGGGCAATTTGCAATAAGCATTTATCAATTTAAAAATTCACAACTGAACTAATAATATAACACAATGACGAAATCATTATCACTTTTGAATGGAAGATATTACCTTCATGAGAGATTTCCTTCCAGGGATTTGGTGGATACATGAAAGCTGCATTCTGGATTTGGTCATGTATGTCCTCATCTTCATTAAATGGGAATGTGCCACTTAGGCTTACATAGATGATGACCCCAACAGACCACATGTCTAGAGAGCGATTATAGCCCTTGTTCCTTAGAACCTCAGGAGCCAGGTAAGCTGGGGTACCCACCACTGACCTCCGGAAAGACTTCTCTCCAATGATCCGGGCAAAACCAAAATCACAAAGTTTCACCTGTTGATAATAACGGTTTGGAGATATAGTAAGGTCACAAATTGTGTGTCTTAGTCCACATCCGCTAAAAAACAACTATAATATTTTACATACATTGTATGGATTTCTCATGGTAGAATAGCTATTTTCCATTTTATGTACTTGAAGATAGTGGTTTATGTACTGACACAAAAGTATGCTTTTATTCATAAAAATATCATCTAAACATTCTCCTTCCCTCCTCCGTAAAACCAGAGATAAATGTGAAAATATGTATACACAGAAGTGGGTAATATTGTTTTACCAGGCAGGAAAACATCATGCAAACTGATGGATTTAACTCAAGGGCTTATTATAAGTACAGGTTGAAGGATAAGCACAAGGACGCATCATGCCATCCACAATAATCCTCCAAATTAGCTCTTCACCTAGCCAGGACCTGAGGGTATCAGGGAGCCAAGGCAGAAGAGCCACCTCAGTCAGGTCCCTTTAGATATGACAGTTCCTGGGAAGAGATCCAGTTGTTTTGCATCCTCTGAGTTGAGGAAAAGAAGAAACTTTTTTCCTTGCCCCTGAGAACAACACCGAACTGCAATATCTTGCCTAACATTAGAGAGCTGCTAGCATCCCTGGGACTCTTAAGCGTCTCCCTCTTAGGCCAGTGCTCCCAGCATTGACATCGTGCTGTCAGTTCTCCAGGACGTCCACACGACAGAAGTAGAAGTAGAATGAGAGGCTCAGTGTGCATTACTAAGGCAGGCTGAACTGAGATGCAGAGCGACAAAGCTGCAGTCCCCACAATATAAGAAGGGTAACAAATGGATGAAAACAGACAGGTGAAACTTGAAACAAAGGTTTTGAGGAGAAAGGGTGACAGAATGCTGCAGGGGAACCAGTGATGCTGTGGGCTGGCTTTTTGCTGAGAGGCTTTCATACTTGCCTGAGGGAAAGGATCAGCTGATGCTAGCAACACGTTTTCTGGTTTGAGGTCACAGTGAACAATATTTTTAAAGTGTAGATGACGCAAAGCTACAAGTATCTATAAAGGAAAAAATCATCAAAATCATTTTATTTTAGTCTAAAAGTTTATTTCAAAATGTTTTCTACTAGGACATAAATTTACAGGGTCAAGAGAAAACTCAAAATGAATGGTTGAGTTTCTTTATACTCCAGTCCCTGAAATGAGCTAGATTAACACAGCAGGTTTCTAAGGAAACTTTAATGGAAAAAGTATCATATTATGGTATCCATAGAGCAACCAAAACAGGTATAGATAAAAGAATTCAATGATATCTAACAAGGATACATATTCTTGAATATTTTCAAAGAATCAGGACTCAGTCACTGTGCATTTTAAAATTTCATGAGTAGTTTTAATACATGGGCCTGCACACACATTATTCATTTGGTACATATCCTGAACCCTGGATGCTACAGATATAAATTAGAGAATACAATAAGCCACTGCAACTTTTTTTTAAAGTGTAGTTTAGACTGTGGAGGTAGGGACTAAACAACAAGGGTAGAAAGCTCTAGTTAAACAGTGATAACATTTGATATTAGATATTACCTTTTTTTTTTTCTGACTCTAATTGATTTCTTACCTGAGTAATTAAAAACTTCGTTATGTGCTCTGGCAACCTGCCCTTTTCACTTGACAAGATCATCTCCAGCATGTCTCCATGGAGTTTTTCCATAACAACAAACACTCTTTCAGGCGTCTCAAACATACACTCCAAATTTACAACACCAGGGTGATGAAGGTTCTATTAAAGATAAATAAAGCACTTGAAGAAAATGAGTTTTTTGATACTGTTTGGCAAGCTCACTGATTATACAAAACTGTTCAAGTTTAAAGCTATGGAGAAACCCACACTTAAGATTTTTAACACCTCTAAATTCCACATGTGCTGCCTTATATTTTTGAAATTCTAATGTCTCCAAAAAATACATCTTTACTTTCTGTGCATAGTGAATTTTTTTTTTCTATACTACAAATCCAAGTTCCAGCACAGTGAATTGCTAATTAGGTTTTAATTAGAATACCATACTGAGAAATCTGTAATTTCTTAGGATCATCTCCAATATTAAGCATACTGTCCTAAATAAGTTTACTAGGCCATCTCTACACACTTCGTAGAAATTTAAGGTAGACAAGATGAAGTATGTTCGTGGAGTGCATCTGACTGCACTGATGGAGCACATTAGTCAAAACCTTTTGGCATGGCTCTGCTCTTGGAGGCTGCTCTAGTTTGCTACAGAAGCTCTTACATAGAGTAAAGATCCCCATGAAAACAGAAAAGAAATGATTATTGAGCCCTGTTTTGTTCAGGACACCATGCTATGTGGCACTGCTGCACGGTTCTCAAGCACTCAATAAATATTTCCACAATAAAGTAATGACCAATAATGATAGGCTGAATTTGGCTTGACAGGTTGTCACACATGTCAAGTAAAGTTACTTTTAACATTAGATGGGCCCTTGTCATGATGCTTAAGTCTGAATGTTGGCCTGGGGTCATCAACAAAAGCCTTTGATCATTTAACTTTTAATATTTTTTTTCTGCACATGACAACAAAAAATCCTAACATTAAAAGAACTATTACATATTCCACTTATATTTCAATGAAAAATGGGGGAAAAAACCATCATGCATAAAAACTACCAAAAGAAAAAAATAGGGACTAACTTTAATGTGCTAACAGCTGAACAGGCAGAAGAAATTGCATCCTTTATTCTAGGGGAAAAAAAATCTCAGCGAGCAATAAAATTGAATGTGAAATGAAAATTCCACAAATTATTGGAAACCTGAAATGGTTCACTCTTCAGACCTCACAGACAGATGCTGGGTGGTGAGCAGCAGAGGGGATGTGGGTGGATCTGCACTGCCATTGTCCTCCATGCTACTCATCGGCATAGAGAGCCTGACATCAACTCAACATGGAGCTACGGCTGTGGTTGGCAGTAGCTCCTGTGATGATAACCTGTCTCTCAGGGTGCCCTTCCACTACTTTGGCAATTTTGATCTCCACCTCAGACATCTGATGGATCTTTCTGATTCTGAGGCCTTGGTGCCCAATCATGCAGTATAATGTGGTCATGGAATAGCAAGGTACTGAATGTGGTCTGAGAGAGGCCTGCACACCTACCCAATGGCCTTTCACCTCTCGAGGGCTGAAGTGATTATTCTTGAAACTGTCAAATCTGGCTACTTCAGATAGACTAGGCCCCCAGAGTTATTCTCTCCTGGTCAGAGCTCAAGTACATGGAACAACGGTGGGATTAACAAAGCTCAGGCTGTCACTACTCTTAAATTTCTTTGTCCCGACTGCCTACCAATAGGACCAGATAGCTGGTTGGCTTTGACCACTGTGGGAGAGCCAGATCCTTAGGTGGGAAACTCTAATTAATGACTCCATATATCTGTTCGATACGCAGTATGGAAGACCAGTGACAGCATCGTTCATACCCGAACCTGTGCCCAGGCTGTCTCATTTCTTTTCTCTTATATCCCCATCCCTGATAGAGGAGTCACAACAACTAGACAGACCACCGGCCTCTGGGTATCCAAGCATCTCAGCTGTCCTCTTTTAAATCAGTGATCACAGAAGAAGCTTTAAGGATGACACGAGAGTCCTGCCAGAGTCATGATTCTCCTGGGACAAGTCCACTATGAGATGTGATAAGTATACCTCCCTCTTCCGAGTATCTTCTTAACTGATGCTTTCTTCTATTTACTCTAACTTTAAGCACTTAAGCAGTGTTCTTGGGAGTTTGGCTTCCTTAATTGGCCAAGGCCTTGTCTAGGTGGGGAGTAGGAACAATGAATACGAAAGGACCAGACCAACAGAAGTAGGCAGCAAAGCAAGCAGGTCCCTTGTGTGTAGACAGAGGAAAACCTAGAGCGTGAAGGAGAAGACGAAAGGTAAGGGAGTGAGACCTCTAGGACCCAAGGAGGGAAGGGGGGGGACAAAAGTGGTGAGGTAGTGGCTCAGCTTGTGGCTTCTGCTGCCCTTGTCGTAGGCTGTGAAGGTTGGGGGGAGAGTCAGAAGATGACCAGGAAACTCTCCTACCTAAATTATTCGAATATATGCACCATGTCAACCCTCATGGGCCTCTACTTGTATTTTTCTAAGCATATGAGTTCCTAGAGGTAATTAAGTCCTTCAGTCAGTATACTCCTTTTTCCTTTCCACCACTCAACAAGATGACTTGAGGGGCCCCTATTCAGAAGGTAGGACTTTAACATGTGCTTATCTAATTGGTATATTCCCAAAATGGTCTAGGCCAAAAGTATGCAATGGATTAATGAGATTGTTTACTGTCAACTGTTTTGTGCCGTGTTCCCTGTAGACTCTGAAGGACTGTACAACTGTCCTTTAACAGCATCTTTATGAAAAGGATAAGGGAAAATTTTTCTATTTCTCGATAAAGGACTTTGAATATAGTTAGGTGTATATTTTAGAAAAAAGTATAGTCAATGAATGCATTGAACTAAAGGTCATGTATACACAACTGGTAAAAAAAAAATATGTCTTAGAAAAGTTTAAACTCGTATGTTCATTGCAATTGGCCCTTGCTCTTTTACCAAAACCTTTATGTTTTATAGGTTTGCTAAAGAATACATTGAATGGTAGCTGAAAAATCTTTCCAATAGCAAAATGACTTTATTTTTTCTGTATAGCTGATATACAATAAGTTGATATTTTTTTGGGTTTATTATGTATGGTTGAGACAAGGCCATCATAGATGCCTACTCAAGACCCGTGTTTTTTTGCACTGAACCAAATGACCAAACTTGTTTTTACATTTGACAATAACAAAAGAAAATGGAATATAAAGAATCATGCCTTCATCATCCAAATTCTCTCTACTATACTGATGAGAAGCATTTATTTAGCCTAGAGAAGATAATATTTGAAGACTAGAGATAGAAAAAAAAATTAAAGTCACTATTTTCTATCATGTATAATTCATATTATCTTTTTAATACCTTAAGATCAACTCTAAGATGAGCTTTAACCAAAGTAGTTGATGTGACTTGTTCACAATTTTAATTTTTTATATAAAATATGAAATAGCTTTTCAACAATTTCCTTCTGAAGTCTAAAGTAACTTAATTAACTTAAAAATGGTTTGATGACTGTACCATCAACTGTGGAATAGTAGAGTTCAGAAAGAATTTTTGCTAACTTCTCAGGCCTATCTCAGGGATTTGGATAATAAATTTCATGGCAGAGTAAGCTACTACAGGACTTTCTGGCCATCTGTTTGTTGCATTTAAGTAATTTAATTTTCAGGAAATGAAACATTTGGTCAAATATAGGAAAGAATAGTGTCTATTCACACATTACAGATTGATGACATATCCATGGGGTGAATATAAGTTGTTTCGAAGACTGGGAGGAAATGCCATTTGGAGATCAAGACAAAAATTCTCCTGACTCAAATTGCAAAGAGAATTCTTATGTAATTAATGGAAACTAGCCACTAAAGCAAAGGATTTTATAAAAGCAGCAATATTTTATAAAAACATTTAATTAAAATTTTTAGTTTATGCATACCTTCTATTTTATGTTACTTTTTTTGGATTTGTATTAAGGAATATTTAATTTGTACTTATAATCTTTGATTCTAATAGTTTTGCTTTATTGTAAATCTAGCATTGCAAATTCATTCTATATATTTAGCTGTGATAAATTAATGTCATGTGTTCCCCTTCTTCTACCTTCAGGATTATTATACTCAAACATATGAGAGGTAGGAAAGAGAAAAATTGGAATCAATGTATCTTTTCAACAGGTTACTTAGGAGGATTCAGCCTTAATGTGGGAACTTCTGACTACTTCTCTATCAAACAACTAAGTGATTTAGGTCATACTGGGACAGAAAGAAAGAATATTCAAAGTGAAGAATCCAGGATCTAAATTCTAAATAGCATGCAGAGCAGACAGAAGAATATACCACAGCACAGTGGTGCACAGCAGTGGGGGTGAGGAAGAGAGGTGCCTTTCTCGGAGGCACAGCACCATGGCAACGGCTTTGTTGATTCTCATTCCCGGATTGAGGGATAAACACACCATCTTATGAATTTTCTAAACACAGTCTCTTACAATTTATGCTTCGTTTACTGGTCCTAGAAGTCATAATCACCTAATGCCTTATGAAGGGGACACAGCGTGTAATAGTACCTTGCTAGATGCTGAAAAGTCATCGTGTAGAGAGCAGATGATTATAAAAAGACTTGTGAAAGATAATACCCAAATTGATACAGTAAACTCAGCTATCTCTCCTAAATTCTCTCTTTAGTTTGATAACTGGAAATTTAAAGTAAGTGGCAGAAAAGAAAATTTCCTTTTGTCTTTCACCTAAAGGAGGTTACATTAAGTTAAGTATGAACTGCCACAAACTTGCACCTTCTAATTTGTCCTCCCCTGTCTTCCGTTGTGCTGTATTTTTAAACTTCAATGATGGCAGAGATGCCTCTACTGTGAAGTCAACAGGTGAGGGCTGTGTTACACCATGTGAGAGCTCTCCTGCTCTAACATGAGGATGGAGATCCTTTGGTTGTTGCATGTGAATGTATCCCTATTTCATGTTCCGTTGGCAAAAAGCCTACAATTTAAATAGGCTCATACCCTAGTGGTTATCTTTTAGGAGGTAGCATTTTTGGGGGAAATTTCATCTGTAAAATTTTAGAAATGCACATTGATAATAACCTAGAACCAAATAAAGCTAACATATACTGTCAGAGGAATAAATGCACCGATATTACTTCAATAAGACCAGATGTAACAATCCACCCTCCTGTGAATAGGTGTCACTGGCTGACATTTAGATCAATGGGGCCACAACCAAATTTAATCTATTAGACTCTGAGAACTCAGAAATGATCAGATCATTCCTGGTAAAAATTGTTTGCCTATACCATCCATCAGAACTGGAGTGTAATGTTACTTTTTTTGTGTGGCACTAATTAGCTCAGATTGACCCTGGTTTAAATAGTTCAAAATTTTGTAGAAGAAATAATAAGTTGAAGCATCTCCACTGACTGTTAATGACAATACATATATTGTGTCTGGATATCAAGAAAGGGAGTTAACTTTTAGGTGGCTGGCTTATAATGCAAAATTTACCATTATATATATATATTTTTTCATCTTAAGTTAGCTGTAAGTCCTCTGCATTCTATTAAGTAACAGTGGCCCAAGAAAAATTTTTTAAAGGACCAGTTCAATGTTTGCACAGAAGAAAAAAATCAGGCGACACCTGATATAAAACTTCTGTATTCACATATATCCATAAACCTATATACAACCCTCTCAGTCATTCTGCACTTCATCTCTTCTGGAAATGCTTTAATCTAGCTTTAGATTCCAGGGCTGTGCAGACACATGATAAATAGAATGAGTCCTCTCCTTTCCTTATAAAAAGAGAAGAGACCGAATGCAGAGGGAGAAGAGTATGTAAAAAATACACTTAAAAAACCCTTCCATCATCTCTCATGTTTCTAGCCTTTCTTGACTTTTCAGCAGGTAGAAACAGTATAAAAATATGTCATATTTTCTACTTATCACCAGGAAACTTTCAGATTAGAGGTATGAATGAGAAATTTAAAAAGCAAAATCTAGATTCCTAAGCCCACCATCTAGAGTCATACATACACTGAGGTTTCACTGGCATTGATGTTTGTATATGTGTGAAATTGTTACTATAATTTTTGGTGGTCGAGGAAGTGATTTCTATCAAAAGAAAGACCCTTACACAGCAAGGATCCTGTATGCATCCTAGTATCTATCCCCTAGCCCCCGACAAAGGCCAGAGTTTCAAGTTGAATTTAGGCAAAAGGATGTAATATTTGAGAACAAGCAGCAAAGGCTTCAAAGGCAGAAAATTAATAACTGATTGTTACCTTTTAAAAAAATCAGTGTTAGTAAACATTCTACCCATAAAGTGTGACCCCCTTTCCTCTATGCCATTACTGTTTGTTTTTAGCGGAAAGGCAAGAATTAAAAGAATGGCATGTTAAAATAAGGAAATTGGAATTTGTAGGTCAAGGTGTGTTTACTGTACATAAAAGTTAAAAAATGGATCAAATATCTGGATTTTTTTTCTATTTGCTACAAATGCATGGCAATGGAGAAAACATCTGGAAAACTTTTTTATTTCCTGTTAACCTGCCTGATTGGAAACATGAACACATGAATCACATCTTACCTTGGTGTTTTAGATTTAAAGTGTAACTTTTAACAATTCATATCACTGTAGCCCAGTTACTATATTTAAATGTCAGCACCCCAGAAAGCATAACATTCTATTATAAGGTTAAATGACCTGTGTAGACACATAATCTCTCTGATGTCTTAAGTACTGGATATTGGGAACTGGAGTGACCATGTAAAGTCTACTGTACAGGGTTAGAAGACAGAACATTATGTGCAAAAAGGTCAGTTGGTGATATCTTACATTTGTGTAAGGGTTCTGTGGCACTTAACTGGCATATTATCAAAATTAAACAAGTTCTTAATTATGGGGCATCTCAGAATCTTTAATAAGTGAAAGACTATTCACTTCCAAGATGTAGATGACCTGGATGTAGTACACAATATTTTCTTAACTGTCTTCATGAGAACATCTTAACCCCCACCCTCTTCCATGAAGGAACTCAAAAGACATGATCTTCCAAAAATATGTTGGGAAACATTGATTTAAAAAACACTTTATAGGAACTTCCCTGGTGGTCCAGTGGCTAAGACTCCACGCTCCCAATGCAGGGGGCCCAGGTTTGATCCCTGGTCAGGGAACTAGATCCCACATGCCGCAACTAAGAGTTGCCCCAACTACAGATTCCGCATGCTGCAACTAAAGATCCTGCATGCTGCGACAAAGAAGGATCCTGTGTGCCGCAACTAAGACCCAGCGCAGCCAAATAAATAAATTAATTAATTAAAAAAACCCCACACTTTATATATTATTTAATTTAATCCCCCCAAAACATTCCTGTGAAGCAAGCACACCAAGTCAGATGAATTCTAAGCCATAATTAAGGAAACCAAAAGAGGGTTGCCAAAAAATGGAAAAGCTTTGACTGGAACCTGACCTTCTGACACTAAGCTTTCACTATGACTAACCTCTTATGGAACACAATACCTATTCAGAAAATTTTCTAAGTTTGTTTTCTTTTCCTTATAATAGATCTTTGTTTTATTTTTCCCTCTATCTTAGATATATATACACATAATCTGTGGGCTTTATTTATTGGAACGTGCAGAAGATAAGATTACTTTAGAGCTGCAGAACGTCTTCAGAAGAAACAATTTCACTAAAATTTTTCATGCAGTAATGTAAAAAAGAAAAATATTTAAAGAAATATGATGAACATATAAGATGAAACAAAAGAAGTATAAACTAACCTCTCAGTACACACAAAAGAGAAAGAACTCAAATTTTGCATATTTTTTCTAGAGAAAGAAAAGTTGACTCTTTCGTGATTTAAGCAAAATCACCAGTTTGTGCAAATTTTCATTTTCCCACTCATATTTAGCAATATTATTCTCTGGTTTTCTATCATGATTACCTCTTTTCCACCTACTCTTGATCGTCTTTTTAGACTAAGAGAACAAAGCCAGGTATTTACAAGATGTATATTTAATCTTGTTCTGTGAAGATAAATTACCATGTTTTGTAGTCAAAAAGGAATGCATGCATGTGCAGTTGGGGCAAATTCTGGACAAAAGATACAATGAGACCAAAAAACCCATCTGCCACTTTTGAAGAGCTGGGAGCAAAAGCAGGGGGTAGGGAGCAAAAGCGGGGTACTGCGCATGCCCCCTGCACACAACACTACCTAAGGGGTGGCAAACCACCTACGCACCCCTCCTGCCCGAACACTGGATACATCCCTACCCTCACCCCATATAAGGAACCAACTCGCACCCGCCTTGGGGAGCGAGCAAGGGAAACTGTTGCTTGTTTTCATTCCCCCCTGCTGCAGCAGGGGTCCCAAATAAAGCCTTGCCTGAAAAAAAAAAAAAAGGAATTAAGGTAAGAATACTTTATTGTCTTATTGGCATGCTCTGTGATTCTGTATCCCTCTGTTTCCTTGAGCTGTGGCTACATAATTTGTTCAGCAAATATTTACTGAGTGTCTACCAGGGGTCAGGCATATGTTAATGTATATATGTTCAGCTTTACCCCAGGATTTGAGGCAACTGTGTTCTCTGTTACAATGAAATTATGCGTCTCTATGTTCTCTATTTAGAAAATTCTCAATATCAAGTTATTTGAACTTGTTCCTAGAAGCTAGATTTACAACTTAGTGGTGGCAATACTAGTAGTATAAGTATGGAATCTTTACTATATGCTAGGCACTAAGAATTTCACAAAATTATCACACTCAATTCTTATAACATCTGTTCAAGGTTTCTGGATAAGGAAAGTGAGAGTCAGAGAACTTAAGTAACTTATCCAAGCTCCTAAGGCTCTTAAGCCTGATGTGAGAACCCAGGCAGTCTAACCCCAGATCTTAGGCTCTCTAAACTATATGTTATCCATTGCCTTAATGCTTTCCTTGGACTCAAATCCATTTAGGACCTGTCCTGCCTGTTCTAACTAGTATGCTTCAGGGGCCACGCTACTTAAGCCTCCTCACTTTGCTCTCAAGAGTGCATTTGAGCATGTTGTCTGGATTTCTGAATGCTGCCTTGTCAGTCTTCTCACTGCAGTGTCCTCTGTACCTGTTATGACATCCACCTTGACAATTTGGATTCCTCGCCTTCCTAACTGGAAGAACTTCTTCCTTACAGCTTATTCTGTTTTTAAGCTCATGTACCGCCACAGTGTTGTTCTGTGTTACCAAATCCCCTCCTGATCTTGAGGTTCCATTGCCTTTAAAGGTATCACTCTGACATGTTCTCTGATTTCTTTCGCACCTGATGCCCAATTTCCCCCCCCCAGGTCTAAGCTTTTGAGACAGCTGTAACATCTGGAACAATGAGCAGCCACTCTACAAACTCTTCCTCCTCATAAAACATCATAGTTTTCTAATTAGAGCCTAAAATGTAATTATTTATTTATACAAGAACGGGGGCATTTTGACTGTCACAACTAGCTGAAAATAGCTTCTATCGAAGTTTTCTTGCCTTTAAACTTTCTTCTCTATAATATGTCATCCCCAAATACTGATCTGATCATAACAATTTCTTTTTCAAAATATTTCAATAATTCACAATCACCAAAGCATAATAAAATCCAGTTGACTTGGCACAATATCTAAGGTTCTCCATGAACTCACATGAAAGCCATTTCCCAGTCTTACGTAACTGTCCTTTCACAGCAGTCTCTAAACTATGGTAGGCATACTCTTGGGGAACCAGAAGATTTTAAAGATATGTGAGCAGAGTGATAGTTTTAAGAAAATGTGCTTTGTTTACATTTGTGTCTCTACTGCTTGGAACATGGTGAGTACTCAATAACTATACTTTGAATGAATGAATGATCCTTAACAGTCTATAAATATTCTTCTAATACAGATCTATTTGAGAAAATCCCCACAGTCTTCAAATTCTCCATCCCCAAGTTGCCTTTCAGAATAATTTTTCTTCCACTTTCCAAAAGGAAGGCATGCTTCTCACACATTCCAAATATTACTAGGGTACCTTGCCATGGGGAAGAAAATTGTCTGGGAGAAAAATAAAAGGAAAATTTGAAACATTGTGTTGATATGAAGTGAATGACCCTAATAACTTGGAAATCAGTTCTTTTGCACTTAGTTTCTAATTCATGCTTTCACCAAAAACAGAGAAGCATTTAATAGATTTACTAACAGACAGAGAATTAAAAGAGAGAGGATGAATTTCGAAGATACATCACTGGGATAGTTTTGTCTTGTTTTGGGAGGGCTTACAGCTGGGCTCCTACAATTTAGAAAAATGAATAAAGTTGTTGCTGAACTCTGTTTAATTCAAACAATAAGTAATAATCACCCACCAATTTATGAACTAAATTTTAAAAAATCTCATTAAATAATGTATTTTCAGCAACATTTCATTTTTTATGTTTAACAAACATAGATCAAATTTTTTAGAATATTTATCTTGCTGGATAAAGGGTTTACTAATAATAACTGTAATGATAAATTCATCCAGGAGAATGCTTTAAACATTTAGTGTTGTAATCAAGAAATTTAAAAATATATACTTATGTTTACTGCAAATAAGTATGAAAGGGGGACCAGTAAAAGACTTTTAAGTATAAAAATACATTACATTGGAATACAGTTCTGTGGGAAAAGTGTAACGTAGTCAAAGAAAACAAGGAATGCTGTAAAATAAACTATTGCTTAAAAAGCCTATGCATGTATTTTTAAAATGATTGTTAAAAAATATCAAATGTTTCTGATATTTAGATTCTAATGAGTATATTTAAATAAGTTATATGGCAGCTTATTTTCAAATATCAATATTTTTAGTACAGTACAAAATTAAAATTCTTTAAACTTCTGACAAAATAGTTCTATCTGTCAACTTAAAAATATACAAGCAGAAATAAAAGTTTCTGGAATTCTTACTGAGGACACATGAAATGGTTTGAAGCCACTCTTTTTTTTTTTTTTTTTGAAGCCACTCTTTTAAAATGATCTAGTTTTCTACTTACATTTCATAGTATATTTATTTTATTAAGGTGGCCCCTCAGCCTAATAACCCTTTCCAACATTTCTTTGGTTACCAAAAGTCTGTGAATCTTTCAAGAATTCACCAATGCTATATTTCTCTTTGAAGTAATCCTTCATTCCAATGCCCTGACCTCTGTCATAATCCATGACTTCTTTTTTTTTTAACGTCTTTATTGGAGTATAATTGCTACACATTTTTGTGTTAGTTGCTGCTGTATAACAAAGTGAATCAGCTATACATATAGGATATTTCCACAGCTATCCTGACTTGTAGCTACTTGTATCTATCTGCTCAAATAGATGATAAACATCCTAAAAGGTTTCATTCATTGTTATATGACCCAGAGGCCCAGTAAATCGCTTTGTATCAAAGAAGGAAGTGCTTCAGGGTACTGCTGAATGACTTAATATTTTTATTAATTGAAGGTAAAGGATACTAGGCTTAGAAACTGGAAGAATGATGGCAAAATAGACAAAATTAGGGAGAGAATAACTTGCAGGGAAAGACATTAGGAATAATCATTTGGTTTTCGGCTGGTTGGTTTGGGTAAGACTGGCACAGCAAAGTGGAGATGTCCTAAGGTCAGAAACAGGAGACTGAAGTGTCTGTGAAAGAACAGAGCTCAAGAGATAAATTAAGGAATGACCTGTGAAGAGATGACAGACAACGCTCTTAAAGTGGATGAGCTCACTCTGGGAATGAGTTCCAGATGAGCATAAATCATTTAGATGAACAGACGAAGTTCAAGAAGAAGGATGGAGCTAGCAGGGAAGGTGAAACGGGGCCTGATAAGTGCAGGGATGAAATGAGTAGCGAGATTTAAAAAGGAGCAAATGATCAATGCTCTTGAAGGACTGAGATGAGTCAAGTAGGGTAAAGACTAAAAAATAGCCAAAGGGTGACAGTTGGGCAGAGGTAGAAGACCAAAGGGCCTTGTATTTTAAGAAAGGTGTGGAAACCAAAGAAAGGAATTTAGGAATAAGAATGGAAAGTAGCATAGAGCAGAAATCTGAAGTGTGGCAATATAAAACGTGCTGCAGTTATGAGAGGTGGCAGACATATCGAGCTCACAGTTTGTTATTGCTGTTATTTTGTTTTAAAGTTAAGAATGGGAAGAGGACTGCCTCACAACAGAGAAATAAGAATGATGGGGGAATTTTAGGAGATAAGTGCAAGGGGATACACTTAATTGATGGCCTGTAAAATTCTTACATATTTTTTTCCTACATTTTGTATTCAGCATCTTTACAATTCCAAAATGCTTTAATATACTGTATCATAAACAGAAGCTCTAGTATTGTTCCTTAGATAAATAAGTTGATATTTAAGATAAAGAGGAAAAATAATAGTAAATCAATTAGAATTAAATTCATAATAGTAAATCAATTGAATATATAGAATTATATTCAAATCAAATAGACTATAATATTCATATATTATATTCAATAATAGTAAATCAATTAAAAATAATAGTAAATCAATTAAGTATTATCCTAAAGCTTTTTATGCATTGTGATACTATGTTAGAAAATAAAAATTAATTTAGACCGAACAAGCCTGTGTTGATAAATTATATTAAATATATCACGCCCATATCACTTATTTTAGATTTTAAGTTTCTAAGCCTTCTAAGATGTAATTGCATCTCCTTGTAAAAGTCAGTTTTCTGTGATACCCTTAATAATCGTAAATTATCTTTTTATTCTTATTTTGTTGACATGAATAGAAAAAACAGTAATTTCAAATTTACCTTTTAAAAAATCAAGATACAACTTTTAAAATAACAATATAAATAGGATCTTCTGGGAATTTTTGAACCAAGTTTAACATCTACATTAATTAACATTCTTCTGAAACATAATAATAATGATAATGAAGCATTTAGAGATAATGAAAATGGCTATTCAAAAAGATATAAACAAGGGATAACTATGCCAAAAGATTCACACTTGCCTTAATTTTCCAACTATTCAAAAATATCTAAAGAGCTTGGTTTTCCAATGACTGAATCAGACCTTGGAAAGCCTCCACATAGGTTATGTAAAGAAGATGAAATAGAAAAAGAAGGAAGTCTACTTTTTTACACATTCTGCATTTATACAACTTTGAAGTCTTCTACAAGCTAAGGTGCTTTTTTTTTTACAAAAACAGGAACAAATCAAAATTCGACCAGAGGACTAACGGAACTGCATGAGGGGAATTTTCTCCCATCAGCCATTTCGGCCCGCTTGATCCCCTCTGGAGAATCAGAAAGAGAAATGGGATGGGGCAGAACTTGTCAGACTCCAGGTATAACCATAAACCAGGAAAACAGCTTTCATAAGCTACAGACCAGAGGCAGGGCAGAGAATACAAATGCTTCTGGGTATCACTTTTATATCCAGAGGGACAGAATTCAGTTCCACAAGATTAGTAAAAGAAAACCTTCCTCACCATTCAGCTGATTTCAATCATGGTACTTTTCCTGAACATATCACTTAGTGAGTCAGAATCCTTCCCTTATCTCTTGCCTCATTACCATTTTATCTTTTCAGGTTCAAAAAATGAGTTCTTGCTTTTGATAAGAAATATAAAACAGGGGAATGAGGGATTCCAAAGAACAAAACACACACAGTCCTTCTTAACTAACCCATTAACCATTAATAGAAAATAGAGTCGGACTTTTGCTACCTGGTTGGATACTATGTATCAATATGTCTTCTTATGTGACAGGATGATGTCTCTGTACAATTTTAATTCAACAAACATTCATTCAACAAATATTTGCTAAATACCTAATGTTTGTCAGGAACAATCTCTGGTGTTTGGGATACAGTAGTAAACAAAACAACAATATCCGCCCTCCTGAAATGTATATATTCCAGTGGAGGGGCTGGGGTAGGGGATGGGGAAAGAAACCCACAGCAAATATAATAAATGAAATTCCATAATAGGCTAGAAGGTGATAAGTGTCATGGGAAAAAGAGAACATAGGTCAGAGTAACTTTTGAGGAACAAGTTTGAAACAAATGTCAACTTTTGATAAAGTATGAACTCCTGAACCTCATATATTTATGCCAAGCCTTAATAAGACTCCTTATACAGGTTTTGTAATTAAAAATTCTATACATAAGTATGTTGCAAACATCAGACTATAAGTAAGCCTGAATAATACAATTTAAAGACTTGTGACAGGAAGGACTTGTGTGTTTTTGTCCCCACTGTATCCACGGAGCCTAGAACAGTGCTTAGCTCATGATATGTACTCAATAAATATGAGTTTGATGAAGGAAGTGAAATATGGTTGGGGACAACGGGGACGAGTGATAAGTGATGAGGATTCTTGAGATTTCAGGCCATAATATAAGAGCTGCTCAAACTCTTCATATGCTCAAGGGGCAGAATTTGACTTCCAACCTAACCAAACTCTTTTTTCACATTACAATGAAATTTTTGCCAAATGTATGTTTACTGCATCTGAGTTGTTGATTGCAGCTACTCTTTTGCAAAGGAGATGGAGTCGGTTTGTGGTGTATTTTATTTTTCTACCTTACTACAGAGTCAGCAGCTGATAATGTGTTGACAGGCTCAGGAGAGCCAATTAAAGGGCTATACACAGAAAATTAGACCTTCCTCTGCAGCTGCAATAAAATGTAGAAAGATATAACCATGTTAACCGTGAAACTCCTCTTATGTCCTGAAAGGAAGGATAAATGTCTTATCCTTATGCCAACTGTGGCAAGCTGCAAAGGAGTCTGCCTTCAGGACACTATGTGAGGGTGGAGACCAGGACAGCAGGGTCCAAGTGTGGAAAGACGTCATTTGCAGCTCAATGTTGCCAAATTAAGAATAAAAAAAAAAAAGAATCTGATTAGCAAGAACTAAGCTATGACTCTATGAATTGTCAGCTTAAGATCTGTAGTTATCTTCTTCCAAGAAAGCAGAGAACACTGTGGTAGTTCTCTGTGTTACATTAGTTGTCCAAAAGCACAAGAACACCATCTTTAGAAAATATGAGTCCCAGAAAAGTTTATGTCATTTTTTATGTACAGCAGCAATTATTTTCAGTTGTCTGTACACATGAGCTCCTTTAGGGCAGAAATCATATCTTTTTCAACATTTTATTGTATAAGCTCAATAAATGGCAGTTACATGAAACAATAAATGAAGAAATGTAATCTGTTTTGCTTTGCTAGCAATGTTCAAATGAAAATTATTCAATAAAACTATAAATTAGAAATTATGATCAGCTTGCATGACAAGTAGAGAATTATGGAAGTTATATAAAAATGGGCACTTTTCAATGGTCTAAATTGTCTAGACTAGATAGCTAGTTTGACCACATTTAGCAAACAACTGCTCCATTTCCTTTTGATCTGCAGAAAAAGTTTTAATAGTTACAGAAATTATATATATCACATAATACCTTTTATTAACAAATTCTAGCTTTAAAAAGGGACTGGCTTTAAAAATGAGAAGAGTTAAGGAACAGTCTCAATATTAAATAAAAGGCTTACAGTGAGACACAAAGATGACATTAATAATATCAAGATCATCTGATTCTCAGACATGTATTACTCTTTTATCTAATATGCTGATAGCTACGTACTCAATTCATATAATTATCACTGCATAAAGGAGGAATGTTTATGAAGGCAAGATCATTGATAATGTAAAACAAAATGGTCTCAGCGTGTCCACTAGGAGCAAATGCTGAAACGTTACCCATTTAATGAGAATTAATAATACATTAAAACCTAGAATTAAGTACATAAAAAAAAAAAACACTGCCTAGACTCAGGAAAGATACTACACAGGCTGCAGTTTGATGCTTGATCTGCCTTTTCAGTTATTTAAAAATGTTCCTAAATATCTATGCCACAGATATTTGGATAACTTTTCTTTGTTTTGCAGAAGATGAAGGGACATTTTATAGCCCCTACATAAAAAACAAAAAAGTACCTGAAGAATTGCAACCTCATTACGAAGTTGGCTTTCTTGTTTTGTTGGAAATCTTAACTTGTCAATGATCTTAATAGCTACATCTCTTCCTGTTTTACGATGTTTTCCTTTAAAATAAAAAAGAGAAATATTAGCATAATCTTACTATATATCATCTCTATTAAAGAATACCAGAATTTATAAAAACCTTTTGGAATTATAAAAATGCTTCACTGAATAAGTTAACATTTCTGATGAGCGCTGACTTATATCCATAAAGATTTCACTTCTTAGCTCCATTTTCTACATCAAATATGCACTATAAAATTAGCCACAATTTAGAACACAAAAGAATTAGGACATTAAAAGCTATTTGTAGGAACAGCCTGATATTTTCTTGTAAAATATATGTTTTAGAAACAGGATATTGAGCTACTTGATATAGAAAATATTCATACCACGGGCAAAAGTACTCTCCTTAAGACAGTGTAATTTTAAAGTCCTAAAAAACGAATGTACGTTATAATGGAAAGAATAAAAGTCTTGGCTCTGTCCCTTATTAGCTTCATGATCTTGAGCAAATCACTTAAGCTTTCTGAACTCCTCATCTTCAATGGTAGGGTTGTTGTGAGAATTAGATGTAATAAGATACAGTACACAGAGTGCCCAGATAACTATACACACTCAAAAATATGAATTATCATCATCATCACCTGACAGTCCCTTTACATACATCACATCCCTTTTGATTCTCACAGCAAGTTTTCTAGGGAATCACAGGGTACCCTCAAGCTTTTAACTCCTACACTACTAGATTATAGAAGGTATAGAATACAGGAATGCTAATTGAATTTGAAAATGAACCTAATTACTCATTTTTTGGGTCAAATACAAACTAACTTGAAATTCCATTATTTCTACATTTGGTGTAAATCTAGCTTTCCTTTCCCCTACATCCCACTTTCACTATTCCTTCCAACTCCTTCCAGAATACTTCCCTTCCCAACTGACAAAACTATTGTCTTGCTTTCATGTTCTCTACTTTCTTCACATCACTTTTTAACTCTTTGACTCGCTGCAATCTCTATTCCAATGCAGACTTTTATTGCATCTACTGTCTTCAAGGTTGCGGCTTCTTTTGTCTCTATGCTTCTGTCACTATGGCAACTGACCTCTCTTCTGTGACTGTTCTTATCTGCCTCATCCCATATGTGTCCAGCCGTAACATTTTAGTCTTCCTTGTGGAGGCCTCTTCCTATGCCTGCTCCTTCACTGTTGGATGTTACAAATTATCTGGCACCTGCTGGTTTCTCTAACCTCATTTCTTATCCCTGTTTCACCTCCACACTATATGCAGTTACGTATATTTACCATGCTTTATATACCATGATTTTTTTGCATGCAATTATTACACTGCAGAAGAATTTTCTGTGTAGTACTTGGTCTCCTCTATTATATTGTTATGCCTTAACAAAAAGCACAATGCTTGCTGACTTGATAGATTTTCTATCAAAAAAAAAATTGGTGCATTTTTTAAGAATCAAAATTACTTTTAAAATAGAATAGAATTTAATTAGCTTTTAAATAAAAAGCACAATATTATACTATGATAAATAATATTGAGTGAGACATTGTGATTATTTCAGAGCACCCCAACCTCACCAGAAAAAGATAATCTGTTACTGATTATATTAAGGAAATGAAAGTTATGATGTCATTTTATAGGGCAGGTGAAACATTGATATTAAATCTTTCTTAAAGACTTGAAAAATGTCATTGAATTGGCTAGAACCAAAAACAGCAGAAGTTTTAACTAAATTCACCAAATAGCTTGACAATAAGAAAAAGGTAAAAATTCAGTATTTTACTTCAAAAATGTAAAAAATGCAAACCTTACCAAAATACATAATATTCTTAAAGATGTTAGAATTAAAGAATTTTTGAATGGACTTCTATAGCATTCTGATCAAATATGCTAAGAGGAAAAGGAATCTTTATGATTATAGCTGCCTTGTTTCTCAATATTTTGTCTAAATAAACCAATATTTAACCAGTATAGTGTATAGAGTTTGTCGATATTTAAGCAAAAGTTTGTTGATATTTAGTAGTAGAAAAATTTCTCTTTCAAAACAGAAAGGTACCAAATTTCCATTTAGTGACTACCTCAAGAGAAATTTCTAAAGAGTTAAAACACAAAGAGACATACATAAAAACGTATCTACATATAGGTCTTTTATATTTTTCTTGGAGATATTACTTTTCTAAACAAAAATGCTAAAACTTTAAATTAATAAAAATACTTTGTGAATTAACCTACCTCCATAAACAATTCCAAACTGCCCAGAGCCCAGTACCTCATCAGGAAAAATCTGATAAACTGTGCTGATGTCCTATAGGTGCAAGTCCAGAGAAAAACAAACATGAAGTGGAACAAAAGATTAGTCCTAATAAACTCTATAATTTTATTAAATATATCATTAACACTGATAAATATTTTAAACATAAACAATTAAAATTTAAATGCTAGATGAAATCTACAATATAACTATAATATTAAAAACCCACTCTTCAATTTAATGTAATACTGTAATGTTGGACAACTATTCTAATCTTAAGCAGCAGAAATTTTCCAATGTTCAATTATATAGGTTTCATTAGAGAGAAAAAAGACTTAAAACTATATGTCATTGACATACATAATGTCAGTATTCAAAAAGTGATTTGCTTATTGCAATGGTTATTTAGAAATCTCACATTAAATAATCATGGTTCCCAATCATATGTCTGTGTGAGTCCTGATTCCAACCATTTCATTCTTTATGGCTAAAATGCTGTGGCTGCCTCTTTATCAATCATCCACATCCACATGAATTTAAAGTGAAGGAAGAGGAGGCTGAATCACTGTGAGTGAGCCAGAGACACCACAAAAAGATGACAATCCACGATGAAATTCTCATCTGTGAGGTAACCAAACTCTTCCACTTTTACCACTTCTGGAGGTTAACAAGTCTCCAAATATCTACTCTTTCCTCTTTGAAATAATAATTGCTAAGTAAAGCATTCTGTTTTAGATGACTATGCTTAGCCTGTGATTTTGATGACCACACTCATGAAAGCACAATGCAATACTTTTTCACTTTCAGTATTCCTATGACATCCTATGGAATTTTCTGCCTATCCTCCACCTTTGTACTCTTTGTCCTTTCAAAATTAAAAGTCCTGGACTTCCCTGGTGGTGCACTGGTTAAGGATCCGCCTGCCAGTGCAGGGGACATGGGTTTGAGCCCTGGTCCGGGAAGATCCCACATGTCGCGGAGCAACTAAGCCCGTGCGCCACAACTACTGAGCCTGCACTTTAGAGCCCACGAGACACAACTACTTAAGCCCGCACGCCTAGAGCCCGTGCTCTGCGACAAGAGAAGCCACCGCAATGAGAAGCCCACGCACTGCAATTAAGAGTAGTCCTCACTCGCCACAACTAGAGAAAAGCCCACGTGCAGCAACGAAGACTCAACCCAGCCAAAAATAAATAAATAAATAAATAAATAAACAAATAAATAAACAAAAATGAAAGTCCTTTTACATCACATCCTACCCTCTGCATATTCCATACATTGCTATCCTTTCCCTCTGTCCTTCCCCCCAGAAAACAACTACAAGTTCTCTCTATCCTGTGATCCCTTCAGAGTATCCATGGTTCAGAGTTCAAGGTTGTCTGAAGACAAGAAAATGCATTAATACTACTCCAGTATTCTGAGTCCAAACTACTACTCCATCTTTCTCTGATAGCTCAATGGCCACCCAGAATTTTCAGCCAAACAGGGTGGAAGAACCCCACAGGAATCTAGAATTTCCCAAGAGGCTTATAGGTAGATCAGTATTTCCCAAAGTCTTCTCTGGCTAAGCAAGAACAACAGGAACCTTCAGGTCTTTAGAAATCTATCTCATGATTGACAGAACAAGAATATGTCTAATTTTCATTATGAAGTTTCCCTAATTCTCTCAATCATATTTGGTTTTCAGTTTACTTTATGCCAATTTAGCAAAGGTTGCAAAGCTATGCTAGTGATGAATCGAGTTTCATGGAGTTTATTCTTTAAAAAATAGACTCAGATCAGTGTAAGTCTACAAACTTTTTCCTTTTGGTGACAGGCATAGCAGTCAAAATAGAGGGAAAGATCGAGTCACAGGATGAGGTAGGAAAGGCCTTATTACTTTTGGGCTGCTTGCTACAGTGACAAAGTATAACCAAAAAAAGCAAATATATGACAGAGTGTAAATTATTTCATAATATGTATGATCTACAATTTTCAAAAACTGAGTTGAAAGGATGGAGTTATGTGGCACAGTTGACTAGGGTGCTAGAATGTGGATCCATAAAATCTGATTTATGCAGCTTTCTGAGGTCTCCTTGTTAAGTACAAGTGATTGTAAGAGTATATGCAGCTCCTTGTCATACGACAGCACTTCTGGGTAGCAATCAAGGAATGAGAATAAGGACATGTTTAAGCTATTCATGCAACTCAAATAATTTATTTCATTTTATCTGGTATTACATAGTATCAACCATTTAAAATTCCAGTACCAAGATGCGCAAACATGTGAAAAGTCAGGCACTGCATTATAATTGTTTATCTGAGATGAAAAATAGGTATTTAACTCTCCACACTACAGAACAGATGATAGAAAATCACTAAGAGAATTGATACAATGTAATGTTTCTAAAATTTTATAGAAGAAAAACATCCTAAAGGACCCTATTTTATTTTCTAGACAACACTAAAAAATTAAAATTTCAGATCAATAAAAATGTATTTTATGATGCTCTTATTTTCAAATAAAGGATCACAGTACCAAGTTTTATATTAGTAGGTACACACTCACCACATTTTCTTGAATCTGGCAATTTGATACCGAAATACTCACAGAAATATCTCCTGGAAATACATGTTAAAAAATACACAAAATAAGTAAGAGAGATAATAGCAAAACAAGTAAATACATGCTTATTAATCAAGCTGCAGGGCTGTTTTAAAACCATAATAATTAGACTTTTCTAGAAAAATGTCTATTAGAATGTTTCTTTCCTTTTACAGTTTACTCTGTACTTGGCTTTGAAAAATAATAATATTTTGTCAGTTTAGAGTTAGGCGTTGTAAAGACTTGGGTTCAAATACTGGTGCGCCATTTCGTAACTCTGGTACAAGCTGAGACAACTTAATGTCTCTAGGGCCTGATTCCCTCCCCTGTAAAACAGGCTAATCATTAACATCCACCTATTGAGGTTATTTTAGGCATTAAAATAGAGACCTCACATAAAATGCTTAGCATCCAACTAGGCATATATATTCTACTAATATGTACATTGGTTGTAGAGATCAATTAAAAAGTTGTGATAGATCGTCAGATAACACACTGTGATGTGAAAACAGAGGGCTTTTTGCCATAGGCTTCATTATTAATAGCCATTATAAGATTTTAAGTTGCATTTTAAATAGATACTCCTCTAAAATATCTTTTACAAATTCATCCTCAATACTTGATCCAGTTTGCATTTTGGTAAAATTTATCTCATTCTACAATGAACAGAGATTTCTCCCTGGGATAAAATGATCAAGAGTTTCCAGGTACTCTGCACACTAAGCATCCTGCCCGGAATAGCATATTAGGTGGTTTTGAGGACACATGTTAACTCACATTTGCAAATGGCATGACTGGCATTCCAGGTCAAGCTCAAGCTGACTAGATTACTTCTTCTTTTATGACCAACAGCTCTAGGTTTCTGCTATTGCCTAATATATTGGGTTGACATGCATTTGTTCAAAATTTTAACGTAAAATGAAAAATAAAATAGGATCATTTAATGAATGAAATATCTTAGTATGTATAGCAGCAGCTTTTATTTGGAGACCCTATGTTTGCCAATAAAATAAATCATCCCCAAAGAGTCTCTCTTCACCTGTTCTAAAGATAGTCAGAAAACTAGCAGACTCACTGTGCACGCTGGTTCCTGAACCCACGGAGGAACCCTTGGGAATAACGGGCATGAGGGCATGCCGGATCGCCATCTCCCACATCCTGGCCACGTCTGCACCAATGCCGCTGGTGAGGACACTGCTACTTGGTGGTGGGCTGGAGGGATTGACCACATTTTCCCCCACATAATACACGACATTTGCTGTAGTGATCTCAAAACAGTGAGGACTGGCCCCACTAGGGATTAAAGCTGATGGTTTTGCTGGTTCCAGAGATAAAATTTCTGATAAAGGAATTTCCTGTGGAAGAAAGAGTGTGTTAAATGCAGTTTATCAAAACTATGTAAACTTTCAAATAAAATTCATGCCAGGGACATGTGAGAAATGGCATTACAATCAGCCATCAAATGGTTTCATAAGACACAGAATATTACTAAGAAAAATACAAAAATACCTTTAGTAGGGGAAAACTTATCATCTCCTTTCTACAGAAAAATTCAAGTGACTTTTTTACTATGTTCATGTGGTAAGAATAAGTTATGAATAAGAATAATAATTTTGAACCTGCATCAAAATCTAACATTTAGAATGTAAATAATTTTTATAACGGTGAGGTAAAATCACGACCCTTTTGAAATGCACTTGGGTATGCGCAGCTGTTTTTATATTTCAACTATTCTTTAAGGCACTGAAAATGAATCATACAATTTGGTTTGATAGATGTTAATATAATAATATAGCCACATGAATAGTTTTAATGAGAAAAACCACAGAGAGTGGTTTTAAAAGTAGTTGCTTTTTGTTTGTTTGTTTTGTTTTGTTTTGTTTTTAACTTACATCTGCTTAGTTTTTTATTGAGTTAAGTATAAAAGCCCAGTTAATCAACTCATTAAATTGACGGTCAAGGCAGGACACTTGAACTACATTAACAGGATTTAAAAAGTGGTTGGTCTTTTAGTAGCTCTCGCATAATCCCACACGCGCACACACACATACACAAATTGGTAGAGTACTCTGGATATAGGATTTCCCCCCATAATCTTATATAATGTGCTGTCCACAATCTGTAGTATTTTGAAAACTATATAAATTGGACATGACCAAACTAGAGATGTCTGATAAACTCTTATAAAGTATTTGGGAACTTCAGCTCTAGTCCCAAAAAGATCAATTTTAAACTATAAAAAAGGAAAATTCATATAAAATCACAACAGACTTAACAGACATCTTTGAAAAAAAAAATCAAATTGCAACTCAGTTTTCTACTTTTTCAAATATGACCGAGAAAAAAAGAAGTACAAGTAGTAATGTCTGCATTTTTTAAAAAAACTATTAACCGAGTGGACTTGGGGAAGAAAAAAAAAACTATACAGTATTATTGCACTCCACGAATGTGCAGAATTCCAAAATGTGCCAGTACTGAAAAACTGCCTTGCATTGAGGTTTTCCAAGAGGTACAACGAGCCTGCCAAGAAAGCATCTGGTCTGTACTAACAGCTTGCTGTCTTCAGTACAGGCCTTCATAATGTCAGTCACGCTGCTCTTGCACAAATCCCTTAATGTAAAAGAGTATTCAGTGCTGATAGGTGGGGCTATGATCGATGGTGTGGGATTGAATCCATATGCACAGTGAGCTTCATTTCATTGTCAAGAATTTGAACACGCTGTTGCATGGATGGAAGGTGACCAGATTCCAGCTTAGACCACACAGGTACATCATTCAAAGTTATCTCAAGTGCACCTGTTAACATACACTGGTTCTCAATCATGTTGCTCAAGAAGAAGACCATCATGCATGCATAGACCTTATTTTCTTGGCCTCACTGCCAGGTGCTAGGAGCTTGCATGCCAAACAAAGCAAAAGGATCCTTGCCAACAATTATTAAGCCTAATTAATAGGCTAGCTTGAAGACAGACAGGAAAGATGCTATGTGTCTATATATTGGTTGAGGGAGGTAATTCTCTCCTTCAATGAGGATGCCTGGGTACCACTGGCTAACAACCCGCATGTACTCCTCAAACACCCGCCTATAACCTCAGGAAACACAAATCTCGAACTTGAGCAGCGGCCTCGTGGCGTACTGCATCTTTAATCTCTTGCCAGGCATGCCGCCCAGGTTGGCCGAGGCATCGCTCCGGACCACCGCCGATGCCGCCACAGGAGAAGTAGCAGAAGCCTCATCTTAAAACAAGCCAGCCAGTTCGGCCGCCCTCAGACCCTAAAAGTAGTTGCTTTTAAGACAATATAGATACTAAAAAAATTAATCACCACATTGTCTTCCAGGAGGTATAGAGTGACTAAGAAATAATAACTTTTAGAACAAATTTTTAATTGAAAAGTTAACGAGGTCTCCTTTTTCTGTTAGATCTGTGTAAAGGGGCCATGGAGAATGACACCAACTATGCCTGAGCCTGCATTCATCTTGAAGGAGCAAGTATATACTGTCTTCAGTATGAATTTCTTTTGGAACTGTGTTTTACTGGGTGATAACGTTATGTGACACCTGTATTATTTCATGTAGAGAGACAGAATGAAAATAGCTGACAAATTTTTTTCTAGAGGAAAGTGTTCCTTGTGAATATTGACAATACATAGAGAAATCATATAATGTTTCTTAACCCCCAGTGATGTACTGCAAGGCTACAGATGCAAAACAAAACAAAGAAAGTTGGATAGAACAGATTTCAGGAATTTACTTTTCGCTAATCTTCTGTGACCTTGAATTTTCTAGTTAAATCACACATCTCTGCTAAAATAGTCAGTTAAGCTTCTTCTCTCCCCCTCCCCCTCCTGACCCACCATCACATGGGGCCAGAAGCATTCCACAGGGATATTTGAAATTCACAGATGACTAACATGGGGTCACAACCTGATTCCCCCCAAATGTGTAAACTACAGAGAAGAAAAAATATACCTTGGAGCAAGCTCCAAAAGAGTCATGTCTGTTGGATGTATTTTGTATTTCTGATACTCTACAATCCCATGAGAAAGAAAGAGGGGGCGTGAAACTTCAGTCAAGGAAAGAGCCACCCTTACCTTGTAGTACCTGCTTCCTGTGTCATTTTGAAAGAGGGTAATACATTTGCTATCCAATCTCCAATAGTGCCGTTTCCGCTGAAACAGAAGTTGGATTTAGTATCTTTTAAAAACTTAAAAAATATCCAAGATAGATAAAAATCAAAACATTTTCCCACTGGACGTAAGATTCAATGGTGGAAAGTGCATGGGCTTTGGACCAGGAAGACTAACACTCAATTTCAAGACTCTAGAAGGTGACTACTCAGCAAATGTGTGGTGAGTTTCTGTGTCTACATCCGAGAGTTATGAGCAATAAAGGAGATGATGTATTAGCACCCAAGCAGTGCCTGGCACTTACTGCATGTATATTAAATAGAAAACTCCATTTTAAAATTTATTTGATGGCTTGAAGAGTTAAAGGTGGATTTGTAGCTGCAATAAAATAAAAAGGCTTTACAGGAGATATAATATTTATATATTCTTATTATTTTAGAACATAAGGCATGCCATGCTGATCCAGCCAGGTATTCTGGCTTCCATTAGAGATGGAAGAGCTGTGACTGTTACAGCAGAACTAAAGAACGTTCTATAGGATGGCAAGGTTGACTCCATGGCATCAACTTAACAACATCAGGAGAGTGCATCAGTAACTCGATCCTCTCTTAAGCTCACTGCAGATCTAAACTTCTATGATTTGGTGACCAGGTCCTTGTGTGTCTGTATGTGTGTATGTGTTTCTTCTTTTTAGACCAAAACGCCTTAATACTATTCTTGGTCTCTTCCACAACCTATCTTAGACCAGTCAAATACACTAAATATGCTTCAAATATTTTACCATGTCTAGGAAGGACGGGATGGTATTCAGTTGAGTCCTAAAGTAAGTCATGTAAATCTCTCCAGAAGAGAAGGTTGAGATTATAGCTAGAGCGATTAGGTTATAGATATCCATTTATCTAAAGGAATGATAGGAATCCTATAGCTAGGGGGTGATGAGGAAAACTCTACCAATAGCTGAGAAAGAAGCTTAGCACTAAATGTCAATTAGCTTAACTGAAACATACATCACATTTTTTTCTCTCTTACACACATGCACAAACTCATTCATCAACTATTAGGAAAATAAGAAGTAATGAACAACTCAGACTATATGAAAAAATTAAAATGTGTGGTCTTTTATCTAATAAAATATAGGATTCCTGTACTTCTGAATAGGTCAGTTTTTAAGTGAACACCTAAGGATTTAAGAAGTATATAATAGTTATCATTGTTTCTTCTCTCCCTAAAATGCAGTGCTTTAAAAAAAAAAAACCTGAATCACAGAGGAGTGTTCTGAAAGCAAGCCTGTAACATGACAGGCAAGACATTCAAGTTGTTTGGAAATCATCTCAAGTAATGGAGGGAAATGAGTTTGTTTCCCTGAGATTGCTGTCTACACTTTTTTCTAACTCAGTTGTTTGCTCAACTACTTGGGACACTCAGAGACTGTGAATGTGCTCCCCCAATCCGGTGCCCTGCCTGCACTGAGGTTTGCTCCTGGTAACCCAGACATCCCACAGTCTTGACAGGGCATCAGCAGTTCCTCTAATTAAAGCTCGCAAGACAAGAGAAAATTTCTTGCTGTGGATCTTACCAGCGTGTCCTTGCTGGTGTAGTGGACCATCCATCCTTCTTTCATCACCGTGCTGCTTTTCCTCTTCGTGTGTTTGACAGACTGCACGACTCTCATGAGTGGGATATTGTTGCTTGTTGATGGACTTGAAAAGTCAAAATATTTTAGGAAAGAAATGTTTTCAGATACAGATCTTCTTTTCCTGCATAAAACCTTATTTCAGCTATTTCAAAGTGAAAGTCAAAAAAAAATTTCATATCCCACTTTTAGTGAACGGTACTGCCAGAGTACCATAGTTCAGAATCTGGATTACTCTGAAGAGTGATGATAGGCGCTTTACAGGTACACCTTAACAATCCCGAGGGAGGATAATAAGCACCTCGGTTTTCAGGTTGAACTGCATGGGGCTCAGTTTTGGGGTGAACATTGGGTAGATTACAGTCTTAGTGTACTGAGGCCACAGTATTCAGAATCACACATGAACGCTTATTTGCTTGCTACATATTACAGCCATAATATTAATCATTTAGAGATAATATCAGTTACTGTGAATTTCAGTCTCTCTCTGGATAATTTCACAAAAATTAGAACCTGCTGTTGAAACTGTCTTTTAAACAACTATTGCTCATGGGATTCTGCCTGTCCTTCGTCTCTTTCTTTCTCTGTCTTTTCTGTCTCTGTGTCTTCCTCTCTCCTTCACTGCCTCCAACCACAGGCCCACCTGCCCACACCAATCTTTTGATACTAAAGAAATGTACACCTTTGAAAGACAGTGGGGTCATAAGACTAATATTTTCTAGTATTTTAAAAATATTTCTCATGCTATTGAATGGAATAAAATCCAATTATTTTATTGCTCTCCTCTCATGAACAATTTCAGTCAGTCAATGAATATGGCATTTGTAAAACGGACACAAAAGTTTGAATACACTTTATAACATAAATCAGAGGTTTGGAAACTATTTTTGTAAAGAGCCAGGTAATATATATTTCAGGCTTTGAAGAATACTTTGTCATTGTGGTGCAAAAGCAGCCATAGCCATAGCTATGAACGGGCCTGGCTATGTTCCAATAAAACTTTATTACAAAACAAGCAGCAGCCTGATTCAGCCATAGTGTGCTGACCACTAATATAAAAAATGGGGATGATCTACAGATCAAAAAGTACAGATAATTAGATGACAAATATGAAACTCCACACACTTCTGAAATAACATCAAGAACAGTAAGGTCCAGACGTATGTGATATTTGTAATAGGGGCCAGCTATAAAAATAGATGATGTCCGCTGAGGTTGATCCCTGATCTCTGTATGTGCACACAATGAGCTTTTTTTTTTTTTTTTTAACGTCTTTATTGAAGTATAATTGCTTTACAATGGTGTGTTAGTTTCTGCTTTATAACAAAGTGAATCAGCTATACATATATCCCCTTATCTCCTCCCTCTTGCGTCTCCCTCCCTCCCACCCTCCCTATCCCACCCCTCTAGGTGGTCACAAAGCACCGAGCTGATCTCCCTGTGCTTTGTGGCTGCTTCCCACTAGCTATCTATTTTACATTTGGTAGTGTATATATGTCCATGCCACTCTCTTACTTTGTCCCAGCTTACCCTTACACAATGAGCTTTGAATAAATATTAACTTAGTAGTAAATTTGCCATTTGCACATACGTGTAACCCTCACATGCAAAAGAAAATGGGTCAAAGGATGAGGCAATACCAGGAAAGGATGCAAACTACATTTCTCCAAGGGAATCCCGACCTCCTAATTCCAAAGTTAGGAGTCTCCTCCACAGTACACAGCTCATTTATAAACAAATTATAGACATACCTCGGAGATACTGCAGGTTTGGTTCCAGACCACGGAGGTAAAGCAAATATGGCAATACATTTTTTGGTTTCCCAGTGTATATACAAGTTATGTTTACACTATACTGTGGTCTATTAAGTGTGCGATAGCATTATGCTTAAAAAAACCAATGTATGTACCTTAATTAAAAATTAGTTTATTGCTTTAAAAAATGCTAACCATCACCTCAGCCTTCAGGGGAGATATAATTTTTTTGCTGGTGGAGAGTCTTGCCTTGTTGTTGATGGCTGTGGACTGATGCCGATGGTGTTTGCTGAAGGCTGGTATGACTGTGGCAATTCCTTAAAATAGGACACAATAAAGTCTGCAGCATCGATTGACTCTTCCTTTCACGAATGATCTCCCTGTAGCACGCAATGCTGTTTTATAGCATTTTACCCACAGAACTTCTTTCAAAATTGGAGTCAATCCTCTCAAACTCTGCTACTGCTTTATCAACTAAATGTATGTAATATCCTAAATCCTTTGTTATCATTTCAACAAACTTCACAGAATCTTCACCAGGAGTAGATTCCATCTCAGGAAACCACTTCCTCTGCTCAACCCTTAAAGTTTCATCATGACACTGCAGTCACATCTTCAGGCTCCACTTCTAATTTTAGTTCTCATGCTATTTCCACCACATCAGCAGTTACTTTCTCCACTGCAGTCTTGAACCACTCAAAGTCATCCGTGAGCTTTGGACACAACTTCTTCCAAACTCCTGTTAATGTTGATATTTTGACCTCTTCCCACGAATCATGAATGTTCTTAATGGCATCTAGAATGGTGAATCCTTTCCAGAAGGTTTTCAGTTGACTTTGCCCAGATCCATCAGAAGAACAGCCATCTATCTATGGCAGTGATAACCTTCCAAAATGTATCTCTTAAATAATAAGACGTGAAAGTTGAAATTACTCCTTGATCCATGGGCTGCAAAATGGATGTTGTGTTAGCAGGCATGAAAACAACATGAATCTCATTGTCCATCTCTGTCAGAGCTCTTGGGTGACCAGGTGCATTGTCAGTGAGCAGTAGCATTTTGAAAGGAATATTTTTTTCTGAGCAATAAGTCTCAACAGTGGACTTAAAATATTCAGTAAACTATGTTGTAAACAGATATGCTGTCATCCAGGCTTTGTTGTTCCATCTACAGAGCATAAGTAGAGTGGATTTGGCATAATTCTTAAGGGCCCTAAGATTTTCAGAATGGTAAATGAGCATTGGTTTCAACTTAAAAGTTACCAGCTGTAGAGTCAGCCTGTCCTTTGAAGCTCTGAAGCCAGGCATCGTCTTCTCTCTAGCTGTGAAAGTCCTAGATGGCACTGTCTTCCAATATAAGGCTGTTTCATCTACATTGCAAATGTGATGTTTAGTGTAGCCATCCTCATTTATTATCTTAGCTAGATCTTTTGGTAACTTGCTGAAGCTTCTATATCAGCACTTAATGCTTCCCCCCCCCCTTGTACTTTTATGCTATGGAGATGGTTTATTTCCTTAAACACCTTGTGAATCAATCTCTACTAGCTTCAAACTTTTCTCCTGCAGCTTCCTCCCCTTTCTCAGCTTTCACAGAATTGAAAAGAGTTAGGATTTTGGTCTGGATTAGGCTTTGCCTTAAGGGAATGTTGTGGCTTGTTTGACCTTCTATCAAGACCACTGAAACTTTTTCCTTCAGGAATAATGTTGTTTTGCTTTCTTATTATTCACGTGTTTACTGAAGTAGCACTTTTAATTCTATGAAGAACTTTTTACTTTGCATTGACAACTTGGCTGACTGTTTAGCTCAAGAGGCCTAGCTTTTGGCCCATCTCAGCTTTCGACATGCTTTCCTCACTAATCTTAGTTATTGCCAACTTTTTATTTAAAGTGAGAGACGTGTGACTCTTCCTTTCACTTGAACACTGAGAGGCCATTGTAGGGTTATTAACTGGCCTAATTTCAATATTGTTGTATCTCAGGGAATAAAGAGGCCTGAGGAAGTGGAGAGAGGCTGGAGAACGGCTGGTTGGTGGGGCAGTCAGAACACACACACCATTTATCGATTAAGTATACTGTATTATACTGGCATGGTTTGTGGTGTCCCAAAACAATTACAATAGTAACCTCAAAGACTGCTAAACACAGATTACCCTAATTAATATAATAATAAGGAAAAAGTTTGAAATCTTGTGAGAATTACCAAAATGTGACACAGAGACACAAAGTGAACAAACGCCGTGGAAAAAATGGCACTGATAGACGGTGCACTACCTTAGGTTGCCACAAACCTTCAATTTGTAAAAAACCGGAATACCTGTGAAGTGCAATAAAGCAATAAAACGAGGTATGCCTGTGAATGCACACTTTAAGTTTCTTCTATAACAGATTAAAATATCAAAGAGCTTTAAAAAGTACATACCACTTGGGGCTCCCCTGTTTGACCAAGGCTGGGGTTGCAGCCCTCACCTGATGGTTCTGTTGGAGTCCTCGTGGTCTGGGTCTGGATCCTGCATCTCCCCACTGTCATTCTGGCACTCTGCCATGACCATCTCAGCATCTTGGACCATTGCCTCTTCCATGTCATCCATGAGCCCACTGTTTCTTTCACTGTCATTGTCATCGCTCCCTTCTTCCATGACTACATCAGACTCTGCCCCAGGGCTAAGCAAATCTAAAAAATTGTTTGGCGCCCATAAGCCTGGAATCCTGGAGCCAGGACTTAAGAGAAAGTTAGGCAATCCTAAAGCAAATCAATTGGAAGCCCTAAAAATATAATTATGTGAATTTTTCTTTTCTTTCACTTTCCTTTTAAATTTTAGTTCATAATCACCTGAATGTATGAGAGGATGAATATATAATTTTACGAGCAGATGCTCGTTTTTTTGTGCCCCTAAGCCTAAAAGCATGAAAAGTCATGGGAAGCCTTGGAAGGAAGCCAAGGGTGAGACAGAAACAAAGTGCTAGGAAGCAAAGTGACACCAGGCACCAGTGAAGAGGATACGAATCTTATTTCAGTAGTACAGCCCTGGTGGGAAAAAGAAATACATTGGAGGATGTGGGAAACTTTGACATGCAAGAACACTCAAGGTCACTGATTCTTGATATTCCAGTAACTTTTAAAATCATGGATTCTAATATATGGTCACATAAGCCTAAGATATTTGATATTCAAAGTAATACTGAATCCTGTCATTATATAGCTGATGGTAATGTAGTAAATTATAATTACTTACTAAGGCAAAGTACTTACTTTAAAGTTAGAAAACAGATTGATCAGAGACCCTAGCCTGCCAAGCTTGGAAAATGCATATTTTTCCAGATTTTTCTGACTGTATGGAAAAATGCAATTGCAAATTAATCAACATAACATAAACTACACTGTTTCCCTTTGGTTCTAGTTATCAAGTACACATTGACATTTCCTGGGCCTGAACAAAATCAATACCATATGCCACAGAAAGTGGGAAGATTGCCAAGCTTTTGATTTTGGCAGCTAATTCATGCATCTTGAAGCCAGAAACTACTATGGGAATGTTTTCCTAGAGAGCTTTCTCTTCTTCTTCTAGAGAAGAAAGTTGGAGAACATACATAATCACTTGTTCTTCAGGATTTTAGCAACAGAAATACTCAACCTGTTTCTCCGGTCTTTTATCACCAGTTTTCTTCCCAGAGGAATCAGCAAACTGATAACAGACTGAAAGTATAACACAGTCTACTATCTATGGAAAAAGTCAGCCTGGGACACTAAGTCAAATGCTTTGGTCAGAATCCATCAGGAATTCTACCAGGGAAGAAAATGAGAGCTGTTCCTTTAGGACATAGGGTTTTTCTTAGAATTCCTTCAATCTTAATTTGTACAATTAAGGTTTTCCCAAAGGAATATTCACCAATATAGAGAAGGATATGTAGTTTTTAATTGTCTAAATTCAAGTTCCTTTTATTATTATTAAAGATGCAGGTTAACAAGCACATACATAATGGGAATAGTAAGCGGGTGGAGGAAGAAAGTTGTAACTATTTCCTGGTAGGTCAATTTCTGTGATTCTTCCCTTCCTTGACAGACAGGGAAGAAAAGTTAACTTCTGTCTCGATGCTCGGAATGAAAAGGACGGAGGACGAGACTGATAGCTATAACTGGGAGGCATTCCAACAATTTCTACGCTTCTGAACGAACTAGAATAGGTGTAAAAAAATAAGAGAGCTGGGGAAGAAATCCTGGATATCCAAGTTTTCAGTACTAGCTGGTTCACCACGTAAAAATCAAGAAAATCTCTGGTCTTTATCACAACGCAATGATGGGTGCTTTTTTACAGTAAAGTAGGACAGAGGCCGTAATTTACTTTGGTCTGGGTCACGAGTATCTGAATGGAAAAAAATTAAAAGTAAAAAAATCTCGCTAAGTCCTAACTGACACATGCCTTAAGAGGGAAAAGAAGCATAGACGTGACAGCTGACCTTCTACCTACCTCCGTTAATGGTCACTTCGCCAAGGCAGTTGTTGGGTACTTTTGGTGCACAACGTTTATGACAGTTGAATCTGCAATCTAATCACAATCATTTTAAAAGAAAACAAATCAAAACCAAGCATGCATCAGAAAGAGAAGGTGTGGGAAAAAGAGCCATTTCAAATAGGTGAGGCTCAAACTTCGGCCGTTGACAAATACTTGGTGGCAAGATCGTCCTTACCTTTGCACTGCAGGCCCTGCCTGAAGAGCCCCTTGAGAAGTTTCTTGCAGTACTGGCACACAGTGGGCCGGGTGTAGGAGTGGATGACGAAAGTGTGCGGCACTTTAACTTTGGACAGCAAGATCTTGTCGAGCTGAATGGGTCGTCCAATGTATGACTGGGAATTCGACCTCTTCTCTCGACCAATGAATGACTCTGATGGTGACTTTTGCTATATGTTTGAAAAACAATAAAGGACAATAAGATATAAGAGACTATCTGATTTATATATTCATATATTTTTATTTATTTTATTTTCCAACAAAAGGTCTCACATATTCATTACTGAGCCAAAGCACTAGTGCAGAAATACTGACACAAAGAGAAAAATCATTTTCCCAATAAAGCACACCCAGCTGTTCAGATACTAGTGATGTTCTCAGAGTGATATGGTAAGATGCAAGTGACCCTGACACAGCATAATATATTTGTGTATTTTTAAATTGCCTTTTATTTTACTATTGTATTTAGTGGTTTGATCCTTAAGAATGTGAGAGGAATAAACTAAAACTATGTTTCTGTTCATTAATGTAATTTATTTCCCCTTAATTTCTTTTTTGAGTTACTTTGTTTTTATAGTACGAAAAGAAGAGAATTGGAGATCAGACTATTTGAACCTGATTTCTAGGACTTTCAAATAATTTGCAGCTTTTCAATTTCATTAGTTTAATACAGAAATATAAAGTTGAAAGCAAACCAAAAAATGGTTCTTAATCCCACTCCATATATTACTTCATTGACATTTTCTAAAGTTTTACATATAAGAAATGCAAGCAGTTCAGGAAGATAAAAAATGAAAAGTAAATTCCCCCAATCTGTCCAATCTAGTACTTCATCTGAACAAGGCCTACAGCTTCTTTGGATTCCCTCCAAGAAAAAAATGAATATAATTAAAAATTACTCCTCAACCATAAAAGTAAAGGGTTAAAATTATACTATCATTTATATAATTGGAAAACATAGTGACTACTGGATTATATAAGACACACAAATATTAATATTTCGGTTACAATTATATCTCTGTGCACTCTTGTCTCTCATTTTGTAATTAATCAGCCCAGTACATAGATTAAAAAAAAACAAATGAAGTGAAGTAAGTCATAAAGAGAAAAAAAAAATCGTATATTAATGCATATATGTGGAATCTGAAAAAGTTGGTATAGACGATCTTATTTACAAAGCAGAAACAGAGACACAGACACAGAGAACAAACATATGGATACCAAGGGGGAAAGGGGAGATGGGATGAATGGGGAGATTGGGATTGACATATATACACTATTGTATATAGTATCATATATACACTATTGATACTATGTATAAAATAGATAACTAATGAGAACCTACTGTATAGCTCAGGGAACTCTACTCAATGCTCTGTGATGACCTAAACGAGAAGGAAATCAAAAAAACAGGGGATATATGTATACGTATAGCTGAGTCACTTTGCTGTACAGTAGAAACTAACACAATATTGTAAGGCAACTATATTCCAATAAAAATTTTTTAAAAAATAAAATAAAATAAATTTAACTGTGTTTCCAATGTTTTTGAACAATTTCATGGTATCTCTTGATATCATGGAAATGTACTTGGGAATCATCAGGAAAAATAATCATTGGAATAAAAGAACTGAATTACTTTTTAATAGTTATTATAATTATATATCTCATTTATTAAGCTCTTAACTTAGTATTAACTCTTAATAATCACTGTGTTAGGCACCTTACAAGACAGGCCTTGTTATCTATAGTTGAGGCATCTAAGCTCATAAAGTTTAAATATACTCTTTTGGGTCAAATGCTAGTAAACAGTGGAGCCAAAACATGAACCTACACTTGTCTGCTTCTAGAGCCCTTGTATTATCCCATTACTCAGTTAATTTCTAATTTGAAATAATTACTGATGAGAAACAAATCATATTTACAGACAATTTCCATCCTTTTCAATGCCTATCTGCATCAAAGGTAATACCATTTATTACCAAATGGGAAATTTTTGATTTGCAGATTCACCAGCTGCAATAAAAAGAAATTTGAGATGAGGTTCTACTTAGGGATATTATGTCTACAGTTACATTTATAATTTCGATTCCGTAAAATAAAACTACCAAGCATAATTATTCTGGAAGGGCTCAACTCTTGCAGAGAGATCTGGGGCACTTTTAAAGATGAGCCAAAGGTTTGCCAAACCAGAATCATAAATATATTGAATAAATATCTTCAATGGAATTGAATTTTACTGGAAAATAATTAAATTTGTAGGGTTAGGTCCCTGCTTTAACCATATCCAATGGGCCAGTTTTAAGCATACACTAAAATGAAAAGTGATATTTTTCCATAGTTGGAAAGTTTCAACACTCAGAATAAAAGCTGACGTGATGTCACACTTTCTTAGCAGACTTAAAATGTTCTCAGATTTGGAAAATCATATGAAAAGTTGACCAAATCACCTTTCAGTTATTTTCCTTAATTTAAGAGACCTAATTCTTGGCTGTGTTAACAAAGCCAGTTTGATGTAGGACTACTCAGTATACCATGGGGCAAATTCACTTAGAAGAGCAAGAAGCAATCTGATAAAACTGAATGTTTTCTTTTCATCCAACATGGTAACATTCACATAAACACTGTCATAAACTACAAGAACCAGAATTATTCTTGAGAAGTCATTTCATTTATTACCTTCAAGGCAAGATTACATAAGGAATTTTAAAACATTACATGAGTTTAGGGAAAAGAAATTGGCTGTTACTTTGTGGCCCAGAGTCCGTACTACACATGTATTCAGGCAATGATGAGATTCACACAGCCACATGTGTCCATGGCACAGAATAACAACTCACAAACTGCATAATTTATAGGGTCAAAAATTAAGACTTTAATAGCATTTAAGATACAATAGCAACTTAAGATTTTCACAGCATTAATAAAGTGTCCTCTTATCATTTATGACATTTTAAAATTAAAATCAACTAGTAACACAACCAGAAATACTTATCATTCCCCTTTCTTATGGTTCCAAATATAATCAATCATTTTCAATGTGACCTCTATTTCTAAATGAAAAAGTAAAGTTTTACCATCTTGAGATGGGTACATGCATGTGGGAACTGATTTATTGCTGGAAGGAGACTGAGTTGTTTAATTTTATTTGATAAACACTTTGGGAAAGGGAAGTTTTGTCTGCAGAACTGTATTCTATGTTTCAGGAGTTTACACATATACATTTGCACGTGCTTTTCCCTGTCATGAAGCAAATCTAAGAGCTAAGACAAAAAGAGAAGACTGGGTCATTATCTGATGACTTTGTAAATGCTTATTGAGATATTTATCCATTCTTCAAAGTGTGAAAAAAACCTTTTATTGATACATAACAGATTGTAAAACAAACAGAAAAATAAGATCCTATGAAACAAGGCCATTGACCTGTAATATAAATTTATATTTATAATATCTATCTATATATCACTGTTTACATAAATGTTTAAAAACCATCATTTCTGGAATCCTGCCAATTATTCCTTCCAATAATATGAAAGCAAACTAAATGCTTCTAAGGATTTTCAGAATCAGTGATAGATTTTGATTAATAATTCATATTCTGTTACTATTTTAATAAAGTTACTAGTTGTAATTTCAATTTTTATGTGCAGTTTTATTTGAAGGTATATACACCAGAAATCCATAATTACAGTATTTTTGTTTGATGCATCAAGCTACAGAGTAGGCAAAAATTCAGAAATTAGTAATTTTAAATGAAACAGGGGATGGTTTAAAAAATCTCATTGATCTAAATCCAACTAGCTTGGACTTTAAGATAACTTCAATATGAAAGTAGACTTAGCAATTCAAAGGGTAATGTTGACTTAAATAACAGCTTTTATGGATGTTATGCATTATTATGCAAAGTAAAGAGATATGCTATCATTGTATTTCTTCATTAACTTCATTTTATTTTTTATTTATTTGTATATTTTTATACTTAATTATAATGTGTATAGAACTTTACAGTTTTAAATAATATCTTTCTTTAATTCTGGTAAAGAGAAAACTCTCTCTTACCCATCAACACTAGTTTTACTAGGTTAACTAAATGGTGTTTAAATTCATTTCCACTGTTACTTGCTGCTCCAGTTTGGCACTGTGTGTTTGGTGAACCTGGGCAATCTGCAGAATGAGGGTTTTTTTTTTTTTTTTTTTTAAGGGAACAGGGAGGAAAGTTGAAATGTTTTGGAAAGGGAACAGCAACATTTTGTTTCATTCTGCTTCATTATTATGTGCAGAGCAAAACTGGCTCAAAACTCGGAACAGATATAAAATTCTCTTCTCTATAATTATGGTAGGCACTTGCAGGAGGACGCGCTTCTAAAAATTTACATTTTTACATTAGCCATTGGTCCTATGAATTGTTCTTTTCCTGAGTGGAGGAGTTTGGATCACATTACAGGTGTGGAACTTCTGTGAGAACTGACATCACTGTACAATATGGTATTGGGATGGATTGATGTAAATGATCGGATTTGGCAAATTATAGATGATGAAAAGTATGAAGATCTCTTGTTCTCATTGTAAGAGGTATCACATCATATATGAGAGAGAATATGAGAACAAAAAAATGATGAAAGCTGAATTTAAACGCGGGATTAGATATTAAATAAAGATTATACACATTAAAAATTTTTTAAAAGACTGTGGTTTCCTGAAGTGTCTGTAACATCCTCATGCTAACAATATTTCATTTGAAATGACTGCCAAAGTTAAAACTATATGCACTGAACACCTACTTACAGAGGCAATGCATCTTGCTTTTCTAGAGACTGAATTTGTTCTTTAACCTGGTATATTAAATTGATGACTCAGCAAGTTTGGAACCATCCCAGGAAATGACTGGTTAGATTACATTATGGAAACTCCAACTGCCAGCACATCTTTAAACATTCAACAGGACTCTGAAACAATTTCCCAACAAGGTATATTCCACTTCACAGTTCAAAATGAATTCTCTTTATTAGTTAAGCTAGAAAACAGAGGGGAAAAATTGCCCTTACTTGTGGTTTCTTGTTGTCATTTATGGAAAAATCAAACATAAGACTTCCTGAGAGATGAAAGTCACTGTATAAAAAACAAGATTCAGGGGCTTCCTTGGTGGTGCAGTGGTTGAGAATCTGCCTGCCAATGCAGGGGACACGGGTTCGAGCCCTGGTCTGGGAAGATCCAACATGCCGCGGAGCAACTGGGCCCGTGAGCCACAACTACTGAGCCTGCGCATCTGGAGCCTGTGCTCCGCAACAAGAGAGGCCGCGATAGTGAGAGGCCTGCGCACCGCGATGAAGAGTGGCCCCCGCTCGCCGCAACTAAAGAAAGCCCTCGCACAGAAAGGAAGACCCAACACAGCCAAAAAAAAATAATAATAATAATAAATAAATTTATAAAAAAAAAAAAACAAGATTCAAGTAAAAACTTCTCCAGTATTAAGATATTTATGTTTATTAACTAAAATCCATTTCACAGACCCATACTGGGGACTGGATTTGGGGTGACATAAACTCCCCTGGAATCAAAGAGAAATAGAAAAGTAGAGAACACTTTAGCGTACGTGTTGACATCACTTTTTGGACTCCTCATTTTTGGGACTCTTTTTGGTCTTAATCATTACCCAATAAGCTCCTAAGGGAAGGACAATGTCTTAATCATGTTTGTCCTCTGTTAATGGAAAGAAGTGCCTGGTAAAGATAAGTAATAAGCATTGCTTGAATTAAACAAAAATGAATGTCTTCAAGCAATAAATCCATGCAAATAATGGACGAGACATTTCAGTAGAGATGTTCAAAATACAGACTGTTAATATAAGCTTTTAAAAAAATTTAGTATTACATGCACTGTAACATTGACACACTTGCTCTACAGGGTTTCAATTTTAAGAGAGTACAACTGACTAAGGAATGTTTTCCACTGGAACTGTTCTCTGTACTTGTCTGCCTGCTCCTCATCCCTACTTGGCATCTCCAACATGAAAACAAAATCTGTCAGAACCCTTTTGCTCTGGAAAGAGGACAGGTGGCAAGCTCAAATATCAATAATACCTGTAGGCTGCTAATATTAATGGGTGTCAGGGATGCAATAGAGAATGGAGACTACAGTAAATCGGAGAGGACAGGCTCAGTTGAAAAGGGATGGATGAAAGACTGCTAATGGCTGTGAGTATGAAAGCCCTATGTTTCCAGACCTCTTAGTTTTGCAAAAGAAGCAGAAGATCTAGTTGCTTTACGAAATAACTCTATTTCTCAACATTAGCGACTCTGAAAAAATTCTGAAACGTTGTGCCAGTCAACTGATTTGAGGAATAAATCTGGTCATGGGGAGTCTGAGACCTCTGAACTAGATAACGACATAAAACACTTTCTATAACCTTTGTATGTGCCAGATTCTTTTCATAGCACTTTACATTCATCAACTCATTTAAACCTCATGACCACCAGGTTTTTTAAAGATAAGGAAACTGAATCATAGAGAGACTACATCATTTGCCCAAGATCGCACAGCCCGTAGAAGCAGAACTATGAACTCAGGTATTCTTGCTCCAGATGATAATAATGATTCCTCTCTTTTTAGCCTCTCCCAGTTCTCACATCCCCTGGTTTTATGCTAATATAAAAATAGAAAGTATTTTCTTCCCTTCATTTAAGTCATGAAGGAAGAGTTCACAGGAAACAAGAAAAATCAAGTAATAGTATGTTCTACTTGCCAAAATGCAAAGTGAAAATATTGTGAACCCCTTAACCTTGACCTACAGAAGAGACTTTCAAGCAACTTGTCTGTGCCCAGAGGATAGCATCTGAGTCATGCGTGTTTTCTAGAACATAATGATGACCATAATACACAGCCTCTATTGTATAAGTATCACTCAGTTGCCTGCCTACTTTCCTGTTCAGGTGCTGTTATGCTTAAAAGATACCAGCACAGCTATGTGAAACAGAGCCAACCAAACATTAATCTTTTATTCCAGAAGTTTTAAGATCTAGCATTTTTTGATTATCAAAGAACTGTGCAGAACAGCACCTTATAACAGTTTGCTCCTACTGCCATCAAGATGGATCTATCTAATTTAACAAGTGCTTGCTGGGACAAATCCTACCTAAAGGCTCAAGTCAGATGCTACAGGACATACAAGGACCAGTAAATAACAGTCTCTGTGCCCAATGAGTTTACTATTCAATAGAATTCTGGACACAACATAACTGTTACCATCAACAACATGTGCTCTTCCCTTCTATAGGCATAGATGGTTCTGTCTCATTCTTCAGATTCCAGGTCATATATCACCTTCTCCAGGATGCCTCCAGATCACCTCACTTCCCGCCCACATCTCCTCCACTCTGTGTTCTCTGGCACATCATCATGTCCCCTCCAGAGCCATTACTGCAGAGCACAACTATCTTATTTACCTCTTTGTTTATTAGGTTTTTACTGTCTCCCTTCAGTAGAATATAAGTTCCATGAGAAGGGGAACTTGACAATTTTGTTCATCACTGTATCACCAACTTCTGGAATACTGCCTCACACAGAATAAGTGCCCATATGTATGAAGGTTCGAAGCAAAGATAAACCACTTCCATGATGGAGATAAAGGGGTCATTCAGAAAAGGAGTTTCCTGAAGAAGAGGCATTGGGTGTGGATCCTGAAGTGAGTCTTGCCATGCAATGACTATGTTGACTATTATTAGCAGTTAAAATTCTGTTTAGGACAACTCAGTCCTCCTAATCTTCAGACTGCCTAGAGATTTCTTTTATATGCTCTCAAACCTGTTTATCCCACTTGGAAATGATTATCTAATGCCACCCATTGTCACTGCTAGTAAAACACGGCTGTGAATGCTTAGTCTGAGTCTATTTTACGAAGCAAAAAAGAAACAATTGACTTCTGTCAACAACACTGAGATGAATATTTCACCTCAAACATGGCGAGTCCAGGATTTTCCAGCACAGAGCAGTTCTTGGGCAACAGACAAGTTTGAAGACCCCTGGGAATTGAGGTTCACATAGGAACACTCATGTTGCCATGCGCTGTAATTCGCTGAGAAGAGGGTAGGGTGTTTGGCGAGTTTTAAATTGTTCAGTGCTATTCTGTTACAATTCTGATTCTACAGGCCTTGAACTACCTGCCAAGTGTGCCAGATAAATGAGTTTGGCTCCTCAGTTGGATACCCTAAATATGTAGCATAAATAAAATCTAATCAACACCTTTTCATAACAGTGAAAAGGACTGCCACAGAGCAGAAATAAAAAAAAGTGTGCCCCCTGCTTAGTGGTGATGGATGCTGTTTTACAGTGGAGAATCCATTTTTAACGTTTGCAGCAATTTGTGAAAGCTTTCATAGTAACAACATATATAATCTCTTATTAAAAATACACGGTGATCTGGATTTGCTGAGTGCTAAAGCAGTCTTGGAAGTTACATTAACTTTTATACTGCCTCACTCCTTTTAAGTAAACAGAAATGAAGGATAAAGGAACCTTACTATTTTCTTAAGCAATCCACCCTTTCCAGGGAAAGCACTAGACCCTTGGAGAACTGTTACAAATTACATGCACTCTTCTTTCAAAATGTCAGTTACTGACATCCTACAAATCTCTGGGTTCCTGGAGGAAAGGGGAGACATAATACAAGTAAGATTGCCTCTCCTTATACTTGAAGGCAATGCAACCTTAATGCCACACACTATACATTCATAAAATAAAAAAGCATTTCCACTGAGGAAGAAAATAACTCTGCGTGTCAACAAGTTGAGGGCTTCGACTGTCAGACTTGATCTCCATATAGAAAGTGACCTGGAAGGTAAGCAGATCATGTGGGAAATTCAAAAGTGATTTTAGGGACACATATTCTCATGGTATTTGACCTTGACTGAATTGACAGGGGCCTGGCCTCGGTGTTCGAGCTCACGGGAAAGCTGAATGAAATAATCTAGAAAGAGATTTTCCCATCGATTACTGCCTTGGAGCTCAGTAGTCATGATTGGTGAGGAATTTAAGGAGCAGAGACTTAAATTTGACAGGCCTGGCATGACATTAGATGGACACAGATAGCCACTTAGCAAATGCCTGTTACTGGTAACTGGGTGCGTGGGGGGTTGTTTTGCATCTTAAAGCAGAGAGCAATGCTTTGTGTCTTAAGTCATGGCAGTGGGGAGTGTTACGGAGGCCAAGGTACCTTCCCGATGTGAGTGCAGGCTCTTCAGGGACTTCACTAAAGATCCATTTGTTCCAAAGACCGGTATGTTTGTAACTGTGGACAAGTGGTATATGATGTCCTCTTCCCCAGTGGAGTTCATGAAGAACTCTCCAGCTGTGTTCATATTTAGAATTACACATCTGGAAGTCTACGTTCAAAACATGAAATAATAATGTACAGATGACAAGCCAGACATATTGAATGAAATCAGGCAACAGCTGATCAACAGCACATCAAAGAAGGCCTCATGCTCTTAATTTTACTGATGGGCTCCTTCCCGACAAACGCACCACTGCACATACTCTTCTGACTCTCAGGAGGTGGAGAAGTGCCAGTTAAATAATTCTTGGATGTCTTTTCCTCACTGGAAGTATACACTGCCCAGGTTTGAATTTAGAGAACTAGTCTGTACAATCATCAAAAGAAATCTTGCAATATCTGGCTAACGTACTGGATGTCATGGTTCATATTTAAATGGAAAAACGACTTCTTAATTCAGATGAATCACCAGGATTCCTGGAACTCCAGAACACAAGCATAACAATTAAAGTGTCTACCTCTAGACAGACTTTTGCTACTTTGGAAAATATCCTGGAAAATATTTATTTGGCCAGAAATTTCGCCATAGTTTCATTAGAAATAAATTTTTCCCCCAGTATTTGCTCATTTGAAAAGAATCTGCCTTAACTATTATAAAGTGTATCAGGATCATACCCAATTACAGATAGATAATGCAATAGTGGTATTCTCTTGTCTTTACTTATTTATTAATGAACAGAAACAGTAACTGAATGAGTCATTTTGGGGGGAGATTTTCTAGGAAAGTATGCAGCCAAGAGTTCCTTTTACTACAATACTTGTCTTAATTAAATGTGACTCAGGAAACTTTATAAAAATAATAGTGGTTTATGGCAAAGAATTATTCAGAAAATACGCACCCTCACATAAAAAGTTAAACTGAATATTGTCCAGATTTTGTAAAAACTAAAGGATGTGAAGTGTAAACAGTCAAACATAGAGAAAGCTTTTGGAATGAGCAATTTATTTCCTAATAATATCTTACTGTAAGGCAGTCTGAATGTTAAGAATTACCAAGAAGACTAGTCTAGAAGCATTTAATTTCACCAAAAAAAAAAAAAAAATTCTCTCTAGAGCCTCATAACTTCCAAGCTATAATAGTAAATGCTTCCTTAAAGACATTTAAAAATATTTAAAATAACTTCAGTAAAGTTCTTAAATTAAAAAAAATTTCCATAAGGCCTACCTAACTTAAAAAAATATTGTGTCATCAATTGTATCCTGTCGTTGCAAAGGACACCAGTGTCTTTAATTCTGCTTCATTTTCTACCTTGACTTCAGCTCATTTACGTCAAGAAAAGACTATTCTCTTGAATCATTTGAAAAGAATATTATGTTTAATCTGCCTACATTGATTTATTTTCAATAGTATTCCATGTATAGTAAGATAATGAGTGAAAACGTTTTCTCTGTATTTAAATATCAGTCTGGGAAAAAGGCATCAAAAACACATGTAAAACTGAAAATATACTTCCATCACAGATTAACAGATAGAGGATTACTATCATAATATATATTCAATTAAAGACCTAAATGTAAGGCCAGACACTATAAAACTCTTAGAGGAAAACATAGGCAGAACACTCTATGACAGCAATCACAGCAAGATCCTTTTTGACCCACCTCCTAGAGAAATGGAAATAAAAACAAAAATAAACAAATGGGACCTAATGAAACTTAAAAGCTTTTGCGCATCAAAGGAAATCATAAACAGGACAAAAAGACAACCCTCAGAATGGGAGAAAATATTTGCAAATGAAGCAACTGACAAAGGATTAATCTCCAAAATATACAAGCAGCTCGTGCAGCTCAACATCAAAAAACAAACAACCCAATCCAAAAATGGGCAGAAGACCTAAATAGACATTTCTCCAAAGAAGATATACAGATTGCCAACAAACACATGAAAGGATGCTCAACATCACTAACCATTAGAGAAATGCAAATCAAAACTACAATGAGGTATCACCTCACACCAGTCAGAATGGCCATCATCAAAAAATCTACAAACAATAAATACTGGAGAGGGTGTGGAGAAAAGGGAACCCTCTTGCACTGTTGGTGGGAATGTAAATTGATACAGCCACTATGGAGAACAGTATGGAGGTTCCTTAAAAAACTAAAAATAGAACTACCATACGACCCAGCAATCCCACTACTGGGCATACACCCTAAGAAAACCATAACTCAAAAAAAGTCATGTACCACAGTGTTCACTGCAGCACTATTTACAATAGCCAGGGCGTGGAAGCAACCTAAGTGTCCATTGACAGATGAATGTATAAAGAAGATGTGGCACATATATACAGTGGAATATTACTCAGCCATAAAAAGAAACGAAACTGAGTTATTTGCAGTGAGGTGGATGGACCTAGAGTCTGTCATACAGAGTGAAGTAAGTCAGAAAGAGAATAACAAATACCGTATGCTAACACATATATATGGAATCTAAAAAAAAAAAAAGTTCTGAAGAACCTAGGGGCAGGACAGGAATAAAGACACAGATGTAGAGAATGGACTTCAGGACACGGGGAGTGGGACGGGTAAGCTGGGACGAAGTGAGAGAGTGGCATGGACATACATACACTACCAAATGTAAAATAGATAGCTAGTGGGAAGCAGCTGCATGGCACAGGGAGATCAGCTTTGTGCTTTGTGACAACCTAGAAGGATGGGATAGGGAGGATGGGAGGGAGAGGCAAGAGGGAGGAGATATGGGGATATATGTATACATATAGCTGATTCACTTTGTTATACAGCAGAAACTAACACAACATTGTAAAGCAATTATACTCCAATAAAGATGTTAAAATTTTTTTTAAAGTTTAAAATATATATATATATATATATTCAAAGCAATCAATAAGGAACTCAGTAGAGAAAGAGACAGGCAATTCACCATAGGTGAAATACAAATGGCCAATAAATATATGAAAAGTTGTTTCTCTTCTCCAGTAAAGAAATCATATTTAGGAATAGAAATTATTTTACCTATCTATCAAATTTGTGAAAAAAGAAACCTTTCAAAATACTGATAAAATCGATTGTTGGGAAGACTATGAGGAACTGGAAACTCATACACTGCAGTCAGCGAAGTCATAAATTTAAACTTTTACATCCTTTTGAAGAACTAGTTGGCAAAAAAAATGTGTATATTCTTTAGTCTACTTGGCTTCTAAGGATATAACCTACTGGATTCATTCGATAAATACTTACTGAGAAACCTACAAATATGTTTACAAATGTGCAAAAAATACAGACAAGGATGCCTATTTCCACATTGCTTAAAAAAAAGGAACCAATCTAATCAATAGGGGAGATTAAGTAAATTAATATGTATCATTGCAATGTAATACCAGAAAGCTTTTACAAAAACACATCTCTTTGTTTCCATAGTGTCCATTCCTGCAAATCCATGAGGGCAGAGGATTGATCTACACTTGCATACTTTTGCATCCTTGAGTTACAAACCTGAAAATATCAACTCTGACTAGGACATGCTGAACATGGAGCCATGACCAGGTTTCTCGAACAATTCTGCAACTCACAAACTGTCACTAGAATATTTCTCTGAAATATTTGTCAAATTTTACGAATAATTATCTTCCAGGACATTATAAAGAAAAGAAGAAAAGTTTGTTACCTTTTCAACAAACCAGCTATAAACAACTTCAAGAACAATAGCTTATGCAGAAAATGCACCTTGTTTCCCTCAGGAGCTATCCCGTGAAGGCCTGGCTGCCTTTAAGTTGTACAACTTCCACAGAAAAGCAAACTACTCTTCAGTCCTCTTTTACACCATCTGCTCCGATTTCAGTGCAGGAGAGGGGAGTGGAAAACGCTTCCCACCCTTTTTTGGCTTTATTCCCAAAGGATAATTTGAAGGGAAAGATACTAGTCCACATCTAAAATTATGTCTGGACGGCACTGTAAATTACAAAATTTAAATTTACAAGAATATCAAAAATTATACTGATCTAGCATTCACCCCAGACTTTTCTAAGTACGGCACATTTTGAACTAGGATAATTGATCAAACATGGGAATTCACTATTATTGAAGCAGATCTCTTCATTTTACATCTTATGAATCAAGATACCTTGACTTGTCAATTTTCTTTAACCCAGAACATGTTCTGGTTGTGTTTTCATTTGCTTCCTATGTTAGAGTTACCTTAACAATACCATCTTAGAATGGACACTAATAATGGTATTTGAAATTTACAGTCTCATGAAAGAAAATAACAATATGTCAACTCTCAACTCACCAGAGGTACAGAAATAAGAAAAACGAAACATTAACAAGTCAACTGGTCAAAACAAGTTATCCCAAGAAGAGGACTGTTGTATATCCTGCTTTAATGCTTGACTTCTCCATGTTTAGGTTATTAATTGCTTAAGATAGACAAAAGGCCAATTTTGGAGGGGGTCTTACTTAAAACCTTTATGAAGGAAATGCGTGTTTTTCCATATATAATTTCTTCTTGGATTGAGACCTTAATACATACACTAGTACCATCCTTTTTAAAAATAATTAAATAGACTGTGATAATGCATCAAGGATTCAAAGCTCCTTTCCTGAAAAGTTATCGTCCTCTTCAGGCAGTCCTTGTTTTGTGCCTTATGGCGCCAACCCAAACTGGTGGATATCAGGATGGTGACCTCACTTGGCACGGTTCTGTGGTACCTAGCACCAGGACACAGTTCCAGCATGCAGGCATTTCAGTTAATATGCTACCAGGTAAAGTGAGTGCTGACTGTGTTCTGTTCTATTCTCAACCAGCCTGCCCAGCTTCGTAGAAAAGACACCAGTGTTATGGAATCAAGTGATCTGAGGGCAACATTTTATCTAATAAACCAACTATTGGTCTAACGCCTGCACTGCTCTTTGTCTTATTGAAGACTGTGAAAACTTAAACAATAACACCAGGAAAAGACAACCACCACCACCACCACCCATGGGCTTTCTGCAGTTCAACAGCTGGGATTCTGAGCTAAATTCTGACCTGAGTATTCTCATAGAGTCAATACAGATGACTGTCTGATGTTAATTTAATATTATAATGTTGGCTTGCAAAAGATGGTGAAGCACATTCCTAGGCAGAGTTAGTACCTACCTCAAAGCCAGGACTCACAGGAGACTGAAACATGAAGTCGTAAGAGCAAAAAGCAGACAAAGGTGCAGAAAAGGCGAGGCAAAAGACAAGAGAACCGTGTTATTGGAGGAAAGCAGTGCATGTTACTCAATAATATTATTAGCAAATAATAGATACATTTTCAAGAAAAAGCAAAATGTGATACTAATCAGTCTTTGTGGCACAGAAACATCTGGGTTAGAAACTACTTTTTAACATTTCAATGGAACTACAGACACTAAGATTGCAAAAACACAGTTTACAGTTTTGAGTTGGTAGAGGTAAAGAAAATATCTACTTGTCACAGTGTCAGTGATGAAAGACGGTTCATTCACCTTCTTGAAAATAAATTAGAGTCAGAATGAAGCATTTTGACCTTTAAGTGAAAGATCAGATTTTCTTCACAATAATTCATACTCTCAATGGAAAAAGAAAGAAAAAGGTCATCAAAGTAATCAAATGTGACATAGTTATCTGCCTGCAGGCAAGAATAAGTTGATGAATAATCAGTATCAGTCAGTTTTTTACAAACCTGAAAAGTCCAATAGTGGGTTAGAGTTTTAATGAGAGAAATATGTCTACAGTGTATTCTTTGCTCATTTTAGAGTCTTCGCTGCATATCATTGTTTTCTGTCTGATTTCATTTAAGGTTGAAATATAATTCAAAAGTAGAAAGGTCATGATAAATTTTTTTAAGAGGAGGAGTATCAATGAAAAATCTAAGGAACATTTTGGTTAAGTAGACATGCATCTGGTAATTTATGCTGAATATGTTCTTTTTCATCTCTGTTCCCTCAAACTTTGTGGGGTAGCTCTATCTGATAACTAGAAATTAAATCAAAACTAAAATACAGTTGACTCTTTTTCTTAACAAAAATGCATGACGGTGTTTTGAAATCCATGATATTTCCAGTGTTGAATAAACATTACACTTTGAGAAAAATCCTTTTATTTGTTCTCTCAGTCCCTGCATCCTAATTTGCAATCTACAGCTAACCCATTTTGTCAGAGACTTTGGAAAGGGATGTCCATTTAGATTGAGGTTCTGCTAAGATTAACTGTTACCCAGTGATACCAGTTAGACTTCTGGATTAACATGAAGCATGAGCAGAATTCAGGGGCAACAATTGATCCAAACATGACTTTGGAGGAGAAATTATAACCCTGTTTGAAAGTACTTTTATGGAACATTTTCATACAGAGGAGGCGAAGCTTTCCCTTTGCGAGAAGAAATCAAATTTCCTCAATTTCCAAAATAAGATATTATCCTTGTCATCAACATACTTAATATCCAAAGCTCAGGATTTTCCTCCAGTTTGTAGCCCTGAATGTCTTTACTCTGGGCTATCATCAGAATTCAATTCCGGCTTAGTGCTGGTTTACTGCACGATATTTGAAGGTGGTCTATGCGACATGCATTAATTGACTTATTCCTCTAAGTTACCATTTCTAAAAGTGCATGTTATTTTCCCACTAGATATTCCTAGGTTTCCTGAGAAAAAGGGATTCCATAGTTGAGTCAGTTTAGGAACACTGATTTCATTATTGTAAGACTTCTGAGAACCATAACCATGCTTAATGAATACTGTGATGTCCAGTACTTGGATGGACCGAGAAGTACTTCCCAATCTTATTTGACTAGGAGAAGGATTTTTTGCATAATATTTTATAGCACCATTATTTTGAAGAAAAAATTTTGGGAAACACACACCTCTGTATTTCTCCCTTGCTATCAAATTAGAATCACCAGAAATGTCCATAGGTCGCCAAGAAAAAGAGAGCCACCTATTCCTTTGGTAGTTGGTTGTAATATTTTACTAGAGCTTTGTTTTTATTTTTGTTTTTCCCTTGAAAGAAGATCATATGAATCACAGTTGTGTATCTGTGGTGAAGACTACTGTAGAAAATGTTTATTATGTAAATGAATACTATATATATTAGGGTGATGTGGCATATTACTTTCATTTAGCACCCAAAGAATTTATGTTTCCTGTTACTGAATAATGTAATTTCTATAACCCCATTTTCTTTAAATTGACTGATAGGAATCTCAGAATTAAATTTAATTATTAACTTTTCTGATATAATATTTCATTCTTTTACCACATGACTTGGGATGAAGAAACCTAATGACTTTATAACTTGCTATTGTCATTTTAAAACCTTTTTATTGAGGTATAATTTATATGGAATAAAGTGCAGAAAATTCTAGGTGTACATCTTGATGAGGTTTTACATGAGCATATAAGCATGTAACCTCTACCCAGATCAAGATATAGAATATTTCCAGCATCCAGAAAGGCTCTCTCTTGCTCCCTCTCTCAGTGGGCACCTAACAGGAACCATTATTCTGATGTCTCTCACCATAAATCAGTTTTTCTGGATTAGAACTCCATACACTGGATTCACAGGCATATAATCTTTTGTGTCTGTTTTTTTCCCCTAAATATTATTTTGTGAGATTCATTTATGTTGCTGAATGAATCAACAGTTCCTCAATTCTATTGCTGTATTGCTGTATACTATTCCATTGTATGACTCTACCACTATTTATTTGTTTCTAGTTTTTAGCTACAATGAATAAAAATGTTAAAAACATGCTTGTAACAATACCATTCACACTGGCACCCCACCAAGGTGAAATACTTAGGTATAAATCTAAAAAAATATGAATAAGATCTATATAAGGAAAACTACAAAACTCTGATGAGTGACATCAAAGAGCAAAATAATGGAGAGAGATATACCATGTGCACAGATAGGAAGACTCAATGTTATCAATTTGTCAGTTCTTCCCAACTTGACATATAGATTCAATGCAATCCCAATCAAAGTCTCAGCAAATTATTTTATGGATATCAACAAAGAGATTTTATAGTTTATATGGAGAGGCAAAAGACCCAGAATAGCCAACATGATACTGAAGGAGAAGAATAAAGTTAGAGGACTGATGCTACCCAACTTCAAGACTTACTATAAAGCTATAATAATCAAAACAGTGTGGTATAAGAATGACAAATAGATCAATGAAGCAAAACAGTGAGACCCCAAATAGGCCCCCATAAATACAGTCAACTCACCTTTGACAAAGGAGCAAAGGCAATACAATGGAGCAAAGATGGTCTCTTCAATAAATGGTGCTGGTGATTCACATGTAAACAAATGAATCTAGACACAGAACTTACAATGAATTAACTTAATTAACTTAAATTAAAAAGTAAATTAATGCAAGTTAATTAAGTTAATTTAAATTAAAAAATTTAACTCTACATGAATCATAGACCTAAACGTAAAACACAACACTATAAAAATCCTAGAAGATAACATAGGAGAAAACCTAGGTGACCTTGGATATGGTGGTGCTTTTTAAAATACATAACCAAAGACATGATCCTTGAAAGAAATAAATGATAAGCTGGATTTCATTAAAATTAAAAACTTCTGCTCTGCAGAAGACAATGTTAAGAGAATTAAAAGACAAGCCACAGACAGGGAGAAAACATTTGCAAAATATTAGCAAAAGACACATCTAATAAAGATTGTTATCCGAAATATACAAAGAACTCTTGGAACTTCCCTGGTGGTCCAGTGGGTAAGATTCCATGCTCCCAATGCAGGGGGCCTGGGATCGATCCCTGGTCGGGGAACTAGATCCTGCATGTATGCCGCAACTAAGAGTTCACATGCTGCAACTAAGAGTTTGCATGCCACAACTAAGAAGTCTGCCTGCTGCAACTAAAGATCCCGCATGCTGCAACTAAGACCAGGAGCAGCCAAAATATATAAATAAATAAATATTAAATAATATACCTATATACAAAGAACTCTTAAAATTCCACAATAAGAAAACAAACAATCCAATTTACAAATGGGCCAAGAACCTTAACAAACGTCTTACCAAAAAAGATATACAGATGGCAAATAAGCATGTGAAAAGAAGTTTCACATCATATGTCATCAGGGAAATGCAAACTAAAACAATGAGAAACCACTACACACCTATCTGAACACAAAATCCAAAATAACGACAACATCAAATGCTGACAAGGATGTGCAACGACAGGAGCTCTCATTCATTGCTGGTGGGAATGCAAAATGGTGCAGCCACTTTGGAAGACAGTTTGGCAGTTCTGACAAAACATAATCTTATCATATGATCCAGCAATTGCACTCCTTGATACTTACTCAAAAGAGCTGAAAACTTATGTTTACACCAAAACCTATACATGGATGCTTACAGCAGCCTTACTCATAACTGGCAAAACGTGGAAGCAACCAATATGTCCTTTGTTAGGTGAATGGATAAATGAACTGTGGACATCTTGACAACGGAATGCTATTCCACTCTAAAATGAAATGAGCCATCAAGCCATGAAAAGACATGGAGGAAACTTAAATATGTCCTACTAAGTAAAAGAAGCCAAACTGGAAAGGGTACATACTGTATGATTCCAACTATATGACATTCTGAAAAAGGCGAAACTATGGAGACAGTAAAAAAAATCAGTAGTTGGTAGGGGTTGGGTGGAGGGGAGGAGGGAAGAATAGATGAAGCTAAGAGGACTTTTAGAGCAGTGAAAATACTCTGCATGATACCATAATGATGAATACATGTCATTATGCATTTGTCCAAATCCACAGAATGTACAACACCATGAGTGAACCCTAAAGCAAACCATGGACTTTGGTTGGTTATGATGTGACTGGGTGATTATGATGTGTATGTCAACGTATGTTCACCAGTGTTAGCAAAAGTACCACTCTGGTGAGTGATGGTGATAATGGGGGAGGCTATGCATGTGTGGGGGGCAAGGGGTATATGGGAAACCTCTGTGCCTGCCTTTCAATTTTGCTGTGGACCTAAAACTGCTTTAAAAAAGTGAAGTCTGAAAATTTTTTAGAAATTCTGGTACGTATTTTTAAAAATTAAAATTTTTTTAAAATTCTGGTACATATCTTTCCATGCATGTTTCTACACATTTCTGGTGAATATATACCTAGGAGTAAAACCGCTGAGTCGCATGATATGCATATGTTCAGCTTTAGAAGACAACTGCCAACCAGATTTCCAAAGCTGCTGAACCAATTTATATTCCTAGTAGTAGTGTATGTGAGTTCTAGTTGCTCAATATCTTCACCAATACTTGTTACTGTCAGTTGTTTTCCCCCAACATTAGACATTCTGGTGTAGAGATATCTCATTGTAGATTTAAATTTAGACTCTGATAAATAACGATGTAAAATACATTTTCATGTTTATTGGCTGTCTTCTTTTGTAAAGGGCCGTTCAAGTATTTTGCCTGTATCTTAAATAAGGTTGTCTGTCTTTTCAACTTTTATAGATGTTCTTTATACATTTGGATATGACTCTTTTACAAGATATATATACATATTATATACATTGAATATATCTTTTCCCATTCTGTGACTTGCTTTTCCACCCTTTTAATGGTATATTCTGCTGAAAATAATTTGTTAATTTTAATGATGCCCAATTTATCAATCTTTTTTCTTTTGTCATCAGTTATTTGAATCCTATTTGAAAAAGGTTTTCATGACCCAAGTTACTGTAGATACTCTTCTATGTTATCTCCTAGAAGCTCCTAATCTACCTAGGATTTATTTTGTATATGGTATAAGGTAAGGTCAAGATTCATATTTTCCATATAGATATCCCATTGGTTCCAGAAATATTTGTTGAAAAAAACCCATCCTTTTCTCACAGCAGTGGTACTGTTGTCATAACTTAGTTGGCCTGTATATGCCCACGGTTTCTGGACTCCTTCTATTCTGTTTCATTGGTTTATTTTCTGTTCTTGTGTAATACCACATTGTCTTAACTACGGCTTTATGATGTGTTTGGAAATTCTCCAGCTTTGTTCTACATCAGGGGTTCTCAAACTCAGCACTACTGACATTTTGAGCCAGCTGCTTCTTTGTTTGGGGGCTTTCCTGTGCATTGACCTCTCTGTGATTTCCTTATTTCTAAGACATTTGTCCCACAAATCCTGATTGCCTTTGTTGCTCTTAGGTACCTTTAAATATTGTTTTGTTATGTTCTGTTATACTGTATTCAGCTTTTATAATTGTCCCTTACAGGAGAGTTGGTCTGATACAAGCTTCTTCATAGCTAGGAGCAGAAGTTCTGGAACAGATTATTAACTTTTTTGCCTAAGACTAAGCCTTGTATAACATTATTTCAAATGGCTTTAACTTTTCCCAAACACCACAAGAACATCTGTAAATTTTTAAAAAGATGAGATGATTTTTAAAAAGATCTAGATGATAAATAGAGATATTATAGGATCATTTAATCTAGACTTCTCCTATGCAATTGTCTAAAAGTTTATAAAACTGATATAATCTTAATAAGTATACTTATACATAATGAAACAACATATTAGTGTGTCCTCTTTTAAGTACCTACTGAGTTTTTCTTGTTTCCTTCTAACATAGGTGATGATGTACAAAAAGATACACACCCTTGCAGAGCTCTTATGCCATAAATTGCCTACATTTTGGATTTTCTTAAAAAAGGACTGCATCATGGTTGGAATAATGGATACAGTTTAGTGCCGAAGTTGATGACAGACAAAGCTTGTCATAAGATCTATGTTGTTATACTTTTTTTTCTATGTTAGCAGCATTATAGAAATCCATGACTCAATTTATTTGCCAGAAATGGGTAAATTAACAGAATTACCAGTATTTTAATCCATATGTGAAATGGTGATTTTCCAGTCAAAATAGGCAATCAAGTGTTGAATAGAAAAATCATTTTCAAAAAAAGAAAAATCATTTTCTTACATTTGGGAGAAAATCTATACTTACGGCAGACTTGCAACATGGGTGGTCTAGTGGCATTACTTAGCAATGCCATCCTTATAGAGGCCATCATCCTTTTCAGAAATGGAAAATATTGTTTATTGTATACGGACTAAAAGGTTTTACTATCATTACCATAATGTTACCTTTGACTAGGCATTCACTATAACCTTTAAACTATAGTTACTGGCCTTTTATGTTTTGCACAGGGATGAAAAGAGACATATTAGCTGCACTCCGAGCATGCAAAAAGAGACATACAGGCACCCCACAGGGGCAAAAAGTGCTATGATGAATGTAAAACATGCATTTGAGAGCCAATGTGTCACCAACACTACTACCAAAGGCATTTTTCATTTAAAGGTTACCCACAGGGCATTTTATATAAGGTTATGAAAGTTCATAATAACATTTTTCAAAGTATCCTGTGGCCCCAGTATTTTCTCACCTCATAAATATCTGATTTGATCAAACTTTTGTAAGCATTCGTGGCAGATATAGTTAAAATGTGATTTTTAAAACGTATTTTTAAAACATTTTTAAGCATTCTACTACAAAAAAATTCCGTTCAGCAATAAAGTGCTAATGAATTTCAACATCTGATGTAGAATATAGCTTGTAATCAAGTAATTCAAATAATTAAATAATTATGTAATTTGATTAAATAAAGCAATTAAAGCCATTAAATAATTTGGTTGAAAAACACAAAAACCTGCTTAAAGACTTTAGTAACCTAAATTAAATTTATATATAAATTATACATTCACATTTATAAATATGCATGCATATAATAATTTCATTTATATTTATAAAATCTAAATGATACATATGTGATGTTTGGAAGTATATATATATATATATATATACACACATGTGTATGTATACATACATATGTGCATATATGTATATATTATTAAAAACTGAGATAGTTTTCTTTTCTTAATTTTAGTATTCAAATTTCACACAAAATTAATTTTAAATACATCAAGCATATATTAAGAAACACATTAAAACAGATTATATACATGCAACTCTTTCTATTGACTTATGAAGTCTTTGCACAAAAGCCATCATTTTAAAATTACCCTGTATGACTTTGAAGAGATCAAACACTTAGCCTAACGTAGAAAATCAAACCGCTGATAAATGAAAAAGCACAGTAAAGATCAGCTTAAGTAACTCCTCACCTTGGAAGTCTGGTCTGAATTCTCCAGGCAAACTTAATTAAATATATTCCTATTAATTCTTTTTGAAAAACTGAGATAGTTTTAAAGGAAGAATCTTTAGCATTAATTACCTAGATTCTAATCTATTCTAATGATGAATAACTTTAGTTTAGAGCTTTAGATTTCTTATGAGATGTTAACTAACTTTTAAAAATCTTTTCCTGGTGAAACTGAAAACAATACACATTAATTTATAATTTTGTTTCTTAAACTTGTTTAAAAATGTCTGTTCTGTAAACAGTATGACTCTCAGAGACGGTACTTAAAAGCAAGAGTAACTGTTAACTTATAAAATCACTACCTACAAAAATTCAAACGAAATCAAGAAATCTCAGAGTTGGAAAGATAATATGAGAGTTATTTGAAAAAGTAAATAGATTTTGACTTAAGCACCTTTCAGTAAGAGTATCATTAATTCTAACTAATACAACTTTATAAAATAATATATAACCACACATGCATTCTGAATAGTCACCAAAATATAATATATTCTTCTAGTTACTGGTGGGATTTAGTGTCTGACTTCCCCTAACAGGTTCACTTCATGAAAACACAACAAACTCCCCCAAAAAAGTCACAGAAACACAGAGTATGGACTTTTCCTATTTATCAAAATAAGCATTCATTTGAGTTATATGTCCGGCTTATGTTGTAACAAAATTTAAGTGATTTAAAGATCACAATAAAATATTTTCCAAACAATAGAGTAATTAATACAGCTTTTTAGAGATGGCTTCAAAATGCATTGCCCCTCTCCACTCCAGGGATTTATCTAACCTAAATGTTTCATAATTTTTATTTTTTCTCTTTAATTGGTTTTTGTAATTATTAGATTATAAAGAGTTTTTGTAATATCCACTGGCAGAGGGAGTAAATATAGGAAACTTAAGCTCACACAATTAGCTTATTTCAGAATAATGTTCTTATTTTAAATAGTGCACGTAATTACCACAATTTTTACTTTGCTTTCAATGTTTGGAAAATCAAATTTTAACTTTCTTAAAGAAAAATATTTAAGCCATATCCACAGACATATATTTTAGAGCCAATGGAAATATTTAAAGTATTAAATGCTATTTTTCCCATGGCATTTGTCAACCAGTGTCACTTTGACATCAGCATGTATGCCTTTAATGCCAAACAATTAAAGATTTTCATCTTTTCATATGAGCGAATTTCAGATTTTCTCCCAGAATAAACAGTCAACCATGCCACGAAGTAATCTAATAATCGTCAGAGAAGAAAATCTTTTATCTCTGGTTTCCAAATTTTGACAAACTATGCTTTGTCACATTCACGCATTAGTTTGTGCTTCTCTGGCTCCATGACCATGATGAAACCTCACAGATTTTAAAATTGCTCTAAGCTCACAGATAAAAGCAAACTCGAAGCTGTTGGATATTTGTTGAAGCACTGACCAATCTACAGCATAGGCCCTGAAGAAACACAGTCATTAACACCCTGGCTGTGTCCTCTCTCCCAGGGCACTGTCTTGGATTGATTACCACTGTTACCACATCGTCCTACAGATTTCTCAAGTAAGCGGGCAAATGGATAAACAGGAGGCCATACCAGAAGGGGCTCATCGGGGGCACTGGTGGAAAGCTCGGCAGATGCTGTGCGGACGGTGCTGAGCCCGGTAAGGGAAACATTTGAGAGCCTTCTCCGCCTCACGCCACTGCAATTGTTGGGGATTTTAAATGCACATCTCTTGTGGTAATTCAGCCCACATCCTGGAAGGAGAAAGTAAAAATGACTTTTGTTCAACTATAAATTAAAAGCTACTATAGCATAAGCTCTAAATTATGAATTTTTAGAAACAGTACTGCTTCCATTTTTCTTGAGGCTGTTCGAAAATTTACATTTTCTTTTGAGCTTCTCCTGATTTATTTTCCCAATTTGTCAATAAGCTGGGTTTTGACATCTGATTTTATTGGATGAGCCCAGCAACTACCCTGGTTATCATTTAAAAAAATGTTTTCTAACATAAGGGACTTGGTTGGGCTTTGAGGGATCTAGCAATAAAACTCCAGTGAGATGACCTATTTTTAGCTGCCTCAAGTTCTACTGCAAGGGAAAATTAATCATAACGCTTCACAACTTTTGACTTACACTGATTTGAATCATGGCTCCACAACTTGTTTGTCTACATGGCCTTGGACAAATTACTTCACCTCAGTTTTCCTGTCTGTAAAATGAGGATAATAACTACCTTGCAGAATTGTTAAGAAAATATGTAAAATACTTCACATGCTAGTTTCCACATGGTAGGTAATTAGGAAAGCACCATTTGCCTGTCAATATTTCTGCTGTTCATAGTTCTCTCATGTAGTCTTACTGTTCAGAATTTCCCCATGTGTCACATAGCAGGCCAGACAAATTTTCATAAAACTACACTTTAGGTAGACTTTCTTCCAGATGACTGTCTCTTAACTTCCCTTCTTACAGATAGAAATTCAGAAATTAGGGTTATTTTATTTATGGATTTCATCATAAAAGCTTGGGGTTTTTGGTCAAAGTTCAAACAGCTCTATCCCTCCCCTCCCCACCCTTCATCAAAAGAGAGCAAGGTATGATTTGGTCCGTTTTTAAGATTATATCATGGTATCCTATAAACCTGAATTATGCACTCCAAGGATTTCTGTCCATGGAGGATGATAAAACTATGATCTTGGTGTAGAAACTGGGTACATGTTCCAGCCTGCCACTCAACAGCTGGGTGACCTTGGATGGTCTGATTAACCTCCTGAATCTCAGCTCCTTTCAGCAAACATTTATTGAATGCCTACTATTCCAAGTTCTGGCTTAAGATGCAAATTATATGTTCAGCCTGTTAGCAAAATAACCAACACCTTATGGGAGAGAAACATATCCACATGATATAGGGGAAAAGATAGGAGAATCTGGCTTCCCAGATCAGGGCTAACATGTTGAAGATAGGAAATGAACCGAACAGAATCCACGCACTACCCAGATCCCTGGAAGGTATCTGAAGGAAAGAAGGCACTGCAGAAGAGGGCACGACATAAGTAGCTAACCCCAGCATGCGTTCCACTTGGCTGGGGAAGGAATACCTTACCTTCACATTTAAGGCCTTGACGCACCAGCCCCCATAGCATTTCTCCACAGTGATCACAGAAAGCTGGAGCTCTGTACGAATGAACAAAGAGAGTGTGGGGACGAATCTGAAAGTCTTCAAAGGTGGCGGAAGCTGTGAAAATAGTAACATTGAAAAATAAGTTGAATAAATACGCTCATCTGTAGATAATTAGTATGCAAGATACTTAACATGCAAGTATGGGTATAACCAGGCAAAGTCAGGAAAGATAAGATGCAACACTGCTTGACTTTTAGCCATTCCACTCCATTCTTCTCAACCACAGCTTTACAAGTGGTGGCACAGGAACCTCTTTCTTGTCTTCCTGCTTACCAAGGTCTCAGGCCACTTCAAAAATAGCCAAAACGCTAGAACAAAGAATGAATGAAAGAATAACTCAATTCAATCTATAAATACGGGATGTTGCTTTAAAACACTTTGCTTTTTCTCTTACGTAAATGAGCCAGAGAGGTATTCAGAAATATTAATGGAAAGGAAACACTTGATGAATGGAATTTAGACAGATCAGAAGACAGTGTACTTGAATATGACCTTGAAGAAGTACATTAGAAGGGTGGGGCCCAACTGGAAGAAATCTGGGCAGCCTCTTTTGGGGAGATACAGTTGTTTGAACTCTTAGGCAATATAACCAAGCATTTAAATCCTGACCTAAAAATAACAAGCAGCCTCTTCATCAATATGCCAAACAGAGGGATTTAATACACACACTGGTGAATTTCAGCCCACTCTGAGAAATATACTTTAGCAAATCATATTCATGCTATAGGGTACTTTTTGTTATTGCTTATTGTTATTTATCCCATATGGTATTCGTACAGAGTATTGAAATCATTATGTTTTAAAAATTATACTTTTCCACATGATATTTTTATTATGTTATAAAAATAGTTCACGGTTTTTTGGTGTTGCTTAAATCAAGAAATAGAAAGGTACAGAGAATTGAAAGTGAAAGACCACCCCTTTTCCCAAAATTCTAGTGTGTAGGGCTATATCTTTCTGGATCTATTTACACATATAGCCCGATATTAAGGCTGCCCATAATAGTCCAAGGAGTGCTGACCTACGAGTGAGGATGAGGCTTTGCCATTACCTTGCTGACAACTCACTTAATCATCACGAGCCTCAGTTTCCCATACATAAAAAGAGAAGGTCTGACCCATGGTGACTTCTCCTAACCCTTAAAGTGTAAACTTCCATTAACTTAGAATAGAACCATATGCACTTGATTTCATAAGGTTTTATGCAAAGAGAATTTGGGGAAAAATTTAGGCCTTAAATACATCCTTCTATTCTGCCTTCCCTTCTCTTCCTCCTGTTTGTCTTCTTGCCTTACTTTTTCAACACACGTTTGTTAAACACCTTTTCAATATTGTCAATGGCACCATTCCAGGGACAAAGATGTAAAGATAAGTAAGACATCTTTACAGAGCCTACCAGACCAGCAGAAAGGCAGATAAAAAGAAACAAAAAACTCCACAATAACTATAAAATAACTTCTAAGGTTCAAAGAAGCTACAAAATTTGGCCTAAGTTACTAAACAGAACTAAGACTACAACCCACAAGTGTTTTGTCCCCAATCCACTGTCCTTTTCATCATACCAGTGTTACATCTTACCTTTCCTAACTCTGCCCAAAGAGTTATATCCAACAGCCCCACGGTGAGGGAAATAAACATCTGCAGTTTTCCTGATGGTGCCTTGGATAGCAGGTATGGGCTAACGAATCACCTGTGGAGTATACTTATGAAGTGCTTACCTTGGTAAGTATGCAAGGTGTGACAGAGTGAACGCTGAAACTGTAGGCGATTCATCTCTGCTAGATAGGTGTCCAAAATTATGAGGACAACTTTGAGGGTATCACATCCCTCAGGGCAAGTGACAACAGAACATGCAGGAAAGTGAATCACTTCAACCAGAAAGGATATTACTGATAGTTCACAGACGTATATCTGGACCATAAAAAGAGATTAAAATTTTTAATGGGTCAGTCTTCCCTTGAACCTTGAATAAAAGTACTTTATTCCAAATTAATATGCTTTACTATTGGAAATCATCCATCAACTTATTAAAGGTACTAGTTTTACTCAATGGAAAGATAATGAGAATAATAATAAGGTTAAGATTTATTGGGCTCTTACTGTATACCGGACACTACACTAAGAGATTAAAGTGTGGAAAGAAGGAGCTAATCAAAGAAGTGCAGCCAAGTAAGTTGCTCTAGCATTGCCTACAAGGAGTTCTGATTAGTGTCAATGCTCCTTACAAAAAGGATTTCAATTGAAATAAGATTGGGAAATTGTATTATTATGTTTCTCACTTCAAGTTTCACAATATTACAGTCAATGCTTATTCTAAGTAAATCAGTAAAAAGGTATGGTTTGGGTTCCAATCAACTACTTTTATAATTTGGTCAAAGTGTGTCTAATTTTGTAAATGCTAAATCTTCTTTAAAATTGGTCTCTCACAGTCATGGACAAATTTGTTTTTAAAACATCAAAGAAAATAGTTAAAGAAAATACTTTGTGCCAACCATTAACTCCTAACTTCTCCCCTGCCTCTCCCCCCATCTCCCACCCCTGCCAAATGTCACCCAAACAATGGTGACAATACCATGATAGCAATTAGTTGAATAATTAAGGTAGTTTTCAAAATAAGGAATGTTAGAATTTGACAATACTAATACCTAGATGTGTTCAGATATTTTTTGAATTAATCAGAAAGAATACAAATAATTAAAAAGAAGATTTTCAATGACCTCCCCCCCTCAAATCCAGTTTATGTCAGGTACGTTTGTTTTTTCACTTTTTGAAGGGGATTAACATTCATAAGCAGTTAGCACCCTTGACTTATGTTTAAATGCCATTTTCTAAAGTTCAATTTTAATATTCTCCTGTTAATTTTAGAATAATTAAATACATTTTTAAAAATAAAACTACCAAGTGTGGTGAGGTTTCACATGCATTTGAAATCAAAGCACAACATCCATTCATTATGAATTTACCTGTTTCTGCACCCTGGGGGAAATCAGCATTAGCTGAGTGTATGCATGCCATCTTGCCTAATCACAAAATTGCACTTCAGAGATAATCACTTAGCACAGGAAAACAAAGTGAATGCTGTAATTCCATTTCACTTAAGGTTTGGAAGCAAAATGGACAGATAAGAATAGAAATACTAAAGTGTCTAGAGATTCCAAGAGAGAACAATGTGCTATCTGTCAGTATGTCATAATCAATCAGGTGACCTAAATTAAAACCATATGACAGGGCTACAAACTAAACACAATGGGCCCCTTATACTGGCACCTGTGTATCTTTGATTTGCTTTGTTCACAGTCTATTGTTATACTCCACGGTGCAGGAGAGGAGAAAATAACATGTTTTCCTTAGTCACTGAGCATTTAAAACAGGTAATTGAGCCAAAAACTCTAAGATAATCAGTACTTCTTTTAAGGTTCATGATAAATTGTTGCACAAAATGGAATCAACTGTTTGGTTAGCAGTACAGAAGAAATCAGGCTTCCAAAGTAAAATAAATAATCTCTGGAGGTCAAAAATATTTGCATAATAAAATCAAATAATGTCCTATCTTCCAAGACTTTCAGTAATTTTTTTTTTACTGGTAATTTTGGCAATTTGGGAGAAGTGTTAACTCTTTCTGGCATTGCCAAGTTGGAATAGGTATAAGAAGAAAAGCTTAACACATTTCAAGTATCATCTCATTCAATTTTTCACAAGGACTCTATGAAGTAGATACTATTATCCCCACTTTATAGATGAGACAACTGTCTCAGAAAAATTAAGGAGCTGCCCTAGATAACACAGGATCTTGATTCAGACAGCCTGATAGCTGAACCATACAAATTCTCTCAGCCACTCTGAATCTAATCATCATATTCTCTGACCATCAAAATTCTGTGGATTATAAAGCTGCATCTTTATTTTATGAATTACTAGCAAAGATTTAAAAAACTCTGCAATTAAATACAACACACCACTATTGTAAGGTGCATCCTTATCTCAGAGATGCAAAAAATACTGAGGAAAAAAAGTCCATGAAATAATGTATAAAATGAAATTAATTCAGTTCATGATCAAAAATTCTTTTAACATACTTTCTGCATATACTCCATTTTTTGAAATCCTTCTCCCTCCAAACAAATTGGAGTTAGTAACAATAATTGGTTTTAAAATTCTTACAAAAATCAAAGGTAACGATAACTAACAGCCAATTCGAGTTTTGTGTCTACATGATAACCAGTGTCATTCAATTGATAAGTCTGGCCCAAAGCAAAACATTATGAAGCTTTTAAAAACTATTAAGATTTGTTGTAGATAAATTTGTTTTTTTCTTAACCTCTGGAATACTGAAAATAGCTTCTGAATATCACTCTCCCCACGTAAGTACACATACTCATCAGTTTTAAGGTATTCTGTGGATAAGAAATCATATCTACTTTAACATCCTATCATTCATCCATACACACACACAACAGATACACATAAATAATCCTCTGTTCCGTGAGAGCTTTCATTAGTGGAAATGATAACTATTCACAAATCAGTTTACTGTATTTGTAAATATCTCAAATTATTAGAAATATTTTTTTTATATTGAGTCCCAAACACTAGTCTGTACTTTCTATTTGGAGGTGATAGTTCTAAAAGCAAGCATTTAAATTAAGACATTTTTGTGTCTTTCTTAAATCAGCTCATGTAAGTCAAGCAGGCCTAATACCTTCAAGCATATAATTGATTAATATTATGTTTTACTAATATATCTAGACCCTACTATATAGTAATATATGTGTATTGTAATGTACTATATATTAGAAATAGAAAAATAACAAGGAATAGTATCTGTTGTTGAGGGTTCAAAGTCAAAATGAGGATGAGAGACCCATAAATAATCATAATACAAGATGCAGGGATGGAAACACAAAAGAAAGGGCAACTAAGACTGCCTGGGTCTATCAGGGAAAGCTTCATCAAGGAGGGATCACTGAACAGAATCTTGAAGGATGAAGAGTGTTTTGAAAAGCAAAGAATAGGATGAAGGAAAGAGGAAACATTTTGTATAGCCTGATTTTATTTAATTACAGAACATTTGTAAGACTACCTACAAATTTCTTTATAATTATAATTTTGTGAGCTCTTGATCGTTGGTACACTGCCAGGACAGTTAGCAAGAGTGACTCCAACAAACTGTCCATGACACAGGTAACTGAGGAATTACAATAGATCATTGGCACGCTATCGTGGCCCAGGTATCTGAGCCTGTAAAATTAAGCCTGCAGATGTGTACCTCCCTTCCCCCATTCCACTACCTAATACCTACACCCTGAGGTTGGTCATTTCTTTCTGCTTCTCCATTGATCCCAGTCTCTCCAAACCACTGTTGTACCAGATACTCCCTTCATGCAAGCACTGTTCAAATTAATCACACGGTTCACATTTTTGTTATACCTGGAGACATCTGGAGTCGGGAAAGTCCCTTAGCTCTTCAGAAACAAGAGCATTAAACAAATTCTTGTTGAGACACTTACAAAAGCATCTTTTAGATGATTGGAGAAAAAAAGACAGAAATTTCAATTTTTCACTCACATATGACCAGAAAAACATTAGTGAGGAGCAATGATGGGAACTGGGGAGGCTGTGAATATATCGTCCCAAAGATTATAGCAGCCAAGAGAAGAAACATAAAATGTATTTAGATATGCTGATCAGGCAGTTCAGAAAGTTCTGGGAAAATATTTTATAAGTACATGGCCAGACTCTTAAAAAGAAGATGTGGCACATATATACAATGGAATATTACTCAGCCATAAAAAGAAATGAAATTGAGTTATTTGTAGTGAGGTGGATGGACCTAGAGTCTGTCATACAGAGTGAAGTAAGAAAGAGAAAAACAAATACCGTATGCTAACACATATATATGGAATCTAAAAAAAAAAAAAAAAAGTTCTGAAGAACCTAGGGGCAGGACAGGAATAAAGACACAGATGTAGAGAATGGACTTGAGGGCACGGGGAGTGGGAAGGGTAAGCTGGGACGAAGTGAGAGAGTGGTATGGACATATATACACTGCCAAACGTAAAACAGATAGCTAGTGGGAAGCAGCCGCATAGCACAGGGAGATCAGCTCGGTGCTTTGTGACCACCTAGAGGGGTGAGATAGGGAGGGTGGGAGGGAGACGCAAGAGAGAGGAGATATGGGGATATATGTATATGTATAGCTGATTCACTTTGTTATACAGCAGAAACTAACACACCAATGTAAAGCAATTATACTCCAATAAAGATGTTTAAAAAAAAAAAAAAAGTATGGCTCCAAGAGGAATAAAAAGGTCTCACAAGTCAGAGTGACAGCACAATAACAAGTTACCCTAATTAGGGAGAAGAGGGGGTGGTACCTAGAGAAACTGATGTAACTGCCCAGGGAACTCTGATAGGCTCATACTCAGAAAGAGAATGCAGCTACAGAAGGAGCAGCAGGGTCAGGGAAACAGCAGATAGTGGTCTGGCCAGTGAGAACCACCTTAAGAAGGCTAACAGGAGGAGAAAGCTGAAGCTTTTAAAAAGCTGGAAAGAACAAAAGGCCGTTTAGCTGTGTGTCATATGTGGCAAGAATGAGGAAGAGATAGGCCTGCACCATGGAAAAAAGAGTTTAATGCTAACAGACAAAGTAGAAAAAGCTAAACTATTCAACTGCAGTTTTGCTTCTACCTTTTCTAGAAGGGGAGTATCTATATCAAACTAAAAAAATAAAAAATAAAAAAATAAATAAAGGGAAGAAGAAATATCAAATATACTCAAGAAGGAAACGAAGTCTAGGGTAGATGAACAAAGATTACCTAATCTGATCTGTTCTCAATAGGCCCAGGTGAGTTATATAAATTTATTTTTAATCTTACGAAAACATCTACCACAATATTCTAACAGACTCTTGTTGGGCTTGTGGAATTATGCCAAAGGCCTTCTCTAAGAAAAATAGAAAATATTCTGACAAGAATGGAAGAGTTTAAAAGGAGAGTTAATGAAGAAATTTAGCCCTAGTTGATATCAAAATATTCTATAAAACTATGATATTTAAAAGTAAGTGGTGGGACTTCCCTGGTGGTGCAGTGGTTAAGAATCCACCTGCCAATGCAGGGGACACGAGTTCGAGCCCTGGTCCGGGAAGATCCCACGTGCTGCGGAGCAACTAAGCCTGTGCACCACAACTACTAAGCCTGTGCTCTAGAGCCCGTGAGCCACAACTGCTGAGCCCGCACACCACAACTACTGAAGCCCGCACACCTAGAGCCTGTGTTCTGCAACAAGAGAAGCCATGGCAGTGAGAAGCCCGCACACCGCAACTAAGAGCAGCCCCCGCTGGCCGCAACTAGAGAAAGCCCGCGCGCAGCAACGAAGACCCAACGCAGCCAAAAATAAATAAAAATAAATTTATTTAAAAAAAGTAAGTGGTGGTTGTGTAAGACAAAAGAGATCAATAGGATAGAGCTGATAACATAGAAATCTACTCTATGTATGAATTTTAAATATGATAGAATAGATATCATAAATCAATGCAGCAGAGAAACATAATTTAACAAATGATTAACAATTAGTAACATTTAGCTACTTGGGGGGGAACACAATTTAGAAGCTTATCTCCTATGTTATACAAATATATAAATATATGTATATATATAAAATACCTGATGAGTAAAAAGTTAAAATAACAAACCATGGAAAAACTAGAAGGAAACAGAAGTGAGTGCTTATCAAATCTCTGGAGGAAAAAAAGACTTTAGAAAGTAAAAGAAATTCATAAATCTTCAAAGTGATGGAAAATCAAATGGGAAAGATTTATCAGCATGATCATGTAGCAGGCACTACTGACTGACTTACCCTAAGAGTCATGTAATAGTCTCTTTTATTTAGCATAGGTTTATTTATAATAATTATATATGCTAGGTCACAGAATTATGTTCAATACTTTCAAGCATTTATAATATAATCACAAACATTCAAGGAGAGATCCCTACGCTCGTTAGATGTCAGGCATGCAGGTGACAAGGCCTATGTTCTAGTATGAAAATTAGGGAAGTTCACAAGTATTCATTCATTCCTTCTCAGAAGGAAACAGAAGGATCCTTATTTGCCTTCTTTTATTTTTCTTTTTAACCAGAGGCAAGCAGCAGGACAGTAGGAGTTATGATGGCAGGGCTAAAAATTCTGCACAAGAAGTTCAGGATCTGTTCATGAACCTGGAGGGTTACAGTTAACACCTGAGCAATCAATCCTTTGTTTCCCTCTCAGGCAACTGAGCTCTGTAGCTGCTGCAGAATAACTGCCACAGTAGTAGCAATGTCTTCTGCCAGGAAGGCTACTAGGATGAAACAGATACAAAATGGAACTCTATGTAACTAAAGGAAGAGAGCTGTAAGACGAGTTATTATATCCGTCCACCTCCATATTAAGAAGTTGCCAAAGACCCTCATATTAACACTCCCCTCAACATACTTTTTGATCCAGTCATTACTGATATATGCCTCCCTGCCCTTCACACAAACCTTCCCTTCTGCTTCCCATCCCACAACTCAGCTCAGTATCACCTGTTCTGGGAAGCCTTCAGTGATAAGCCCACCCCCACCTGACATTAACTGCCCTCTTCTATGTTCTGATAAGCTCCTGGGCACACTCGTATCATAAAATGTATCATGCTACACTGACACCCTTTACCCCTTTATGCATTCACACCTGACATTAGCAGATTGCTGAAGGATAGAGAGTATACCTTCTCTGAGTTTATATGCACACATTAAGTAATCAATTAATGTCCATGGTTGAATAAATGAAGCAATGCCTTTAAAACTCATATTGCTAGCCTGCAGTTCTAAGGTTCTACATTTTAAGTCCTAATAATCTGTAAATACAGTATTTCAAGTTCAAAAGCAAAGCCCATCAGACTCACAAGGTGGATCACAATTTGCACATTTTAAAAAGTAACTAGCAATGTCCTTGACACTTCCAGAGATGTCTTTGCTAGTGTCTTATTACTCTATAGGCAGAGTGGTGCAGGCAGTGGTGAGAAGCACGGACTTGGTGTCAGAGCATATCTGGGCTCTGATCCCAGTCACAGCAAATGGGTGACCTTGGATGTGTTACTTCCCCTCTCTGAATCTCAGTGTCCCTCTCTCTCAAACTGGCTTAGTGAAGCTCACCTTGTTAGGTAGGCTGTGAGGAGGACACAAGGTGATTAGCACAGTCCTCGGCATACTGGTAGTAGTTATCACAGGGGTTTCTTAGCATAATAATTAACAGTATGGGCTTTGTAACCAGAAAGATCTGGGTTTGAATCCCAATTATTATTTGTTATTTGTAATTATTATTATTGTCATCATCATCAATACTAATAGAGGGAAACACTGCTTTTAAATCTATCATCAATCACAGCACATAAAAAAATTAAGGCCTTTATAAACTGTTATTATTCGTTTCCTCTACTACCTCATAAAGAATATGTTTCCACTCCAGAGGAAATTGCTTTTCTTTCCACTGTTCTGGTTAATGCTAATTAAATGGTGCTAAGTCCATAGGACTGTGTCTAGTCCCTTCTCTAAAATGAAACAATTAACAGTTGGGAATTGCAGAGGGGAAAGAAGGATCACTATATCCTGATGTGACTGAATGAAAAATGCCACAGCTGGAAAGAGATTTGAGAGCATCTCAGGTCAAGAAAGAACATAAATGGTTGCCCCATGTGTCCAACATAGAGGAAAAAGAAAATTAAGTAAAAATGTCATGGAGTCAAATTCTAGCTAATGAGTGCAGGCTCTGCAGGCACCCGGAATAGGGGAAAGAAAGGTCAAGCCTGTTTCTTAGAAAGCTCCATCACATACAGGAGACTTTATACCTTTAAAAGGATAATGACCTTATTTGCATGAGGAATACCAGCATACAAACTGCCCTTTAGACTACTTACAAAAGGCTGGTAGACAAAGGTTAGGTACAGTATTATACTGAAATGTTCTTATAGGCAGCAGGGTTTCTGGCAACAAATAGCATCACTGTTGTCAAATATCTTTGCATATAGAGACAACATGCTGAGGTCCTATATGCTTTGCTTCAAGTTTCTTTAAGTCTCACTGTACTTTTCTTAAAAACAGATGCTTACTCTTGATTCATAAACAAACAAACAAAAACCTTAAAAGCTGTGAAATTTGCTGGGTATTCCCACTCCCAAAGAAGCAACAGTTCAATGATGGCTGAATTCAACTCAATGCCTGCTGACCAGGCACCTGCTGTGAACAGGAATAGTTCTGGCTGCTGCTCAAGGGTGCCCAGAGGAGGGAGTTTACTGCTAAGGGACTCCTTGTATTCTTTTAGAAGAATCAGGCTGACTGACTCAGTTGGTCTGCTCTGATTTATCAGAATAAAAGATCTTTATTAATTGAAAATCTGCTTTTATGCTTTTTAGTCACACTTACTGAGTAAATATTTTACTTGAAGTAAAATCTACGCTTTGCTGTGAACAGTTTTGACAAACACATACAATTGTGTAACCAATACCATAATCGAAATATGGAACAATTTTTTTCAACCGTTCCCAAATTCCCCTGGGCCCCTTTGGAGACAAACTCTTTCCCACCCCCATTCCTTGGCAACCACTGATTTATTTTCTGTCCCTTTTCCAAAATGTCATATAAATGTAGTCTTCTGAGTGTAGCTTCTATCAGCATAATGCATTTGAAATTCATCCTTGTGTGCTGAGTCAAATTCCATTTGGCTGATATGCTACAGTTTGCTTATCCATTCACCAGTTGAATCTTTTCAAAAGGGCATCAGTTTATCCATTCATCTGGGCATTAGGGCCAAGGGTCATGCTGGGTTTGAGGGCAGTAGGGATCTAGGGTGCAGAGCCCAGGCTCCAGTAGGGAGGAAGAGGTGGAAAGGAATAATTTGTGATCTGAACAGGTCATTCACAGCATGGGAACTTTATTGTTGAAAACAATTTTCTTTTTACAACAGTGGACAGCATATAACTTTTAGAGTGAGATAAAGTGGCTTCATCACTGTTTCCACCTACCACTTTTAGGCTGCAAGATCTCTCTGTATCTCATTTCCCTCATCTTTGAAATGGGTATAATTATTAACTCAAAGAAGAGTTGCATAATCATTTCATTGAGAAAATATTTTGAAATAACAGCATTGTAATTGGCACTACACTGTGGTAGTGCACAAAATATGGTAAAACACACTAGACATTTTCTCAAATATGCATATGTAGACTTATGATAATCTTATGTTTTTGCATTATTTGCAAAAATTAGCTCAAAATAGACCTAAATATAAAGCCTAACTATAAAAACTCTAGAAGAGAACCTCAGAGAAAATGTTTATAAGCTTGGTTTAAGCAAAGATGTCTTAGATACAACGCCAAAAATATACCTCATTTTTAAAAATCAATAGGCCCGGGATTGGTTCAAGATGGCAGAGTAGAAGGACATGCGCTCACTCCCTCTTGCGAGAGCACTGGAATCACAACTAACTGCTGAACAATCATCGACAGGAAGACACCGGAACTCACCAAAAAAAGATACTCCACATTGAAAGACAAAGGAGAAGCCGCAATGAGATGGTAGGAGGGGCACAATCACTATAAAATCAAATCCCATAACCACTGGGTGGGTGACTCACAAACTGGAGAACAATTATACCACAGAAGTCCACCCACTGCAGTGAAGGTTCTGAGCCCCATGTCAGGCTTCCCAAACTGGGGGTCTGGCAATGGGAGGAGGAATTCCCAGAGAATCAGACTTTGAAGGCTAGCGGGATTTGATTGCAGGACTTCAACAGGACTGAGGGAAACAGAGACTCCACTCTTGGAGGGCACACACAAAGTAGTGTGTGCATCGGGACACAGGGAGAAGGAGCAGTGAACCCATAGGAGACTGAACCAGGCCTACTTGCTAGTGTTGGAGGGTCTCCAACCCTCCACAGCGGGGGGTGGCTGGGGCTCACCGCAGGGACAAGGACACTGGCAGGAGAAGTTCTGGGAAGTATTCCTTTGCATGAGTCCTCCCAGAGTCCGCCATTAGCCCCACCAAAGAGACTGTAGCCTCCAGTGCTGGGTTGCCTCAGGACAAACAACCAACAGGGAGGGAACTCAGCACCATCCATCAGCAGACAAGTGGATCAAAGTTTTACTGAGCTCTGCCCACCAGAGCAATACCCAGCTCTACCCACCACCAGTCCCTCCCATCAGGAAGCTTGCAGAAGCCTCTTAGATAGCCTCATCCACCAGAGGGCAGACAGCAAAAGCAAGAAGAACTACAATCCTGCAGCCTGTAGAACGAAAACAACATTCACAGATAGACAAAATGAAAAGGAAGAGGACTATGTACCAGGTGAACGAACAAGATAAAACCCCAGAAAAACAATTAAATGAAGTAGAAGTAAGCAACCTTCCAGAAAAAGAATTCAGAATAATGATAGTGAAGATGATCCAGGACCTCGGAAAAAGAATGGAGGCAAAGATCAAGAAGATGTAAGAAATGTTTAACAAAGACTTAGAAGAATTAAAGAACGAACACCTAGAAGAACTAAAGAACAAACAAACAGTGATGAACAATACAATAACTGAAATGAAAAATACACTAGAAGGAATCAATAGCAGAATAACTGAGGAAAAAGAACGGATAAGTGACCTGGAAGACAGAAAGGTGGAATTCACTGCTTCAGAACAGAATAAAGAAAGAATGAAAAGAAATGAAGACAGCCTAAGAGACTTCTGGAACAACATTAAACACACCAACATTCACATTATAGGGGTCCCAGAAGGAGAAGAGAGAGAGATAGTACCCGAGAAAATATCTGAAGTGATAATAGTCAAAAACTTCCCTAACATGGGAAAGGAAACAGCCACCCAAGTCCAGGAAGCACAGAGAGTCCCAGGCAGGATAAACCCAAGGAGAAACACGTTGAGACACACAGTAATCAAACTGACAAAAATTAAAGACAAAGAAAAATTATTAAAAGCAACAAGGGGAAAACAACAAATAACATAAAAGGGAACTCCCAAAAGGTTAACAGCTGATTTCTCAGCAGAAACTCTAAAAGCCAGAAGTGAGTGGCATGACATATTTAAAGTGATGAAAGGGAAGAACCTATAAACAAGATTACTCTACCCGGCAAGGATCTCATATAGATTCGATGGAGAAATCAAAAGCTTACAGACAAGCAAAACCTAAGACAATTCAGCACCACCAAAGCAGCTTTACAACAAATGCTAAAGGAACTTCTCTAAGTGGGAAACACAAGAGAAGAAAAGGATCTACAAAAACAAACCCAAAACAATTAAGACAATGGTCATAGGAACATACATATCGATAATTACCTTAAATCTGAATGGATTAAATGCTCCAACCAAAAGAAACAGGTTTGTTGAATGGATACAAAAACAAGACCCATATATATGTTGTCTACAAGAGACCCACTTCACCTAGGGACACATACAGACTGAAAGTGAGGGGATGGAAAAAGATATTCCATGCAAATGGAAATCAAAAGAAAGCTGGAGTGGCAATACTCATATCAGATAAAATAGACTTTAAAATAAAGAATGTTACAAGAGACAAGGAAGGACATTACATAATGATCAAGGGATCAATCCAAGAAGAAGATAAAACAATTATAAATATATATGCACCCAACATAGGAGCATCGCAATATGTAAGGCAAATGCTAACAGCTATAAAAGAGGAAATCGAGAGTAACACAATAATAGTGGGGGACTTTAACACCTCACTTACACCAATGGACAGATCATCCAGATAGAAAATTAATAAGGAAACACAAGCTTTAAATGACACAATAGACCAGATAGATTTAACTGATGATTATAGGACATTTCACTGGAAAACAGCAGATTACACTATCTTCTCAAGTGCACACAGAACATTCTCCAGGATAGATCACATCATGGGTCACAAATAAAGCCTTGGTAAATTTAAGAAAATTGAAATCATATCAAGCATCTTTCCCAACCACAACACTATGAGATTAGAAATAAATTACAGGGGAAAAAAAAGGAAAAAATACAAACACATGGAAGCTAAACAATACGATACTAAATAACCAAGAGATCACTGAAGATATCAAAGAGGAAATCAAAAAATACCTAGAGACAAATGACAATGAAAACACGATGATCCAAAACCTATGGGATGCACCAAAAGCAGTTCTAAGAGGGAAGTTAATAGCAACACAATCCTACCTCAAGAAACAAGACAAATCTCAAACAATCTAACCTTACACCTAAAGGAAATAGAGAAAGGACAACAAACAAAACCCAAAGTTAGTAGGAAAGGAAAGAAATCATAAACATCAAACCCAAAGTTAGTAGGAAAGGGAAGAAATCATAAACATCAAAGCAAAAATAAATGAAATAGAAACAATAGCAAAGATCAATAAAACTAAAAGCTGGTTCTTTTAGAAGATAAACAAAATCAATAAACCTTTAGCCAGACTTACCAAGAAAAAGAGGAAGAGGACTCAAATCAATAAAATTAGAAATGAAAAAGGAGAAGTTACAACGGACACTGCAGAAATACAAAGGATCACAAGCGACTACTACAAGGAAATCTATGCCAATAAAATGGATAATCTGGAAGAAATGGACAAATTCTTAGAAAGGTATAACCTTCCAAGACTGAACCAGGAAGAAATAGAAAATATGAACAGATCAATCACAAGAAATGAAATTGAAAGTGTGATTAAAAATCTTCCAAAAAACAAAAGTCCAGGACCAGATGGCTTCACAGGTGAATTCTATGAAAAACTTAGAGAAGAGCTAACACCCATCCTTCTCAAACTCTTCCAAAAAACTGCAGAGGAAGGAACACTCCCAAACTCATTCTATGAGGCCACCATCACCCTGATACCAAAATCAGACAAATATACTACAAAAAAAGAAAATTACAGACCATTACCACTGATCAGTACAGATGCAAAAATCCCCAACAGAATACTAGCAAACAGAGTCCAATAACACATTAAAAGGATCACACACCATGATCAAGTGGGATTTATCCCAGGGATGCAAGGATTCTTCAATATACATAAATCAATCAATGTGACATACCATATTAACAAATTGAAGTATAAAAACCATATGATCATCTCATTAGGTACAGAAAAAGCTTTTGACAAAATTCAACACCCATTTATGATAAAAACTCACCAGAAAGTGGGCATAGAGGGAACATAATAAAGGCCACATATGACAAACTCACAACAAACATCAATCTCAATGGTGAAAAACTGAAAGCATTTCCTCTAAATCAGGAGGAAGACAATGATGTCCACTCTCGTCACTCTCATTCAACATAGTTTTGGAAGTCTTAGCCATGGCAATCAGAGAAGAAAAAGAAATAAAAGGAATCCAAATTGGAAAAGAAGTAAAACTGTCACTGTTTGCAGATGACATGATAGTATACATAGATAATCCTAAAGATGCCACCAGAAAAGTACAAGAGCTAATCAATGAATTTGGTAAAGTTACAGGATACAAAATTAATGCACAGAAATCTCTTGCATTCCTATACACTAATGATGAAAAATCTGAAAGAGAAATTAAGGAAACACTCCCATTTACCACTGTAACAAAAAGAATAAAATACCTAGGAATAAACCTACCTAGGGAGACAAAAGACCTGTATGCAGAAAACTATAAGACACTGATGAAAGAAATTAAAGATGATACCAATAGACGGAGAGATATACCATGTTCTTGGATTGGAAGAATCAACACTGTGAAAATGACTATACTACCCAAAGCAATCTACAGATTCAATGCAATCCCTATCAAATTACCAACAGCATTTTTTACGGAGCTAGAACAAAAAATCTTAAAATTTGTATGGAGACACAAAAGACCCCGAATAGCCAAAGCAATCTTGAGGGAAAAAAACAGACCTGGAGGAATGAGACTCTCTGACTTCAGATTATACTACAAAGCTACAGTAATCAAGACAATATGGTACTGGCACAGAAACAGAAATATATATCAATGGAACAGGGTGAAAGCCCAGAGGTAAACCTACTCACCTATGGTCACCTTATCTATGACAAAGGAGGCAAGGATATATAATGGAGAAAAGACAGTCTGTTCAATAAGTGGTGCTGGGAAAACTGGACAGCTACATGTAAAAGAATGAAATTACAACACTCCTTAACGCCATACACAAAAATGAACTCAAAATGGAATAAAGACCTAAATGTAAGACCGGACACTATAAATCTCTTAGAGGAAAACATAGGAAGAACACTCTTTGACATGAATCACAGCAAGATCCTTTTTGACCCACGTCCTAGAGTAATGCAAATAAAAACAAAAATAAACAATGGGACCTAATGAAACTTAAAAGCTTTTGCACAGCAAAGGAAACTATAAACGAGATGAAAAAACAACCCTAAGAATGGGAGAAAATATTTGCAAATGAAGCAAGTGACAAAGGATTAATCTCCAAAATATATAAACAGCTCATGCAGCTCAAAGGATTAATCTCCAAAATATATAAACAGCTCATGCAGCTCAATATTAAAAAACAAACAACCCAATCAAAAAATGGACAGAAGACCTAAATAGACATTTCTCCAAAGAAGACATACAGATGGCCAACAAACACATGAAAAGATGCTCAACATCACTAATTATTAGAGAAATGTAAATCAAAACTACAATGAGGTATCACCTCATACCGGTTAGAATGGGCATCATCAGAAAATTTACAAACAACAAATGCTGGAGAGGGCGTGGAGAAAAGGGAGCCCTCTTGCACTGTTGGTAGGAATGTAAATTGACACAGCCACTATGGAGAACAGTATGGAGGTTCCTTAAAAAACTAAAAACAGAACTACCATATGACCCAGCAATCCCACTCCTGGGAAAATACCCAGAGAAAACCGTAATTCAAAAAGACACATGCTCCCCAATGTTCACTGCAGCACTATTTACAATAGCCAGGTCATGGAAGCAACCTAAATGTCCATTGACAGACGAATGGATAAAGCAGATGTGGTACATATATACAATGGAATACTACTCAGCCATAAAAAGGAATGAAATTGGGTCATATGTAGAGACATGGATGGACCTAGAGACTGTCATACAGAGTGAAGTAAGTCAGAAAAAAAAACCCAAATATCGTATATTAATGCATATATGTGGAATGTAGAAAAATGGTACAGATGATCCGGTTTGCAAGGCAGAAATAGAGACACAGAGGTAGACAACAAACATATGGACACCAAGGGGGGAAAGCGGAGTGGAGGGGGTGGTCGGATGAATTGGGAGATTGGGATTGACATATATACCCTAATATGTATAAAATAGATAACTAATAAGAACATGCTCTCTAAAAATAAAATAAAATAAAATTCAAAAAAAAAAAATAAATATCCAAAAAAACCAAAAACATCAATAGGGTCTTGCTTTATTTTTTCAAAGGATTAGTCTCCAAAATTTACAATCAGCTCATGTGGCTCAGTATCATAAAAACAGATAACCCAATCAAAAAATGGGCAGAAGACCTAAATAGACATTTCTCCAAAGACATACAGAAGGCCAAGAGGCACATGAAAAGATGCTCCACATCACTAATTATTAGAGAAATGCAAATCAAAACTACAATGAGATATCACCTCACACCAGTCAGAATGGCCACCTTCAAAAAATGTACAAACAATAAATGCTGGAGAGGGTGTGGAGAAAAGGGAACCCTCCTACACTGTTGGTGGGAATATAAATTGGTACAGCCACTATGGATAACAGTATGGAGGTTCCTTAAAAAACTAAAAATAGAGCTACCATATGACCCAGCAATCCCACTTTTGGAAATATATCTGGAGAAAAACATGGTTTGAAAGGATACGTGCACCCCAATGTTCACTGCAGCGCTGTTTACAATAGCCAAGACATGGAAGCAACCTAAATGTCCATTGACAGATGAATGGAGAAAGAAGATGTGGTACATACATACAATGGAATATTACTCAGCCATTAGAAAGAATGAAATAATGCTATTTGCAGCAACATAGATGGACTTGGAGATTATCATACTAAGTGAAGTAAGTCGTACAGAGAAAGACAAATATCATATGATATTGTTTATATGTGGAATCTAAAAATAATGACACAAATGAACCTATTTACAAAACAGAAACAGACTCACAGACTTAGAGAATGAATCTATGGTTACCAGAGGGGGAGGGATAGATTGGGAGTTTGAGACTGACATGTACACACTGCTATATTTAAAATAGATAACCAACAAGGACCTACTGTATAGCACAGGGGACTCTGCTCAACATTCTATCATAACCTAAATGGGAAAAGAATTTGAAAAAGAATAGATACATGTATATGTATAACCGAATCACTTTGCTGTACACCTGAAAACTAACACAAAATTGTTAATCAACTATACTCCAATATAAAATAAAAATAAAAAAAGAAGCAGAAAATAAAATAAAATAAAAATCAATAGACTTTATCAAAATTACAAAATTCTGGTCTTCAAAAAAACTGTTTAAAAATGAAGAGAAAAGCTACAATCTGGGAAAAAATATTTGCAAAATATATTTCTGATAAAGCACTTGTATCCAGATTATATTTAAAACTCTCAACAATATTAAGAAAAGAACCAACTAAAAATAGGCAAAAGGTTTGAAAAGACAAGTTGACCAAAGAAGCTACATGGATGGCAAAGAAGCACATGAAACCTAGTTCACTGCAGTACACTGGGGTTCAGTGGTCTTTAGTAAACTAGTTTGGGATTATTATCACCATTTATGAAACTCTTTCAATGCAAAATCATTCATGTTCTAAATATTTAACTTACAAATTAATACATTTGGGGATATAACTCACCCATATACAGGGCAATCTATATCAGTCCTAGGACATTATACCATATTCCATCTCTGTAACTGAAATCACAAACTATGGTCCTACTTAAGAGAATATTTTGGAAGATCAAGACATCATTTCCAAACAATTTTTAGAAAACATCACAAGTAATTGCAGGTTATGGTTTTTAATATAAAATTAACTATGTTTAGACAGCCTTTAATTAATTTTGTATAACAACATTCATTTTTTGATTATCAAAATGCTCTGCATGTGTATGGTAAGTGAATTATTATTTCAACTTTGTTCATTTACTCATTTAATATGTACTTTATTCTCACCTTGTTCTAATACAGTCATACCTGATTTTAGTATTTATTTAATACTATCCTTTCTCCCTTTTAAAAATCACAAATCACAATGTCATTATTATTAAAAACAACAAGGGGTTATTTTCATTATCATATAAATTCTCTACCAGAATTCTAAATTTAGTGGTTTCAGGACAATAAAGGATAAACAGCGTAGGAAAAAATTTTTAAAGGAGAGAGATATAAATTTTTATCTAAATTTGATGTTTCCTTTTATGGTTTGTTTAGGTAAGTGATTCTCACACAGTAGTAATATTTTCCCAGTGATATTCCAGAATTGGGAGGGAAGGGAACAAAGCAGTTTTCAAATTATATATCTACCCTTGAAATTATGATAGCAATTGATTTCCTGGTCTAGAGGAATATTCTCCTGTGACTGACTATTATTCCATGTGATAGCAGAGTTTACTTTGTGCCGAGCATGTAGATAACATGGAGGCAGAAAGGACTGTGTTGTTTCATTCCAGGTAATGGGTTAGGAACGCCAGTTCTGGAGCAGGAATGCCGGGTTTTGAAACCCACCTTCACTAAGTGTCTGAGCCTGGCTATATTCCTTAACTGCGTAGGTCTTAGTTACCACATCTGTAAAATGAGAGTGATGAATATAAAAGAAATTCCCTCAGGACTGCTGAAGTATTAAACATGTATATAAGCATTTAGACCAGTGCCTAGCATGTAATAACCTTATAAAAAAGGTTTGCTAACATTTAGGAAATTTTTTGCTTCTCTAGTCTCACTTTAAAGTTATTGTTATCATACTATGATATTTGCAAAGTGAGCTTGTCCTGTCTAGCTTACTCTGTCTCTGTCCGTATTCATTTTTTTAAACATCTTTATTGGAGTATAATTGCTTTATAATGGTGTGTTAGTTTCTACTTTATAACAAAGTGAATCAGCTATACATATACATATACCCCCATATCTCCTCCCTCTTGCGTCTCCCTCCCACCCTCCCTATCCCACCCCTCTAGGTGGTCACAAAGCACCGACCTGATCTCCCTGTGCTATGTGGCTGCTTCCCACTGGTTATCTATTTTACATTTGGTAGTGTATATACGTCAAAGATACTCTCTTACTTCTTCCCAGCTTCCCCTTCCCCTTCCCCATGTCCTCAAGTCCTTTCTCTAAGTCTGTGTCTTTATTCTTGTCCTGGCCCTAGGATTTTCAGTACAATTTTTTTTTTTTTTTTTAGATTCCATATATATGTGTTAACATACAGTATCTGTTTTTCACTCTCTGACTTAACTTTACTCCGTATGATAGACTCTAGGTCCATCTACCTCACTAAAAATAACTCAATTTCATTTCTTTTAATGCCTGAGTAATATTCCATTGTATATATGTGCCACATCTTCTTTATCCATTCATCTGTCGATGGACACTTAGGTTGCCTCCATATCCTGGCTATTGTAAATAGATCTGCAAGAACATTGTGGTACATGACTCTTTTTGTATTATGGTTTTCTCAGGGTATATGCCCAGTAGTGGGATTGCTGGGTCCTACGGTAGTTCTATTTTTAGTTTTTTAAGGAACCTCCAAACTGGTCTCCATAGTGGCTGATCAATTTACATTCCCACCAACAGTGCAAGAGGGTTCCCTTTTCTCCACACCCTCTCCAGCATTTACTGTTTCTAGATTTTTTTGATGATGTCCATTCTGACTGGTGTGAGGTGATACCTCACTGTAGTTTTGATTTGCATTTCTCTAATGGTTAATGATGTTGAGCATTCTTTCATGTGTTTGTTGGCAATCTATATATCTTCTTTGGAGAAATGTCTATTTAGGTCTTCTGTCCATTTTTGGATTGGGTTGGGTTTTTTTTGATATTGAGCTGCATAAGCCGCTTGTATATTTTGGAGATTAATCCTTTGTCACTTGCTTCATTTGCAAATATTTTCTCCCATTCTGAGGGTTGTCTTTTCGTCTTGTTTATGGTTCCCTTTGCTGTGCAAAAGCTTTTAAGTTTCATTAGGTCCCATTTGTTTATTTTTGTTTTTATTTCCATTTCTCTAGAAGGTGGGTCAAAGAGGACCTTGCTGTTATTGATGTCATAGAGTGTTCTATGTTTTCCTCTAAGAGTTGTATAGCGTCTGGCCTTACATTTAGGTCTTTAATCCATTTTGAGTTTATTTTTGTGTATGGTGTTAGGGAATGTTTTAATTTCATTCTTTTACATGTAGCTGTCCAGTTTTCCCAGCACCACTTATTGAAGAGGCTGTCTTTTCTCCATTGTATATTTTTGCCTCCTTTATCAAAATAAGGTGACCATATGTGTGTGGCTTTACCTCTGGGCTTTCTATCCTGTTCCATTGATATATATTTCTGTTTTTGTGCCAGTACCATACTGTCTTGATTACTGTACCTTTGTAGTATAGTCTGAAGTCCGGGAGCCTGACTCCTTCAGCTCCATTTTTCTTTCTCAAGATTGCTTTGGCTAATAGGGGTCTATTGTGTTTCCATACAAATTGTGAAATTTTTTGTTCTAGTTCTGTGAAAAATGCCATTGGTAGTTTGATAGGGACTGCACTGAATCTCTAGATTGCTTTGGGTAGTATAGTCATTTGCACAATGTTGAATCTTCCAATCCAAGAACATGGTATATCTCTCCATCCGTTTGTATCATCTTTAATTTCTTTCATCACTGTCTCATAGTTTTCTGCATACAGGTCTTTTGTCTCCTTAGGTAGGTTTACTCCTAGGTATTTTATTCTTTTTGTTGCAATGGTAAATGGGAGTGTTTCCTTAATTTCTCTTTCAGATTTTTCATCATTAGTGTATAGGAATGCAAGAGATTTCTGTGCATTAATTTTGTATCCTGCTACTTTACCAAATTCATTGATTAGCTCTAGCAGTTTTCTGATACCATCTTTAGAATACTCTATGTATAGTATCATGTCATCTGCAAACAGTGACAGCTTTACTTCTTTTTTGATTTGGATTCCTTTTATTTCTTTTTCTTCTCTGATTGCTGTGACTAAAACTTCCAAAACTATGTTGAATAATAGTGGTGAGAGTGGACAACCTAGTCTTCTTCCTGATCTTAGAGGAAATGGTTTCAGTTTTTCACCACTGAGAACAATGTAGGCTGTGGGTCTATCATATATGGCCTTTATTATGTTGAGGTAAGTTCCCTCTATGCCTAATTTCTGGAGAGTCTTTATCATAAATGGGTGTTGAATTCTGTCAAAAGCTTTTTCTGCATGTATTGAGATGATCATATGGTTTTCCTCCTTCAATTTGTTAATATGGTTTTTCACATTGATTGATTTGCATATGTTGAAGAATGCTTGCATTCCCGGGATGAACCCCACTTGATCATGGTGTATGACCCTTTTAATGTGTTATTGGACTCTGTTTGCTAGTATTTTGTTGAGGATTTTTGCATCTATGTTCATCAATGATATTGGCCTGTAGTTTTCTTTCTTTGTGATATCTTTGTCTGGTGTTGGTATCAGGATGATGGTGGCCTCGTAGAATGAGTTTGGGAGTGTTCCTCCCTCTGCTCTATTTTGGAACAGTTTGAGAAGGATGGGTGTTAGCTCTTCTCTAAATGTTTGATAGAATTCGCTGTGAAGCCATCTGATCCTGGGATTTTGTTTGTTGGAAGATTTTTAATCATGGTCTCAATTTCAGTGCTTGTGATTGGTCTGTTTAGATTTTCTATTTCTTCCTGGTTTAGTCTGGGAAGGTTGTGCTTTTCTAAGAATTTTTCCATTTCTTCCAGGTTGTCCATTTTATTGGCATATAGTTGCTTGTAGTAATCTCTCATGGTCCTTTGTATTTCTGCAGTGTCAGTTGTTACTTCTCCTTTTTCATTTCTAATTCTATTGATTTGAGTCTTCTCCCTTTTTTTTCTTGATGAGACTGGCTAACGGTTTATCAACTTTGTTTATCTTCTCAGAGAACCAGCTTTTAGTTTTATTGATCTTTGCTATTGTTTCCTTCATTTCTTTTTCATTTATTTCTGATCTGATCTTTATGATTTCCTTCCTTCTGCTAACTTTGGGGTTTTTTGTTCTTCTTTCTCTAATTGCTTTAGGTGTAGGGTTAGGTTGTTTATCTGAGATGTTTCTTATTTCTTGAGGTAGGCTTGTATTGCTATAAACTTCCCTCTTAGAACTGCTTTTGCTGCAACCCATACATTTTGGGTCATCATGTTTTCATTGTCATTTGTTTCTAGGTATCTTTTGATTTCCTCTTTGATTTCTTCAGTCATCTCTTGGTTATTTAGCAGCACACTGTTTAGCCTCCATGTATTTGTGTTTTTTACTGTGTTTTTCCTGTAATTGATATGTAGTCTCATAGCGTTGTGGTCACAAAAGATGCTTGATATGATTTCAATTTTCTTAAATTTACCAAGGCTTGATTTGTGACCCGAGATATGATCTATCCTGGAAAATGTTCCATGAGCACTTGAGAAGAAAGTGTATTGTGTTGTTTTTGGATAGAATGTCCTATAAATATCAACTAAGTCCATTTTTAAAATGTATCATTTTAAGCTTGTGTTTCCTTATTTGTTTTCATTTTGCATGGTCTGTCCATTGGTGAAAGTGGGGTGTTAAAGTCTCCTACTATGATCATGTTACTGTCGATATCCCCATTTATGGCTGTTAGCATTTGCCTTATATATTGAGGTGCTCCTATGTTGGGTGCATAAATATTTACAACTGTTATATCTTCTTCTTGGATTGATCCCTTGATCGTTATGTAGTGTCCTTCTTTGTCTCTTGTAATAGTCTTTATTTTAAAGTCTATTTTGTCTGATATGAGAATTGCTACTCCAGCTTTCTTTTGATTTCCATTTGAATGGAATATCTTTTTCCATCCCCTCACTTTCAGTCTGTATGTGTCCCTAGGTCTGAAGTGGGTCTCTTGCAGACAGCATATATACGGGTCTTGTTTTTGTATCCATTCAGCCATTCTATGTCTTTTGGTTGGAGCATTTAATCCATTTACATTTAAGGTAGTTATCGATATATATGTTCCTATTACCATTTTCTTAATTGTCTTGGGTTTGTTATTGTAGGTCTTTCCCTTCTCTTGTGTTTCCTGCCTAGAGAAGTTCCTTTAGCATTTGTTGTAAAGCTGCTTTGGTGGTGCTGAATTCTCTTAGGTTTTGCTTGTCTGTAAAGGTTTTAATTCCTCTGTCAAATCTGAATGAGATCCTTGCTGGGTAGAATAATGTTGGTGGTAGGTTTTTCCCTTTGATCACTTTAAATATGTCCTGACACTCCCTTCTGCCTTGCAGAGTTTCTGCTGAAAGATCAGCTGGTAACCTTATGGAGATTCCCTTGTATGTTATTTGTTGTTTTTCCCTTGCTGCTTTTAATATTTTTTCTTTGTACTTAATTTTTGATAGTTGGATTAATATGTGTCTTGGCGTGTTTCTCCTTGGATTTATCCTGTATGGGACTCTCTGTGCTTCCTGGACTTGATTAACTATTTCCTTTCCCATATTAGGGAAGTTTTCAACTATAATCTCTTCAAATATTTTCTCAGTCCCTTTCTTTTCTCTTCTTCTTCTGGGACCCCTATAATTCGAATGTTGGTGTGTTTCATGTTGTCCCACAGGTCTCTAAGACTGTCCTCAATTCTTTTCATTCTTTTTTCTTTATTCTGCTCTGCAGTAGTTATTTCCACTATTATATCTTCCAGGTCACTTATCCGTTCTTCTGCCTCAGTTTTTCTGCTATTGATTCCTTCTAGGGAATTTTAAATTTCATTTATTGTGTTGTGCATCATTGTTTGTTTGCTCCTTAGTTCTTCTAGGTCCTTGTTAAACGTTTCTTGTATTTTCTCCATTCTATTTCTGAGATTTTGGATCATGTTTACTATCATTACTCTGAATTCTTTTTCAGGTAGACTGCCTATTTCCTCTTCATTTGTTTGGCTTGGTGGTTTTTTACCTTGCTACTTCATCTACTGTGTGTTTCTCTGTCTTCTCATTTTGCTTCACTTACTGTGTTTGGGGTGTCCTTTTCGCAGGCTGCAGGATCATAGTTTCCTTTGTTTCTGGTGTCTGCCCCCAGGGGCTAAGGTTGGTTCAGTGGGTGGTGTAGGCTTCCTGGTGGAGGGGACTAGTGCCTGTGTTCTGGTGGATGAGGTTGGATCTTGTCTTTCTGGTGGGCAGGACCGCATCTGGTGGTGTGTTTTGGGGTGTCTGTGACCTTATTATGATTTTAGGCAGCCTCTCTGCTAATGGGTGTGGTTGTGTTCCTGTCTTGCTAGTTGTTTGGCATAGGGTGTCCAGCACTGTAGCTTGCTGATCACTGAGTGGAGCTACGTCTTAGCGTTGAGATGGAGATCTCTGGGAGAGCTTTCGCCGTTTGATATTATATGGAGCTGGAAGGTCTCTGGTGGACCAATGTCCTGAACTCGGCTCTCCCACCTCAGAGGCACAGGCCTGACACCCGGCCAGAGCACTAAGACCCTGTCAGCCACACAGCTCAGAAGAAAAGGGAGAAAAATGAAAGAAAGAAAAAAATAATAAAAATAAGTTATTAAAATAAGAAATTTAAAAAATTATTAAAAATAAAAAAATTAAAAAGTTATAAAAAAAGAAAAAAAAAGGAAAGAAAGAAAGAAGAGAGCAACCAAACCAAAAAACAAATTCACCAATGATAACCAGAGCTAAAAACTATAGTTAAAAAAAAAAAAACCGACAGATAGAACTGTAGGACAAATGGTAAAAGCAAAGCTATACAGACAAAATCACACAAAGAAGCATACACATACACACTCACAAAAAGAGAAAAAGAAAAGAAATATGTATATCTATACATAAGAAGAAAAGGAAGAGAGCAACCAAATCAATAAACAAATCTACCAATGATAATAAACTCTAAATACTAAACTAAGATAAACATAAAACCGAAAACAAATTAGATGCAGAAAGCAAACCCCAACTCTAGTCTACAGTTGCTCCCAAAGTCCACCACTTCAATTTTTGGATGATTCATTGTCCATTTAGTTATTCCAGAGACACAGGGTACATCAAGTTGATTGTGGGGATTTAATCCGCTGCTCCTGAGGCTGCTGGGAGAAATTTCCCTTTATCTTCTTTGTTCACACAGCTCCTGGGGTTCAGCTTTAGATTTGGCCCCGCCTCTGCATGTAGGTCACCTGGGGGCATGTGTTCCCCACACAGACAGGATGGGGTTAAAGGAGCAGCTGATTAGGGTGCTCTGACTCACTCAGGCCAGGGGGAGGGAGGGGTACGGAATGTGGGGCGAGCCTGCTGCGGCAGAGGCTGGCGTAACGTTGCAACAGGCTGAGGCACGCCATGTGTTCTCCCGGGGAAGTTGTCCCTGGATCATGGGACCCTGGTAGCGGTGGGTTGCACAGGCTCCCGGGAGGGGAGGTGTGGATAGTGACCTGTGCTTGCACACAGGCTCCTTGGTGACTGCAGCAGCAGCCTTAGCATTTCTTGCCTGTCTCTGGTGTCCGCGCTGATAACCACGGCTCGTGCCCCTCTCTGGAGCCTGTTTAGGCACTGCTCTGAATCCTCTCTCCTCGCGCACCCTGAAACAATGGTCTCTTGCCTCTTAGGCAGGTCCAGACTTTTTCCTGGACTACCCCCCGACTAGCTGTGGCGCACTAGCCTCCTTCAGGCTGTGTTCACGCAGCCAACCCCAGTCCTCTCCCTGAGATCTGACCTCCGAAGCCCGAGCCTCAGCTCCCAGCCCCCGCCCACCCGGGCTGGTGAGCAGACAAGCTTCTCGGGCTGGTGAGTGCTGGTCGGCACCAATCCTCTGTGCGGGAATCTCTCCGCTTTGCCCTCTGCACCCCTGTTGCTGTGCTCTCCTCCGTGGCTCCGAAGCTTCCCCTCCGTCACACCCCGTCTCCGCCAGTGAAGGGGCTTCATAGTGTGTGGAAAGTTTTCCTCCTTCACAGCTCCCTCCCAGAGGTGCAGGTCCCCGTCCCTATTCTTTTGTCTCTGTTTTTTCTTGTTCCTTTTGCCCTACCCAGGTACGTGGGGAGTTTCTTGCCTTTTGGGAAGTCTGAGGTCTTCTGCCAGCGTTCAGTAGGTGTTCTGTAGGAGTTGTTCCACGTGTAGATGTATTTCTGATGTATTTGTGGGGAGGAAGGTGATCTCCATGCCTTACTCCTCCGCCATCTTGAAGGTCTCTCCCATATTCATTTTATAATTCATTTGTTTTTACGTTATGTGAATATTGCAGACATGAAACAGTGTAACAATTTTTCATTCAGCTTTCATAGAGTAATTTTTAAAATGCTGTTTCTAAATTGAAAGTTTATCCCAGCTAACTCTCTAGTCAACATTTGCAAATCATCAATGAAAAGAACTATACCAAGGTACTGGATCTTACTTCCCTGTTTTTGTTTTCTTTGCTTGTCTTTGTTTTCTTTTGTTTCATTTTTATTCTTAAAATAGCACATTGCCTGGCATTTCAGCTACTCAGTAGATATATGTTGAACAAATGCATTATCTCTATCTTTCTCAAAGGAATGTTCATTCATTCAACAAGTATTTATTGTTGCTCAGATAAATAAAAATTTATTTAACACTTATTATATCTTCAGGTTAGGTGTCAAACATTAATATGATGATCACTATTATTGTTATTTTGTATGAATTTCCATTTATTCAATTTTTTGAAGTCCTCAATGTTTTTATAATGGTGGTCCTGTTCTTGTTTTAGGATGGGATTAGGTTCATATGTTTATTTCAAAGAAACCCAAAATAACAGTGGCAAAAACAACATGGGAATGTGTTACACTCTCACAAAGAGGTAGGAAGCTCCATGCTGCTATGGCTACTCCATGAACCTATGCTCTTTCCAGCTGACCACCTGGGTATCTCCTCAGTTGGTTTTTCCTCCAGCTCCAAAATGGACATTAGTTCTAGGCAGCAGGATAGAGAAATAGGACAGCCCACCTCCCTTTACTCACACTTGCTGGAAGCCACCAACTGCAAGGAACCCTGAAGAAAATGTGTCCAAAAAAAAAAAAAAAATAGGGGTTCATATGGCTAAAGAAGGAGGAGCAGATAGATACTGGGAGGCAACTAGTCTCTTTCACAGTGGACTTTTAAACATTTTTCATTTCCTTGAACATCAGTGGGATCAATTCCTGAGTTCAATTTTGGATCTGCTAAGCACAAGGCACAACTGAGAAAACCAGAGAAATACAAGCAGAGGTAGGTGAGGAGTAGGCAAATGGATACACAATGAGGTTTAGAGTGAGGTGTGGGCTGAAGGGTTAATTCGGGAATCGACAGCATAACAACAGTAATTAAAACCATATGAATTTATGAGATCCTCTCGAGCTTTAATTTCCAGTATGGTAGCCACCAGCCACGTGTTGTTATTCCGATTTAAATTTGTTCAAATTTAATAAAATTAAAAATTCAGACACAGTAGCTACATATCAAGTTCGCAATAGTCACAGGTGACCAGTGGCTATTGGGTTGGCCCAAAAGTTCGTTCGGGTTTTGAACACCCCGAACGAACTTTTGGGCCAACCCAGTATATTGGAAAGCATGGAACATTTCCATGATTGCAGAAAACTGTATTGAACAGCACTGCTCTAGAGAGAGCATTTAGCAAAGTAAAAGGACCTTGTAGCTGGCACATAAAACACAGAGTGATTTTTCTACATGTATTTTCTAAGCTTACGTTTCATTTTTATTCTCAAGCTTTATAAGTATTGCACTTAGTAATAATAGGTTAACATTTGTTGAGCACTTACTTTTAGTCAGGTTCCATGCTAAAAGCAATATATTATTTATTTCATTTAATCTCCCAAATTCACAAAATGAGTGCTATTATTACCATCATTTTATAGATGAAGAGACTAAGACTTTGTGGACAAATCAGGCTACAAACTAATAACAGAGAAGTTCTGGAGAATAATTTAGATCCATTTGAATCCAGACTTATAGATGGATTTTTCCAAATCATCATATCAACTGCAAGTAAGTATCAATTTGGCTGTTCCTTTCCAATATTTCCAATTCATTTCTTTTTGTGGCATTATCGCATTTGCTAAGAACTTCTGAACAATGCTGAATTCCAGTAAGGACAGCTCTTTTCTTCTTAAACTTGATCGGACTATACCTCATATGATGCTGTTGACGTGAGTTAGCTATTCCTTATTACTTTAAAAGAGTAATAAAATTCATGACAATGGGGCTTCCCTGGTGGCGCAGTGGTTAAGAATCTGCCTGCTAATGCAGGGGACACGGGTTCGATCCCTGGTCTGGGAAGATCCCACATGCCGTGGAGCAACTGGGCCCGTGAGCCACAACTACTGAGCCTGCGCGTCTGGAGCTAGTGCTCCACAACAAGAGAGGCCGCGATAGTGACAGGCCCGCGCACCGCGATGAAGAGTGGTCCCCGCTTGCCACAACTAGAGAAAGCCCTCGCACAGAAACGAAGACCCAACACGGCCATAAATAAATAAATAAATTAAAAAAAAAATTCATGACAATGAATTAATTTACTAACAATGTCAAATCATCTTTTTATTCTTAGAATAAACTTCCTTGGGTATTTTGTATTATTCTTTTGATTTCTTATGGATTCTGTTTTTCCCAACAATTTATTTAAAACTTTTGTATCCAGGAAGCAAAAATAATACTTCATTAATTGCCTGATTAATGGGTTCTGATTTCAGATATTCCTGGGTTTTATGTACAATTTTACTACTAAGTAATTTGGCGACTCCTAGCAAATTACTTAATGTCTCTACACCTCTGAAAAAGGCTTATCATAGTGCCGAGTGAATAGTAAACACTCAAAACATTACCCATTCCATTAGTGCATATGGTCTACAGTTTTCTTTCTGTCTTAGTCCATTTGGGATGCTATAACAAAATACTACAGACTGTGGAGCTTACAAACAATAGTTCTAGAGGCTCAGAAGCCCAAGATAAAGGCTCCAGGAGATTTGGTGTCTGGTGAAGACCTGTTTCCTGGTTGAAAGATGACTTTCTTTCTCTCTTACCTCACACAGCAGGGGGGAGGGTGCTCTTGCTCTGCTCTCTGGGTTCTCTTTAAAAGGGCACTAAAGCCATGAGGGTGGGGTCCTCTTGACCCAATCACCTCCCAAAGGCTCTGCCTCCTGATACCATCACTTGGGGGTTAGGATTTCAACATGAATTTTGGGGGAAAAAAACATTCAATCCATTGCAATTTCCCTTTCTTTTGTATACTTTCTTTTCTAGGTTTCAGTATTAAAATTTTACTAGATTTAGATAACGTATTGGACAAGATATTCAACTTTTATGTGTTCTGAAATAGTTTCTGCTTAAGTGTTTGACAGAAATCTCACTTAAAATTGCCTACACGGGCTTCCCTGGTGACACAGTGATAAGAATCCGCCTACCAATGCAGGGGACACAGGTTCGAGCCCTGATCTGGGAAGATCCCACATGCCACGAAGCAACTAAGCCCGTGCGCCACAACTACTGGTCCCACGCTCTAGAGCCCATGAGCCACAAGTACTGAAGCCCGCACGCCTACAGCCCGTGCTGCGCAACAAGAGAAGCCACCGCAATGAGAAGCTCATGCACTGCAACGAAGAGTAGCCCCCGCTCGCTGCAACTAGAGGAAGCCCACGCACAGCAACGAAAACCCAACGCAGCCAGAAATAAATACATAAATAAATTTATAAAAATACAATAAAAAGATTAGTTAGGACTTCTCTGGTGGCGCAGTGGTTAAGAATCCACCTGCCAATGCAGGGGACATGGTAAGAGCCCTGGTCTGGGAAGATTCCAGATGCCACAGAGCAACTAAGCCGTGCACCACAACCACTGAGTCTGCGCTCTAGAGCCCGCGAGCCACAACTACTGAGCTCGTGTGCCACAACTACTGAAGCCTGCGCGCCTAGAGCCCGTGCTCTGCAACAAGAGAAGCCATGGCAACAAGAGAAGCCCGCACTCGCCACAACTAGAGAAAGGCCACGCACATCAACGCAGACTCAACACAGCCAAAAATAAATAAATAAAAATTGCCTACACAATGTGGGTTTTTTTTTTTTTTGAGGGAAAATTTGGGTACTTGGTACATCTTGAGCAAATTTCATTTTCTATCAAAAAGGGTGTGTGTGTGTGTGTGTGTGTGTGTGTGTGTATGTTTACCAGAGAGTAAAGAGGACATTCCAATAATTTCTTAGAACAAAATCATAGTGGATAAATCTTACTATTAAAATGTATTTCAATAACTGATTTTAATTGTATCTCTTATAAAAATAATGAATTTAAACATAAACGGTCAGATTTAAATTAATAAACTGTGAATATTTGAGTCACAACACAATTAGCATACATTTAACATGATAATCCTCATCTTAAATCATAAGGTATTATTTGAAATGATACTTGAAATGATAATAAGTAAGCATTAAAACAAACATTATTCGAAATGATAATAAGTAAGCATTAAGACAAACATTAAAAACAAAGGACAATTTGTACATCAACTTTCAGCTTTAGGTGAGTTAAAAGCTTCAGCCATTATTAAAAGCTGCCTGTTAATCAGAAGGCCACATGGCAGGAGAGAATGCAGTCATTTTCCTGGACACTTTTAAGTAATTTTCCTAGATGAAAATGATAAAGAAAAATAGTACAAAATTCAGAAACCAAGTCATGTGCCATGTTTATCAAAAAAGCTGATGAAATGAACCTAAAAATGGAAATTTAAAATGGAAGAAAACTGATTTGATGATAAGCAGAGAATAAACATGTACCATATGGCAACTTTAGCCCATCTTCCTAAAGTGTGCTATAAACATAACATTAGCACAAGTGACTCTGAGCAAAACGTTCCAAAAGGTGATTTTGCCTGCAGAATTATTACACTTGGTAAAGCTTTGAATTCATTTTCAAAGGCCATTGTTTCTGACACTTAAAGACTGTATCTGGCCTTCAACATTTTTTGGCTCACTCCACATTTACGGTAACATTCTCCAAATTATTTCGACACTCGACATGATTAGACCAAACAAAAACAGCACACTCCAGCATATTTAAAACAAAGTAGCATAAGATTCATGGTCAGCCCTCTAGGATTTTATATTCTAACTGAGGAAAGATGATAAATATACTAAAAAACAAACAAACTAGGTCAGGTAGACTATAACACAGCATGTAACCAAACATAGATTTGGAGATTTGACTATCAGGAAGAGTTCCAGGCAAGGAGAAGGGAGAGTGTACAGAAAGATGTGCTATGAAAGATGAAGGAAAATATCAATCTTGGAATGAAGAAGGAACAGAATTTCTCAGATAGAAAAACAGTGGGAATAAGGTTCAGAAGAGGAAACACATGTGGGAAGTGAGGGATACTGAAGGAATTAATGTGACTGGAAGGGAAGGTTACTATCGCCAAGCAGTGAGAAAGGGGACAGTTTATTTGAGATTAGCTGATGGCCAACTCTGGTATTTCAAGCTTAGGCTCTAGAATACAATAAGACATAGTTTGGACTTTTTAAAAAAAATGACTGTAATTCATTTTAGTTAAAAGTATCACATACACAAAAGAGCATATGTAACATATGTGTAGTTTAAAGAGTAATAATAAACAGCCATTGTAATTTCCATCGAACTGAAGAAAAAGAAAAATCACCATTACCTCTGAAGCTGCCTTATGATCCCCTTCCCAGGTAGGTGGATTAAATAGAGAAGTGTCTGTGTTTTGGTGAGATCAGTCAAGTATGTTCAGGAGCATTTCCAGGGAGACACAAAAAGACATGCTTTAGAGAGCAATACGAATCCTGGGGGCCTTAGACTAAGAAAGGAGAAGTGGGAATATAGAAGAAGGGAAAAACCTATAGTATCCTGTTATGAAAAAATCGGAAGGCAAATATGACTCAGTCTGCTGTGTTTGTTTTGCTTGTTTATTTTTGAAGTTGTTTTAATTTGAATTGTTCTGGCATTAATGAAACAAAATATTGGTACCCCTAATAGAAATAGGAAGAGAGAGGAAGGTTTGAAGGGAAAGCCTGTGTTTTAGATCCATAGTTGAGGGAATGAGACATTTAAGTGTGAAAACTACATCAGTAGAAGAAAATGCACAATGAAGCCAAGGTGAAGGATAGGGGTTCAAGAAATAATTTCCCAAAACACCTGCTGAAGAATTTGAGACTACATGAGCCTTTTGAGAAGTAAGAAGTAAAGAGTTAAGATTTGAGGCTTGAGAGCTAAGAAGGAACCAGATGGAGGGATTGTCAGAAGTAGAAACACAGGGCAGAGGGGTAACAGAGGCACCCTGTGTCACAGGCAAGTAAAGATGACAGCTTTGGGAGAAGGGCAAGTTGTGCGGCCTGAGAACACACCTGCATGTTTTTTAACATCAAGTCAGTTGGAGACTTTGGTGAGAGAGAGCAGAGGGGCAGAGTCCAGCCTGATGGAAGCTGACAAAGAAAAGGATGAAAAAGAGAAAGTGATTGTGCAGGGACTTCTTCCCTCACTTAGAATTCCAAAGGAATATCATATATTTAAGCTTCTCTTATCCCCAGTAATTGGCATTAAAGGGCAGCAGAAGTCCACAGTGATCCCTTTGGGTCATGGGAGGAAGAGGAAATTTCCTTGGATTGTAGCCATGTAATGATATTTCTGCTGCGGAAACCCATAAGCAGCCCTCTGCACCCAGAACAGTGCTGAGACATTCATCACCTCTCTCTCCTTCCAGCCTCTTCACGCCTTAAGAAGAAGAAACAAAAACCAGTACATATTTCCTATTCAGTTGCCAAAGTGCCAAAGCAGTTGGCCTTTCCTAAACCTCCCTATGCCTCCTTCTCACAAATTGCCTGTTATCTAGTGCAGAAATTCTTGACCTTGGCTGTGCATTAAAATCACCTGGGAAGCTTTAAACCAATGGAAAGCTTTGGACCTGACCTCTAGAAAATCTGATTGAATTGTTCTGGGTTAGAGAATATATATATATATATATATATATATATATATATATATATATATATATATACACACATATAATATAATTAATATATATTATATATTTATATAATTAATATAATTATACATTATAATTTATATATATATACACATATATATAAACTCTCATGAGTGCTCAGGGTGAGAATCACTGCTTAAGAGTGACCTCACTGATTTTCATGGGTTTCCAAAAGTCATTCAATTAACAAAGTCTCAGAACCTAGCATTGGTTCATTATTTTTCAAGGTATTAAGGAGCATATTTAAAGCAAGATGTGATTGCCATCCATAATTTGCTAGATGGAGAAATAAAACAACATTCCATATAACAATTTTAAGAACATCAAAAGACATACATGACTCAGAGCTGAATTGTATGATGACAATAATGGGAGCTAACACAGTCAAAACTATATGCCTGATGCTACTCTTCAAAGTGTGGGAGAGAATATTCTAGCTTAACATAAACCTGGTGAGACTATAAAGCAATGAAGCATGGAGTAAAATTCTTTAATCTTCCATGCATTCTTTACCAACTGGTCAGTGTTTGCCTGTGAATTCAGCAACTACTCTCCACAGGCAATGCTGTGAACTTCTCCCACAAGAATAGGAAGTGTTGATGGCAGAACATGGGCCATACATGTACTATTCCTTACCTGACATCTCTACCTTAATTAGCTGCTAGGACAACTAAGTCCCCTCTCTGGATTCTAACGTACACACTTTGCTCTTGGCCAGTATGACATTCAGAAGAATAAAGTCTGTTATGGGCAGGGGTGTGGTCTCCTCTCTCCAGTCTTCCTTGCAGCCTACCTTGCACGTGAGAGGTGAGGACAGCCTTCCATGGTATTCTCTCTAGTCTGTTGCAGCCGCCTATGGCTTAAACTACTGCCCTCATCAATTTGATCTTATTTGAAGCTAGTATATCCATTGCACTATAGCAAAGATGGGAGTAGAGCAAATAAGAGAGATCTAAGACATAGCCAAAGAGCACATGCTTTGGGGTCAGAGCCCTGGGCATAAACCTTTGGCCCCTCCATCACGCATCTGCTAGGTAACCTTAGGTGAGTTACACATTTCTCTGTGCCTCAGTTTCCTCATGTGACAAAGGAGTTGAGAATAAAAATAAGACCCAGTTGGTTTTGAGGTTTGAATGAGCTCTTAGAACAGGGCCTGGCAAACAGTAAACATGCAGCAAGTATAAACTATTTTTTGTTGTTGTTTATAATCTTTTTTTTCCTTTACTTCCTCCCTCCTTCTCTCCCTCCCTTACTTTCTTTACTTGAGTGTCTGTGTGTGTGTGTGTGTGTGTGTGTGTGTGTGCGTGTCTGTGTGTGTGATACCATAGTATTAAAGTTTGTCAAAGACCTGCTCTATGTATTCAATCTAAAAGTCTACACCCAAATTTCAGGAATAGTTTTCTAAGAATAGCCACCAAGGATTTTAGAAGAGAAGTGAAATTCTTGCTGTTTTAAATGTGGTCCATGCATCTACAGCATCAATATAACATCACCTGGGAGCTTATTAGAAACACAGAATCACAGTCATCCACACCCTTCACCCCTATCCCTGCCCTGCCAGACATACTGAATCAGTATCTACATTTTAACAAGATAACCAATGGATTCAAATGCACATAATGAGATTTGGGGCTTTTGAGGGAGCCGATGAGGCTTTGGATTTTGAGTTGATTCTACAATGACTTTTGAGGATCTTCGGATGTGGGATGAATGTGAATCTTTTTGAGCCAGAGGGAAAACTGTGATAAGCAGAATTATCACCCCTTCCCCAAAGATGTTCTCATCTAAACCTCCCAAACCTGTAGTATAATGGCACAGAGAAGTTAAGGTAGTAGCTGGAATTAACGTTGCTAATCAGCTGATCTTAGATAGTGAGATTATTTTGGATTATCTAATCCCCAATGTAATAACAATGGTCCTTAAATATGGCAGAAAGAAGCAAGAAGAGTCAAAGGCAGAATGATGCAAAATGAGAAGGACTCAGTTCTTCATTGCTGGCTTTAAAGATGGTGGGGTGGCCATGGGCCAAGTGCTGCAGGCAGGCAGCCTCTAGAAACTGGAAAAGGCAAGGAAGCATATTCTCCCCTAAAGCCTCCAGAAAGAAATGCAGCCTTGCCAACACCTTCATTTTAGCCCAGTGAGACCCATTTGGACTTCTGATCTGCAGAACTGTTAAGAGAAATTTATGCTGTTTTAAGCCAATTAGTTTGTGGTAATTTGTTAAAGCAGCAAAAGAAAACTAATACAGAGAAGCACTGTTCCATGTATTTCAGTTTAGCTCTGCAGAGTCCTATACTGGTATTTTGGGACAAATTTCCTGCTGCAAATAAGGTATTACTTCTTGCTTGCCTGCTCTCTTTCATATATTCTTGCTTTCAAAAATGGAAGACTAATGCATTAAAAAAATCCCCAAACCTTATTTAGCTACTGCCCTCAATTTTTTCCCACAGTAAAATTTAAAGTTTTCTGTGTTACTTTCAAGTCTGCTTCCTGATCCTTTGTCTTTTCATGAAAATGAGAATATGGGATGAATTTAAAAGTTCAACAATAAAAAGAAAAAAGAGAGAAGAACCTAGTATCCTGGAAAATTTGTTCTGTTTCTGAGTAATCATAAATTAATTATATTTACATGTGTCCATAACAGAGATGGGTAATACTTTCACACTGGGGGAAGGGAAAGGTGAATAAACTGTCTGTGTCACTGCTATAATGTCCACAGGGGACCAACCCTGCCCTCCTCATGTCCCCATTCAGTGTGTATTTGAAAAATCATTCTGACAGGCATTATTCTCCACTGCATTCTGAGTAAGGTGAAGAAGCAGAGACTTATTATGCTGAAATTATTAGGCGGGCACTTAGACACGTCAAGTAATTATATACTTTAATATCTTTAAGTAAAATAAGAAAAAATAATATCTCTGAGAGATGTTTCCCTTTTGTCATAGTTACATTGTCCTTTGTGTAAAACCAAAACTTGCCCTCATGGATCAGAGTTTTGATCCTGTGATTTTGATTCTAAACCTGCAAGGTGGCACAAATTGTATTCAAGAATTCACATAATGGTGAAATTCTTCCAGAAGGATCAGTTCAAGCCAATAACACTAAGAGGATGCTGAGAAAATGAGCAGTTAAGCTTTCAAAATTGCTGAGTATAGATGTAATTCTCAATTACACTACCAATGACATTTTCCATGGCAAAAAAAATACACTGAACCTAAAGATAATGAACAAATGGAAAGTAAAAACTAGCAAAATGACCACGGATCATAGTGCATAATTTGATACCCACTGATTATAAAGTAGTGTGTCTGTGTGTGTGACTATTCATGTAATTAAGAATTTAGGTATGAGATTTGACTTAGGGTTCTCTATCATACTAGGTCATCTAAAATGTGAATGTCATGTCTGAGAATATCAACAAGGTTTGGTAATTATTATGCACTTATTTATTTAGCATTGGTTAAAGTGGAGATACTGAACTATGCATATCAGTAGGATAAAAGGTACAAATTAGAGAAATTTCCTTTAACCTCCACCTCAAAGGCTTTTTCTAGGCCTTCCCTATGCCTGAAAGGATAAATTGGATTCAGGGTCTCAATAAAATAATTTTACTTCCCTTTTTAAGTTTCAAATATTCTGAAAACATAGCTCAGATCCCTCATGTAATTAGCATCAGACTTATCTTCCTCCAATACCATTTTCATCACTGCCCTTCCCTTGCTTAAAATGAAATGGCTTTATGTTTCTCACTGCATTACTGATTCGAGAAACTTTTGCTGAACAGCAACTATACAGAAGACATAGTGCTAGGAAGTGGGCAGGAAAGGAGAGGTGGGGATATTAACAGAGGAGAAGTAAAATATGGTTCAGGTGCTTATGGTCTAGTAGAAGACATAAAATGTGCATAAAATTACACTAGGTAGAATGTGACAAATACTGTAACAGAAGAGGGAGAACTTCATGCAGAGTTTGGGATCTCAGGTGGATCTTGACGGGTAAATATAAAATGTGAGAGGCAAAGCTAGAAAGAGGCAGGTATTCCAGGCAGAAAGAAATGCCCAGAATCAGAAAAGCAAAGGGCAGTTTAGAGCATAGCCATTCAGTTTGATTGGATCATGGAATACCCAAAGGGGATGTACAGAAGTGTGCCAGGGAAAATGTGGAAGGTGAGTCAGGACTTGTGTGGATTAGACACTTGCTTAGGGAAGCTGTAGTCAGCAGACAGTGAACAGGGAGGAAACGGAAGCCTTGGAGCAGAGGTGGTATCAGATCATGGCCAGGTTTTTGGAAGATTAATATGTCAATGGTCTGCAGAGAAGATGGACTGCAGAGGGGCAAGGACACTAGCCAGAAGGAGTTACAGGGATTCTAGCAGTGGAAGCAAAGAGAAAAGCAAATGCGTGCTACAGACCTGACAACTTATGCAATGAGAAGTTACTGAGAAAAGCAGTCAGTGGCGACACTGAACCCTTACAACTGACTGGAAACCAGCTGGCACCATCAATGATGGCAGATGACCAACAGGTGTGAGCTGAGTAGGAGGAACAGTGAGTTCTGTTCTGGATATATTGAGCCAAGAGTGCCAGTGGGATATGCAAGTGGAAATATCAGCAAGTGGTTAGAAATGTGCTTCAGGATTGGAGAAGTCACCCACCACATGGGTAGTTCCTAAAGGCATGGGAGTGACAAGGTCACCAACAGAAAGAGTAAAGAGGCCATTTGGAGGTCCTGTAAGGGATGGAAGAGCCATGGTCAAAGAGGAGGCAGGAGTTCCATGGAAGCTAAGGAAGAAGTGATGTCCAAATTGAACAGTTTTTAAACCACTATCAAATACTGCAAAGATGACTATGGAGTAGGATACAGGATGCGAAATAATAACGAACATTTATTACACACATAGCATACATCAGGCACTACGTTAAACAATTTATGTGTGTGATCTCATTTATTCCTGATGCCAAATCACAACAGGTAGATTCTACTGTCGTTGTACAGATAAAAAAACTAAGGCTTTCGGAATTTAAGCATCTTGTCTGAAGACATAATGCTAGTTTTTATTGGCAGAGTAGGGATGCATTCAGGGCGGTTGGACCCCGATGATCATTTTCTCACAGCTAACAAATTCCTTGTGCCCACATGCCCCACTGCTGTGAGGTTTCTTTAGCTAACAGGTCCCTCACTCCTCAAAACCAGCCCTCAGAGCTTAATTCAAGAGCCATCATTCCCATAACTCTGACTCTCCAAATATCCTCTTTATAACATTCACAGCATTTTACTTCTCAAGACGTAGAAGACCAATTAGTTTTATGTAACATCCTATGTTATGCACCAAAGATTTAAGTGCATTGTTCTCTCCTCAGCTAAGTAGCTGGTGCCTTCAGACAGAGATTTATCACCTTGTATATTTCTTCTGTACCCGACAAAGCAATTTGTCAGTGAGAGGTGTGGTATACCCAGTGAGGAAATATTTGTCGTGAATGAACCCATTCCTCCAGACTCTAAAAGAAATCAGAATTGTGCTGAGGGTTAAGTGAGCAGAAATGTTCTTAGTTATATGGATTTACCAGGATGGTTCTAAGAGAGCAGAAAGATATCCACAGCCCACCAAAAAGCTTGAATTGACAATGACTAGGAAGGAAAGACCCTGCTCATTGGGTGGGGCTGAGGAGGGCTGTTCCAAGCTAGAAGCTTTGAAATTATACCTGGCTTCTCACGCACTTATCAGACCCCTGAGACTGTTAGCAAATTATGGCATACAATCTTTCCAATGGTTGAGACGTTTAAATTTATCTTAGAAGGCTTTCTTGCCTTTCATTCTTTGGTTTCTGAAATCGGAAAGAATTTTTCCCCTTTCTAGGGAGTATTCTACCAAAAAAAAGTCTCTCAAACAAAACTTCACTCTTTTTTTTGGTAAAAAACAAAGCCTTCTCTTAGAGTAAGATTGAGACCAACTCCAAAATTTAAGCCCCTCCAGTTCCCTGGCTTGTCTCCATCTGGCAGCACTTCTCAGGTACAGACTCAACGTGACTTCTTTTCCACTCAGAGGGCAAAGGAGCTGCCCACTCGGCAAAAGCTTGACTGCCCTTGGGACTAGGGACACCTTATTTGATCCAGAACATCTAACTTGACAACTGCTAGAAAGTACGTCTTCCCCCTGCTTTGAGTGCTTGTTTTCAGCTTGTTTAAATATACTCCATAATATTATTCCAAGCGTATCTGAGAAAGCAAATGCCAAACTAAATGCATTTAAAACCGCTGTTCCTTTCATCATCTGCAATGGAACTTCAGTTTGATAGAAATGATAGTATAGTACGTGCAAACATCTAAAAAGTTTCATTTTGGTGAAAAAAAGACTATAGCCATGAAGCTTTTTACAACCGAACTTTCCTCATACACCGTAAGTTTTTATCTTAAAATTTTCTGTAAATAATCAGCATTCATCTCTCTGAAATATTAAACTGAACAGTGTTCTTACACAAGCACAGTTTTATATCCTCTCCAAGGAAAAAAAGTAAAGTGTTCCTTTAATTGCATGGAAATGAATCTGGCATCACAAACTCTGTTACGACAACGGGACCATCTTATTCAGCTTTAGCTGCATCTTGTTCAAGTGAACAAAAATGTGGGTGGTTACAATTCCCAATCCTGTGATCAACGTTCTGACATATTTTCCAGGAAAGGTGATAAGCCTTTGGAAGCAAATAGCATCCTTTGTGGATCTTTAGTTTAATACTTTAGAAAGACGGACAGTTATAATTCAGACAATGAACAAAGATGTACCTTTATCCTCACTCTGAATGTGTGTGTATTAACAGTCTTTTCCATGCAATACTGGACCAGCTAACTATAACTCGAACTTCAGATGTTTATTCTTAGGAGAAAAAAATGTTTCTATTTTGGACTGTAGAGCTCTCATCAGCATTTAGTTTTAGAAATAGAAACTTTTTAAACTCAGAATTTCTAACAGTAAGACAGATTCTCATTTTGATGATGACAGCTGATTTGGGGAAAATGTTTATTTCCATTTTAAAGTCTTCAAAGACACACATATAATAACTTTCCACAGTAACAGTATTATCGGGGGGGAAGGCATAATGCAGTTTTAGATTCAGTTTGCACAGTTCTTCAAGGGGCTTCCTACTTTCTTTATTGGTTTTGTGGAATGGGAAAAAGAGCTCCTGTCCCACTGGTGGCTTGAAGCCTTCTCCTCTTACCCTCCTCCTCTTAATTTGTATCCTTTGGGGTACTTTCTTGTTTGAGGGGAGAGGTGCTCCACAATTCAGCTGGTGACCTGCTTGCTTGACTTGCCTGACTCTGGGTGAACTAGCAAACACCAGGATTCTCACAAGGTCTCCGGGTGGAGGCATTTAGGGGAGTGACTACAGAAAGTGTGGTCAGTTTGGAGAGGGTTGGGGGCTTTAAGCTGGTGCTCTACATTCTGATGTGATATCCAGCTACCCCTGTGAGTCAGTCAATTGTGACAAACGTACTTCTCGACATTCAGAGTACTCTAAGCATCCAGTTCTGATGGCTGGATCTTTTTTCCCATTGTCTGTACTAGGATACAGACAATCCCCTCTACATCTATTGCCCCATCTTGATTTTGCCAGGTTTCCCCTCACTGGTTAGCCACAGACACTAATCAGGGGCTGGGGCCTTGCTATTATCTGACAGATGTTCTGGATTCCCAGTCAAGGGGTTTGTCTGTAGGTCATGTAACTCTACTAGCCAACTACCAGCTACGTGACCTTGGCCAGATTCATCAACTTCTCTGTGCCTCAGTTTTTCCATCTGTAAAAATGTGAATGATCGTCACGTTACTTACCTAACAGAATATTTTGAGGATTCTTTGTAATGTAATTAAGACAATACTTGGCACTCAGTTAAATACTCAAGAAGGAAATCCATTATCATTACCCTTCTTTCTACCTGAGGTTAAACAGGGTTGATGCTGACCACGGCACAGAACTTACTAAGAGCCTTCCATCCCGTTCCTAAAGCTCAGTCTGTTTTACTTCATTCTCTACAGCCTGACCTTGACTACCCACTCCCTGCCGCAGGTTCTAAGACCTGCTAGCCTGAGCCCTCCTAAGCATTCAGCCACCCCGACTCTTTGGGCATTTCTTGAGGCTGATGTCACCATCTACAACATATTTCTTTTCATAATACGGACTTAAAAATTTTATCAGAATAGAAAACTTCTTGTGTATTCTTAGAAAACACACTTTAGTCTCTTATGATAATATACTGATAACAGAAGTAAAGTACTGGAAGCTATTTTACCAGCTGTGCTAAAGCCCAGTTGAAACTGGCTGTCTTCATATTTTTGGTGGGAAGAGAAACTGGTTGAGATTAGGAGTGGAGAGGAGAGAAAGAGGGAAAAGGGATTAATCATGTATATACTTATCTCTTTACAACAGCTCCACAGGCTAGTATCACTGGAGGCTCAAAATGTTTTGCTAATTTCTTCAGGGTCAACAGCATGAGGCCCAAGTTCACCTAAGACTCCAGCACGATTTGTTGTAGGTGGAAAGGGGGTCCTATATGTGGACAGTCCTTGAGTGGGGTAGAGAAGCTGTCTTCAGTTATCACAACCACTCTGACACACTACCTGGCACTTCACAGATATCTCAATACCAGAATTATCACCATCGATTGCATATTCATGTGACATTTGTCTCTGATCATTTTCCATTACTTAGTAACTGCTTAAGAGTCTAATGTTAAAACCAATCACATCTGGCACAATTCACCCCCACCTAGTGCTCAATATCTGTCACTGAAATCAGTAGAGGAAAACATAAACATGCCCTCATAAGCACATCCATTTGTATATCCATTTGCTGTCTTTAAAATTATTTCATATTCATAATCTCATTTCATCTGCCCATCACTTGTATTAGTTTCCTAATACAAGTTTCCTTAGTTTCCACTAAGTTTGTGCTGTTGTACCACAAACTTAGTGGCTTAAAGCAACACACATTTATTATCTTATTGTTTTGGAAGTCAGAAGTCCAAAATGAGCCTCAGTGGGCTAAAATCAAGGTGTCAGCAAGTGGCATTCCTCCTCGAATTCCTAGGAGGGAATCAGTTTTCTTGCCTTTCCAGCTTCTAGAGGTGGCCGGCATTCCTCGGCTCATGGCCCACTCTTCCATCTTCAAAGCCAGTAACTCAGGCCAAGTTCTTTTCATGATGCTATCTCTGGTTCTCTCTTTCTTGCCTCTCTCCTCTGCATTTAAGGACGCTTGTGATTATATTGGGCCCACCAGGATAATCCAGGATAATCTCCTTATTTTAGAGTCAGCTGATTAGCAACTTTAATTCCATCTGCAAGCTTAATTCTCCTTTGCAATGTAACCTGACATTTTCACAAGTTCCAGGGATTAGGACATAGACAACTTTGATAGAGCATTACCAAAGGTGGAGGCAGAGGTTTTTCCAGGAATGGATTAGGAAAATGAAATGAGAACCATTTAATCACTTGCCCATGGCATAGTTATAAGAAGTGCCAAACCCAGAACTATAACCTAGTTATACTGATGTCCAATGTACTGGTATTGGACAGGAGTGCCCACTAGTAAACTCCTTTATTCCTGAAATTTTTAAATCCAGGCTCCTCTCTCTTCTCATGTTCTGAATGTCATCCACTCCCCTGGTTTAATTATCCTATGAATATTTATACTCCCCAAGTCATCCCTAGACCCAGCATCAGTTATGAGCTTTAGATTTGTATGACCAGCTACTATTCCATAGTTCATTTGTTCAGTTCACAGGAGCCTTAGATGTCATATATTCAAAGTCAAACTCATCAATTTGAGTTTTACAAATTAAAGGGTTATGGCAACCCTGTGTCCAGCAAGTCTATAGGCGCCATTTCTCCAACAGCACTTGCATACAGCTACGAGAGCTTATTTAAAAAAGATGTTTTCCCCTCCCCATTGCCTACCTTAATGAAGAGGCAGTCTTCCTCTAGGGCTTTTAAAGATGCACATATACAATTCTAGGTAAGTGTTCTACCAGAATAACAACATGTTAAATTTTCATGGATGCATATAAATGCAATATTTTAAATGTAAAACTTAAGCCACACAGCCAAGCTTTGAGTACAACTTAAATCTTCCTATGATGATACTGTGTGCTTGAGCTAAGTGACCTTATAAGTTATCCCCATTACAATAATTTGGAAGGGGCATTTTAGGAATTTTAAAATGTCTTCAATGGAGTTCACAACAGACTTCCCACTCATTTTAAAAAATTCTGCTCAAATGAAAATGAAGTGTCCCAGCATGCCTTTAGTCCAAGTGTACCTGTTGGATGATTTAATCCCTGCCTTTAAATCTCTCAGTGTACACAGTTAAATAAAAATTAAATATCCTTAGAACTTTAGGTTGTCTTAGCACTTAACCTCATTTGTGTTCTTAGAAGCAAGAGAGTGCTGTACCTTAAGGACTGGGTTTTAATCAGGGAAAACTTCACAGAATGACTGTTCTTGGGGTTGCTTCAAGGGAAAGGATTATTTTTATTTAGAGGCAGGAGAGAAAGAACTACAAAATTTGGTGGCCATCAGAAAAAGGAAATTTAAAATGTTTGATTAGCGGGGCAACCAGAATATTTTCTTTTTGTAATGAAAGTTTAGTATGAACGTAAATTACTGGAAACGTGCACTGTGGGTTTTTTTCTTTTTAAAATAAGGATGGCAGTGGCCTGATACGACACTTATCCACTGTCTTTGACTTCCTCCAATTCAGGATACCGTGAATGCTACTCCACAAGCACTGAATTCTAGAATTTAATTAGATCATCTAGCTGTTATATTGTGAGCACACTGTATGGGATCAAGGGCAGAAGCAGGTAAGAGATGATGTTGGCTTGAACCAGGGTGAAGGCAGTAGAGAAACGGAGATGCGATCAGCACTTGGATATATGTTGAAGGCAGAATAGATATGATTGATGAGCAGAGGTAGGGTATGAAAGAGAGAAAGCAAAGATGACTCCAAATTCATAGCCTGAGCAACAGAAAGCATGGAGTTGCCATTCACCCAGAAGGGAAGAGTATGAGAGCAGCATGTCTAGAGGAAACTAAGAGGAGTCCAGTTTTAGACGTGTTGCCTTTGCAAAGCTTATTAGACATTCCAGGTGGAGATGCTGAGGAGGCAGGTGGATATGACAGTCTGGAGTTCAGGGGGGACATCTTCAAACTGGAAAAACGTTTAGAGTGAATCTGTAGGGAAATGTCAGAAAAGAGGAAGATTGCCAGGCAATGAAAACTGGCACATATTATCCTAGATCTTAAAAAGGGGGAAGAAAGTGGGAAAATGATAGACCAATAGATTTACAATATAAATTTCTTATTGGATTATTAGACAAGTTGGGAGCCCTGAGGGAAACAAAAATAGTGATCAGTTCATTCATTTCAGCCAAATAAATTCACTTCGTCTTAGGCGTAAGTGTTCTTTTTGGTGTATACAGAAGACAAGGGAATAACCAGAGCATGAAGCACCTTGTTTTCTGCAAAACACACGTTAGAGTGTCTTGGGTTAGCCCAATAAATTAAAAAACAAAACAAAAAAATACGGGCTGAACTTTAAACATATAAACTGCTGATTAATGAATTCATATGCATCACTAGGAAAGCATCTAGTCATACTCCTTTAAGCCAAGTACTTATCTATATTTGTGCACATGTACAAGGTTTTTTTGGTTTTGCTTTTTTTTCAAATCATTATTTTGGATGGAGAGATGAAATCTGAAGTACATACAAAGTTAGGAAAGGCCAGGTGTTTATGAGACATGAAAATTGAGTTCCCCAAATTTTGAAATAAAATCTAGATTACAGACTAAAGCTGATTCCTTTATTTCACATCTTCTGCCAGGTTCATACTTTTAGATGTCTATAAAGACTGCTAATGGTTATAAGGTTTCTTCCGGAGGTGACGAAAATCTCTAAAATTAGATGGTGATGGATGCACAATTTTGTAAATATACCGAATACCATTAATTATGCATCTTAAATGACTGAATTTTATGGTATATGATTTATATGTCAATAAAGATATTTTTAAATGTCTATAAGACCTGGCAGAAAATAAACAAAAATAAATGAAGTGAATCATTTATATTATTTCAACATATTCTGCTTGAAACATTCAGCCATTTCAATTTTTTGTTTTCTGTCATTTGCTAGAGATATAGTTGCCACTAAATATTTCTGAATTATGAGAGATACAATTTGCAGTTGCAAAGATTAGTGGTAACTGACACTCAGCCTCAGTGCCAGGAAGACAACAGAGAGTGGAGATGACAGCAGAGTGGAAGATGCATCAGAAGAGAGGCTGCCTGCTCCGAGTAGCGGCTGCCATGGAATGTTAAGCCTGAGCGCCAGGCCCTCTGGATTTTCAAGAAAATTCTGGAATCCAGATTTTATGTGAAATCTCTGTATTTTGAAATGTCTGCTCTAAGTTTCTGGAAAAAACAACATTTTGTTGGCTCAATGTCTACAGGTTGTATCTGGCCCATGCACTGCCAGTTTGTTGCCACATTTTGATACATAGTCAAAGAAAATAAAAATCATGTGCCCATATTTAAGTCCACTCCTACTCTGACCAGATAATTTAAAATCTCAGTATTAAGAGCTAAAACGTGGGGCTGCATCTTTTGAAAACTATTCTTACACTGTGCTCCAAGGGAGAAGGCCACTTCTACTCAGTTGGCAAATGATAGCACCAACACACCTCCCAGCGTTACAACAGCATAATTGAATATATGTACACAAGATTAAACATTTAATAAAAAGTTAAAATGTCATTTGAATTACTATTTTCTAAAATAAGGATGTCTGTATCATGTATGCAGATTTGCTTTTAGTAACATTTTAAATTTCATGAAGCAAAATGTTTTAGGGCAGCCCCTAATTAACAGTATTTTCTCCCACAGCAAACATCTATTTTATTAAAATCTATGTGCAAAATAACTTTGGAGGAGAGGCAATATGGTAGTAATATAAAATTCTGTTTCATGAACTGGACTAAAATAATTTTAGGTAATCACACTTCAGTTCTTTTTTACTTTTTTTTTTTGACATGATTGTGCTTGAATTTCTCCAGTAATTTCAGCAAATGCATTTTTAACTTTAACAAACAGTAAGCCTTAATTTATTCCTGTTTGACATAACAAAATTGTACAACTCCCACGGCTTTCTACTTTTTTGATATTATATAAGAACCCTGTAATTTTATATGCCAGAGAAGACAGAGCACCTGAGAATAAATGCCTATTCAAACTTGCAGAGCAATATCTGAAGCAGTATTATGCATTTCTAAAGTAACCTGAGGTCAAAATTCACAAGGAAACAAGAGATGCTCAAAAAAATTTACTGAAATATGCCCTTCTGATTACACCCTATATTTCAAATTTTCCTAAAACCTGTTATCATTAATGACATGGGATCTGTCAAGCATCGATATTTGGAGCAATAACCCAGTGTGTCCTCATTTCAAAGATTTGGATATTTGAAACTAAATTTTGGGAAAATTGAAAAATGATATGCAAACATAAATAAATGTTTCTAATTACTATAATCTGGATCATGGGATACTATATAAAACCTTTTAAATTACTAAAACTAAGTAAAGTAGACATAGTACCCTAGGGTGTCATTTTTTAATGAAGAGAGCAAAGTAACAAGTTTAACAGTGTTACTTATAAGGAAAGCTTTTTATAGTTTTGAAATTTTGTAAAGCAAGCTTTATCAAGCTCTATCAAGCTTGACAGGGAAGGAATGAGATAATAGAAAATGATCTATTACAAAAAATCCTAGATGGTAGATAGTTTGGCCGTTTGAATTAATTTCTGCCTTTCCAGGTTGCCAATGAAGTTTCAATGCTACCAGGAAATCTTGGCTTTTCCAATTCCTTTGTAGCTCTCTAATCATGAAACATTTATTACTCTTAAAATTGGGAGAGGGTCTACCCTGCTTATTGGAAGAACATCATCCTAACCCTCTGCCTGAAAGCATGTAGAGCCATTTGACAATGCAAAGGCCTTCCAGACACAGCTCCAAACAGTATCTCACAGCACTGACTGCTAGTTTGTGAGTCCTGACAGTCGACTTAATCATCATCCACTTGCCCTAAAATTAAGGACAAAATCAACAGCAGCTAGGACTCCATAAAAAATCACAAAACACAAAGCTCAGCCTGTACTGCCCTCATGAAGCAAAAGAAATTTTGTTTGGGACAAATGAGGAAGGTCTTTTCCTGTTAGATGCTAAAGTTCAAATATAGATTCATGTGGTCAAGTGAAGCTTTTTAACAAAGGGCATAACTCAGGATAAAATTTGCTGACTTTTTTTCACTTAATTCAATATTATGAATATTTCCGTGTCAGTAAATATAGATCTCCTTAATTCTACCTTCTAATTATTAAATAATATTTCCTGGCAATGAAGTATCAAAATTTATTGGGTCATTAAGGATTTATTATAGTGGATTTCTAATTGGTTGCTAATAACCTTGAAAGAGTATTTCTACATGTGAGAGTCTTTCTACAAAAGGTTTTGCTAGAAGTAGAATTGCTTGGTCAATGAGTTTGCTTTTTAAAGATTTTTGAAAGGAACTACCAAGTTGCCACCAAAAGAACTTTACCAATTTGTTTTCCAACCAACAATATGTGAGGTTGTACACTTCTCTGAGCCTCATCTGTACTGGACACTGCCTGGCTTTTTTTCGGCTACACCTCGCGGCTTGTGGAATCTTAGTTCCCCAACCAGGGATCGAACCCGGGCCCGCTGAGATAGAAGCTTGGTGTCCTAACCACTGGACCACCAGGGAATTCCCCCGGCTTTTAAGTCTGGACAATCTGCTAGATGAAGGCTATATTATATTAATGTGCATTTCTGAGATTAAAAATGAGGTTGAACATCATTTCAAATGTTTATTAATAGTCTCCCATTTGTTTGCACATATTTTTAGTTCTTCTTTTGTGAGCTATCCAGATCTTTGCATACTTTTCCTTTGATTAATTTCTCTTGTTCTGATTTCTGAAGGAGCTCCACAAATATCCAAACTCTCAATCCTCTGTCTATTATGGCAAAACATTCTCCAATCCTTGCATCAGTGCTTTATATTTATGGCTTTTTAATTGTTCAGAAGTTAAATATTTTAATAAGTTCGAATCTGGCAATAATTACCCTTATGAATTTAGAGTTTTGTGTCACACTTCAGAAGGCTTTACCTAAAATTTATAGATTTGCTTCTTAGCTCTTGACTGTTTAAATTTATTTTCTAAATGGATATCCAAGTGTTCCAACATCACCTATTGTATAATCCATTCTTTTTTCTATTGATTCAAAATTAAACTAAATTTTTCTACACAAATATGTCTCTTATTGACTATATTTTTCTACTGATCTGCCTTCTACAAGTTAAAATCACATTGTTTAATTATGTAGATGTATAGTATGTTTTGATATCTGGAGGAGTAAATGCCCTGCCCCTCTATTATTTTTCTTTTACAAGGTATTTTAAAATTTTTATTATGAAAATTTTTAAGCCTGAAGAAAAAATAGTACAGTAAACTTCCATTCCCAACACGAGATTCAAAAACTATCATGAGTTTGCTGCATTTGCTTCACCTATCCCCTTCAATTCTTGTTTTTACTTCTACTGAAGTATTTTAAAGCAAATTCCATACATTTTGTCATTACAGCCCTCAGTATTTCAGAGTGAATTCCTTAAAATAAAAATGACATTTTCATACGTAATCACAAATGCCATAATAACATCTAAATGAAACTAACAACAACTTCATTTCTTGGTCATTTCTATTCCATAAACAAATGTCTCCAATAGTTTCAAAACTTCTTTTTACAATTGATTTGTCTGAATAGGTCCAAACTAATTCAATACATCACATGTGGTTGTTATGTCTCTTAAATCTCTTGGTTGAGGGCAGATCCCCCTCCTGTTCCTTTCCTTCCTTCTTCCCCTCCTTCCTTCCTTCTTTCTTTCATACCACTGATAGGTTGAAGAAGCCTAATCAATTCGACATCTTGTTTTCTCATTTAACTTATTCCACTTTCTCCCATATTTCTTATTAAGAAAAGTTAGCTCTGGAGGCTTGATTGGATTCAGGTTCAACTTTGTTGGCAAGAACACTTTATGTTCAGGTGCTGGTTACTTTTACATGTCAACTTGGCTAGGCCACAGTACCCAGATATTTGAGCAAACATTTATTCTAGATGTTTCTGCAGAGGTATTTTAAAGGTGAAATTAACATTAACATCAGTAGACTCTGAGTAAAGCAGATGACCCTCCATAATGTGGGTGGGCCTCATCCAATCAGCTGAAGGCCTTAACAGGAAAAGACTGACCTTCCGTGAGGAAAGAGGGAATTCTGCCAGCAGACTGCCTTTGGACTCAAACTAAAACATCAACTCTTCCCTGGGTCTCCAGCCTGCTGGCCTACCCTGAAGATTTTGGACTTGCCAGTCTCAATCACATGAGCCAGTTCCTTAAAATCAATCTCTCTCTCTCTGTTGGTTATGTTTCTCTGGAGAACCCTGTCCATATAGTTCAGTACTATGTACTTCCTTCTGCGTGACATCTGGAGACTCACAGTATCTGGTTGCCCTACTTTAGTTACGCTGACTGATACATAGATTCAGTTGATGACAGCCTGATTTTTCCATTTTGGTTCCCCACCAAAATTTCACCTAATGCAGAGGCTCTCAAAGTGTGGTCCTCAGACCGGCAGCATCAGCATCACTTGGAAACATGTTAGAAATGCATATTCTTGGCCATACCTTAAACATTCTAAATCAGAGATTCTGGAGGCGAAGCCCAACCATCTGTATTTTAACAAGTTCCTTGGGAGACTTTGATGCACACTAACATTTTCAGAACTGATGCTGTAATGGTTTCATCCATTGATGAACACTGCCTGAATCAATGATCTCATTAGAGGCTGCAAAACAGTGGTTTTAATTCTATGATGCATTCTACATTGTTAGTGGGAATATTTCTATAAAGAGTATCTTTTCCTCATGAACTGGTGCTATCTGGCTATTTCGCAATGCAGTCAGTATAGGGAAGGCAAAATAAATTCTTAATTATTTCCTTTCACTTGCTATTATTTTTCATAATTAGTTAGTGCCCTACTTATTTCCCTTAGTGTTCAATAACTATTTATCTATTTTTTTCTTTTTTTACTCTAGGTTTGTCTTAAATATCATGAGCTCATAGATTTTTTTTATATATTCAGTGTTTCCATAAATTGGACTTATTCCTTTTTGATGCTTAAATTGTGCCACATTTACTCAATGGGAAACTCTTCATGTTGGCTCCTGTATCTTTCTGACAAGACTCATTAGTTTTTGATAACTTCTTTACTTCCTGGCACGACGAAATATCAGCGGCTTATCTTGTATATTTCCTGACTCAGACATAAATCCCCCAACCTTCTAAGAATCACCTGAAAAGGCCATAATCTGAATACGCCAAATAGTCTTATACTTGCACATTTTCCCTTCTAAATCAGCTTTTCAGATTAAATCAAAGTCTCTTAAACATTATTAAGATTGCAATAAATTCATGGTTACTCTGGGAAGAACTGAAATGTTTATTTTATTGAAACTTCCTATCTAGGAATATGGAAATATCTCCTTTGCTCTTCCTTTTAATGCCTTTCAGCAATGTGTAACAGTTTTCTTTTAGAGGCATTAACATTTCTAAGGTGTACGCCTATGTGCTTTATGGATTTCTCCCACGATTTATGGTCTATTATCTCACCTTATTCTAAACCCTCTAATCACTCTAAGAGCTTTTCAGTTAAATTCCTTAGATTTAACTATTAGAGAATCAAATTGTTTTAAAAAATAATAGTTGGTTTTCTTTTCAATACTTATATACAATTTGTTTTACATATGTCATTAGCAAAGACCTCTTGTACAATATTTAATAATGATGGCATTAGACCAGTCTACTGTGTTTTATTTCAGATTTTTATGAGAATGATTCTCACTCTACTGTTACATGAGATGCTTGATACAGGTTTCTTAAAATACGCATTATAAAGTTAAGGAAGTTTATCTTTATTCCTAACTTGCTAGATTTACTGCATAAACGGATGCAAAGCTTTTCCAGTACATGTTGAGCTGATCATATCATTTATTCTCTTTTAATCTATTAATGTAAGAAATTATATCAATAAATCTCTAGAAAGTGTGCAGTCCTTCATTCCTAGAATAAACCCCATTTAGATTTTCAAATGTATTAGTAAGAATAATGCATAGTATCCTCTTTAATCTTTTGCAATTCCCTTATTTTATTGTTCCTTTACATGTTCTTGAGTGGAATGATGAATTCATTATTTCTAAACATTCTTGTATTCTAATAGATGAATTTAAGAATATATATTTTCTTCTTAAGACCGTGCTGGAAATATCCTAAAAGTACATGATGTACAGTGCTCTCTATCAGTCATTTCCAAATAGTCTATCATTTCATTGCTTGCTTTTTTTCTTTAACTTGCATTTCTAGTACAATCTTCTAAAATTTCCAAGTTGATAGATTTTGTTTGTCCTTTAGATTTTTATTTTATCTTATTGCACTGAGGTTAAGGAACATAGCTTGGATGGTTTCTACTTTCAGGAATTTATTAAGATTTTTTTTTGCCATGTAGTCAATCCCTGATCTTTTCCCATGGGTTTTTGATCATCCTTTGTCTATGCTTTCTCTTTAGCTACCTCGTCTCCATTTACTGATCCTCAGCTCATGGAGCTATCCCATTTAAATCCAGAAGTCTCCCATCACCTTCCATGTAAAAACGATGATAACATTTATGACTAAATCTACCAGATTGTGGACTAAAGCTAATGTCTGCTTTTTACTTTCTGCCTTTCATCCTTCAGGAAATCTACTTTGCCTCTGTGAAACTCCCTACTACATCAAGTATGGCAAGTAAATTATGTGGCCACTGTTTTGGTATGTAGATCATGCAGAGTGTTACATGTGAATCATCATACTCCATTGGATTTTGGGGGTGTTTCCAGTGCTCTTAACTGAAATGAACATATAAAAATCTGTGAGCTCCTAAAATGTAAAACAGAGTGAAAAAGAAAAAATAAATACCTGTTAAACACCACTGGAAATAATTAGAGTACCAACTAATTATTGTACACACACACACACACACACACACACACACACACACACGCATGCACAGACTAACACACAATTCAGTCCATGCAATTTTTGTCCTGTCAAAGCTAAAGATGTTGTATTGTTCTATCAAGAATATCATATCACTGCGTAAACATGTATAAGTTAAGGAGATGAGAGAGCTTTGCATTGGCAAGAATGGAAAATCTCTGCTGCAAAAGAATCAAAGCATATTGTACTTCAGAACTGCAAGGTGCTATAGCCAAATCCTTTGAATTATATTAACAGGCTATCCTCAGAAGAGGATAATTTGAATAATGATCCTTCATTAAGTAGGTTCCCAGAAATAAAGCTTATTTTCAACTTCTTGACTCTTTAATCCTTATACTCTACAGATTGTAAGCAATTAAAAGCCCTTAGGGCAATTGAAATTGTGTATGAAAAAACCCCATGGTATTTTGTATACACTAATATCTTCCTTATTCTCCCTTCACCAAACCTTTATCCTCTAGGTGAACAGAAAAGCCAAATTCTCTTATTTTTATTTTTTCTTTTATTTTTCATCTACTTTCTGTCTCTAAAATTGTGCCTATTCTGGACATTTCGTATAAATGGAATCATACAATATGCCACACTTGCGCCTGGTTTCTTTTATTTAGGATGTTTTCAAGGTTCATTCATGATGTAGCATGTATCAGAACTTCATTCATTTTTATTGAATGGATATACCATGTTTTATTTATCCATTCATTGGATAATGAAAATTTGTTTTTTCCCATTTTTTGCTTACTATGAATGATGCTGCTATGAATATTTGTATACAAGATTTTGCATGAACGTTATCTCTTGGGTATATACCTAGGAGCAGAATTGCTGAGAAATTTTGAGGAACTGCTAAACTCTTTTCCAAAGCAGCCATATCATTTTACATTTCCATCAGCAATATATGAAGGTTCCAATTTTTCTATATCTTTGCCAAAACTTGTTTTGCCTATTTGATTACAGCCATTCTAGTAGGTATGAAGTGGTATCTCACATGCTTTTGATTTGCATTTCCCTAAAGACTGATGATGTTGAGCATATTTTCATGTGCTTATTGGTCATTTATGTAACCCCTTTGGAGAAATTTCTATTCAAATTTTTTGCCCGTTTTTAATTTGGTTTCCCCACTTCTTTTTAAGCTTTTCAACTTCAATGGAGACTCATTCCATATGTTCTTTATTCTTGTTCACTGATGCGTGCTTTTTAGGAACACTGTTGTTAGATGCTATTCAAGTTATGAATTTTAAAAACCCACATAAACATTCATTTGAAAAATTTCTCTTTGGGTTGACAAGTAATAATGATCATGTTCTAAACTGATTATCATCTGTATCATATTTAATTCCAAATCTGACTTAAGTGCCCATGATGATAATAAGTGTGGAATTTTAATATACTCAATGATAATTACTTAGTGAACATTTATTGCCATATGGTGCACAAGGCACTGAAGATGATAATAATCAGAAGAAAAGTTAAAACATGTAAGAAGTTGACAGTAGTATCTCATATAATCTTTACCAAAAGTCCTATAATATTACTATTACATTTGCATATTAGATAACCATGGCCCCTTTACTCACAGAGTATCATTTACTTTAAAACCAATAAACGTGTTGTTATAAACATAGTGTTAGTGAAGGGAGCACCTGGTAGGAAGAGCTGCCTGACCCAAACCTGGTGTTTCAGGTAAGACTTCCTGGAGGAGGATACATATACCCAGTCATAAAAGATGAATAGAAGTTGGCCAGGCAAGTCAAAAGAGGATGGAGGTGCATATGAATAGCATAGGTTGTAAGACTAATAGGTATAAAGGGGCACTGGAAGTAAAATAGGATATTATAAACATTGGAAGAAATGAAAGAAGTTCCATATGTCCATATTCTAGAGTTGGGTAGGGTACGGAGTGGAATAGGGGGCCATGTGGCTGGAGAAATAAGCAGAAGGCAAATCACAGTTTCCTAAAACATGTAGGAGGATTTATACTTGTGCTACTGAAGGGTATTATACAAAGGAATGGAATGATCCAGTTTAGGCTTTAGAATTTACTAGGGTTGCATGATGGAAGAGGATGAATGAGAAGGAACAAGACTAGAGGCAAAGAAACCAATTAGGAAACTATTCCAATGATACAGGTGGGCAAATATGGTGACCTGAACTAGAAAACAGTAAGAGATGCAGATATTTAGTAAAAGGTAATATCCACAGAACTTGCCAATTTATTACATTCATTCATTCATTCATTTAACTTATATGTATTGTGTTTACTAGTTGTCAGGCTCTGTTCTAGGCAGTGGGAGTAAAGCATAAAGAAGAAGTAAATTGTACCTGCAAAGTGAAAAAATAAAAGAAAACACATCCCAGAAAAGAGGAGACTTTAGAGGATTAAGTATTTAAAGGATGACATTAAAAAGTATAATTAGGATTATTTTGCAGTCTTAGGTGGGCAAACTTAAATGATTTAGGGAGTCGAGATAACTATTAGGGTTTAAACCCTGCAAGACTTTGTTTTAGTGATTGTATGACTACTGTTATAAGTGCATAAATATTTGAATTTTTAAAAAAATTTATTTCAAAATTTATACAGTGGCCATGATGTCAAATAAGAGATTTTAGTTCTTTCCTTACCTATTAGTCATGGTAAGGTAAAGACACCAAGCATCTTTATGTTATAATATTTATTTTACAAAAAACTCTAGGTCTTTAAATTGAGATAAAGCTACAATCACTCCTTCTACAGCAAGATAGTAAACATTTATATATTTATTCCAAGACATATTTTTATGCAACTTAACTTTTACTGTAGTATTAATGTGTCAAGTTTCTTCAATTTGCACTGCAATACTTGAAAAAATTGTTCTTAAACAAAGTTTCTTTTTTTATGGCAATTTCAGATCTAAAGATAAGAGGATCCTTACCCATTGATTAGTACCTGCTTCAGAAACAGATTAGTTATGGAGTAAAGAAACTCCATAAGAGTTAGTTTATTCAGTACACAGGGTTTGATTCGTCATCTTTACTAAAGAATTAAGGAAGAGATGCCTTTTATCCCCCTAAATAAAAGGGAAAAGTCCATCTCAAAGTGTAAAGAAAATTATTTTATAGCTTTTGCTGACTAAGAACCATACCTACTTAACCACCTCAGAAGAATTCCAATTTATAAGTTGTGAAATATCATCACATAAAACAATAAATGCAAGGAGATGATTAACTTAAATTTCAGGAGTGTAGAAAGGGATCGAGTCAGGGAAGAGGCACACAAAGGGTTTTCAGGTTTATGGTATTTCTTTAATTCTCTGGTGGGATGGTTGGTATAATAAACAGAGTTCTTTCCAGAGAAAAAGAATCAACAGGATGAAGATTATCTCTATCTCTATCTCTATCTATAGAGAAAGAGCACTGGCTCACACAATTATGGAGGCTAACAAGTCCCAAGATCAGCAATCAGCAAACTGGGGAGCCAATGATTTAGTTCTAGTCCCAGTCTAAAGGCAGAAGTAGACCAATGTCCCAGCTCAGACGCAGTCAGGCAGACTGTCCTCCCTTGCCCTGCCTTTTTGTTCTAATCAGGCTTATGAGGGACTAGATGAGGTCCACCGACCCTGGGGAGAGCAATTGGCTTTACTTAGTCTATTGATCCAAATTTTAACCTCATCCAGAAACACCCTCACTGACACACCCAGAATAATGTTTAACCAAATATATGGGCACCCATGGCCCATTCAAATTGACATATAAAATTAACCATCATGGTTGGTTATACTGGTATTCACTGGTGTTCAGAATTATCTCTTTGAACTATACATATATATGTGTGTGTATCCTCTTTATACGTTTAATAAAAAAAGCTGAACTCAAAGATATTACTGTGACAAGTGGCATTAGAACTTGTGTTATCAAATGTAGTAAAAGAATAAACACCTAAAATTGGGTTCTGAATAAATAAATGGAGAAGAGATAAATCTCAAAACTGCCAAGGTCATGAAAAACAAGGAAAGTCTGAGAAACTGAGGCAGACCAGAGGAAACTGGAAGAAACGTTAACAACTAAATGCAATGTGATACTCCGGATTGGGTCCTGGAGCAGAAACAGGACATTAATGGGAAAACACTGCTAAGTTCAAATCCTTGACCAATGTTGATTTCTTAGTTTTGATAAATGTACCATGACAATGTAAGGTGATAACATTTGAGGAAAGTAAATCCGAGTGAGGTGAACTTTCTGTACTGTCTTTGCAACTTTTCTGTAATTCTACAACTATTCAAAAAATAAAAAGTTTAGTTAAAAATCTATCATGCTTGACTACTGATTCACTTGCTAGGGTGGTATCATCTAAGGAGGCCAGTCTGATTTCAAAGTGGGAAAGATGCATTTGTGCTTGTCTCACTTGTTCTGCATGTTAAGTATTCCAGGAGACCAAAAATAGATTTCAGTCATTAGCGATAGCAAACCAAGACCTCTGCTCAGCACTAAATGTTTTGAAAGCATAAAACCAGCCAGAGTGGAGATTTACACATGAGATAATACTGAGGTTGCTGTTAAGCTTGAAGGACAAGATGAATCTATCTGGCTGGATATATAAACATTACACATTTGTTCTTGGGGAAAAGGTAGTATATTAAGGCTATAGAATTAAACAAATATTTTTCATTAAAATTTTCAAAATAATTGTTATAACAACATGTCATAAGGTCTAGTGTGTCTTTTAACTTTGGAATTACCCAAACATTTTAACTCCTTAAAACCAAAATTAAATTTTTCCCTTCAAATTGAGATCCATTTATGAAGGCTTAAGTTGCCAAGCCAAGTATATCATGAACAAGTAGTTACACAGTGACTACTATATGTCTGGCACTGAGCTAATTGTTATTTTTGAAGAACTGTAACATATTGTCCCTGTTCTTTAGTATTATTAATCTTGTTGGATACATAAGATAAATGCATATCAAATACATTCATTTTAGCAAACTTGTGTCTTGCTCTATTGTTGCTTTTCATGCCCTGATTCCACAAGAGGTAATTTTTTACAGGTCAATTCTCAAAAATATAAATGATTCTTTTTTTAAGCGTTCAAAACTCACACGGTGTAAGGTCTCATGTGGGGGCAACATAACATGTAACCAAATGAATTCAACTTAGACCTTTACCAATATGAACGTCAAAGTGTAAAGGCTGGAGCAAACCAATTTCAAACTATCCAACTTGAGTTTCAGAATGGTTATGTCTAGTCACTGTGAGGAAAGATGCTTCTGGATAGAGTGATCCATACCAGATCTTTATTGTTTCCTCATGTCCATCATTCCTAAATAATCTGATTGTGGATAACATAGTGAAACAAGGGTAGTATTTGTTTTAATTTTGTTTTTGTTTTTGTTTTTGTTTTTTTCAGCATCACAGGATTACCATGTGGGGAAAAATCTTTTTTCTCTTCATCTTTTTTTTTTTTTCTTTTAACAGAGGACCAACTGCTTGTTCTCATTGAGAATTCTCCACACAGCTCTACATTATCACGTTCTCAGGATTGACAAGTTATAATGATCAGAACCTCAAAAAACTCCTGGGGAAAATAAAAATAGAATAAGACGAGACCCAGAGTTAGCTAGAAAATTTTCATTTTCTAGAAATCAAAATGCTGAAATTCCTTCATAACATGAAAAAAAATGAATTCAGAGTTTGACTCAAATCCCAATTCTTGCATTAAAGTATATGTAGGAAAAGAGGTACTTGGTATATTTGTGTGTAGACTTCTTTTTGAAGTCAACACTGGTAACAGTATATAGATGTCTTAAAAATTCTTAGAAGTGGAGGTACAAATACATTCTGGTATAGTACTGCTCTTTTCAAATACATCTTTCTATTTTATTCCTCCATACTGGCAAAATGAATAGTCTATTGCCGTTTAAGACTTAAAACAGCTGCATTTCTAATTTTGGCAGATTACGAGGGATTTTTATATGGGTGGCATGTTAAAAGCAAATAAACGACATGCCAACCAGCAAAATGAGAGTGCTGGGCAGATGGCAGCACGGCTGAGTTATTGAATTGAAGTGCTATGTGCTACCAATCATGGAACATCAAAAAGGGATATTTGGCAGCTTTTCAAGTGAAGTCCAATCCTTTACCTCAAGCAAAAATAATTCATGTCCACGAAGTCTTCAGATAGCCATTCAGTAGCCATTCTCCAATTGGCCTTTGTCAACACAGGCAGGCTTCAATGACTTTATTTCACGGATTTTGATGGTACATACAATTCTACCTTTCCTTCCTTCCTTTCCTCCTCTGGGCTCTCGTGTGTGTGTGTGTGTGTGTGTGTGTGTGTGTTTGTGTGTGTGTGTGTGGGTGTGTGTGTTGAGAGACAGAAAGAGAGACAGGGGGAGGGGGGGAGGAAGGAATATGGAAACAAAGTATATATTATGATTTCTCCTACTACTAAGGGGATTATCTTGGAAGAAGTCAAGAAGCATTTCAGTATATCCTGTCGTCATAGTGAAAAATAATCCACCCATGTAAGATCATGAGACAGTCTTGATCAATATTCATCTTCATTGATCAATCTTGATTAATACATTTTAAAAACTGCATTCAGAATGCTACTATGTAAATTTCCTGCAAACCCAGAGACATGATTTTCCAGAGAACAAACAGCTGGACACTGTTTGGCCTTCAAAAGCAGGTTTTTCTCTGATTCAAGGCACCGTATGAAGTATGAGGCTAAGGTTATATAACTTTTTAAATAAAGATTTTAGAATTTACATACTTAACTAAATGTCTTTTCTAACTTCCACAAGATCCATTGTTAACCCCTGATATTTTATTATATTTTGTATGTTTTTGTAAACCACTATAAATATACCTTGGAAAAATGTGAGATAAAACAAAGAAATGAAGCCATTCATATATTGTACAAATAGTCTATATACTATACCATCATGCTGTATTATCCTTCCTGACCTATTTCTTTTCTACTATCTACTTTCCCTGTCTCCTTCCTTTCTAGGATGATTTTACAAGATCTGGATGTCTTACATAACGTGTTAGATACTTTACACTATTATCATAGTCAAGCCTTAGTCTGAAGGCACCCAAACACAAAACAGCTTTCCCAATGCCACACAGCTAATAAATGGGCTGCTGGGAATTGGACTCAGGCAGTTTCGTTCCAGAATCTGTGCTTTTAACTACTAGGGTATTCTGTGTAGCACACAGTGAAATGAGATAAAGAAATCAAGAAGCCCTGGGGAAAGTGAATATCATGCCAAATACAAAGGATTAGTATAGTGAAAGCAATGTAATACTGACTTGCACCATTATTAAACGTGGCCCACGAATTCAGATTTGAGAGGTCAAGGCCGAAGCAAGAAGGAAAATTAAATGTCCTAAGAGTAATATTATTCATAAAATAGAGCTGTTTTGGGTACTAAAGTCTGAGGAATTTATCCAATAAGGAAGGGTGATATAGTAGATGATATAATAGACAATTTCTCCCATGAGATTTCAGTAATAAATATGCTACCAAAATTTTCAGTTGTGTTATTTATAACATCTCTCAATATGTCATATCAAAGAACATTTCAGTTAAAAGCATTTTTGCAGTGTCTGTGTATGTGTGTGTGTGTGTGTGTGTGTGTGTGTAAAGAATGTGTTCCAGAGTTTTAGGAGTAAAATTTCATTTATCTAGCTGTTCCGTCCAATAGAATTTTTTTTGATGGTCAAAATGTTCTATATCAATACGGCAGCTATTAGCCAATGTGCCTATTAAACACTTGAAATGTAGTCATGTGACTAAGGAGTTAAATTTTAATTTTACATTAATTCTAGTTAATTGAAATTTAAATAGCCACACATAGTTAGTGGCTACCACACCGGACAGGGCACAGCCAGAGGCATGGTTGGACTGCATAGCCCTCAACCTATTCTCACGAATACAATTTCATATTTTCACAATAGATGGACAAAATAAAAACCCAAACACTTTTATTTTCTAGTTTGAGCCTAGAGCACAAGAATTTCATGTTATTTAACTCAGCAGAAAACTAACCATTTGTTCAAAGTTTCTGACTTGAAAAATATCTGTATCACCTCTGTAGAGAATTGAGACAAGGCAATACCTATTTATAAGATACTATTATTGCTTAAACTATTTTTTATATTATGGTCAGATTCTGTAACTCATCTATTTCAGTATCTCTGATGTGTCAAAATCTTCATTTTTGAGTTGGAGTGTGATTTTTGGAAATAAGCTCCAAATAATTCTGAGTCAAATCTGGTAAATAAGATAGATCAATAAGACATTTTTTGTGTGCTTTATAAACCAATCATAAAGACAAAATTAATGTAAAAAGGCAAAAAGAACAAGAACATCTTACTATGTTTTCTAGAAGGAGTCTGAATATGCACGTCCTCTGAGCTCCTGTTGTATCATTAAGATGCTAACATTATAAGATTTATATACATGAGACATTCAGTGTCCACCCTAAGAAGAATTATAAGGAATTTTTGGTTATACAGAGACCGGAACATACAGAGAAAAATCCCCCTCTGTGTGGTTTTCATTACCCATGTGTTCTTTTCCTGTTCATCTGGATGACTTACAGTACTGTCCTCAATTACAGAAGTAGTAGATTAAAAGGGAAGAGAAGGAAAAAGTATGATTTCTGGCTAGATATTCACTTGCCAGATGGTTAAGAACTAGACCTTAGGCTAATTCTGAGCGGGCAGAGGGGGCTTGATATGTCCCTCTCCGAAAACCACAGTACGTACATGGACAGAGATCTCTATAGAGATTTAGACTCCAGTTTGGAGCGGGTGACGCAGCTTCTCCTATAGATCTTTTGCCAGCTGACCCTTAGGCACTGACAGCTGTTCTGCTGGACGGACAAAGCTACAGAGCTCCAATGTGAGGAAGGAAAGGAAGAGGGGGAACGGCCGGAAAGGTCAGCCAGCATCTCAGGATATCACTCCTTACTCCTTCCAGATGCTGAAACAGAAAGGTCAGAGCCCGAGGCCAGCTCCAGGGTCACCTCTCTGAGCTGTAATGCCAGGTAGGGAACCCTGAGGCTCCAGATGAAGAAATGATGGCAAGTTGATGAAGGAAAGTGAGATTACTATTGAGGGGGAGCGCATCAAAAAGAAGTGATTACTAAACATGTTTTAGAAAGAAAGCAAGGATATTTGAAAGAAAAGAACAATGGGTGGGAAAGCTAACTCAAGCAAGAATGAATGGACTTCGGTGGCAGATGAGGTCACTTGGTCACGGTGATGACCACAATCCAGGAGTTGTAAGAATTAGATAGGAAAACAATTGGTATTTTATGAATTAGGTCTCATTGTACATGAGAAATGTTGTGAAAGACATTGCAACGTTTTGAAAGCAAACTAAATTTCCAAAAATAAATAATTTCCAAAAAATAATTAGTTTTTAAGGATATGTAGAAGATAGCAAGAAACCAGAAAAAAAAGATTAGTCAGATGATAATAATATTAATCTCACTAACAAATTAGGCCAAGGAGAGTCAACAGTAAGCACTGAAATTCAATTCCTACAGAACAACAGCAATTTTCAACATCATATACAGAGCACCTATTTAACTGTTCATTTGTTGGTTTGTTCATTTTGTTTACTTAAGTATTCATTCATTCACTGAACCAATAGATATTGATTACATGTCATATGTTAGGTCCTGAGGATTCAATATCAAAATAAACGGTTCTTGTTTCAAGTAAAGTGTAGTCCAGTGGGGTGGAGGTGGGGCATGAAAGTTGAGAACTTCACATTTGCCAGGCATCTTGTGAAAGGCTTTCTATTTATTCTCATGAAATCTATAACCCAACCCTACCTTGGAGATACTGTTATTGCTATTTGACAGGTGATAGATAAAGACTCTGGGGAATGAGGTGACTTGCCAAACACTATATAAGAAATAAATGGCAGCTCTGGGGTTTAAACTGAAGTCTTTTATTAGAAGTCCACTATTTATCAAATTGAAGTTATGAGGATATATGCCACAAAAGAAATGTGCATATTTCTGAATGAATATATGTAAAGCAGTTAGAACAGTGCCTAACACATCATAAATGCTATATGTCCTTATATCACTATCACTAATGTTATCATTTTTTTCTTAAAGAACAACATGGGGAAGAAATATTATTTATTCAAAATTATGTTAATCCCGGAGTTTGGGATTAATATATACACTTTACTATATATAAAATAGATAAGCAACAAGGACCTACTATATAGCACTGGGAACTATACTCAGTATTTCATAATAACCTAAAAGGGAAAAGAATCTGAAAAAAATAGATATATATGTATGTATAACTGAATCACTTTGCTGTACACCTGAAGGTAACATAACATTGAAAATCAACTGTACTTCAATAAAAAAATTAAGAGAAATACAATGTAGCAGAATGCAACATGTGCATAAAATTTTCAAATGAAATAAGATTCTTCAAAGAGCTTTTTCCTTTAGGGTTTGTCTTATGCTCCATGTGACCTGGGAAGAATGTCTTCACTTTGCCTTGACACTTAAGGATAGTTAAGTTAAAAAAAAAAAAGACAGAGAAGCAATGCACTATTGTACTATATCTCCTTGGAGAATCCACTCCACAAAAGGACAAATAATCGAGAAAACTATCAAAGTAAGGAAGGAGTGCTCCAAGGCCCCTTTTCCTACTTGTGATCATGGAGGTCACAAGTAGGAAATGGGAAATCTATGGAAACATTCCAACAGTCTGCTCTTTGCATCCACTTTTTAATGAAAATGGTTTAGAGTGGCACAATGAGACCAAAACCAGGTTTATCTGAAAGATAAGAATGTAAAGAGAATTAATATTACTAATAAATGGAAATGCTAAAGACACAGTTAACATAAACCATATTTAGAAGAAAAGAGTAATGACCTGTAATCTCACATTTAAGTTTTCCACTGTTAAAAAACCACCTGCACAGATAATTGCAACTAAAGTTGGATAGGAATTGGGACCACTTGGCCTGGCAGATTTAGATGTCCAAGAACAACTACAAAGAAATACAATTATCCAAGCAGTATTAGGGCTGGGGAGGTGCTTTCCATGATTAATTCTGCCTTCTTAAAAGCAAACAAACAAACTTATGTCTACATAACCTACTCTTGGAGAAATAATAATGCAGTGATCTAATACATCACTCTCGAGGTTTTTCCCTTCCATCCATATTTCAGAGGGGGAAAAAAACACTGCTAGGCAATGTACTATATCTGAGAGAAATGGATATAACTGGCATAGCACCATATAAATCAATAATTTACACTTTCTATAAAATAAGGGAGGACTACCTAGAATTTCATTACCATATATTTTTTCTGGCTTATAGTTTAGGCAATGAATCTTACTAATAGAAAAACATTGTCATAAGAATACCTTAAATATAGTGACCCTAAGACACTATTTCAATTTTGATCAGAGCTGTGAAATTATATGATGGGATCCTATTTAAACAAGGACATGGTTACTTTATTATTTCATATTTTGTATCATAACTCTACAGAGAAGAGCCTCCAGAGTTTTCTTAACCTGATCACAATTTGTATGTTTATGAAATATTTTTTATGAGGAAGAGGGAAATAATGGCTGTGTGATAAAAATCACGTCAATGGAACTTGAAGCTAGCTCATTGCTGCGTTTTGTTGTTACAAATACCATCAATGTTTCTTTGAAATATAAACTGTCTTACTACAGTAGGAATTCTTTGAACAGGTTCTCTAGAATTCCTGTTTACCAGTACAAGTTCAAAGGGCTAACTTGAAGCGGTGTGAAGAATTCAGTCACTTAGATTCAAGCTCTGGTTAGTACTACCCCTACTCACTGTAGGATGTGGGCAAGTTAAAATTTATATTCCAGAGCTTTTAAGATACCTGATTTCACTACCTCACAGCGTCATTGCAAAGGAAACAACATTACTTATGTAATGCTTCAAAAGCCTGTGCCACTATGTAAACAAAGATTTATTGCTTCTTAACTCCTGCTTTTCCATGGTTCAAACATTGCCCTCTGTGAGAGAGAAGTGGCCTGTATAAAGAGAATGGATATATCATCTCACATCACTGGTCTATGGGCTTGACCTTGAGGAGTATTTCCAGTGTGAACTGCTGACCCAAGACTCACCAGATAGAGGGAAAAAAAAAGTATTTTGTGATACAATGAATTTGGGAAGTGATATTGGAGAATTATGTTTCCTATTAGCATGCACCAGAGTTCTGAAGAGTCTTGCAGTAAATAATTCTTTCAACATTGCTTAACACAACATTTCTCAAAGTTATCTCAAAGTTATCAAAGACCAGGATTCCCTTTTGTGGTATGTTTAACAATCATGAACATCATGGGAAAGGCCACTTAGAGTGTGAGGAGAGCAATCAAAACAGCTAACATCTATTGTGCAGCTGGCTATGCACAGAAATTCTCCGAAGTGTTTTACATGCATTAATTTATTTTAATTTTTATAATAACCATACAATGTAGGTGCTATTGTTGTCCTCATTTTATAGATGAGGAAACTGGATCGCTGAATGATTTAATGTCTTAGCAAAGATGTAAGTGGTGAAGCACAGAAAAAGGCTATGAACCCAGATGATCTGGCCCTGGAAACTATTCAATCCTTATGCATACCACTTTACTTGCAGGCTTAAGAAAACATGGAATCCATGTATTATTATCACTGTATGATACTTTCATCCAGTATAAGCTCCTTTTTAGGTTAAAAAATAAACAAAACCCATGAATCCCAGAGGTTATGCAACTTATACAAAACCACGAAGGAAATCAATGGTACTATATATCCGTGAAATCAGTTCTTCAGCCCTTCGGGGCAGTACCCAAACCATTTGGCAAACATGTTGAAGAATGTATGAGGGCAAGACTTGGGATGAAGGAAAGGAAATGAGATCACGCTTAGGTAGCTGTAGCTCTCCTTGGAGTCGCCTTCATTTTCTCATCTCCTTCATCAACTATATACAAATGGTTATTATATCTCTTTAATTTTTACCTCTAAAATATCTCTTGATCTCTGTACCTCATTTCCAGCTCTTCTGTCACTGCCTGAGAATAGGTCCATACCCTTCTGCCTGGGCTATAGTATTAGCTTTCTAAGGAGGCTCCCATCTCTAGAGAGTGGGGAACCAATAACCACATGTGGAAACAGCATTCTGCAAAAGTTATAAATAATACAGCATAATCTACTGTAAAAGATAACAAAAATTTCCCAGGAAAAAATGTGGGTTTTTACTATTAATAAAAGAGGAAAGATTTAACACTTAGCTCTAAGACTTTAAAACTGTGATTTTATTTGAGAAATTCTTGTAGTTCTTGTCTATTTAATCACCTACAAGATTGATACATACACACATATAGACAATTATTAGAGCTCAAGTCCAAGCAAAACAAAGCAACAAAGGGTTGAGTCATATGAATCCAGTCCTATTATTAATATGCTTTGCTACGGATGAATTACCATGCTTCAATAGAGATCCATCATGCAGAAGACTTCAGATAAATTCCATGAACTTTATTTACAGTTCAGTACCATACACTTGAACTTGACATTGGCTTTAGTAAAAGAAATTTCCATTTGCAGTGTTTTCCTACTTCATAACAATAGTAACAATGCTAACCCTTTGGTCAACAGACAGAGAAAGTTTGCCAGCCATGGGAGTATATATGGTGGGAAACTTCCATGTAGTTTTGTTTTGTTTTTTTTCCCCTCCATAACCCAACCCATCCACCCATGAGCAATCTTTTCCTGGCTTACTGGTTCTAAAAGCATTAGTTCAACCATGCCATGTTTTCCAAAAAAAAAAAAGCGGGGATTGGTGGGGGAAGCCAGCGAATTAGCCAGGAGCAGTCTAGTTAGTACTAACAGATGATGAAAGGTCTCAGCAGAAAATGACACAAGCAAGAGAAAATTCTTGATGCTGTCTGAACAGACAAGAGTGTTTAACATTCCTGAAAATTAATTTTTTCCACATTTTCTCACATTTTATTACTGTACTATGCCAGAAAATGTTCCTTTTGGTGGAACGTTGGTTAAACATGAAAAGAATCAGATTATGTTTATGTCAAACCACAGAATAAAATTTAATTTTTTTTCTTAAACAAATTTATTGGAGTATAATTGCTTTACAATGGTATGTTAGTTTCTGTTTTATAACAAAGTGAATCAGCTATATACATATACATATATCCCCATATCTCCTCCCTCTTGCGTCTCCCTCCCACCCTCCCTATCCCACCTCTCTAAGTGGGCACAAAGAACCAAGCTGATCTCCCCGGGCTGTGCGGCTGCTTCCCACTAGCTATCTCTTTTCCATTTGGTAGTGTATATATGTCCATGCCACTCTCACACTTCGTCCCAGCTTACCCTTCTCCCTCCCTGTGTCCTCAAGTCCATTCTCTACATCTGTGTCTTTATTCCTGTCCTGCCCCTAGGTTCTTCATAAACATTTTTTTTTTCCTTAGATTCAATATATATGTGTTAGCCTACGGTATTTGTTTTTCTCTTTCTGACTTACTTCACTCTGTATAACAGACTCTAGGTCCATCCACTTCACTACAAATGACTCAATTTCGTTTCTTTTTATGGCTGAGTAATATTCCATTGTATACGTGTGCCACATCTCCTTTATCCATTCATCTATCGATGGACACTTAGGTTGCTGCCATGTCCTGGCTATTGTAAATAGAGCTGCAATGAACATTGTGGGACATGACTCTTTTTGAATTATGGTTTTCTCTGGGTATATGCCCAGTAGTGGGATTGCTGGGTCCTATGGTAGTTCTACTTTTAGTTTTTTAAGGAACCTCCATATTGTTCTCCATAGTGGCTGTATCAATTTACATTCCCATCCACAGTGCAAAAGGGTTTCCTCTTCTCCACACCCTCTCCAGCATTTATTGTTTCTAGATTTTTTGATGATGGCCATTCTGACTGGTGTGAGATGATACCTCATCGTAGTTTTGATTTGCATTTCTCTAATGATTAGTGATGTTGAGCATCCTTTCATATGTTTGTTGGCAATCTGTATATCTTCTTTGGAGAAATGTCTATTTAGGTCTTCTGCCCATTTTTGGATTGGGTTGTTTGTTTTTTTGATATTGAGCTGCATGAGCTGCTTGTAAATTTTGGAGATTAATCCTTTGTCAGATGCTTCATTTGCAAATATTTTCTCCCATTCTGAGGGTTGTCTTTTCGTCTTGTTTATGGTTTCCTTTGCTGTGCAAAAGCTTTTAAGTTTCATTAGCTCCCATTTGTTTATTTGTGTTTTTATTTCCATTTCTCTAGGAGGTGGGTCAAAAAGGATCTTGCTATGCTTTATGTCATAGAGTGTTCTGCCTATGTTTTCCTCTAAGAGCTTTATAGTGTCTGGCCTTACATTCAGGTCTTTAATCCATTTTGAGTTTCTTTTGTGTATGGTATTAGGGAGTGTTCTAATTTCATTCTTTTACATGTAGCTGTCCAGTTTTCCCAGCACCACTTATTGAAGAGCCTGTCTTTTCTTCATTGTATATTCTTGCCTTCGTTATCAAAGATAAGGTGACCATATGTGCGTGGGTTCATCTCTGGGCTTTCTATCCTGTTCCATTGATCTATATTTCTGTTTTTGTGCCAGAATCATACTGTCTTGATTACTGTACCTTTGTAGTATAGTCTGAAGTCCGGGAGCCTGATTCCTCCAGCTCCGTTTTTCTTTCTCAAGATTGCTTTGGCTATTCAGGGTCTTTTGTGTTTCCATACAAATTGTGCAAATTTTTTGTTCTAGTTCTGTGAAAAATGCCATTGGTAGTTTGATAGGGATTGCATTGGATCTGTAGATTGCTTTGGGTAGAATAGTCATTTTCACAATGTTGATTCTTCCAATCCAAGAACATGGTATATCTCTCCATCTGTTTGTATCATCTTTAATTTCTTTCATTAGCGTCTTATAGTTTTTGCATACAGGTCTTTTGTCTCGGTAGGTAGGTTTATTTCTAGGTATTTTATTCTTTTCTTTGCAATGGTAAATGAGAGTGTTTCCTTAATTTCTCTTTCAGATTTTTCATCATTAGTGTATAGGAATGCAAGAGATTTCTGTGCATTAATTTTGTATCCTGCTACTTTACCAAATTCACTGATTAGCTCTAGTAGTTTTCTGGTAGCATCTTCAGGATTCTCTGTGTATAGTATCATGTCGTCTGCAAAAAGTGACAGCTTTACTTCTTCTTTTCCAATTTGGATTCCTTTCATTTCTTTTTCTTCTCTGATTGCTGTGGCTAACACTTCCAAAACTATGTTGAATAATGGTGGTGGAGTGGCCAACCTTGTCTTGTTCCTGATCTTAGTGGAAATTTTTTCACTTTTTCACCATTGAGAACAATGTTGGCTGTGGGTTTGTCATATATGCCCTTTATTATGTTGAGGTAAGTTCCCTCTATGCCTTCTTTCTGGAGGGTTTTTATCATAAATGGGTGTTGAATTTTGTCGAAAGCTTTTTCTGCATCTATTGAGATGATCATATGGTTTTTCTCCTTCAGTTTGTTAATATGATGTATCATATTGCTTGATTTGTGTATATTGAAGAATCCTTGCATTCCTGGGATAAACCCCACTTGATCAGGGTGTATGATCCTTTTAATGTGCTGTTGGATTCTGTTTGCTAGTATTTTGTTGAGGATTTTTGCATCTATGTTCATCAATGATGTTGGCCTGTAGTTTCCTTTGTTTGTGACATCTTTGCCTGATTTTGGTATCAGGGTGATGGTGGCCTCATAGAATGAGTTGGGGAGTGTTCCTCCCTCTGCTATATTTTGGAAGAGTTTGAGAAGGATAGGTGTTAGCTCTTCTCTAAATGTTTGATAGAATTCACCTGTGAAGCCATCTGGTCCTGGGCTTTTGTTTTTTGGAAGATTTTTAATCACAGTCTCAATTTCAGTGCTTGTGATTCATCTGTTTATATTTTCTATTTCTTCCTGGTTCAGTCTCGGAAGGTTGTGCTTTTCTAAGAATTTTTCCATTTCTTCCAGGTTATCCATTTTATTGGCATACAGTTGCTTGTAGTAATCTCTCATGATCCTTTGTATTTCTGCAGTATCAGCTGTTACTTCTCCTTTTTCATTTCTAATTCTATTGATTTCAGTCTTCTCCCTTTTTTTCTTGATGAGTCTGGCTAAGGGTTTATCAATTTTGTTTTTCTTCTCAAAGAACCAGCTTTTAGTTTTATTGATCTTTGCTATTGTTTCCTTCATTTCTTTTTCATTTATTTCTGATCTGATCTTTATGATTTCTTTCCTTCTGCTAACTTTGGGGTTTTTTTGTTCTTCCTTCTCTAATTGCTTTAGATGTAAGGTTAGGTTGTTTATTTGAGATGTTTCTTGTTTCTTGAGGTAGGATTGTATTAGTCTAAACTTCCCTCTTAAAACTGCTTTTGCTGCATCCCATAAGTTTTGGGTCATCGTGTTTTCATTGGCATTTGTTTCTAGGTGTATTTTGATTTCCTCTTTGATTTCTTCAGTGATCTCTTGGTTATTAAGTAGTGTATTGTTTAGCCTCTATGTATTTGTATTTTTTACCGATTTTTTCCTGTAGTTGATATCTAGTCTCATAGCATTGTGGTCAGAAAAGATACTTGATATGATTTCAATTTTCTTAAATTTACCAAGGCTTGATTTGTGACCCAAGATATGATCTATCCTGGAGAACGTTCCATGAGCAATTGAGAAGATAGTGTATTGTGTTGTTTGGGGATGGAATGTCCTATAAATATCAATGAAGTCCATCTTGTTTAATGTATCATTTAAAGCTTGTGTTTCCTTATTTATTTTTATTTTGGATGATGTGTCCATTGGTGAAAGTGGGCCATTAAAGTCCCCTACTATGATTGTGTTACTGTCCATTTCCCCATTTATGGCTGTTAGCATTTGTCTTATATATTGAGGTGCTCCTATGTTGGGTGCATAAATATTTACAATTGCTATATCTTCTTCTTGGATTGATCCCTTGATCATTATGTAGTGTCCTTCTTTGTCTCTTGTAATAGTCTTTATTTTAAAGTCTATTTTGTCTGATATGAGAATTGCTACTCCAGCTTTCTTTTGATTTCCATTTGCATGGAATATCTTTTTCCATCCCCTCACTTTCAGTCTGTATGTGTCCCTAGGTCTGAAGTGGGTCTCTTGTAGACAGCATATATACAGGTCTTGTTTTTGTATCCATTCAGCCAATCTATGTCTTTGGGTTGGAGCATTTAATCCATTTACATTTAAGGTAATTATCGATATGTATGTTCCTATTACCATTTTCTTAATTGTTTTGGGTTTATTATTGTAGGTCTTTTCCTTCTCTTGTGTTTCCTGCCTAGAGAAGTTCCTTTAGCATTTGTTGTAAAGCTGCTTTGGTGGTGCTGAGCTTTTGCTTGTCTGTAAAGGTTTTAATTTCTCCATCGAATCTGAATGAGATCCTTGCTGGGTAGAGTAAGCTTGGTGGTAGGTTTTTCCCTTTCATCTCTTTAAATATGTCCTGCCAGTTCCTTCTGGCTTGTAGAGTTTCTGCTGAAAGATCAGCTGTTAACCTTATGGGGATTCCCTTGTATGTTATTTGTTGTTTTTCCCTTGCTGCTTTTCATATTTTTTCTTTGTATTTAATTTTTAATAGTTTGATTAATATGTGCCTTGGCGTGTTTCTCCTTGGATTTATCCTGTATGGGACTCTCTGCACTTCCTGGACTTAATTAACTATTTCCTTTCCCATATTAGGGAAGTTTTCAACTATAATCTCTTCAAATATTTTCTCAGTCCCTTTCTTTCTCTCTTCTTCTTCTGGCACCCATATAATTCGAATGTTGGTGCGTTTAATATTGTCCCAGAGGTCTCTGAGACTGTCCTCAATTCTTTTCATTCTTTTTCTTTTATACTGCTCTGCAGTAGTTATTTCCCCTATTTTATCTTCCAGGTCACTTATCCGTTCTTCTGCCTCAGGTATTCTATTGATTCTTTCTAGAGAATTTTAAATTTCATTTATTGTGTTGTTCATCATTGTTTGTTTGCTCTTTAGTTCTTCTAGGTCCTTGTTAAACGTTTCTTGTATTTTCTCCATTCTATTTCCAAGATTTTGGATCATCTTTAGTAGCAGTACTCTGACTTGTTTTTCAGGTAGACTGCCTATTTCCTCTTCGTTTGGTCTCGTGGGTTTTTACCTTGCTCTTTCATCTGCTGTGTGTTTCTCTGTCTTCTCATTTTGCTTAACTTACTGTGTTTGGGGTCTCCTTTTCGCAGGCTTAAGGCTCATAATTCCCATTTTTTTTTGGTGTCTGCTCCCAGTGGGTAAGGTTGGTTCAGTGGGTTGTGTAGGTTTCCTGGTGGAGGGGACTGGTGTCTGTGTTCTGGAGGATGAGGCTGGATCTTGTCTTTCTGGTGGGCAGGATGGCGTCTGGTGGTGTGTTTTGGGGTGTCTGTGACCTTATTATGATTTTAGGCAGCCTCTCTGCTAATGGGTGGGGTTGTGTCCCTGTCTTGGTAGTTTTTTTGCCATACGGTGTCAAGCATTGTAGCTTGCTGGTCGTTGAGTGGAGCTGGGTCTTAGCGTTGAGATGGAGATCTCTGGGAGAGCTTTTGTCGTTTAATATTACGTGGAGCCGGGAGGTCTCTGGTGGACCAATGTCCTGAACTCAGCTCTCCCACCTCAGAGGCACAGGTCTGACACCCGCCCAGAGCACCAAGACCCTGTCAGCCACACGGCTGTCCGGGCACCATGTGAGAATTCGGGGATCGGAACAGAGTTGCGTGGGTTAGCGTGGGGTCGCCACCTGCCCACTCCCAGTGGGGGCTGGACCAGACGCCGCCGGCTTCTGCACAAGTGCCCCTCTCACGTGCGGCTTCCTGAGAATGTGAGTGCTCCTCCAATGAGAGCAAGAGGCGCCTGCTGTGTTCCCCAAATTTAATTTTTAATGAGGAAAAACAGAAAATATGGAGAAATGAATTTTAACAGTAAAATTATAGTCTCTAGGAGGAAAATTTCCAGAGCATGTTTATGTTCTGGAACTGGTCAAAAGGCCACAGAGAAGATGTTCCGTGTTTTGCTCCTCTACCCCGCTTACCCGCTGCATTTTGAATGAAGCTGATCCTTAACCACACCTCCAGGAAATGGCACATTTCTCTGGCCAATCATAGCATCCATTCTCTTCAGGGACTGGTTCAGGAATGAGTATGTTTATGAGCTCCTTTGCACGATGGTCTGAAGTGTCTTAGTAGCTATCATTTGTCTTGCCTCACATTATAATACGATACAATCCTGCCCATATCACAGGCACTAATTTCTTGTCAGGGCTGGGTAAACGCACACCAAGGAGACTTGAATTTCAGTTTAGTTTTGAGTATATATCTACCACCATTATTTTTACAACAAATCCGTATTTTTACAAAATGTTGTATACATGATAACTTCTAATGTGATAGCAAATAGTCACTCAAGCAGCCCACATATGTTTACTGAGAACCTCATGTCTATGGTAACAAAAGGATGGGGGGAGAAGAAGATTGAGAAACAACAGTAAAGCCAGGTGAAAGACAGATCTGCCTTGAGCCATGTCGGCAAGGGACCGTGTGTCTAGCAGTCATGTGTGGCTCAGGAACAGGAATGGCAAAAATGGATGTTAAAGTAATTCAGATTACAGACAGGTATAGCAGGGCCTGCTAAGGTATAAGACAATAACCAAGTAGTCGAGAGTGCATCAAAGTGATGTAAGACATGAATATAGTGGGCCATGTGCTATGGGCAAAGAAGAAAGGGAAAAATATAGTCCAAAAATGGTAGGGAGTTAATGATTGAAAACTAATGTGAAAAAGACAGGGAATGGGTGTGTGCATTTGGTGGCGATTGACAAGATGGAGGAGGGGTGCCGCTCAAGTGGAGATCTCAGAGCGGGGGCCACACCTTATTGGTGAGTTCAGGTCTGTGGTTACACTGCAGGTGACTGACAACATCCAGCAAAGGTAAGAGCTGTGAGAGGGAAACAGGGCTGTAATATGCAGGACTAGGAGGTTTTAAGGAAAAATATTTTTAACATGTATTGAGAAAATCACAATGCTGAGTGTTAGAGTGGTAGGAGAATACCAAAGAAGTTACAGGTAAATGCCGGAGATCTAAACATAATTGAATGTGTGTGTGTGTATATATATATATATATATATATATATATATATATATATATGTATATATAGATGAATAATTTAAGGTGAAGTGGAACTACGTGGAGTGTGAAAAGGGTTCAAAGGTTCAAAATTGGAATCAGGCTGTTATAAAATGGCTCCTTTTAATTACCAACCAGATAGCTACCGACAGAGTAGGAGAGGCTTTCCTGAGCCAGGTGCTACGACAGCAGGTGAGGAAAAGGGCTGCCTTTAAATGCCCCCTCAGCACTGCGGCCAGGGACACAGGAGAGGCAGGACACAGAACATAAAGGGTGGATGGCAAAAGGAGTGTAGGCACAATGAGGTTCTGGGCTTGCAAAGATGGAGAGGAAAAGCAGAATGCTGATTCTTGTGCCCAGGGGCCCTCCAGAGGGCTGCATCGCGTCAACGTGGGGCAGAGCAGCTCTGGCTCACGGAGGGCGTGGGAATAACATGCAAACGGGCAGCACCTCTCCCCTCCTTAAGAACACCCACACACAGCTTGCATTCGATCTGTCTGGTACTACTCTGAAGGGCTTGATAACAAAAGTAAAATGAAAAGAAAAATAATTTAGAAATGCAATCTTGAAAATCTTCATATATTTCTGGACATGGCCACAGGGAAAAGACTCATAAAGCACATTCTTTGCGAAGCCGCCTTGCTATGAATCTAATATGAATTACGGTGAGAATAGATCCGGTGTATGATGTCCTTGAATAATGTATTTCAGGCAGCCCCTAGTGTTCAGAAACAGGAAACTTAAAGAACATGTCTAGGCACTAGTTTTGTGAGGCCAGGCTCGGTGAGCCAATGTCAAAAGAGCCAAAGGAAAGTAAAAAGGAGAACTCAAAGCAAGTGATTTCTACCCCCGGCCCCCAAATTTAAAAAATGAAAACTTTTCCTTTTTTGGTTTGTTTAGCAACTGGCAAACTTATAAACAACAGGAAAATTATTACTTTTATCTAGCTAAACCAAGTTGTTTTATAGGATCTATCTACCCAATGAAAATGTGGCAATCCCAGGACCTGTCACAATGATAGATCAATACAGACAACACGAATTGGACTGAATCAAAACAAAGACCAAGTGAATTATAATCAGTGCATCCAAGTACTGGGCTCTGGAACTTGAGGAAATGAAGCCTAGAATCATTTTTAAAGCGAATGAATTTTCTTTAGTCAAAGGGGTAGCAAGCAAAGAAGGGAGAAAGAGCAATGTAATCTGTGTTTCTCAATAATGACTCAATTTTAACAAAAGTAAACAATAAAAATCTGTACCTCTTCAGAATAGTGCACTGATCATTGTTGTTAGGGTCCCTGCTACAGGTGTTCTCTGGCATTTTTTTAAAAAGTTAAATTTTTTTCTGTATTGACAGGCACAGTCTGATTACTAACTTCTAAATCCTAAACAAGAAATATAAATCTGGGCTTCCCTGGTGGTGCAGTGGTTGAGAATCTGCCTGCTAATGCAGGGGACACGGGTTCGAGCCCTGGTCTGGGAGGATCCCACATGCCGCGGAGCAACTGGGCCCGTGAGCCACAATTACTGAGCATGCGCGTCTGGAGCCTCAACTCCACAACAAGAGAGGCCGCGATAGTGAGAGGCCCGCGCACCGCAATGAAGAGTGGCCCCCGCTTGCCACAACTAGAGGAAGCCCTCGCACAGAAACGAAGACCCAACACAGCCAAAATAAATAAATAAATAAATAAATAATAATTAAAGGTGCTTTTAAAAAAAAAAAAGAAATATAAATCTGGGCAGAGGGAAATGCAGCCATTTCTCAGGGAGTGAGTTAGCTAAAGTCACACAGCATAGCCTGACCTGCTGTAACTCCTGAGCTCTGGTTTCCAACTTGGTCTTGGCTAGTAGTTACTGGATTTCTGACTCGACTAAAGCAATCGTTCCCTAGCCCTTGGCTTCCAGACACTCAGTACATTTGGGACCCTGACATCTGTCTTAGCTTCACTATTGGTGAGTTTGTTTTTATTGGCTTTTACTGCTCTTCCAAATGATCTAAGGTAACGAATGAAGGTATTCATGTGTGTTGTTAGAAGCCTGGGGAGAGCGTGAAGTTGGGAGAAGTGACTGGGACAGGACTGGCTAGGGAAAGAGCCAATTCAAGGGAAACCTTTTGCTTTTTTCAAAATAATTTTGAAAGTTCATATAGACAGAGCCCTAAAATTTCCTCATGGGGCCGAGTTTGATGTTTGTTTTCTATGCTGCCTTAAAAACATATGGCCAAGAATTCTTCAGATACAAATTATTTATCTACGGATAGAGGGAAAAAGTATCCTACCTGACAAGACAACTTCAATAAGATCGCCTTCCTGGATATCGCTAGCCGTTTTCACCAGCTGAAGGATGTTTTCAGAGGTAGGGTCGTGGCGAAAAAGCAGGATCTTATCGTACATTCCATAGAAACCACATTCAGGGAACTGTAAATACAAATACCACAACAGGTTAAATGTCAAAATCTTCCTAAATTTAATCAAAACCAAATAAACAAATGTCAGGGCACCAACACAAGCTAATTAGAAAAGTTCAAAATATCTAGAACATCAAAAAATAAAAATGAATGGCCAAATTGATATTGACATGACTGCAAAGCAGGAGGAAAGAAATCACATATCATAAGGGCAATAATGACAAAATGATCTTCTAATTAGAGAGCAAGAAAACAAGAGAATCTGAGATAAGATTCAAAGAATGTCCTGGCAGTAAGGCAGTCAAGAAATACAATAGGTGGTAAGAACTGTGCATTTTCACATGATTTATAGCAATTCAATTACGTTAAAATGGGAGTTAGTTTGTTACAATTCCATAACAAATATTGTTGCAATTTGTTTGCAAAAAAATAAAATAAAAAAAAACGGTCAGTCCATTTTGGCATATTCAAAAATAAGAGATGACTCAATAAATCTAAACATGTTCTGTGTGTGGGCAGAGGTGTTATCTAGATTCTTTGATTCAGGAAAGCACCAGAGGAGACAACCCAACTCTCCCTTTTGTTGCTGCCCATACATTGCATTTAGTTTTCATGCAATCTAGGTTAAATAGACAAGTACAATAGCTAGAAGTCAATTCGTTTTAAGTATACATAGTTTATATTCTCCTCACAGGGATAAATCCAAGAGTTTATTACTCAATACTATCTCCCAACAGCAGGCATATAATGAAAGCTAAATGAATGATATTTTCTAATGGGAAACCTAAAAAATTCTGATATTAACAATAACTATTAGAATATTAACAATTAATATTATTCCTTTCATTTCCTCTCTTCCTTCTAACGCAAGAAAGAACTCTAAATTCAAACCATAGTCCTGGTTGATGAATTCCGTCTTAAAAGTAGAATTATTTGATCAAAGGGTAGGAACATCCTTAAGAATCTTAAAGCCAACTTCAAACTTATGACAAACCACAATCTCATGAACAGTGTAAGCAAAGATCCGTCTGTATTAGCATTGAATATTTTTATTAAAACAAACAACCTAGGCTAATAGGTATGTGAAAAGGGCTTTTTTCTTGTATATGATATTTTCACATAATTAGCAGTTGTTATTTCTTTTCTAAATTGATATCTGTCATGTGTGGGAAAAGGTCATAAGTCAAGGAGAGAAAATTGTCTTGTTCCTGAAACATGTGATATTTCCGACACGTATGTCAATAAAGGTTGACTTTAAGGAGCTACTGTCATGAAGAAATGTCCAGAATATGAGATCTTCTGAAGATAAATACAATATATTATGCATTCTAACTTATTTTTCTTATTAATAAAACTCGGGGCTACAATCATGTAAGACATTTTGTGTGAATTAAAAATAAGTATAACGATTGGAGGAAGATGGCGGAAGAGTAAGACGCGGAGATCACCTTCCTTCCCACAGATACAGTAGAAGTACATCTACACGTGGAACTGCTCCTACAGAACACCCACTGAACGCTGGCAGAAGACGTCAGACCTCCCAAAAGGAAAGAAAATCCCCACATACTTGGGTAGGGCAAAAGAAAAAAGAAAAAACAGAGACAAAGAATAGGGACGGGACCTGCACCAGTGGGGGGGAGCTGTGAAGGAAGAAAGGTTTCCACACACTAGGAAGCCCCTTCGCGGGCGGAGGCTGCGGGTGGCAGAGGGGGGAAGCTTCGGAGTCACGGAGGAGAGCGCAGCCACAGGGGTGCGGAGGGCAAAGCGGAGAGATTCCCGCACAGAGGATCGGCGCCGAGCAGCACTCACCAGCCCGAGAGGCTTGTCTGCTCAGCCGCCGGGGCCGGCGGGGGCTGGGAGCTGAGGCTCGGGCTTCGGTCGGATCGCAGGGAGAGGACTGGGGTTGGCGGAGTGAACACAGCCTGAAGGGGCTAGCGCACCACAGCTAGCCGGGAGGGAGCCCGAGAAAAGTCTGCAGCTGCCGAAGAGGCAAGAGACTTTTTCTTGCCTCTTTGTTTCGAGGCGCGCAAGGAGAGGGCATTCAGAGCGCCGCTTAAACGAACTCCAGAGACGGGTGAGAGCCACGGCTATCAACGCGGACCCCAGAGATGGGCGCGAGCCGCGGTTATCAGCGCGGACCCCAGAGACGGGCATGAGACGCTAAGGCTGCTGCTGCCGCCACCAAAAAGCCTGTGTGTGAGCACAGGTCACTCTCCGCACCGCCCCTCCCGGGAGCCAGTGCAGACCGCCACGGCCAGACTCCCGTGATCCGGGGACAACTTCCCCAGGAGAGCGCACGGCGCGCCTCAGGCTGCTGCAACGTCACGCCGGCTTCTGCCGCCGCAGGCTCGCCCCGCCTCCTCTGTACCGCTCCCTCCCCCCGGCCTGACTGAGCCAGAGCCCCCGAATCAGCTGCTCCTTTAACCCCGTTCTGTCTGGGCGGGGGAACAGACGCCCTCAGGCGACCTACATGCAGAGGCGGGTCCAAATCCAAAGCTGACCCCCGGGAGCTGTACGAACAAAGAAGAGAAAGGGAAATCTCTCCCAGCAGCCTCAGAAGCAGCGGATTAAAGCTCCACAAACAACTTGATTTGCCTGCATCTGTTGAATACCTGAATAGACAACGAATCATCCCAAATTTAGGAGGTGGACTTTGGGAGCAGGATATATTAATTTTTCCCCTTTTCCTTTTTTTGTGAGTGTATATGTATATGCTTCTGGGTGAGATTTTGTCTGTATAGCTTTGCTCTCACCGTTAGTCCTTGGGTTAGGTCCGTCCGTTTTTTTTGTTTGTTTGTTTTTTTAACTTAAAAAAATTTTTTTTTCCCTAATAAATGTTTTCTTAATAATTTTTTCCTTATTTTCTATTTATAAAAAATTAAAAAAAAATTTTTAATAAGTTTTTTCACTTTATTTTAAAAAATTTTTTTCTTAATAAATTTTTTTCTTATTTTTTATTATAAAAAATTAATAAATCTTTTTAAAAATTAAAAAAATTTTTTTCTTAATAAGTTTATTCTTAATAATTTTTTTCTTATTTTTTATTATAATAGCTTTATTTTAGTTTATTTTATCCTCTTTCTTTCTTTCTTTCTATTTTTTCTCCCTTTTATTCTGAGCCGTGTGGATGAAAGGCTCTTGGTGCTCCAGCCAGGCATCAGGGCTGTGCCTCTGAGGTGGGAGAGCCAACTTCAGGACACTGGTCCACAAGAGACCTCCCAGCTCCACGTAATACCAAACGGCGAAAATCTCTCAGAGATCTCCATCTCAACATCAAGACCCAGCTTCACTCAACGACCAGCAAGCTACAGTGCTGGACACCCTATGCCAAACAACTAGCAAGAGAGGAACACAGCCCCATCCATTAACAGAGAGGCTGCCTAAAATCATAATAAGGCCACAGACACCCCAAAACACACCACCAGACGTGGATGTGCCCACCAGAAAGACAAGATCCAACCTCATCCACCAGAACACAGGCACTAGTCCCCTCCACCAGGAAGCCTACACAACCCACGGAACCAACCTTAGCCACTGGGGACAGATACCAAAAACAACGGGAACTACGAACCTGCAGCCTGTGAAAAGGAGACCCCAAACACAGTAAGATAAGCAAAATGAGAAGACAAAAAAACACACAGCAGGTGAAGGAGCAGGGTCAAAACACACCAGACCAAACAAATGAAGAGGAAATAGGCAGTCTACCTGAACAAGAATTCAGAATAATGATAGTAAAGATGATCCAAAATCTTGGAAATAGAATAGACAAAATGCAAGAAACATTTAACAAGGATGTGGAAGAAATAAAGAGGAACCAAGCAACGATGAAAAACACAATAAATGAAATTAAAAATACTCTAGACGGGCTCAATAGCAGAATAACTGAGGCAGAAGAACGGATAAGTGACCTGGAAGATAAAATAGTGGAAATAACTACTGCAGACCAGAATAAAGAATAAAGAATGAAAAGAACTGAGGACAGTCTCAGAGACCTCTGGGACAACATTAAACGCACCAACATTCGAATCATAGGGGTCCCAGAAGAAGAAGAGAAAAAGAAAGGGACTGAGAAAATATTTGAAGAGATTATAGTTGAAAACTTCCCTAATATGGGAAAGGAAATAGTTAATCAAGTCCTGGAAGCACAGAGAGTCCCATATAGGATAAATCCAAGGAGAAACACACCAAGACACATATTAATCAAACTATCAAAAATTAAATATAAAGAAAACATATTAAAAGCAGCAAGGGAAAAACAACAAATAACACACAAGGGAATCCCCATCAGGTTAACAGCTGATCTTTCAGCAGAAACTCTGCAAGCCAGAAGGGAGTGGCAGGATATACTTAAAGTGATGAAGGAGAAAAACCTACAACCAAGGTCACTCTACCCAGCAAGGATCTCATTCAGATTTGATGGAGAAATTAAAACCTTTACAGACAAGCAAAAGCTGAGAGAGTTCAGCACCACCAAACCAGCTTTACAACAAATGCTAAAGGAACTTCTCTAGGCAAGAAACACAAGAGAAGGAAAACACCTACAATAACAAACCCAAAACATTTAAGTAAATGGGAATAGGAACATACATATCGATAATTACCTTAAATGTAAATGGATTAAATGCTCCCACCAAAAGACATAGACTGGCTGAATGGATACAAAAACAAGACCCATATATATGCTGTCTACAAGAGACCCACTTCAGACCTAGAGACACATACAGACTGAAAGTGAGGGGATGGAAAAAGATATTCCATGCAAATGGAAATCAAAAGAAAGCTGGAGTAGCAATTCTCATATCAGACAAAATAGACTTTAAAATAAAGACTATTACAAGAGACAAAGAAGGACACTATATAATGATTAAGGGATCGATCCAAGAGGAAGGTATAACAATTGTAAATATTTATGCACCCAACATAGGAGCACCTCAATACATAAGGCAAATACTAACAGCCATAAAAGGGGAAATCGACAGTAACACAATCATAGTAGGGGACTTTAACACCCCACTTTCACCAATGGACAGATCATCCAAAATGAAAATAAATAAGGAAACACAAGCTTTAAATGATACATTAAACAAGATGGACTTAATTGATATTTATAGGACATTCCACCCAAAAACAACAGAATACACATTTTTCTCAAGTGCTCATGGAACATTCTCCAGGATAGATCATATCTTGGGTCACAAATCAAGCCTTGGTAAATTTTAAAAAATTGAAATCGTATCAAGTATCTTTTCCGACCACAACGCTATGAGACTAGATATCAATTACAGGAAAAGATCTGTAAAAAATACAAACACATGGAGGCTACACAATACACTACTTAATAACGAAGTGATCACTGAAGAAATCAAAGGGAAATCAAAAAATACCTAGAAACAAATGACAATGGAGACACGACGACCCAAAACCTATGGGATGCAGTAAAAGCAGTTCTAAGAGGGAAGTTTATAGCAATACAAGCCTACATCAAGAAACAGGAAACATCTCGAATAAACAACCTAACCTTGCACCTAAAGCAATTCGAGAAAGAAGAACAAAAAAACCCCAAAGCTAGCAGAAGGAAAGAAATCATAAAGATCAGATCAGAAATAAATGAAAAAGAAATGAAGGAAACAATAGCAAAAATCAATGAAACTAAAAGCTGGTTCTTTGAGAAGATAAACAAAATTGATAAACCATTAGCCAGACTCATCAAGAGAAAAAGGGAGAAGACTCAAATCAATAGAATTAGAAATGAAAAAGGAGAAGTAACCACTGACACTGCAGAAATACAAAGGATCATGAGAGATTACTACAAGCAACTCTATGCCAATAAAATGGACAACCTGGAAGAAATGGACACATTCTTAGAAAGGCACAACCTGCCGAGACTGAACCAGGAAGAAATATAAAATATGAACAGACCAATCACAAGCACTGAAATTGAAACTGTGATTAAAAATCTTCCAACACACAAAAGCCCAGGACCAGATGGCTTCACAGGCGAATTCTATCAAACATTTAGAGAAGAGCTAACACCTATCCTTCTCAAACTCTTCCAAAATATTGCAGAGGGAGGAACACTCCCCAACTCATTCTACGAGGCCACCATCACCCTGATACCAAAACCAGACAAAGACGTCACAAAGAAAGAAAACTACAGGCCAATATCACTGATGAACATAGATGCAAAAATCCTCAACAAAATAGTAGCAAACAGAATCCAACAGCACATTAAAAGGATCATACACCATGATCAAGTGGGGTTTATCATGGTGTATAATCCATGCATTACCAGGAATGCAAGGATTCTTCAATATACGCAAACCAATCAACGTGATACATCATATTAACAAATTGAAGGAGAAAAACCATATGATCATCTCAATAGATGCAGAGAAAGCTTTTGACAAAATTCAACACCCATTTATGATAAAAGCCCTGCAGAAAGTAGGCATAGAGGGAACTTTCCTCAACATAATAAAGGCCATATATGACAAACCCACAGCCAACATTGTCCTCAATGGTGAAAAACTGAAACCGTTTCCACTAAGATCAGGAACAAGACAAGGTTGCCCACTCTCACCACTGTTATTCAACATAGTTTTGGAAGTGTTAGCCACAGCAATCAGAGAAGAAAAAGAAATAAAAGGAATCCAAATCGGAAAAGAAGAAGTAAAGCTGTCACTGTTTGCAGATGACATGATACTATACATAGAGAATCCTAAAGATGCTACCAGAAAACTACTAGAGCTAATCAATGAATTTGGTAAAGTAGCAGGATACAAAATTAATGCACAGAAATCTCTTGCATTCCTATATACTAATGATGAAAAATCTGAAAGTGAAATTAAGGAAACACTCTCATTTACCATTGCAACAAAAAGAATAAAATATCTAGGAATAAACCTACCTAAGGAGAAAAAAGACCTGTATGCAGAAAATTATAGGACACTGATGAAAGAAATTAAAGATGATACAAATAGATGGAGAGATATACCATGTTCTTGGATTGGAAGAATCAACATTGTGAAAATGACTCTACTACCCAAAGCAATCTACAGATTCAATGCAATCCCTATCAAACTACCACTGGCATTTTTCACAGAACTAGAACAAAAAATTTCACAATTTGTATGGAAACACAAAAGACCCCGAATAGCCAAAGCAATCTTGAGAACGAAAAATGGAGCTGGAGGAATCAGGCTCCCTGACTTCAGACTATATTACAAAGCTACAGTAATCAAGATAGTTTGGTACTGGCACAAAAACAGAAATATAGATCAATGGAACAGGATAGAAAGCCCAGAGATAAGCCCACGCACATATGGTCACCTTATCTTTGATAAAGGAGGCAAGCATATACAGTGGAGAAAAGACAGCCTCTTCAATAAGTGGTAATGGGAAAATTGGACAGGTATATGTTAAAGTATGAAATTAGAACACTCCCTGACACCATACACAAAAATAAACTCAAAATGGATTAAAGACCTAAGTGTAAGGCCAGACACTATCAAACTTTTAGAGGAAAACATAGGCAGAACACTCTATGACATAAATCACAGCAAGATCCTTTTTGACCCACCTCCTAGAGAAATGGAAATAAAAACACAAATAAACAAATGGGACCTAATGAAACTTAAAAGCTTTTGCACAGCAAAGGAAACCATAAACAAAACCAAAAGACAACCCTCAGAATGGGAGAAAATATTTGCAAATGAAGCAACGGACAAAGGATTAATCTCCAAGATTGACAAGCAGCTCATGCAGCTCAATAACAAAAAAACAAACAACCCAATCCAAAAATGGGCAGAAGACCTAAAGAGACATTTCTCCAAAGAAGATATACAGATTGCCAACAGACACATGAAAGAATGCTCAACATCATTAATCATTAGAGAAATGCAAATCAAAACTACAATGAGGTATCATCTCACACCGGTCAGAATGGCCATCATCAAAAAATCTAGAAACAATAAATGCTGGAGAGGGTGTGGAGAAAAGGGAACACTCTTGCACTGTTGGTGGGAATGTAAATTGATACAGCCACTATGGAGAACAGTATGGAGGTTCCTTAAAAAACTAAAAATAGAACTACCATACGACCCAGCAATCCCACTACTGGGCATATACCCTGAGAAAACCATAATTCAGAAAGAGTCATGTACCAAAATATTCATTGCAGCTCTGTTTACAGTAGCCAGGACATGGATGCAACCTAGGTGTCCATCATCGGATGAATGGATAAAGAAGATGTGGCACATATATACAATGGAATATTACTCAGCCATAAAAAGAAATGAAATGGAGGTATTTGTAATGAGGTGGATGGAGTTAGAGTCTGTCATACAGAGTGAAGTAAGTCAGAAAGCGAAAAAGAAATACAGTATGCTAACACATATATATGGAATCTAAGGAAAAAAAAAAAAGTCATGAAGAACCTAGTGGCAAGATGGGAATAAAGACACAGACCTACTAGAGAATGGACTTGAGGATATGGGGAGGGGGAGGGGTGAGATGTGACAGGGTGAGAGAGTGTCATGGACATATATACACTACCAAATGTAAAATAGATAGCTAATGGGAAGCAGCCGCATAGCACAGGGAGATCAGCTCGGTGCTTTGTGACCACCTAGAGGGGTGGGATAGGGAGGGTGGGAGGGAGGGAGACGCAAGAGGGAAGAGATATGGGATATATGTATATGTATAACTGATTCACTTTGTTATAAAGCAGAAACTAACACACCATTGTAAAGCAATTATACTTCAATAAAGATGTTTAAAAAAAAAATACTTCTTTCTTTTCCAACTTAAAAAAAAATAAAATAAGTATAGGGCTTCCCTGGTGGCGCAGTGGTTGAGAATCTGCCTGCCAATGCAGGGGACACAGGTTCGCGCCCTGGTCTGGGAAGATCCCACATGCCGCGGAGCAACTAGGCCCGTGAGCCACAACTACTGAGCCTGCGCATCTGGAGCCTGTGCTCCGCAACAAGAGAGGCCGCTATAGTGAGAGGCCGGCGCACCGCGATGAAGAGTGGCCCCCACTTCCCACAACTAGAGAAAGCCCTCGCACAGAAACGAAGACCCAACACAGCCAAAAATAAATAAATAAATTAAAAAAAAAAATAAGTAAGTATATACAGAACATCCTCTTGCTCTTAAGAGTCTGTTGACAACCAGGCTTAAAACTACTTCTGCATATCACTTAGTAAAGCTGGCTTCTGTAAAATAAAATGCAACAGCTGAAATAATGTCAATGTTTCCACTGTGCTAATTAAAACAAAAATAATAGTTCCTTTTTTTTTGTAATTTCTCCAATAATATTATTAGAGTGCAAGGAAAGGAAAAAACTAAAATACCATTTTCTAAACTAAAGCAACAAATAGTTCATGTACTATTTTAAAAATCAACCTCATTTGATGTGTAATTTACAATAAATAAAATGGATATAAGTCTATGAGTTTTGACTCTTGCCCCTGCACGCATGAAACCAAAATCACAACCAAGCCATGAAACATTTTCATCAACCCCCCAAATTTTATTGTACCCCCTGCAGTTGATGCTACCCACAATCTTAACTCAACACAGTTTTCCTTTGTCACCAAAGATTAGTTCGCCAGCTACAGAATTTCATACAAATGAAATCATACAACATGCACTATGTACTCTTTTTTTGGCTGGCTTCTTTTGCTCATTATGTTTTTGAGACTCATTTACACATACTGTATTTGAGATTCACCTGTTTTTATTATGTTATTACCATTTCATTATGTGGATCTAGGATAACTGCTTATCTGTGCACCCACAGATGGACATTCGTATTTTTTCCCCCAATTTGTGGCTATTACAAATAATAAAGCTATGAACATTTATGTACGAGTGTTTCGATGGGTATATGTTTTTCATTTCTTATGAGTAAATATCTAGGAAAAGAATTTCTGGGTCATATAAGTGTATGTTTGTTTATATAACTATCCTTACGTCAAAAACACATTATACTTATTACTGGAGCTTTATACTAAGCCTGAATTCAGTTAGTGTAAGCTCTCCATCTTTTTCCTTTTCAACATTGCTTTGGATATTATAGGTCTTCTGAATTTCCATACACATTTTAGAATCACTGTGTCAATTTCTACAAAATAAATCTGCTGTGATTTTTCAATGATACTACCTTGAAACATAGATCAACTTGGGTAGATCTATATTTTAACAATGTGGAGACTTCTATTTTGTTATGAACAAGATGGCATATCGCCCTATTTATTAGTTTCCTTTAAATTGCTCTCAAAAATGTTTTGTAGTTTTCAGTGTACATATCTTAGCTATATTTGCTAAATTTATCTCTAAGTTTTTATATTTTTATGCTATTATAAATGGCTGATTAAAAAACATACAGTAAAATTTGCCCCTTTTAGTGTGCAGTTCTGAAAGTTTTGAAAGATGTATACCATAACCACATGCCATATATGTAGTATACACATCACAGCCAAGATATAGAACAGTTCCAGTCCCTATAGTTTGGTCTTTTCAAGAATGTGATATAAATGGTATCATACAGTATATACATAATTTTGAATCTGACTTTACTTAGTGCAGTGAAGCTGATATTTGTCCATGCTGTTGCATGTATCATTAATCTACTCCTTTTCACTGCTGAGGATTGTACCATTGTGTGTATGGATGTACCACAGTGTAAGTATCTATTCCTCAGTCAGTGGAGGGGCATTTAATTTAGTTCCAGTGTTTGACTATTAAAAATAAAGGTGCTATAAATGTTCACTTAGAGGTTTTTGCCTGAACATAGTAAGTTTTTATTTTTCTGGGGCATATGGAAGTATCTGGATAACTTCATAAGAAACTGCCAAACTGTTTTCAAAGTGGCTATACAATTTTGCATTCTCACCAGCAATGCATGAGAGTTCCTGTTGCTCTGCATCTTTGACAGCACTTGGCAATGTTGGGTTGTTAAATTTTAGACATTCTAATAGGTGTATAATGGTATCTCATAGTCTTAATTTACTTTTCCCTAGTGACTAATGATATTGAGCATCATTTCTTGTACTTATTTAACACATACACACACACAGACACACCTACTCAATTCATTTGCCCATTTTAAAAATTGAGTTATTTTCTTATTGTTGAGTTCTGATAGCTCTTTATATATTCTGGATAAAAGCTGTTCATCAAATACATGTTTCACAGATATTTTCTTCCAGTCTGTGGCTTGTCTTTTCATTCCCTTAACATTATTTTCTAAAGTTTTTAATTTCTATGAAACCCAATTTATCAAAATTTCTTCATGGGTCATGGTTTTGGTTTAATATTTAATAAATATTTGTATAACCTAAGGTAACAGATTTTTTCTTATGTTTTATTCCGCAAATTTTATTGTTTGGGGTTTTACATTTGGGTCTATAATCCACTCTGAGGTAATTTTTTAATAAAGTAAGAAATATGGATTGAGGTTCATTTTTTTGCACATTCTGGAAGATCTGTATAAAACTGGTGTAAATTCTTCCTTAAATGTTTGGTAGAACTCTCCAGCAAAGCCATCTGAGCCTGGAATTATTTTTTTTTGGAAGGATTAAAATTATACATTCAATTTTCTTAATAGATATATCACTACTTAGATTTCAATTTCCTCTAAGTGAGCTTTGGCATTTTGAATCTTTCAAGGAACCAAATCATTTCATCCAAGTTGCTGAATTTACAGGCAAAAAGTTTTTTCATATTATTCCTTTATCACCCTTTAATGTCTGTAGTGATGTCTATTATTTTCTTATATTTGTAATTTGTGTCCTCTCTCTTTTTTGCTTGATTAGTCTGGCCATTGGTCTATATATCTGTTTTTATGTCATACTGTTTGATTACTATAATATATTTTGAAATCAGGAAGTGTCATGCCTCCAGCTTTATTTTTCTTGCTCATAATTGCTTGGGCTGTTTGGGGGTCTTTTGTGATTCCATATGAATTTTAGGATTGTTTTTTCTACTTCTGTAAAAAATGCCTTGGGATTTTGATAGGGATTGCATTGAATCTGTAGGTTGCTTGGGGTAGTATGGACATTTTAACAATATTAATTCTCCCAATACATGTTCATGTGATGTTTTCTATTTATTTGTCTTTGCTTAAATTTCTTTCAGAGATCTTTTAGTGTACAAGTCTTTCACCTCATATTTTCATGTAACCATGAAAGTTCTTTTCTGCTAAGTCCATCACCTCTACCATTTCTGTAATGTTTCCATTAGCTCTTTTAATCCTGGCTATGGGTCACATTTTCCTGCTTTTTTATACCTGTGTTTTTTAAATTAGATGCCAGATTTTATGAATTAATGTGAGCAGTTGTACGTTGTTGTCTTCCTTTAAAGAACACTGATATTTGTTTTGGCAAAACATTAGGGTACTTGCAGACTGGCTTTATCTTTTCAAGGCTTACTTTTAAGCTTTGTTATGGCAGCTCTAGAATAATAGTTGTTCTAGGGATGATTTAGTCCCACTACTAATGCATGACTCTATTATCTCTATAGAACACTTCAAATGCTCAGTGAAATCTCTTCTATTTGTCTGGTAGGAACTCGACCATCTCTCAGCCCTATATGGGCTCTGAAAAGTTTCATTTCATAGCTTCCCAACAGTTGCTCTTTATTCTGCCTTATAGATTTTTACCCTATGGACTTGTATTCAGTCTAATATTCAAGTGGACCCTTAACCAGATTTCTGGAGCTCTTCCTTTGTATAGGTCCTACCTTTCCAGTATTCTTCCCCTAAAAATTCTGTTGACTTGGGCACCTTGAGCTCTATTACCTGTCTCCTCTATGCAGCCACAGAACTAGGCTCTTCTTGGGTTCTCTCTCCCTGCACTAAACCTCAGATGACTGTAATACCTACCTTGTTTGTTTCCTTTCCTCAGGGGTCACCCTGCATTGCCTGTTGGCCAGTGTCTATAACAGGCATTTTATGTATTTCGTATTATTTTCTATTTGTTTGGGGCAGGTGAGCATGTCCCATACCAGATATTCCTTGTGAATGAAAGCCAAAGTCTCATGTGCTTTTTAAATATAGAATACCGATCTTTTCTACCCAAACTTTTGACTACTTAATTCTATGCAAATAGCATTTGCAAGAAAAGTAAATTAAAGAAAAATAAAACATCCATAGTTAGTAAGAGTACATTTTTAATATTACATTGAAATAAATGCAAAGTATATTTAATGAAATAAGAATTAAAAATTAATAATTATCATATAACTCTCAAAACATAGTTTGACCTATCCTGAGTTAACTGTTTAACTGTTAAAGGATTGTCCCTGATTGGAATACAAATGTTCTTCAAAATATAATACCCTAATTAATGCACAGTTCCTCTTACCATATTCTTTCAAAAACCATGGGTAGCTGATTCTGACTCAAGAGAGAAGAGAAAATTCAAGAGATTCAGTACTTGAGCTGGAGTGAATAGAAAATAACAGCTGGAAAGGAAGAGATGAAACAGCAATTGTTTCCCCAAAGAAGAGCTAAACTTTACCGCATCGTCTAACAAATACCTTGTCAATGTGCCTGTGTGGTGGAAGAATAGGTGGGAATACTGAAGAGGGGCTTAGGAGACAAGGATTCTGCTGGCTCATCACAATTTCAGCGCAACCTGGCCCTATGCACATGCCCCTTGGACATCTGTATATACCATTCCCTTGTGGTCCTGTATTGCTGACATGTGGACATCACACTCTGTGTCGTGCCTCTTTGTAAGACCATGGGTATAATGTAATCAAAGATTTGGTATTCAAGTAAGGCTTGAATGCCTCACATCCCAATTATGTTTCTTTCTAAGGGTGACTCAGAAAACATTTGGAAAAATCAGAATAAGTAGAATAATACCAATATATGCCACACATTAAAGCTATTATTTTAAAAGGCTAAATTGAAAAAATGAAGTTAGTGTTATAAATGTTCTTGAAGGTTGTTTGTCCAATATATAAATGACTGAGGTATGGATAGACACTCTCCCACATTCCTTCCTACTGGGTCACAGACATGGCTTTTCTCTCTTCATTAACAAGACATTCAGAAACAGGTTGTAGAGCCTTGTGAAGCAGGGCACAGGGGTGAACATGGAGATGTAGCCTCTCGGGGCAGCTGTCATGGCAGCAGAAGTTAAGGGTTCGATTTTTTTTAAGATTGTACCTTCTTTTTATTGACCAGAATAAAATATATGCATATTTGTCTTTTCCTGTTAAGAGAAAACCTTTTCTTTTATGTAATGTAACATTCTGCTTGAATGGAAACTATATACAATAAGACTTTCAAAAATTGTATTTAAAAATGATGCCTGGAAGGTGAAAAGTGTAAAGGAACAATGCCTGACAACTGAGAAGAGAACATATTGGGCAAAACACTCATGGAACAACATTCCCTAATTTGGTCATAATCATCTGTTTTTATGTGAAGGTGTGTGAGCTTTGAAATCTGAAAACCCTCATTAAACTAAACAGGCTTTCAGAAAGGCTCGGAGGCTTGTAAACTCAGCTGTAGCTTATTACAAGATCAGTTCTGTGTTTCTCAGAGGCTTCGTGGTTTTGAGCCCAAACATCTGAGATAAGTGATTTCAAGCTCTCTCCAAGTTCGACTCTAACAAACCTGGCCACTGTGAAAATACGGTCAACAATCCTGGCACTGGTCCTTAGCTCTTTAATTCTACCCTATGCTGGAAATCTCTGTACTGCTGTGTGTATCATTCAGCATTTTTTTGACCACAGAGCACAATTTACTGTTACATTTCACTATAAATTCTTGGCTGGCCAGACAATGTGCTCCAGAGTAGAATAAATATATGTTTCAATGAGTAGCTGAAATGTGACCTGGCCAAAGGGAACTCTAAGGAACAAAGGGTGCTCTTCCACAGTTGAGGGCAATCACAGAGGGCGAGGAACAAGCAATATCAGAAACAAATTAAGCCATGACTCAGTCAAGCAGAAAAAGAAAGAGAGAAATGGCCTGATTAGGAAATGAAAATACACTGCAGTTTACTTTTGCTAAAAGGTGATGAAAGTCCTGAAATTCAGTTTTTCTGCTCAGTAAGAGAACACATCAGGCAGTTGAATACAGCACTCTTCTCATCAAAGATGATTCCCAAGTCATTTTCCTAGGACTCTCCTGTTTACAACAAGTAGTGCCATGACTGGTCACCCTTAATGAGCAAAGAAATTAAAAAGGTGCTACCGCTTCCTAGCTTGACCAAAATCCTCCCTAAGTTTTGTTCCAGTAGCACAGGGACAACATGGACACGTTGTAAGCAACTATTTTAATGAGAATTCCTAAACCACTGGGTGAAAATGTCTCTGGATTCCCTTGGAGGAGTTGCACCTGAGTGATGTTGCCATTGAGCTGTAAAAAGCAGGAAAGGGCAGGCACTTAAAGATGGTCTGAAAGCAGTAGATCCTTAAGATCAGTTGGATCCTTCCAAGGGGTCTCATGGGCGAGAACTAAGACACGAGTCATAAACTTGTATTATTAACTCTGCCTAGGAAATTAAACCTATCCCCTTTTTGAAAAAGCATCTAATAACAGATTGAAAATTTAAGTGTATAAAAAATTAAGTAAATGAAAAAACAACACAGTGAATAACCATTGGGTGAGTGTCATGTACATAGCACTACAGCTATAATGACAAAAAAAATCATGAGATGGCTCAAGCCCACTAAAAGCATGAACACTAAATTTTCACTTAGAAACACAAGTTATAATGTGTCAATGAAAGCATAAAAGAAAAAGTGAATAATCTGTATTATTTGCAGGCATAGTTCTGAAATGTGTTCAAATTTGGGCACAGGCTCTTTTATTTGGTGATTTCATATCCTCAAAAGGAGGCACTTGAAAAGAATTCCACACTATGACCACATAGCTATGTGACTAGTGTCTGAATGTAATCTTAGGAAACAGAAACCAGAAAAAATTTTTCAGACTTTTCTTTTTTCTTCCCCTCCCTCCCTCCTCCACCCAATGCCACCCAAGCTAGGCAGAAAATGAACAGCGCTGAATCAAAATAACTAAGAACTACTATTAAAGGTAGTACTTTACTATCTTTCCTAGTAGGAATCTGTTTTCTTAGAGATCCCTGGTTGAATCATTCATCTCTCACTCTAAAAGATGTGATTCATATAAATAAATCTGCAATACCTATTTTCATGAAATAGTTTTAAAAAGCCTATGAAAAATTTCAGTTTCTGAAATAAAGACTAAATGATAATTACAGTGTTGACTTTAAGAAGATTCATTATACATTTCCCAGCCATGAAAAACAGCACTGTTGTCCAGTGCAGAGCATCATTCTCCATTTGACTTTGCTATTTTCTGGGCCATGGGCGTACTGTCCAGATGCAGATCACCCTGGCAAACAATCACAATCCTTGCCTTGCTTCCTCTGTCGTTCCTTCTCTCACATGAGCACCTGCAATCATATGACTCTCCATTCCGCAAACCCGATGCTGCCTTTGAAAAGGTATGCCTAACACCAGGGGTCTATCAACTTCCGAAATCTTCAAGGTCCAAACCTAGAAACAAGTCACTCTAGTTAGTCCTCCCTTCTCCACTCCAACGCCAAAAACTTCCTTTTCTCATTCAAGACAGAACCTTAATTTATTCCACTCTTGCTTTCCTACAGGCAAATCTAGAATCTGACACACGGACTTTCTTCTGCTTAGATTTCCTTTTTTTAGCCCCTCTCTTTTCCATTAAACTCAAAATCCCATTGTTTAAACAATCATTTTCATTCATAATTTTAAATTTGGACCTTAGCCTTACCCTCTATATGTTTTACAGTAAAAAAGTAAAAGGAATAAGATATCTGAGAAAAGAAAGAATATACTTTATCAAAGAGAGGTCTGCTTGAAATCTTCTGGAATTAAAGTTTAGATTAAAGGTGAAATGGTAGATTTTGATTATGAGATCTGAAAGTCAGTTATACTACAAGACATAGAACATGCATAAAACCTGAACTTGCAATACCGTTGGAGAATAAAGCTAGACTATAAATTCTTCTTCCTTGGGCATATAAACATATTGATGTTCTGTATCAGATATTGCTAAAGAAGTCTGTCTAATAAATTATATGCTTATCTTTAAGGCAGCAGATGTGACTAAGTGTGATGCTTAATTGTTGGCACAGACTTTTATTCTATTTCAATTTGAATAATATGTCACCTATTACAAAGACAAAAGCAATAAGAAATGACTTAATACATCATTAACTCTAATGCTGCAACGTCTGCGTATAGACTTCCTAGAAGTATTTTAAATCATTATTTTGTTGTATATAATTTTTAAGTTTTAGAATAAAGGTTCATATCAAGCAATTATAGGTGGTAATAATTAATGAGAGCCTCACCATTGTTGTGTAAAAACATATTATCCTGCATTATAGCTTGACAGATTACTAGTCAGTGATAGCTATTAGAAGTCTTAGTAGGCACTCTGAAATTATTCACACAACAGTAATTAGGTGTGTGGATGTGCAGCTTGAAAATGGAAAAAAAATGTACTTCACACTCTTTGTCTCACTCTGAATAAAACTGTCATTATAGCATACTGTAGATTTTTTACATTGCATAATAAGGTTACATGTTTGCTCATGAATGAACTAATGATAATTGATGCATGTACTGGATAAAATGAAGACTGTGACAGCAACTAAAAAGGTTTTACCAAAAATTAAGAATCATTAACTCTGGAAAAGAAAAACTTCTGGATTATGTATCTTCTCATTTAGAGATAAGCAGACTGATGCCCAGAACATATTACCAAGGTGGCAATGCTAGGTAATGCCAGAACAAGGTGAGTGGCCTAGTCTCTTAAAACATACTCCTTGATCTTTCCTCTCAGTTCTGCTTCTCTTAGAAAGAAAATACAGGAAGAGTAGCCAAATGTCCAGCAAACAGTGATTCAGAATTGCAAATTCTGAGCACTTATCTTGGCCAGAAAGTACAGACCCAGGCCTCCAGATTTTGGATTCTGAACAAACCAAGGTAAATGGCTTAATGAGCTTTGTAGCAGTTATTCCCTGGCCATCTCCAGTTCTTACTAGGCAGACAAGTCATTAAAAGGGTAGTGACAGTGAGGTAGCTCATTGAAGGCTGGCTGACAGCAGAATGGCAGCTTACAGCAGCAGAAAAACTGGTTGAGGTCATTAAGACAAGGGGCTGTTAGCCTTACGCATCCCACCCTCAAAGGAGTATTGCATTACATGGAACTGCAATTAATATTTACAGAATTATTGATCTTTTAGGTAAAAAGAAACATATACATAGTATTGAATAATACATTTGAAAAGATTTCCATTAAATTATCTAAAATAAAATTGAAAAATAAAATGTACTCTTATTTGTTAAGTTTGTACATCTGACTACCATCTTCATTGATGATGATAAAGAAAGGCTAACTCTATTAGTGTACACAATTTGGGTTTGCATTTCAGATGCAGGAAGTATAATTTTGCATTATATTAAAACTAAATTTTAACATTAAACACACATAGGCCAATGACTAGGAAATGCTAATTTAATAGCACACATTTGCAACAAAGTATATATGTAATCCTTAAAGATGGTACTAACTTCAAATAATTATAGGACTCCATAAACAGTTTGCCAATTTATGAAAGTCAGTTTAAAAAAAATCAATCTTCAGTAAAATAACTAAATAAATAAGTAAACCATCTCCTTTTTAACTGTTTACTGTCATGTTCTAAAATGTTTAATTTTACTAAATTAATTTTATTCTAGGTAATTTTCATTAAAAAGAATAATGGGATAGATCTAAGTATGTGCACAAATCAGGGATTATAACAACACTGGAGATAGGTGTGGAAGAGAGGAGAACTGCCTGGATCGTAAATACAGAACCCCAGGTCATAAGTACAGAAATGGACATTTCCTAAGGGTTTGGAGGTAAAATACTTTTCTCACCAAAGCTATCTGAATGATATGCCTTAGAGGAAAAAGGAATGAGTATAGACACTGGCTTTCCAAATGAAATTGAAAAGCTGATGTCATGAATCCAACACTCATGACGAGAGCTTGCCTGGATCACCACAGCACACAGAATACACATAACACCTCTCACAAGAGGTAGGTACAGATATTGGGCACACCACAAGGGCTCATGGTCCTTCATTCACTCAGGAATGAAGCAGACACTTAGGCACTGTGTCCCTAGCTAGAGATATGATGATAAGTCAAACCAGAGATGGTCCCCATTGTCATGAGATAAGTCAGGGGAGGCTGTAGAAGCAGGAGGGCACAAGTAGGGGAGGCAGACATGAGGCAGTATAGCACTAATGAAAGTGTAATGGCACAGTGAGATCAATGTGATAAAGAAATGGAGCGCCATTCTAAGAGAGCATGTAATCAAGGACTATGACAAAGGACTAGACAGGGAATCAGGGAAGACTCCCCTGAAGAGGCTACATTTTAGCTCAGATCCAATGCTCAAACTCAGTAACTTCAGATGGAGGGTGGCAGGAGGCTGGAGCTCCCAGCAGAGCAAGCATCTGTGCAGAAATCTTACATGTTCTTTATTATCCTTAAAAATAATGGCTCTAAGTCTCCTTTGATTAAGGGTAGAAAAAAGTATTGCTGCCATCACCCCTTCAGATCCCACGGTCATACGCACTGGGTCCAATGCCTGCGGCAGGAGCTGCATTGTAGCTCTGATACCACATGAAACCCAACAAAACACTCATTCATTTAAGAATCCCCTGGACTTAGACCTAGACCTGAGTTCAATGACTAAATTAATATCTCTCAAAGCATATGTATTGACTCCATGAGAAGCTCTATGAAGCTCTATGACAATAAGGTTTGAAATAAATTTGGAAAAATGTGTCATACACTATGCCCTTCTTGCAAACCCACCATGCACATTATCACAATTCATGTTTATAAAGAAACTTGTGTCCAAATCATATTTCTATATTTGACACATATATGTGTATATATGTGATATACATCATCCATGTATATGAATACATATATATATTCAATACGTACACACATATACTTGTTTAGTTGTTTATTGATTGATTGCCTCCCAGGACCACTGTAGCGATTAAATGAACGTATGTAAAGTATTTCTAATAGGACCAGACCCATGGTAAACGCTTGATAAGTGTTTATTGTTGTTATTATAGATAATAATTACAACATTTAGTTATAAGTAAGTTAGCTATAAGAAAAGCAAGATTTTCCAGCCACTCTGTTCTTCATCAAAAACTCCAGAGGAGGGACAACTCAGCTGCATACGTCAGGCATGCTCAGTGTTTTGTCATTTCTGCTTGGCTCCTTATAGCTCCAATACAGCTCATGTAATTTCTAATTGACTCTAGCCACATGCTGGAACTCAAAAGGCTAGGTAGGCTAAGACCTTCTTCACTCCTAGTTTTGTGAATTTTCTGATACATCTATTCATTATATGTAAGATATGTTTCTTCAAAACTAACCTATTTTTGGTGAAAATAAATTAACTGATTTTTAAACAACTCCTTTCCTTGTATTTATTTACACTGTAATGTTACTGCGTTAATTCCAAGTACTGTACTAGAACCAAGCAAGGGCCATAGATTTGCATGTTGGCATCCATACTGTGGAATTCCATTGTTCTGATTGTGCTGGTAATGATCCTTTGGTTCCATGGATAAAAATCTCATTTCCTTAAAACCAAATCCCCAAGGAGCTGGTGTATTTTTTTTTTCTTCTTCTTTGTACTGATAAGCAGGCAGTGCATCTGATTTATAGGATCAAAATTAAAACATTTTCTCTGATTTACTTTGATGTTCCCCAAGATCGGAAAGAATTTTTTCTCCCCTTGTAAAATGCTATACAGCTTCTGGAAAGAATGCTATAGCTTTTGGAAGAGTCACGAGTGGCCAAAGATAATAAAACCACCTGCCACCCCAACAGAAGTAACATTTAATAAATTAGCCTTTCAATTCATTTCTAAGTGGCCAGATGTCCTCAGCTGAGCTCTTGTCAAGAAAAGGTTTTGGCCCCAGCTACAAAGACCTGTTTAAGCTTGTATTAAAAAGATACCTGCAAAGGCTCTTACAAATATCTGTGATGCCTTGGACCTTGATTCAAGTTATTGGGTCATAGAGAAATGTATTATATTTCCAGCAAAACTGACCAATCTTCTGATACTGTCGCTCATAAAGGCAGATATAGATAATTTGCAAAGACTAAATCTGAAAAATGGTGAGAGAGAGCAAGTACACTGGATTCCAAGTGAGGTGGAAGTAAAGGATGAAACACTGAGGGGGGGAAAAAAAATATAGATGTTTGTGTTCTTTGATTTAGAGTATATAGTACAGATGAATATAAAGGTGAAACCCTATACTATGACTTAGCATTAAGTAGGTTAGTTTCTTTCATTTTTCATACATATCAAAGGTCACCTATAAATACATATGTATGCTAACATAAAATAACTTGTATTGTCAAGAAGAAAAACAATGATAGCTAGCCTGCCAATAACTATACTAATACTTCGTGACATAAGTTATTCCAGTACAAGTTTATATTTTTATTTTATTGGGTGCCTGGAGGCACAGTGGTAAACAATAGACAAATAGTCCCCACCTTCATGAAAATCTAAGATATCCTCTCTATTTTCGCTGCCTAAAATTCATGACTTTATCTTAGTTACCACAGACAATCCCCCAAAAGCTAACTTCTTGCCATTCTTCATCCTGTTCCCTTGGTATTTTATGATCTAATTTGCTTATACTAATCACAGCACAGTAAAGATGGTAGTCAGTGTGGAAAATGTTTTAAGTGAGACATTTTGAGATAAGTTTCTATTTGCCTTTAAAAGAGGGCAGAGTAAAATCCTCTTGAAAGGAATCTAGTTTACAGTGTGAAATCTGAGAAATCTGGGTGATCTGAATAGCTCAGCAACTGCAAGTTATCAAAATTCTCTAATGTATTCTCAAAGCAACTGGGAGTTTATAAGAGAGCAGCCCGTGATGACGTCATTTCATCTAGATCCAGTCACTGCACTAATTCATATTCCTTTTCACTGGGAGGGAATGAGTGCATATAAAAATTAAAACAAACATTTGAATTGAATATGGTATTTTAAAGTTCACTATATATATGTGTGCCATAGTGATTATATTAGCACTGAAAACAAACTGTAATTTGTTGAACACAGAGAATCAAGAAAATGAGAATCAAAAGAAATTTGATATCTCACTTCAAATTCATAGAAAAGAAAATTCATTAGTTGAGACTGGAACATGTTAAGAATCAGAACACCATGCTTTATGAAACTTCAAACTCAACAATCAGATTCAGATTGCCAGCAAAACACTCAAGATGTATTGCACTCCAAAGTCCATCCCATTTCCCTCATCCCATTTATAGAAATTCTCCTCACAAGAAGTACTGGTGCTCAATGCATACACTCTCACTTGAAGTGACTGCAGGCAAGCTGTCTGCCCAGCCTCTACTCTCAAGCCAATCTCTTAAGACTGTCAATGACCTTCACATTGCCAGATTCCATGGGTGACTTTCAGTCCTCATAGGCAACATCTCAGCAGAATTTGACTCAGTGGTTCATTTCCTCCTCCTTCAAAACACCTTCTTCCCTTGATTCTGCAATAGTGCATTCTCTTGCTTTTACTCCTACTTGATAAGCTATAACTTTTCAGTCATGTTTACCAAAACTTTCTCTTCTTTCCAACCTCTTAGATGCTGCAGTGTTCAGGGCTCATTCTTCAGAAAGTTTATTTTCTCTATTTATAATCACTCTCCTAGAGGACCTCATCCAGTCTTCTGGCTTTAATGATGATAGACATTTGTATCATCATACTCTGAGTCGGGTGATACAAATGTCCATCTCTGTTAATGAGCTTTCCCCTGAAACACAGACCCATCTATCTAACAATACTCAACATCTCTGCATAGATATATCTATGAGGTATTCACATTAACATGTTCACAACATGTGACATGTGACAATCAGGAACTCCTGATTGTCCTCCCTGCTGCTCACCACCTGAAGGAATGGCACCAACATTCAGTTGTTGGGTCAAAAACCTTAGAAACATCTTTAAATTTCCTCTTTCTCTCTCACTTCATGTGTAATCCATCAACAAATTCTGTTAGCTCTACAAAAAAGTACAATATACTCCAAATTAAAAATTTTTCACCATCTCCACTGCCATGTCCCTAGTCCAAGCCACCATCTCTCACCCAAACCCCAAAAACTGCTCAAGCTACCTGCTCCTGCTCTTGATCCCACAGTCTATTCTACACACAGGACTTGGAGTCATCCTTTTAAAACAAGTATCAGATCAAAGCCCTCTGACGGCTTCTCTTCATACTTAAAACCATCCCACAGTGGTAACCAGAGCCCACAGTGCTCTTACCCCAGCTATTACCTCTCTGCTCTCATGTTCTACCACTCTTCCTCTACCCTGGCCCCATTACTGTTCTTCAAATAAATCATAAACAATTCTTCCTCTGGGCTTTTGCACCTGCTCGTCTCCTCCTGCTTGAAATACTGCTTTTCCTGAGATTCACATGACTAATTCCTTCATGTTGCTCAAGCGTCCCCTCCTCAGTGAAGCTTTCCCTGACCACCCTAAGTAAAAAAGCAACTCCTCTAACTGATTTCTTTTATCCTGCCTCCTTTTGCTTCCGAGAAGTCATCACTATCTGAAGTTATATAATGTATCTATCTTCATTTTTAAAAACTATTATCTGTTTCCCAACTAGAATATATGTTCCATTAGAGCAGGGACTTTTTCCATCTTATTCACTATTATAACTTAAGAGCCTAGAATAGTGTCTGGTACATAGTATGTGCTCAGTATGAAGTACTGAATGCACGAATAAATTTATAAGTCACAACAAAGCGAGCTATTTTACCTCACAAAAGTATTAGAGGAATTTAACTATTGTTTCATTTTCCTTTAACATTACCAACCTATCAGTACTGAAAACCAATTCATGACTCCTCAATGGAGGTTATAAAATATGTCCGGAGACATTTTAAAAAGTGGTATCTAGCGATCCACGGATTTAAAGTGATGATCTCTCTTCATATTCTAATTTCACAATTAAAACATGTCAATGGCCTGTATTTACTGGGACAGTCTGTTCCCCTTTGACTCTTAAAATAAAAGCAGTCTTTATTTTTAGAAATCAGGATTTCCTTTCCCGGCAGAGGTTACAGCCCAGACACATTCGAACACTCAAATGTTTACGATGACTTTGGCAGACTGCTCGTACTGGAGAAGCATGTTTCCCCAATATAGAAACTCCAGGCATCCGGGACCTAATTCTCAGTTTTTGTGCCACTATGGGTATTTCCTCAGTTGACTTATCAGAGAATCTTGTCCTTATCACCTCTATAAAACTTTAGATTAAGCAAGGAAAACTAAATATGCTGATTCGCACAATCAATAGAAAACCGCACAATCTTGGCTCAGTTCACCTCTCTCTCTTATCAACTACGACTCTCCACTCTCCCCTCAGTCACTCTTCTCGGGACGTTTCAACTACCAGGCACGCTGCCTCATGGTCTTCATTCTTGCTGTTCCCTTTGCCTGAAACACTCTTCCACCTAACAGTCCACTGGCACATACCATCTGGTACTGGTATATGCCCAAATATCTTTATGTTATAATCTCATCATGTGCATGTATCGTATCTCTCTGATCACTAAAATGTGACCTCATTTGAGCACAAACTATGTGTTTGGTTTATTGCTCTATCCCAGTATCCAGGACAAGGCCAGGCTCAGAGCAGATAGTCAATAAACAATTGTTGAATGAATGCTCCATAAATAGCACATCTTCACGCTAGTTCCCCTCATTATTCACTGAGAAAATTTTCATTTATTTCAAAACTATTAAGAATAGGCTATTTTGCAGACACTATCAAACTCTTAGAGGAAAACATAGGCAGAACACTCTATGACATGAATCACAGCAAGATCCTTTTTGACCCAGCTCCTAGAGAAATGGAAATAAAAACAAAAATAAACAAATGGGACCTAATGAAACTTAAAAGCTTTTGCACAGCAAAGGAAACCATAAACAAGACCAAGAGACAACCCTCAGAATGGGAGAAAATATTTGCAAATGAAGCAACTGACAAAGGACTAATCTCCAAGATTTACAAGCAGCTCATGCAGCTCAATAACAAAAAAACAAACAACCCAATCCAAAAATGGGCAGAAGACCTAAATAGACATTTCTCCAAAGAAGATATACAGATTGCCAACAGACACATGAAAGAATGCTCAACATCATTAATCATTAGAGAAATGCAAATCAAAACTACAATGAGGTATCATCTCACACCGGTTAGAATGGCCATCATCAAAAAATCTAGAAACAATAAATGCTGGAGAGGGTGTGGAGAAAAGGGAACACTCTTGCACTGTTGGTGGGAATGTAAATTGATACAGCCACTATGGAGAACAGTATGGAGGTTCCTTAAAAAACTAAAAATAGAACTACCGTACGACCCAGCAATCCCACTACTGGGCATATACCCTGAGAAAACCATAATTCAGAAAGAGTCATGTACCAAAATATTCATTGCAGCTCTGTTTACAATAGCCAGGACATGGAAGCAACCTAGGTGTCCATCATCGGATGAATGGATAAAGAAGATGTGGCACATATATACAATGGAATATTACTCAGCCATAAAAAGAAATGAAATGGAAGTATTTGTAATGAGGTGGATGGAGTTAGAGTCTGTCATACAGAGTGAAGTAAGTCAGAAAGAGAAAAAGAAATACAGTATGCTAACACATATATATGGAATCTAAGGAAAAAAAAAAAAAAAAAAGGTCATGAAGAACCTAGTGGCAAGACGGGAATAAAGACACAGACCTACTAGAGAATGGACTTGAGGATATGGGGAGGGGGAGGGGTGAGATGTGACAGGGTGAGAGAGTGTCATGGACATATATACACTACCAAATGTAAAATAGATAGCTAGTGGGAAGCAGCCGCATAGCACAGGGAGATCAGCTCGGTGCTTTGTGACCACCTAGAGGGGTGGGATAGGGAGGGTGGGAGGGAGGGAGATGCAAGAGGGAAGAGATATGGGAACATATGTATATGTATAACTGATTCACTTTGTTATAAAGCAGAAAGTAACACACCATTGTAAAGCAATTATACTTCAATAAAGATGTTTAAAAAAAAAAAAAGAATAGGCTATTTTGACATCTACTTTAGAATATAATTTTCTTTCTTAGTTATGAAATGACTCACTTTATTGATCTGGAGAACATTACTGAAATGTAAACAAATACTACCCACAGCTAACAGTTATTAATATATTTCATTAATTTGTGAATTGCTATGACTTTGTCTACGATTTTGTTTCACTGCTTCTCTGGAACAATTTCTTCACTCCATTCTGTAAGTTCCTACAGCCAGTATACTTTAAATAATTTCAATGTAAGTAGCTTCAAAGAATTACACTTTAAAAATACAATTCTTCCTAAACATATATGCCAAAACCACTCCAAATACTTAATGTAACAAACATGTCTATGGGCACTGTGTAATCTGGCTATAGAATTACTATTTGAAATATTTCCCAATAGAAATCAGAATATTCTGATTCTATTAATAATTAGAGTAACAGTTATAATTTACTGAATACATATAATGTACTATGATTATGGATTTCAAAATATTGGGGAAAAATAAATTGAAATCTCTACAACCAACCAAAATACATGCTAAAGGAATTAAATATAAGATAAATAGATAAATAAATAAATCAGAAAGAAATATAAGAGTATATTTATCTGATTAGGAAATACCTTTCTAATCATTTAAGCTAAGAAGCTTTCTGGTTCAAGATGGCAGATGAAGCAGAAACATTAATGTTTCATTTTGAAAAATTCTACTGAAAGAACAGTAAAGTATTGTATAAAGAGAATTTAATGCATGTCACCACTGAACATGGGAGTGGCAAGAACCATCAATGAACCAAACTTTTGACAAATATCAAGGAGATGGAAATCTGATGCAAACAGATCTCATACAGGCCCTCACCTTTCCTGTGCATATATTTACATGGAGACTGACTACCGTTTCCCTCAGGGTAACCTTCCAACGAGCAAGGATCTTATCTGCATCATTCACTGCTATATCCTCAGCACCTAGAACAGGCCAGGTTAATAATAGGTGCTCAATATATATTTGTCTATTGAGTGAATTAATAACCATTAATAGAAAATTAAATAAACTGAGTCACTTTAATGTACCACTATGCCACCTTTAAAATCCAAGGCCAATCATATACGAAGTTCTCAATAAATACGTTCTCAATCAACGAACAAACGAATGGACAGTGGGAAATGAAATATTTAATTTTTCTTTTTTAAGAGGGAGGACACAACTTTTCCAGGGACACAAAGCTAGTACATGATAGCTTGGAGATTTATATCCAGACTTGTCTACTCCCAATAGTCATACTATTTTATTTTTTATTGGGGTATAGTTGTTTTACAATGTTGTGTTAGTTTCTACTGTACAGCAAAGTGGAGTTCCCTGTGCTATGCAGCAGGTTCTTAATAGTTATCTATTTTATACATATTAGTGTATATATGTCAGTCCCAATCTCCCAGTTCATCTCACCCCCCACCTGAAATATTTAATGTTGTGAGAAATTTGTCTTGATGCTCCAGTAAGTGCAAAGGAAGATTATAAAATAATATAGACAATGGCACCCTTATTTTGTTAAAAATAAATGCAGTCATAGAAAAAGGATGTGAAGAGAATCGAAAAACATTAACTGTAGATATATCTAGGAATGGGATTGTGAAAGTTTTTTTTGCATTTTTCAAACTTTCCACTACATATGTGTAATCCCTTTATAATTAAGGAGAAGGAAAAAGCTATTGTACAGCAGAAGGACTTGGTCCTGCTGTTCTCCTAAAATTACTTTGCTTGCTATCTCTTCTCCTACTCTCTAGCCAGCCAGCTCTTACCACATTATGTGCCAGACTGTAGCCCCATTCTTCAAATACACAGGAAAGGTGGAGAGAAAAATGGAGGGGTGGCAAGCAGGCAGTTACAGAGACAGGCAAGAACCAGGCTATGGGTTGTGATCCGCCTTCCAGGATACAATTTTACAAGCCTATTCAGGTTGGAACATACACCAGATAACGTCTGTATGTGTGTACATGTGTCCGTGTTGGGATGGTATATAGGGGTCGCTCCTCCAGGGACTCATTTCCTACCAACAGATTTGGGGTGCTTCCTCCACCACAGTACAGTCCTCAGCACCAAGATGGAGCCATGGGGTTACGAACACATCTGAGGTCAGGAAGAACAGGTCAGGCCCACTTAGCTCAATTACTTCATGGTCATTACTGACCCATGCTTGGTGTCGTCTTCCTTACTTATGTATAAATAAATCATGTGGCTGTCTGTAAAGTTGTCAAACAGGGCCTGGCATGTAGTAAAGTGTAATAAATAATCGACATTATTATAATTATTATTTTTTAAATAAATAAATTTATTTATTATTTTTGGCTGCGTTGGGTCTTTGTTGCTGCGCGTGGAGTTTCTCTAGTTGCGGCGAGCGGGGGCTACTCTGTTGCGGTGCGCGGGCTTCTTCTCTTCGCGGTGGCTTATCTTTGTTGCAGAGCATGTGCTCTAGGCACGTGGGCTTCAGTAGTTGTGGCTCGCAGGCTCTAGAGCGCAGGCTTAGTAATTGTGGCACACGGGCTTAGTAATTGTGGCGCACGGGCTTAGTAATTGTGGCGCACGAGCTTAGTTGCTCCGCGGCATGTGGGATCCTCCCAGACCAGGGCTCGAACCCGTGGTCCCCTGCACTGGCAGGCGGATTCTTAACCACGGCGCCACTAGGGAAGTCCCTATAATTACTTACTAATAAATAAGACAAGGAGATGATATAAAAACAGCGACTGAAAGATGAAACCCTATACCTCTAAACCCTTATTTAATCACAAATCCAATATTTATTTTCCTCCTGCATGTGCAAGATTGCTTTAGAGAAAATTTAATCAGTTGCTGGCAGAATTCGTTGGTATGTATACCACACACAAATGAAAAATTACAGAGCAAAAGATATTAGAAAAATGTATTCCAGATCACAATAAAAGAGGTATCACTAGGCACAGTCTGAGGAGCTGCCAAAGGAATTATTACCTCGTCCTTGCACTGCATGGAACAAGGTTCACTGCATCACAGTTCATTATAAGTCTCCCTCAGAGGTGTGATCAATATTCTAACAAATGTGAACCAAGGGACACCCGGTAAGAGAATCAGTTCATTCTAGCAAAGCAAATTTGCGAAAAATCATCTATGGATTTTAACATTTATTTAGCTTACCATAACTTCAAGTCATACATTTTTGTGCCAGGAGAGTACGTGATGTAGCAGAGAAGTTACTTCTAGTTAGTCAGAAAAGTGTATCTTCCCATTCAGAAGATCTATCCCCCATAATGGAGAATATGTCCTGTGATGGTGGTGCAGTGGTTTTTGTCATTCTACATCCATCCCTCTCTTGGAGAAATAGCATTTCACTTTTTGGTAGAGGGAATTACTATCACATCTTTGGTCCATTAGATTACAAAAAAAAGGAACAGTTCATTTCCTCCTCTGGTAAAGGGGTGATGACATGACCCAAGCTGTGCAAACTAAACTCTGCTGTGCCTCTAATCCTTGAACTGAGTGATACAAGTGCATGAGAGGGGACACTGACTCGACTCTTAACTATAATATCCTAGGCTATTAATGGGTCCTGCTCAGTCATAGTTGCCTGTCCCTCAGAGCTATTCCCATCCTTCTTGGAGAAAGCCTGAAAATTGGTATCCCAGCCATCCAAAGCTAGGGGAGGTCATGTGACCAAATTCTGGCCAATGACACACAGGGGCAGTCTACTGGCTGCTTCTGGGAACACTCTTTCCTTCCTAATGAAAGAATGGGTCATGCAAATTAAGCTCTCTCACTGCCCTGACCTCTCAGATACCTTCCGCCTTTATTCAAAGTTTTATAAGGCCATGATGTCTAGAATGTGGGCAGCTATCTTATGACAAAGAGGATAAAGCCAAGAGAATCACAGAGATACCGTCCCTCAACCTGATACTGTGGAGCAGTAGAAGAGACCCTGGAAATGCCTACCTACAAACTGCACGCTAAATACATTTACATGTCCCTATAGTTTAACATTGTTCTGTGGGTTTTCTGTGATGGAGCTGAAGGCATCTATGATAGAATGAATACATAAAATGACTGGCAATTATTTCCTTCCCTGTATCCATGTCCATTCAGTTACTCTGTAATTTTTAGTGCCTTTTCACTCTGACTCTGAGATTGGCCGTGTGACTTTCTTTGGCCAACATGATGTAAGCAAACGTGATTCAAGCTCTGGAGACTAGAGTCTGTCCTCTCTTGCTACCCTTGAAAGCTGCCATTGCCACGTGAAGAGCTCATACATGCGCGCACGCTCACACACACACACACACACATATACACACACAGGAAATTTTCTTCCAGTATTCAAAACCGCTATTCAACTCAGCAAAGAACTCATTCATGTCATTGACGAGCATGTAAAGTTCTGACTTCCATCTTTGTTGTTTCATTTTCATCTTCATGTTCATATAAAAAAATTATAAACCAACAGTCATGTCAGAACTATACTTATTCATCATTTGCAACCATAGGTTGCATCCACAGGATGCAAGAGTTTAGGGGAAAAAAAGACGAAGTTATTCCGTGAGATATAACTGGCTATTTGGAATTTATAATAAAGGGTATTGTACATTTTATTATTATTTATAAATCATATGATACACCTTTTATATCATTAAAATTTATAATACTTTTTTTTCAGAGAGTTGGGTGTTAAACACTTACCAGCGCACTACTGCGTATGGGATAACATGCCACCTTGTCCCCTGAACTCCCAAAGGCTGAGACAGAAAAGAGATTCTTCCAGTTCTACATCATAAAGAAAGATAATAAATTATTTTCCCCAAGAGAAAGCTGCTCAGCTCTATAGGAAAAGGATGACATAATCAGTGAAAGTAGGTTTCAACTTCCTTACACACCTGCAGGGAAAGCTAGAAAAATGGTGGGAGGTGGGGTGGGGAGGTGGATTTCCAAATACAAGGACTTTTTATTTGCATTCCTCCCCAGAAGTGAGCAGTCAATTTTTAAAATTTATTATTATATCCATGCTCTTTGAACTGTTTTCATCAATTAGAAATAGGAATCAGGTAACAGTTTCTTACGTGGGCCTCATTTTTGAGGATCCATGAGGGCATCACCAACTTAACATAAGGTCAAAGGCTGAAAAATGAGATTAGTTGATACAGTGATTAAATTTAATTTTTTCATTTCTGTGAAATCATCAAAGAACAACCTACAGTACCAAAAATTAAAAAGTAAAAAGGAGTATATTTAGAAATGAACTTTTCTGATTTCCTGAGATTTTCATAAGATTTACTTTCTATTGCTAAAATATGTGCATGAAAATAAGATCAAGGAACCTAGTAGTTTATTCCCTCCTACCATTTCCCTCCCCAAGTCATATTAGGAAAACAGTGTGGGAGGTGTGCAGGATAGATCTACAGGCTGAGGAAAAACAATCTCTTAGTAGAAAGAAATGGGGACAGAGGCTGTATGACTGTTTGGAACAGGAAAAAGTGTAGAAAGAGAAATAACAGTCATTTTTTAATACAGAGAGAAAGGAAAAAAGTGGAAAAAGCAAGTTGATGTGGTGGAAAAAAAATTGTGACAGGACAGAGCCAAGGAATGTGAATGATGGTATAGAAAAAACTAGAAGGCATATAAAAGAAACAGGAAGAGCAAAAAAAGCCAGAAAGAAAGAAAGCATCACAATGAAACCAATTTTATCAGAGCTAGGGAGAAACTTCTATGTGTGACATGATTAGTTTCTGGCTTACTGTGCCATGATATTTCAGAATCCATTCTGCAAATGCTTGCCAAACCTTCTCCTTAAATTTAAGTAGCTAGCCATTTTCTCCACATTTGGGGGGGCCCAGGTCTTTGGGTGGCTAATTTGATAATGACTATAAATGAAGTCAGTGCTCTGTGCCTTAGGTTGGTGTTCACACAGTGTTCTCTCATACTCTGCCTATTAGAGTCTACTTTTGATGTCCTGATCTCTTGAACATTCTTGAGACAGTAGACACTTGGCTTTTTTTGGCCAGACAAGATTCATTCTTCAGTCTTTTACAGTATCTATGCTTCTTGCTTCCCTTGGGATATGTCTTTTTTCTGCTTCTCTTTTATACCTACAACTTACTTCTTTTTTCTCTCCACCCCAGGGAAAGCCATCATAATGTGTTTCATGGGTATCTTTAGTTTGTATGTATATGCATATATTTTGATTTGCAAAAACAGTGTTATGCAAAGTAATCATTGTATTTCTTTTTTGCTTTTGAGATGTATCTATGTTGCCATATGCACATCAAATTCACAGTTTCTACTTGCTGCATAATGTTCCTTGATGACCACTATAATCTACTTATCCACTTTTCTAGTGATGACACCCATATTTCTACCAACTCGCTTTCTCCACAAACAATGCTGCAATGGATATCCTGATACAGGCCTCCTCATATACCAGTGCAAGAAGATTTTGGGGGACATCTCTACCCAAAAATGCTGAGTTACAATATATGTATAGTTTAATTTCACTAATAGTGCCAGATTGCTCTCTAGGATGGTTGTACCGTCACACATTTTCACCAGCAGTGCCTGAGGCTTCCTAACTATACAAATCCTCATCAACACCTGGCATTATCCAACTTTAATGTTTTTTCACTTTAACAGGTGAAAGATGACATTTCATAATTTGTTTAATTTGCATTTATCTAATTACAAAATAATTTGAGGTTGCAAGCATTAGGGGTTTCTTCCTCTATAAATTAGCTGTTCATATTCTTTGCCTATTTTTCTATTGGTGCTGCTTTCTTTCCCTAGTTGATTTTTTGCAACTCCTTGTATTCTATATATTGGTCCCTTGTTGGGTTTTAGATATTCCAAATATCTTCACCCGTTTAGCTACATGTTTATTAATGTTGTCCATGGTATCCTTTGATGAGCAGAAATCCTACAACTGATTATATAAAATTCATCAGTTTTTCATTTTATGATTTTGCTTTTTGAAATTTTGAAGATGGCCTTCTTCCCTCTCTCCATTACAAGATAGTCTCCTAAATTTTCTTCAATTCAATTTACAATTTTACCTTTCATACTTAGGTCTTTCACCTATTTGGAAGAGGTACGTCTTTGTATATGGTATTAAGAAGGCATGAGGTTTCCTTTTTTCCATATTGCTGAACCAATTTTCCCAACATCATCTACTAATCAATCCATCTGTTCCCTATTGATTTGTGGTGCGATGCTTTGTCATATATAAAATTTGTCCATATATACCAGTTTATTTCTGTGCTCTTCATTCAATCTCTTCAGACTATTTGTCTATTCTTGTACCAATAAAACTTTCTAAAAATTTTCCTATGACTTTGTATTATATCTTAATATTTGATGGCCAAATCTCTCTGCTTTCCTCTTCTTAAGGTTAATTCAGTTGTTTCCGGAATTCTATTCTCCATAAATATTTTAAATCAAATTAGTATTTTTTAATCCAATTGAAATTGAGATCAAGGTTAATTTAGGCAGATTTGACATGTTTATAATATCAAATTATATCATCCCGAGAGTATGGACTATCTCTTTTTATACACAACACCTATTATGCTTTCTATTTTAACATTTCCCATGGAAGTCTTGTATAAACTCAATTGTTAATTCCTAGGTATTTAACACTTTGTATTGCTTTTTTCCATTGTAATTTCTAGTTGGTTATTCGTGGTACAGAGCAATAGTATTTATTTACGAAAGTTGATCTTGCATACAGGACCTTGGTTAACTCTTTTAATAATTCTAATAGTTTGCCTCTTAATTCTTTGGGTTTTTTTCTTTTAAGATAGATGGTCATCTCATCTGCAAATAATGAGTCTTATCTCTCTCATTCCAATCCCCTTCCACTTTTTTTTTTTTAAGTGTTGTCCTTTACCCGTTAACTTTTTCATGTTCCAAAATATGTACTAAATTTTTCCATGAAATATAATCATTTCTGTAGTTTTTTGTACATAAAATTTATCAAATTAAGAACATAGCCTTCTAATCCTTTATTCCCAAGAAAGATATATTTTTCATAAACAGGTATTGAACCTTATCAAATGCTCTCTTGGGATCGATAAAGATGATCATTTGATTTTATTTCTCCTTTGATCTAATAGTATGTTGAATTACTCTGACATATTTTTAAATATCACATATCCAGCTCTACTTGATCATGACGCATTACTTATAATACACCATAGGATCTGCTTAGCTGAAGTTTTACTTTGTGTGGATCATGGTATCTATAGTCATATGAGAAACAGGCCTATAGTAATCTTTTCTTTATTGTGCTCATTGGGCTTTAGAGTTAAGATTATACTAGCCTCATTAAATGAGCTGGACAGCTTTTTCTCATTTTCAATTTTCTGGAGCAACTCTCAAGAATAGGAATTAGAGTTCTTTAAAAGTTGGGTGCAATTAACTTATAAAGCCATCCAATCCTGGGTTATGTGTTTGTAATCGTTAACTGATTAATTCCAATCCCTTACTGCATCTTGTGCCAATTTGAGCATTTTATATCTTTTTAGAAATGGACTCATTTCATCTAAGTTTACAAATCAGACATTATTCTTTGGAGAAGTGACCCTTCTCCAGCTCTAGACTCAGGCCATATATTTTAACCCTACCAATCAGCAAATCAGTTACCTTTGCCATAATGAGTGGTCTAGGGATTAGCTGTATTACCTTAATTGGCCCAGACAGAAAACCCAGAACTTTTTTGTGAAGAATGATAAACAAAGCTCTTCATTGCCTGGCTTAGTAGCATAAGAATATAAGGTATGGAATCATAAAGGGAGAGGCTGGATTTTAGAGGCTCACTGTGTAGCTGGACCCAAATCTGAGCCAACAAAGCCAAGAGATAAGCCCTTGTGAGACTGAATCCTGGTCAGCATAGTTTGGTGTGCCAAGAGTTCCTCAAGAAGATGTTTCTCAACTAGTTTCTGACTTTTGTAATCACACGATTCCTAAAAATTTGGTCTTAATACCTTGGCCTGGAAACTTGGATCCTCCTTGGTTCTTGGTGGATTACTGACCTCCTGCCCCTGAAAATGTTGCCTGAGGGAAACTGGTGACTCCGTGGCCTTTGCCTTGATATCCTGAGCCCACAGTCTCTGCTTGCTCTTGGGTATACGGAACGGAGCCCTCTGAAGCAGTAGCCTTGATCTCACTTTTAGAATTTGGCTGTCTTTTGACTCTGAACAACCAAGCTTTCTCTTTAGCTCTCCACCCAATCACCATAGCCCCACACTGCCCAGGTCACGGTGTCAGAGATTTGCAGATAAAATACAGATTTACCAATTTTCACACACATTTATCACTCAGTTTCCTTAGGTAGTCCCCAATTGTGACTTTACAGTTTCATAAACCTAATGAGAAAGAAGGAAAACATATATTTATATATAGTCATATCTATATCTATAGTGGTTATACATATGTATTTCTTCCTCTAGTAAGTTCTGGCACTCTCAATACTTCCATTGAGTTTCCAGAACATATGATATCATTTCAAAGACATATGACAGAGAAACAATGTTTAGATTTCTAAAAGTGACACAAACGGAATTTTAACTGTAACAAACTGTTGTACCAAGCTATGTTTAAAAACTTTACATTTAGAAACAATGACACATGCTGCCAAAGTCTGCTTGAAGTGTTCTTTCTCTGTGATGTGTATAAAGACTTTCTATGTTCTTAAATCAAAATTTACTCAGTAATAAAGGTATATCCAAGATTTTGATGATTTTGGGGGGAAGTAGGATTTGAAAATATGCACATGGTAGTTCATCTCTTACCAATCAAGCTTTCAAGAATAAAAGCAACATACAACAAACAAACAAACTAAAACCCTCAAATACTAATAGCATAGACAGTTCTTTGGAATATTACTTTAAAATAAAGCAAGATAAAACTTCCACCAAAACTGTCCAGTGTTTGTCCTTTATTCTGTCCTTGATGGAAATAGGATCAGTGTGGATACTGAATACTCATTTCAGGAACTACACCATTGGTTCTTCCTTCATTGCAGACTGAAGTCTCTACCACATAATCAGAAAGTCTGAGGTCCTGCAAACAAAGCTCTGCGAGCCTGCGCAGTGGCAAATCCACAGCAGTAGCCCCAGACTTAGGAGATGGGGTATTTCAGAAACTACCTGAGAGGCTCAGGACTCAACATCAGGGACTACCCTTTGAGTTAGCTGTTCATGAAGTTTACAAAAAGGGCAGAGTGACAAGCGACCAATTTCAATGCCTCTTTTAACTTGAATGCTCTCTGGTAGAACAGATTATTTGACTTTGAAGTCCCTTTGTCTTAGTCTGTTCAGGTTGGGTGGTTTAAAAACAATACAAATTTATTTCACACAATTCTAAGGGCTGGAAGTTCGAAATCACGGTGCCAGCATGATCAGGGGGGTGATGGCTCTCTTCTAGGTCATAGACTTCTCACATTTTCCCCACATGATGGGAAAGGTTAGGGATCTCTGTGAGGTCTCTTCTATAAGAGCACTAATCCCACTCATGAGGGCTCCACCCTTATGACTTAAGCAAAGGCCCCACACCTCCCAATACCATCACATTGGGCATTAGGATTTCAGCATATGAGTCTTGGAGGGACACAAACATTCAGACCAATAGCACCTTTATCGCATATAAACTTCATGTTTTTAATTTTAGATTTGTCTAAGTAGTTAAAAGACTAAAAATAATTATAACTCAGAGTTTAAAACTATATAAAAATAATAATAATTATAAGATAGGCTAAATGAATCTATTGTACATGAGTCTTAATAAAGATCATCAGAGCTAACATGTCATATTGCTAGTAAACTGCAACAGCTCCATACCCTGAACGACTGAATAACTGACGTCTGTTAGCTGTTTCACCATTCTTAGGTTCTAACACAGTACCTGGGCATACAGACAAGCATCCCACTAAACCCTAAGGATTCTGGGATGAAAGATATTTCCTGCTTTCAAGAAGCTCACAGTCTAATGAGAGAGCTGGAGAACCAAGCAATATGTACACAATGATAAAGCTAAATGCAGGGATGGGGGTTACCTGGCCCACCTGAAGGCTACATGGCAGAAGTGTCATCTCAGCTGAGTTTCGAAGCATGGAGGCGTCACTGGGCAAAGAGAGAGCAGCATGTGCAAATACACAGCACTCCTTGAGAATGACTCATGGCTGAATACGGCTGTAACAAATCATACTTCAGGAAAATGGCAGGAAAGGTAGGCAGGGAAAAGTCCTTGATTTTTTTTTTTTTTAAGTCCTTAATTGTTACAACAACTTTTTGTTTTATTATGGGTGCAAAAACGTTTGATTGATTTTTTTCAATAGAAATGTGTGTGATCATAGATGAGGCATTCCACGGACTGGAGTAAAGGGAATGAGAGGGGGAGTGGCTGAGATCCAAACGGGAAGTACTGAGAGCCATCCAAGGGCAGGGCAGCGAGGACACAGTGAAGGGCAGCAGCTCTGATCGGGAGGGTGTAGTGCGTACAGGGAAATGGCAGGGACATTTTTCACATCTGAGCGCTGACCCACCAGATAGTTCATGTTGATAGCCTCCAAAATTGGGAATACCAGAGGAAGAGTAGAGTTAGGGGAGAAGATGAAGAACTGCTCTTGGGAGTACAAAATGCCAGGATGCAAGCTTTGCTTCCTGGGTGTGCCTCTCTTTCTGACTGCACTGCTCAGAAGCTAGTAATTTTCTGCCAAAATTATAGTTTCCTATGGGGTAAATAAAAATCTCTTCTTACCAAGAGAGGGGGATAAAAGCATGAAAAGGAGAAAGAGAAAAAAGAAGATACTTCAATGAGCAGAGTGAACAATATGGAAGAAGAAGAGGGAAGTGATATCTATAGAAAGTGGAAAGAGAATAATTAGCATCAGCGAGAGTGAACCAAACCTTTGCAGCTGTGCAGATCTGACTTCAAGGTGGTTACAGTGAGACCAGCAAACCACTAAAGTAAAACTTCCAGAGATGGCTGGCAGTTCAGCAGGAGGTCATAGACCTCAGACACCTTTTGTTAACAAAAGCCTGTTCTCTCTCTGAGGGAGCCAAGGCAAGAAAGGGTCAGCAGGACTTACTGAACTCCTTTTTTCCACAGATGCGGACAGTTAGCAAATATATAACTGGAGAAGTTTAATTGCCATATCAGGACTTATATTTGCAAAGAGACAATTCCTCAATTGAGCTTTAGAGCACAAGAGGTCAATTCCATCAAGGTCGTGGGTGTAGTCTATACTTTATTTTTCTTTTTTGACCAATATTTAAAAACTGGGAGGTTTCACATCATTTCTGATTTCTTTTCAAAAATTAGAAATCTGGCCACATGACATTCAAAGTTGGGACTGAGAGAAACCTCCCTCTTCAGATAAAGAACTTGCTAATTTTGGAACCTCAATCTACCACTCTCAAGAAAAGAATCCTCCTGTCACACAATCATTTCCCATACTGTAACCATATTCATTTGATATTAGCACATTCACGTCCAGTAGAAAGAAATTTTTAAATACAAGAGTTCCTATACCTACAAACTCTCAACTTATAAACTTTCATATATGAGAATAAAGCTGCACTCCAGAGCAAAAGTATCTCAACATTTTACAGATGGTGTTCATTAATATTATGTGGTCTTTTGGTCTTCACCACCACAGGGTTCTCTAGTATAAGGAGACTGTTGTAACTGTGCTGGGTTTTCTGGGCTCCATGATTGTAGTTACCACGCAATATTGAGATTAGGTACAAAGGCAATGAGTGTGGAAGATGCTAGTGAGATGATTCTATACTATCAGGAAGCAAAGAGAAGAAGAGAAAAAAATGAAAAAAGAGAGTAGTTATCGGGACTATGCAAGTGCACATGGAACTCACCTGAAAGAGCATGTGAATCACTTGGTGTGTGAAAAGCACAGGGCCCTTATAACGAACCCTACTTAATTTAAAAATAGCTATCTTTCTATTATTATGAAGGCAAGCTCAAGCATTAAACAGGTCACATTGCTAAAATGTGTTAAGCATCTTCACACTTCAGGTAACTTTAAACACTGGCCTAACACTAATTTAAAAATATAAACATTCCAGAAGCCACTACAGACTAGGAAGCAACTGCATTCCTAGCCCTCTGCATTTTGGCAGTAGTTTGAAGGTCGCACAATTTAGTGATACTCAGAATAAGCACAAAAGGGAGGGCTTCTATTAAAATGTACAACATTGTACTTTGATGCAAGAAATATGAGAGCCCACCAAGCACATAGGAAACATAAGGGCCACAGGCACAGCGGCAGAAGTTGGTACTGTCTGCAGTCAGGCACCAACCTCGTGTAGGTGAAAAGCTGCTACATCGTGGCAAAATTCACTAAGTGAAAACGCTTAAAGAGGCGCTCATGCAGAAAAGTTTTGTACGTATATTTTCTTTATGACTAAGACACTGCATATTAGTCACTGGCAAAATATTTTGTTCACAAAAATTAATTTCAACTTTTTCAAATTCAGGTTTATGGTCAAAAGTTAAAATAATCTGGCCAATCAGACCCTTGACTAAACACATGGAAAGGCTTTAGAAATACAGACCTCCCCAATGTTATTCAATAAGAGACTATTGTGTCCAGTTAATGGGCAAGAACCATTGTTTACTATTTTCATATGATGGCAGTTTTCAATAGTTCTCTTATTTTCCTTTTAATAGGCAGCATTCCATTCAGCCAACCAAAAATTCCCTCTTTCCTCATATTGGAGAAATTGTTCTCTGTTCTAGTTTGCAGAGTCGCTGAGTTGCCAATAAGAGACCACACAGAGCTCACTCCTGCCTGCAACAGTGGTGCATTAGAACAGCTTCTGGATTTCAAATTCACTATAAAGTGCCACTTAGGTCTCACCATCTGGAATTTTCTCACCTTTAGCCAACACCAAACATGTTAGTTAACATGCATATTAGTGAATTATTTCTTGACTACTACCTTGTAGCTCCATTCTACCAGCCTTATGATGCAGTCATTCCACTTTGTTCTTCAGTCTTTCTAGATCCTTTGTAACACATATACCTACCCTAATAATAGGTAGCTTGTATTTACATTAGCTACATAGTAAAAGTTTATCCCAACAAAGCTCGTACAGAATTGGTGGTCCTAGGCATACATTTGTTGGCTAGATTTCCTAATGTTTCACTTTTAATTAGCATTTTAACCCCTTATTTTAAGTAACAGGTATTGAAATATTTCTAACATGGAAAACATGCTTCCTTCCCTCCAAAGGATATTTTGTTAAACACAACTTAAATTTTGAACATTAGCTTGAAGTCATCATAATAAACATCAGTAATTACTGGAAGCAACACAATGGAGCATCAAAATCAGAAGTCCTGGGAGAGGGAGGGGCAAGATGGCGGAATAGTAAGACGCGGAGATCACCTTCCTCCCCACAGATACATGAGAAATACATCTACACGTGGAACTGCTCCTACAGAACACCCACTGAACGCTGGCAGAAGACGTCAGACCTCCCAAAAGGCAAGAAAATCCCCACGTACTTGGGTAGGGCAAAAGAAAAAAGAAATAACAGAGACAAAAGAATAGGGACGGGACCTGCACCAGTGGGAGGGAGCTGTGAAGGAGGAAAGGTTTCCACACACTAGGAAGCCCCTTCGTGGGCAGAGACTGCGGGTAGCAGAGGGGGGAAGCTTCGGAGCCACGGAGGAGAGCGCAGACACATTGGTGCGGAGGGCAAAGCGGAGATTCCCGCACAGAGGAGTCGTGCCGACCAGCACTCACCAGCCCGAGAGGCTTGTCTGCTCAGCCGCCGGGGCGGGCGGGGCCTGGGAGCTGGGGCTCGGGCTTCGGTGCTAGCCAGGAGGGAGTCCGGGAAAAAGACTGCAGCTGCCAAAGAGGCAAGAGAATTTTTCTTGCCTCTTTGTTTCGCGGCGTGCAAGGAGAGGGGATTCAGAGCGCCGCCTAAACGAGCTCCAGAGACGGGCGCGAGCCGCGGCTATCAGCGCAGATCCCACAGCAACAGGGACGCAGAGGGAAAAACGGAGAGATTCCCGCACAGAGGCTCGGCGCCGAGCAGCACTCACCAGCCCGAGAGGCTTGTCTGCTCACCCGCCGGGGCGGGCGGGGGCTGGGAGCTGAGGCGCGGGCTTCGGTCGGATCGCAGGGAGAGGACTGGGGTTGGCTGCGTGAACACAGCCTGAAGGGTCTAGCGCACCACAACTAGCCGGGAGGGTGCACGAGAAAAAGTCTGCAGCTGCCGAAGAGGCAGGAGACTTTTTCTTGCCTCTTTGTTTCGCGGCGTGCAAGGAGAGGGGATTCAGAGCGCCACTTAAACGAACTCCAGAGACGGGCGCGAGCCGCGGCTATCAGCGCGGACCCCAGAGACGGGCATGAGACACTAAGGCTGCTGCTGCCGCCACCAAACAGCCTGTGGGCGAGCACAGGTCATTCTCCACACCGCCCCTCCCGGGAGCCTGTGCAGCCCGCCACGGCCAGGCTCCCGTAATCCGGGGACAACTTCCCCGGGAGAGCGCACGGCGCGCCTCAGGCTGCTGCAACGTCACGCCGGCTTCTGCCGCCGCAGGCTCGCCCCGCCTCCTCCGTACCGCTCCCTCCCTCCTGCCTGACTGAGCCAGAGCCCCCGAATCAGCTGCTCCTTTAACCCCGTTCTGTCTGGGCGGGGAACAGACGCCCTCAGGGGACCTACATGCAGAGGCGGGTCCAAATCCAAAGCTGAACCCTGGGAGCTGTACGAACAAAGAAGAGAAAGGGAAATCTCTCCCAGCAGCCTCAGAAGCAGCGGATTAAAGCTCCACAAACAACTTGATGTGCCTGCATCTGTTGAATACCTGAATAGACAACGAATCATCCCAAATTTAGGAGATGGACTTTGGGAGCAGGATATATTAACTTTTCCCCTTTTCCTTTTTTTTGTGAGTGTAGATGTGTATGCTTCTGGGTGAGATTTTGTCTGTATAGCTTTGCTCTCACCGTTAGTCCTAGGGTTAGGTCCATCCGTTTTTTTTTTTTTTTTTTCGGCTTAAAAATTTTTTTTTTCCCTAATAAATGTTTTCTTAATAATTTTTTCCTTATTTTCTATTTTTAAAAAAAATTTTTAATAAGTTTTTTCATATTTTTTATTTTAAAAAATTAAAAAATTTTTTTTTCTTAATAAATTTTTTCTAAATAATTTTTTTCTTATTTTTAGTATAAAAAATTAATAAATCTATTTTTAAAAATTAAAAAAAAATTTTTTTTCTTAATAAATTTACTCTTAATAATTTTTTTTCTTATTTTTTATTATAATTGCTTTATTTTATTTTATTTTATCCTCTTTTTTTCTTTCTTTCCATTTTTTCTCCCTTTTATTCTGAGCCGTGTGGATGAAAGGCTCTTGGTGCTCCAGCCAGGCATCAGGGCTGTGCCTCTGAGGTGGGAGAGCCAACTTCAGGACACTGGTCCACAAGAGACCTCCCAGCTCCACGTAATACCAAACGGCGAAAATCTCTCACAGATCTCCATCTCAACATCAAGACCCAGCTTCACTCAACGACCAGCAAGCTACAGTGCTGGACACCCTATGCCAAACAACTAGCAAGAGAGGAACACAGCCCCATCCATTAACAGAGAGGCTGCCTAAAATCATAATAAGGCCACAGACACCCCAAAACACACCACCAGACGTGGACGAACCCACCAGAAAGACAACATCCAGCCTCATCCACCAGAACACAGGCACTAGTTCCCTCCACCAGGAAACCTACACAACCCACTGAACCAACCTTAGCCACTGGGGACAGATACCAAAAACAACGGGAACTACGAACCTGCAGCCTGTGAAAAGGAGACCCCAAACACAGTAAGATAAGCAAAATGAGAAGACAGAAAAACACACAGCAGATGAAGGAGCAGGGTCAAAACACACCAGACCTAACAAATGAAGAGGAAATAGGTAGTCTACCTGAAAAAGAATTCAGAATAATGATAGTAAGGATGATCCAAAGTCTTGGAAATAGAATAGACAAAATGCAAGAAACATTTAACAAGGACGTAGAAGAACTAAAGAGGAACCAAGAAACGATGACAAGCACAATAAATGAAATTAAAAATACTCTAGATGGGATCAATAGCAGAATAACTGAGGCAGAAGAACGGATAAGTGACCTGGAAGATAAAATGGTGGAAATAACTACTGCAGACCAGAATAAAGAAAAAAGAATGAAAAGAACTGAGGACAGTCTCAGAGACCTCTGGGACAACATTAAACGCACCAACATTCGAATTATAGGGGTCCCAGAAGAAGAAGAGAGAAAGAAAGGGACTGAGAAAATATTTGAAGAGATTATAGTTGAAAACTTCCCTAATATGGGAAAGGAAATAGTTAATCAAGTCCTGGAAGCACAGAGAGTCCCATACAGGATAAATCCAAGGAGAAACACACCAAGACACATATTAATCAAACTATCAAAAATTAAATATAAAGAAAACATATTAAAAGCAGCAAGGGAAAAACAACAGATAACACACAAGGGCATCCCCATAAGGTTAACAGCTGATCTTTCAGCAGAAACGCTGCAAGCCAGAAGGGAGTGGCAGGATATACTTAAAGTGATGAAGGAGAAAAACCTACAACCAAGATTACTCTACCCAGCAAGGATCTCATTCAGATTTGATGGAGAAATTAAAACCTTTACAGACAAGCAAAAGCTGAGAGAGTTCAGCACTACCAAACCAGCTTTACAATAAATGCTAAAGGAACTTCTCTAGGCAAGAAACACAAGAGAAGGAAAACACCTACAATAACAAACCCAAAACATTTAAGAAAATGGGAATAGGAACATACATATCGATAATTACCTTAAATGTAAATGGATTAAATGCTCCCACCAAAAGACACAGACTGGCTGAATGGATACAAAAACAAGACCCATATATATGCTGTCTACAAGAGACCCACTTCAGACCTAGAGACACATACAGACTGAAAGTGAGGGGATGGAAAAAGATATTCCATGCAAATGGAAATCAAAAGAAAGCTGGAGTAGCAATTCTCATATCAGACAAAATAGACTTTAAAATAAAGACAATTACAAGAGACAAAGACGGACACTACATAATGATCAAGGGATCGATCCAAGAGGAAGGTATAACAGTTGTAAATATTTATGCACCCAACACAGGAGCACCTCAATACATAAGGCAAATACTAACAGCCATAAAAGGGGAAATCGACAGTAACACAATCATAGTAGGGGACTTTAACACCCCACTTTCACCAATGGACAGATCATCCAAAATGAAAATAAATAAGGAAACACAAGCTTTAAATGATACATTAAACAAGATGGACTTAATTGATATTTATAGGACATTCCACCCCAAAACAACAGAATACACATTTTTCTCAAGTGCTCATGGAACATTCTCCAGGATAGATCATATCTTGGGTCACAAATCAAGCCTTGGTAAATTTAAAAAAATTGAAATCATATCAAGTATCTTTTCCGACCACAACGCTATGAGACTAGATATCAATTACAGGAAAAGATCTGTAAAAAATACAAACACATGGAGGCTACACAATACACTACTTAATAACGAAGTGATCACTGAAGAAATCAAAGGGGAAATCAAAAAATACCTAGAAACAAATGACAATGGAGACACGACGATCCAAAACCTATGGGATGCAGCAAAAGCAGTTCTAAGAGGGAAGTTTATAGCAATACAAGCCTACATCAAGAAACAGGAAACATCTCGAATAAACAACCTAACCTTGCACCTAAAGCAATTAGAGAAAGAAGAACAAAAAAACCCCAAAGCTAGCAGAAGGAAAGAAATCATAAAGATCAGATCAGAAATAAATGAAAAAGAAATGAAGGAAACAATAGCAAAAATCAATGAAACTAAAAGCTGGTTCTTTGAGAAGATAAACAAAATTGATAAACCATTAGCCAGACTCATCAAGAGAAAAAAGGAGAAGACTCAAATTAATAGAATTAGAAATGAAAAAGGAGAAGTAACCACTGACACTGCAGAAATACAAACGATCATAAGAGATTACTACAAGCAACTCTATGTTAATAAAATGGACAACCTGGAAGAAATGGACAGATTCTTAGAAATGCACAACCTGCCGAGACTGAACCAGGAAGAAATAGAAAATATGAACAGACCAATCACAAGCACTGAAATTGAAACTGTGATTAAAAATCTTCCAACACACAAAAGCCCAGGACCAGATGGCTTCACAGGCGAATTCTATCAAACATTTAGAGAAGAGCTAACACCTATCCTTCTCAAACTCTTCCAAAATATTGCAGAGGGAGGAACACTCCCCAACTCATTCTACGAGGCCACCATCACCCTGATACCAAAACCAGGCAAAGATGTCACAAAGAAAGAAAACTACAGGCCAATATCACTGATGAACATAGATGCAAAAATCCTCAACAAAATACTAGCAAACAGAATCCAACAGCACATTAAAAGGATCATACACCATGATCAAGTGGGGTTTATTCCAGGAATGCAAGGATTCTTCAATATACGCAAATCAATCAACGTGATACATCATATTAACAAATTGAAGGAGAAAAACCATATGATCATCTCAATAGATGCAGAGAAAGCTTTTGACAAAATTCAACACCCATTTATGATAAAAGTCCTGCAGAAAGTAGGCATAGAGGGAACTTTCCTCAACATAATAAAGGCCGTATATGACAAACCCACAGCCAACATTGTCCTCAATGGTGAAAAACTGAAACCATTTCCACTAAGATCAGGAACAAGACAAGGTTGCCCACTCTCACCACTATTATTCAACATAGTTTTGGAAGTGTTAGCCACAGCAATCAGAGACGAAAAAGAAATAAAAGGAATCCAAATCGGAAAAGAAGAAGTAAAGCTGTCACTGTTTGCAGATGACATGATACTATACATAGAGAATCCAAAAGATGCTACCAGAAAACTACTAGAGCTAATCAATGAATTTGGTAAAGTAGCAGGATACAAAATTAATGCACAGAAATCTCTTGCATTCCTGTATACTAATGATGAAAAATCTGAAAGTGAAATTAAGAAAACACTCCCGTTTACCATTGCAACAAAAAGAATAAAATACCTAGGAATAAACCTACCTAAGGAGAAAAAAGACCTGTATGCAGAAAATTATAGGACACTGATGAAAGAAATTAAAGATGATACAAATAGATGGAGAGATATACCATGTTCTTGGATTGGAAGAATAAACATTGTGAAAATGACTCTGCTACCCAAAGCAATCTACAGATTCAATGCAATCCCTATCAAACTACCACTGGCATTTTTCACAGAACTAGAACAAAAAATTTCACAATTTGTATGGAAACACAAAAGACCCCGAATAGCCAAAGCAATCTTGAGAAAGAAAAATGGAGCTGGAGGAATCAGGCTCCCTGACTTCAGACTATATTACAAAGCTACAGTAATCAAGACAGTTTGGTACTGGCACAAAAACAGAAATATAGATCAATGGAACAGGATAGAAAGCCCAGAGATAAGCCCACGCACATATGGTCACCTTATCTTTGATAAAGGAGGCAAGCATATACAGTGGAGAAAAGACAGCCTCTTCAATAAGTGGTGCTGGGAAAATTGGACAGGTACATGTAAAAGTATGAAATTAGAACACTCCCTAACACCATACACAAAAATAAACTCAAAATGGATTAAAGACCTAAGTATAAGGCCAGACACTATCAAACTCTTAGAGGAAAACATAGGCAGAACACTGTATGACATAAGTCACAGCAAGATCCTTTTTGACCCAGGTCCTAGAGAAATGGAAATAAAAACACAAATAAACAAATGGGACCTAATGAAACTTAAAAGCTTTTGCACCGCAAAGGAAACCATAAACAAGACCAAAAGACAACCCTCAGAATGGGAGAAAATATTTGCAAATGAAGCAACGGACAAAGGATTAATCTCCAAGATTGACAAGCAGCTCATGCAGCTCAATAACAAAAAAACAAACAACCCAATCCAAAAATGGGCAGAAGACCTAAAGAGACATTTCTCCAAAGAAGATATACAGATTGCCAACAGACACATGAAAGAATGCTCAACATCATTAATCATTAGAGAAATGCAAATCAAAACTACAATGAGGTATCATCTCACACCAGTCAGAATGGCCATCATCAAAAAGTCTAGAAACAATAAATGCTGGAGAGGGTGTGGAGAAAAGGGAACACTCTTGCACTGTTGGTGGGAATGTAAATTGATACAGCCACTATGGAGAACAGTATGGAGGTTCCTTAAAAAACTAAAAATAGAACTACCATATGACCCAGCAATCCCACTACTGGGCATATACCCTGAGAAAACCATAATTCAGAAAGAGTCATGTACCAAAATATTCATTGCAGCTCTGTTTACAATAGCCAGGACATGGAAGCAACCTAGGTGTCCATCATCGGATGAATGGATAAAGAAGATGTGGCACATATATACAATGGAATATTACTCAGCCATAAAAAGAAATGAAATGGAGGTGTTTGTAATGAGGTGGATGGAGTTAGAGTCTGTCATACAGAGTGAAGTAAGTGAGAAAGAGAAAAACAAATACAGTATGCTAACACATATATATGGAATCTAAGGGAAAAAAAAAAAAAAGAGGTCATGAAGAACCTAGTGGCAAGATGGGAATAAAGACACAGACCTACTGGAGAATGGACTTGAGGATATGGGGAGGGGGAGGGGTGAGATGTGACAGGGTGAGAGAGTGTCATGGACATGTATACACTACCAAATGTAAAATAGATAGCTAGTGGGAAGTAGCCGCATAGCACAGGGAGATCAGCTCGGTGCTTTGTGACCACCTGGAGGGGTGGGGTGGGGAGGGTGGGAGGGAAGGAGATGCCGGAGGGAGGAGATATGGCAACATGTGTATATGTGTAGCTGATTCACTTTGTTGTAGAGCAGAAGCTAGCACACCATTGTAGAGCAATTATACTTCAATAAAGATGTTTTAAAAAAAAAAAAAAAAAAAAAAAAAAAAAGAAGTCCTGGGCTCGGGACTTCCCTGGTGGCACAGTGGTTAAAAATCCGCCTGCCAATGCAGGGGACACGGGTTTGATCCCTGGTCCAGGAAGATCCCACATGCCGCGGAGCAACTAAGCCCGTGCGCCACAACTACTGAGCCTGTGCTCTAGAGCCTGCGAGCCACAACTACTGAGCCCACATGCCACAACTACTGAAGCCTGCCTGCCTAGAGCCCATGCTCTGCAACAAGAGAAGCCACCACAATGAGAAGCCCGCGCACCGCAAAGAGTAGCCCCCGCTTGCCGCAACTAGAGAAAGCCCGAGCGCAGCAACGAAAACCCAACACAGCCATAAACAAACAAACAAACAAATAAATTTTAAATAAATAAATAAAGTCCTGGGCTCATTGCTCGAATTCATCAGGTTACTTGGGATTGTCTGACCCCTGGCCTGTTTATGCACAAAATGGCAATAAGAACACATTTCTCTTATGGTTGTCAGGATGACTGAGTTAGATAATTAAGAGCACTCAGAAAACACAAGTCCACATCATTCCTCTAGAAGGCTGGAGTGCTCTCAGAATCTGCTGAGACAGGTGAAACTTCTGCCTCTAGTCTCACAGCTCCAGACCACTGCACATTCAGAGTTCTCATGCTTGATTTGATTGTTATTGTCTATCTGCCTGTGCTACAGGCTGATGCTATCACTGCTATCATTATGTTAGCCAGTGGTCTATCAAGTAAAAAGGGGGTACAGGATACAACAAATAAAAGGAACCTTCCCGTATAAAACAGAAAAGAGTTCTCCTCTTTCCCCCTGTAAGCAGAGAAATGGGTTCCCCTAAGTAAAGAGCTTCCTGAAGGGAAATGGAGGAAGAAGAGGTGCTACAAACTGATTTACACCAACTGGCCCTATCACAACTGTCTAGTTCTTTTGATAAACACATGTGCATCCCGGAATAATCAGCAAAACCTGTTTGCAATGAAAATAAGTCTTAGATGGAACTTGGCCGCCAGTTCAAATAGGCATTAGCAAACAGGCATAAACACCACCATGCTACCTGTTGCTGTAGACTCTGGAACTCCCCTCTTAACTTTTTAGGCACTCCAACCACCGCTGTGCGTGAAAGATTCACCATTTCCGGAGGATCAGCTAACCTTCTAGTCAAATAAGGAGGCAGAATGCTCCTCTGAGTGGACTCATTGGCATTCTCAGTTCAGAGGCTTTATTCTGCAGGTGTTAGCTGTTCCACTTGCAAGATTCTTACACACCTTTCATGCAAAGGATGGAGGTACCTATATAACTCGTAACGCACCACACTCATCTCACTATCGGAAACTTACTTCTAACATCCATTAATTAATTAATTAATTTTGTGGTTCATATTTATAGAGCAATATTTGAAGTGTATTTAGTGACCACTTTAGATGGCAGACTCCCCCTAAGGTTCCTCTTGTATAACCAACCATGTCTACATGGAAAGCAAACTTGAGCACACACATATATTACTGACTGTACTGAAGTATTTCAGAAGTAAATTATGATTAGTAACAGGAAGAATGGAGCCGTTTGATTATTGTTAAATCAGTGTCCTGGTGGCAGAAGGATCATAGAATAAAAGGCAGAAGCTTCAAAGCCAGGAAATGTAGCTCTTGTAGCCTTGGGTGGTGCTCTAGAAGCTTCCACAGATGTTCAAGGTACTGATGATTTGGTTTGTACCTCATGGGAGAAACCATAGAAAAAACAATGGACTGGGAACCAAGTACCTAAAACCCCCCTTTACCCTGTTATTCTTCCTGCTGAAGAATACGTACAGAGTAGAGAACTGACTGCAACAGCTCCTGCTCTAGTTAGGATAAACTGTCTGTTGGATTTTGGCTCACACTGGATCCCAAAGCAATCCAGGCAACCTAAATTACCCCTCCCCTCCTATAAGTTATTGATTTTAATCTGCTTTAATTGTATAAATTAGGATAGCCTGTATTGTTTCTTTGTAGGTAGGTAACAGATTGATTAATTTTGTTTCACAATGATACTTCAATCATTTTACAGAACAGAATCACCCAGGAGGACTTTCAAAATTAGACCTGTCTTATGCCACAGACATGCTGAATCAGAATTGCTGTGGTGAGACCCAAGCATGTGTGTTTTTGGGGTTAAAAAAGAAGTCGCTATTTGGTTCGGAGGTACACCCTTGATAAAGAACCACTAAAGAAGTGCCAGTTTGCAGTAATGATGAACTAGGTTTTCAAACCAATCTCCCTCCACTGGCAAAAAAAATGCTGAGTAGTTTTTTCGTTTAATAAATCACTTCAAAAGCATCAAAGAGCTAACAAGATAATAAGGAATTATCAGATCAATACCGAAAGAAAAACAAGAACCCAGAGAGATAAGCTAGCATGGGACAACACCTTTCTTTGAGTGTAAATTTCACAATTCCTACAGATCTGAATTTTCTCTTAACGGGCTTACTAGTAGGTGTTTGAAATCAAAATCCCAAGTTGACACAGGGTGGGGGATCTAATAGGAGATCACTCTGGCAGAGGCAGATATAGATTCCTTTCGGAATCCCAACTTAAATTCAGAGCACAGGTGAAAGAGAATGCATTTGCAGCCCTGATTGGCATTATGAGGGTCATCCAAAGAAACTCAAGCCCTGAACTTAGTTGGTGCTAGACTCAAAGTGCCTCCAGGTGCCTGGTAGAAGCAAATACAGATTCTTTCTGGGAGAAGGTATCTTCATTCCAGTACACAAGTAAATGTGACTATATTCAAATAAAATACTTCTGTTCATCAAAAGACATCATAAAGAAAAAGACAAGCCACCTAATGTGAGAAAAAATGGTAATACATGTAATAGACAAAGGACTAATGTCTACAATATAGACAGTCCTATATAAGATTTATATAGATACTTCACAAAAGGGGAAATCCAAATGGTGAATAAATACATGAAAAGGTGCTCAACCTCATTAATAATCAGGGAAATGCAAAATAAAGCCACAATTAAAGACACTACACACCCTCCTGATTGCCTGGTTCTGAAGCCAGGGAATGGGACATGTTTTGGAGAATTGAGAGACAGTAACTCTCATACCCTTCTGATAGGAATATAAATTGGGGGAGAAAAAAACCACTCTGGAAAGCATTTGGCTTTTTCTAGTAAAACTGAAGAAACACACATGCTATAGAAATTCCACTCCAAGGTATACATCCTACAGAAACTCATGCACAGGGAACATCAAGAGTCATACACAATAATGTTCCTAGCAGCATTGTTCTTAATAGCCAAAACTGGAAACAACCCAAAAGTCCACCAACAGTAGAATGGATAAATAAAATGTGGTATACACAATAGAGTATTATATAGCAATGAGAATAAGTAAACTGCAATTATATACAACAACATAAATCATTACAGTAAATGAAATAAAGCAAGCCACTAAAATTCCTATAGTATGATTACACTTACATAAAAGTCAAAAACAGGTAAGATCAAATAATCCTGTTTAGATATGCACACATAGTGGTAAAATTCTAAAGAAAAAGGAAAAGAACTGGGGAGTTGGAGAAGTTATAAGTGGGGTGGGACACACAGGAGAGCAGGCAATGTTCTTTTTCTTGAGCTGGTGATGACTGCATGGACTTGTGTTTATGGTAATTATTTACACCATAATTTCAGCTTCATGGACTCTCCTGGTCACATGTTATGTTTCATAATGAAAACAATATTTAAAAAGAAGAGGAACAAGGAGTAATAGGAAGAGGGAAGAAGAGAAGGAAGAAGAAGGAGAAGAAGGAGGTGGAAGTAGAGGTGGAGGTGAAAGAGGAGAAGGAGGTAAAGGAGGTAGAGGAGGAGGAGCAGAGCTTAATACTGACTTAAATCCCAAGTTCCATAAGACCAGTGACCATATCTTTTCCTTTGAGTGCACAGTGTCAGATCAGTTCTTATCATACAGTGCCTTTCTGTAAACCCTCTCCGCTGCCCACTGTTCACTGTGGTCTTAATTCAGCTATTGTCCTGACTTTTGGTTCTCTTTGGTAGCTTTCTCAGTCAGCCAAAAACTGTGACACAATACATCCTGGAATGAGTATTCAAGGAGCAGGGGAAATGGGCAGGATGACACTTGTTCAATATAATTTCAGCCTCATTTAATCTTACGGATATCATTCTTACAGGTATGATAAATACCTCTACTATGGCTTTGTTTTTATGGTTATTGTCTATGAATCTCGCCAATGCTGAACAGTCCTGACAGTATGATCATCAATGCCATGTTCTCCAGATATGAGAGCAAGTATGTGACTTTTCTCTCCTCAACCTCAGCAGGAGTAGGAGTGGCTGCCTGTAATTTTTATATGTATACTCTCCCAGACTTTTTAAAATACCTTTAAAAATGTAGCTGGAAGAAATGTGGTTGCTGAACATAACTCATGGCTTCTAACAGATTTTGAGATAACATTTCAGGGGCCAAACAACATGATTCTTTTAAATGAGGAACTTTAGTTTAGAATTTAAGATGATAGATATTTGGGGATGAAGAAAACAAAACAAAACAAAAACACATTTGTTAAATATTTGTTCAACATACTGCATATTCTTTGGGGACACTTTGGTGTCACTCAGTGCACTGGACTTAAAAATTAACTAATCATTCCCTGACTGTCTTGAGGGAGAAATTCTACTTAAGGTTAGGAATTTGTTCCTTCTCCCAAATGAAATCATGTTTTATTTTAAACGCACTCTCCAAAAAGGAATGGTTTGTATTTCATGTCATGTTTAAGTTTCTAAAAGTTACTTGTAGTTAATCTTATATTATTCCTAATAACAGTGCCCAACCCTTACCCCTAAATCCTGATTTTCATGTTGTCCGACTCTCCTGAATCTTTTCTGTCCCTGAAACAGAAAACTTGCCCAGATTCCCTGTTCCTCTTGAGCAACCTATTCAGTTTCTTCAACTCCGAGAACACAGTCTCCCCAAACCCACGCAATAATGCTATCTAATTCATCTCTGTTGAATGCTTATCCAGCTTGAAAACCTTCAGCAGTAGTGAAGCCAAACTCCAATGGGACGGATCCATAATCTGAGTAGTAGTAAGGAGGTTCTAATTATTTCTTGTAGGCAGTACCAGCTGGCCCTTGTACATTTTTGAGCCATGTAAAATATCTCCAATCTCTCAACCTCATGTAGGTCTTGTTGGTCTATATATATATACACACACACATATATATACATACATACATATATACATATATGTGTGTGTGTGTATATATATATATATATATATATATATATATATATATATAGAGAGAGAGAGAGAGAGAGAGAGAGAGAGAGAGAGAGGATTCTATTTTCTTATTTCCAGGTTAAACATATTCCATTTCTTCAGCTCTTCTTCAAAGAGCATGGTTTCAAGATCCATTACTGGACTGAACTCAATTTTGTCAATGTTTTTTCCAAAATAAAGTGCTCAAACTCAACATGGTACTTTGTGCTTACACCATGTTACTATTAATGCAGCCTGGAATAAACCTTGTTTTTTGTCAGCACTATTACACTGTTACGTGAAAATCAGCAAACCTTCAGAATCTCACTCTCTCCTTCTCTCTCTCTCTCTCTCACACACACACACACACACACACAATTATATTTTGTATAAGTGATCAATTTCAATAAAGTTATGTTTACTTTTATACTTACATATAATAAATATCACCCTATTAATTATAAACCAACTTTTGAGTCTCTTGAAATATTTCTTTTATTCTTTTAACCAAGAGGTAAATTAGTTAGCATTCGATGAGTACTTACTGTCTGTAACACAGAAAATTGTTATTTTAAAGATAAGGAAATAGAGGTACAAAACCTCAAAAGTAACTTGCCTTGAAATCAGTGTTCATACCTCATCTGACTCCTATGTCTGTGCTCTACCTCCCTGCCCTTTACTACTCATCTCACGACTTTAGATAAACACAGAATTGACAAGTAGGCCTTCTAGTCTTTACCCAAGTCACTGATAACCTCTGAATGGGGCAAAACCAAGGAAGGAACCTTGCAACACACTAGAAACCTCCCATACGAAGACACACCGACCCATTCAACAACAGTCCTTGATGGATTAACATCACAACTAAGAACTAAGTTAACCATTTCCAGTAAGTCCATACTTTTCCATCTACTTCCTAAGACTATCAAAAGAAATTTTGTAAAAACAATCCAGACTCACCACATACACAAAATTCCCTGTACCCCCAATCAAATAATTGTTTGAAAAGAGATATCAAGTGTTGAAAGATAAAGATATTTAAGTAAAAGTCCATTGAAACAGGGCAATGACAAGAAAGAAGTGGTTAGGAGACCTCCACCGACAGGAGCTAGGGGCAAGATTATTACAAGGAAGACCCAGAACAAACTTACTCGATTGGCTATAAGCTGTTGCCTTATTTGGGAAAGCCTTGTTGGCTGTTTTTGATTGGTTGTCCTTAGGTTTTGATTTCTTAACCTTGAGGCATTACAGGCTTAGGTTTGGGTTTGCTTACATAGGCTACTAAGGCACTAGAACTGCCTCAGTCTAATGGACCCCTTGTCTAATTAATTTAACACAAGTTGGTATGGCATGATTTCCTCTTAGATTCTGGAAGCTGTACCATCTCCGATTAATCACTGCTACTTTTCTAAGTGCTCACAGTTTCATAACCTGTTTTGAAATTTTGCTAAAATTTGAGATTAAAATAACTAATTGGTAATTTATCAATATAAATTTTTCTATTACCCCTTCTGGAAAATTATCTTTAATCTCTTAGAACTCTTCAATTCCTTGAATCTGTAAAGATGACTTAGTGATTTTCCAAGATCCCTAAGTGGTAAATCTGGACTCAAGACAAAACTTCTTCATTACCTAAGGGTTCACTCACTGTTTTCACATCTTTTAAGACATCAAATTCCTGTTAGCTAGCTTTGTTCTACCTCTAGAATTTGAAGCTCTTTCTCCTTGATTTAAAAAAAAAATCCAAGTAAAACAATTATTAAGTACCTCTGCTTTCTTGTTATCATCTAGGAACACCATACAACAGTCTTCAAACAGTCTACCTCTTCCATGATCTCATTATGAAACTAGTTTCAAATTCCTTCTCTTTTGGCAGGATGTTGTACATTTTAGGTTATGCTGTATATTTTAGATTATGCTATGCCTTAAACTTTCTGAAACCAGTTTTAAAAGATGCTCTCCCTCTGTTATAACCATCCTTGGTTACATACATCTCAGGGCCAACATGATATGCACTGTCCTGAATCTGGGAGACCAAGTCACTTGTAATCCCTGACCTGTACATTTCCTTCTGCCTCCCCACACCCCAAAATGCTGAACCTGGGCCAAATGTTAGCCGATAAGAAGGAAACTAAAAGCATTACAGTAACTTGTACAAATACCAGGAAATAACAGAAGCATCAACAGATAAGAGTCTTGGGGGGAAAAAAAAAAAAAGACAGAAATGACAGAAATGTAGGTCATGGGAGCTCCACACATCACCAGAGGGAGAAAACCGAAGCACCACAGGTCTACCATGCAGGGACACACCCAGAGAGAGACTCTGTATGGCACTCTTTTCTCTCCTATTTTTTTAATATGGAATATCTAAGTTCCCCAAGAATTTATGTAAAAGTTTCTTGAGGAAGAGTCCATGCCAATATTTTCCTTTATGTGGAAAAAAGCAGCAGTTTGCTATCTCAACCCCCAACCCACTGGTATATTAAGGAAACTAACAAAGAAACAATATACTATATACACATACATATATATAAATGTATAGGAAAATAGTGATATAGACTGTTATACAAGGAAATTTATCTATATGAATATAAACAAAAATTCATATTAATAAATTATTAAATACTATGTGTATTATAGAAAATAACTCTCAATAAATGATATATATTATGTATTATGTTACATATTATAAATCATATTTCATACATTATAGCTTACATATTATACATTTCATATTGATTTATGTGTTTGAGTATACATTTTTCTTCTATTATCATCTGAAATGTTCCTGACACCTACTTAATACCAATCCTGTCTCTACTGACATTTCACAATTGCCCACAGGTTGCAAAGCTCTGCCTAAGATAGAATGTTATGTGATTATGCACATTAGATCAACAAACAAATCAAAGTATACTTCCCTGCCTTCAAAGATTGCAGGATTTAGTTTCTCAGAAATCTTAGCTTCTTTCCCCTTTTCTGCAAATACAGTGCCCATTTCTCTTTGTTAGCCCTTGCATGTTCACCTCCACAGTTTTCAGCTCTCTACATTTCCTTAGGAAGTACAACTGATAACAAGAATTTTCTTCATAAGGTTTTATTCTAGAGAAATCTTAGTGACTGCATTCTTTATCTTCACTTGATAGTGTCTTCTTGTTTTGGCTCATTTTTTGTTTTAACATATTCAATTTTTTTTGGTGCTCAGTGCCTTAAGATTTCTTAAATGTTAAAATGTACTTTACAAAATCTTAAGTTTTTTAGGACTGCTTAAAATAGTTTTACAATAAGGATTGGAAAACCAATGAAGATACTTTTTGCTAAATCCTTCTGCCAACCCTTTTAGATAATCCTTTCAGAAATAATTAGCTTTAAAAAAGAGAGAACTCTTTGAGTTGTAAAGACAACCCAAGAGAGTTATATTATATAGGTATATACAATGCATTTCTATGTGACACATAAATCACCATCAGATCTATTTTTCTGGCGCTCATCACAGCCATTTGTGCTGTTTGTTACTTCCTTTTAAAAATATAAATATATACAGTTATATAATTCAATCACATTTGATGCTATTTCTATAGAGAGAAACATAACAACTTACTCCAAGTTTTCATTAGTTTTGACCATTGCTTGTTAAAATTGATTTTTCCTATTTTGAGAGAACTAAATTGATAAGGGACCACAAGCTAGACATGAGACTATGAGACGGACCCACATAACCAGGAAATTATTCCAAAATGACTAATTCAGGACTATGTGTTTAATGAAAACCAACCGTTATGACCAGTGAGCCACTGTGGCCCCAACCCCCAGGACCTCATACTTCAAGCCAGAAAGACACAAACTAATACACATTCATAAGAAACAGTAGAGCACTGACGTGTTAAGTTTTACGTACCATAAATATTAGATCAGGGAAAGGAAGGATCAGTTGGCTGGAGTATATGGAAAACGCTTCCTAGAAAAGGTGAAATATGAACAGTTCTAAAAAATGCGATGTGAATAAGCTCATGGGAGAAGCAGTCACAAAACCAAAAACCTTCTCTATTTGCATTGGAAGTAGGATTGAGCATGAAAACGACAAAGGAAGGGTAGTTAGTGTGGCACGTGCTGGAGAGAATGGGCTGTGTACGACCAGAGAGGATGGACATTGTGGAAGGGGAGCTGGAATAAGGTCACGATGAGCCTAAAGTGTTTGGCTAGAGTTGGAATTTTTTTTAAGTTCACTGTTTATGTTGTATATTCAGAGATTTTAGTTTACAGGAACACTTCTATAACATAATCATAGAACACACTAAATAACCTGACAGAGGAAAAAAGAGCAGTCAGCATATTCTCTCTGAAAAGCATTGAGAAGGAGACAATTGTATCATTTGTGAATATTCTTGGAAAATGCACTGAGGTATCTCATATATATGAAATATATCTACTATGCATTCTTTATGCCCTTATATTCCTTGAATACCTAAAAACATTTGCTTTTGTAAGATATTGTATCATGATGCTCAGTTCCATTGAAGACCGAAAAACTACTCGCTTTGAGAAGGTTCTGGACAATGGAGAAGAGAAGTTATCAAAGAAACTCTAAAGTACCAGTGAACATTTCTGACCACTATCGATGCTTTTCTGTGTCTTAGTGAAGTCTTGTGCTCTCAAGAGCACTTGCACTAATATGTTCTGATCTGATTCACAAATGAATTTTGGGTCATTTGTTTTCTCTTAAAGACTATTTTACTTTTGTGATTTCTCCTGAGTTTTGAGTGTTACTAACAACAACAGAAAAGTCCTGAGGCAAAATACAAAATTTGATTTTATATTAGGTAAATTATACATTTTAGGTGAATTATAACTATGAATCTTTCCTTTGAACAATTTTAATATTTAAATTATCTTCTGCTGTATTTGGTTTGGGAACTCTTCACTGTTTATTTAATAGTAAGGATGAAAACTGGTTAGAAGCATCATCTAAGCATGTTGCATCTAGAAATACATATCATAAAAGTCATATTTGCTAATGATGTATGCTTGGCTGAGAGAGCATCTTATGACAAAAAGGAAGATGTATATTATGGATACAGTCTAATTATTATTTACTTTGCCAGTTGTAACATAACAGAAGATTTGTAATTTATTCAACAACATGCTGATCATATGCCATAAATACCACTAGTTTTTTACTTCTACTTTTTGAACAAAAAAGCTGATGCCTCTCAGTGATGAAGATATTCATCAACTGACTGAGTTTAACAATCCCTGGAACTAGCCAGTCCCAGGGGATTTTTCTGATTTAACCTATTTATAACATTCCAATTTCCCAATCTCTATTCTTGTTTTCAATGTCATAGCTCATATTTCTGTTCAGTTGTTTCACTTGTTTAAAACTAAAATTATCCCCAGACTAAACATCTTTATACAGAACTTGGAATCACTGTATCACAGGGTCTTTATTGCAATTCTATAAAAGTTATGTTATGATGATATTTTATTCATTCACTCACTCAACAAATAGTGTTAAACTTTAAGTATGTACAAGGTGCTGTAAACAAGACATATCTAGTTCCACATTCTAGAGGGGATAAAGATATTAATCAACTAATTACGTAATCCATTATATGACTGCAATGGTCACAAGTGTTAAAGAGCTGTACAGGATGCTATGAGACCATATAAAATAAAGTTCTGACTTACTTTGGGCAAGAGGGATGGGAGAAAAGGCTTTCAGGGAAGTCTTCTCTGAGGGTTACTGTGAAAATTAAATGCTTGAAAAGCATACGGCCTGGGGCCCAGAACATAGAAGCCACTCAGTGAAGTGATGGTGATAATGATGATGATATGACACAATTAAAATCATTCAGCTCAATATCTTCCTAGTCCTCCAGACCAGGCATGTTTAGAATATATTATGAATAGAACCAGATGTGCTAAGAACAACTGTATGTTGTCTATTGCTTCAGGAATAACAACAAAGGGCCTTAGAGTTTGTAGCTGTCCATTTCATTATCTTTACCATTACTTTATCATAGACTCTGCTCATCAGAGCCTTAACAGTGTGTGCCTCCCTAGAATACTTCTAGCTCTCCTCTTCTAAATATGTTATTTGAGATCCAAATGGGAGTTGCCATGCTACTCAGGAAAGAGAAGAGCTAGGGCTGAGGTCAGGCAGCTCCAATCATATTAGGCCCCTCATTCCTCCAGTTTGCATGAAGCCATTGAGAAACTTAGCATCCTTGACCTGTTCAGTTCTGCCCTTCTGTATCTCTCCACATTCCTCAGTCATGTAGCTCCTCTTCAAACTGGGCCATTTCAGTGAGATCGGCCTCAGCCCCAGGACCTGCCAGTATAAGCATTCACATGTGTGGACAACCACATGACTAAAACAGGGTGACAGTGGCTTCAATGAATGCACACACAGAAATAAATAAGAGCCAGTGTATACAACAATCCTTACATATACACAGCAATCTTCTCACTGTAAGGGAAACTAGTGTTTATCCATTTTATTCCTTGTAGTAGAAGTGAAACTGATTTTCCCCTACCTCATCATTTTATCATTTCAGTTTAATGCCATGCATTGTGAGATTGCCATTTCCTAGGCAACATAGTAGGTGTTTTCATATATATTACCTTTTTAAATTTTTTAACAGCTTAACTAAGGGGTAATTGACATAATAAATTATACTTACTAAAAGTGCACAATTTGGTAAGTTTTGACATGTGAATACATCACTGAAATCACCACCAAAATCAAGATAACGAATATATGCTTTATCCCAAAGGAACTGCTATAGACTGAATGTTTGTGTCACCCTCCAGTTCATATGTTGAAGCCCTAAACCCCAATGTGATAGTATGAGATAAGAACTATGGGACGTAATTAGGCTATAAGGATGAAGTCCTCATGAATGGGGTTAGTGACCTTATAAGAAGAGACACAGAAGAGATGATCTCACCCCACCATGTGAGGACACAGCAAGAAAGTACTGTGTGCAAGCCACAACCTGACCATGCTGGCACCATAATCTCAAACTTTCCAGCTTCCCGAACTGTGAGAAATAAATTTCTATTGTTTAAGCCACTCAATCTATCATACCGTGTTGCAGAAGCCCAGACAGACTAAGATAGGAACATATGCATCATGTCTCATGCTTCTTTGCAATCCCTCCCTTGGTTCCTCCCCACCCTCTGATTCCAGGCAACCACTGATCTACAATTTGGCACTACAGATTAGACTGCATGCTTTCTGAGATTTTCTATAAATAGAATCATTTGTTACATACTTTTTTATGTGTGGGGCGTCTTTCACTTAGTATAATTATTTTGAGGTTCATCCATATTGTACCGTATATCAATACTCCATTCCTTTTCATTGCCAAGTATGATTCCATTGTGTGGATATACCATAGTTTGTGTATACATTCACCTACTGAAATGGACATCTGGGTTGTTTTCAGTCTAAGGCTATTGCATACAAAGTTATTATAGGTATTTGTATATAATTCTTGGTAGGGACATACCATACCAAGGTATAGTAGATTTCTCTTGGGTAAGTACCCAGGAATGGAATAGCTGGAATATATGACTTTTTAAGGAACTGCCAAACTGTTTTCCAAAATGATTGTACCGTTTTATATTCCCCACCAGCAGTGTATGAGTTCCACTTCCTTTATATCCTTACTGACACTGAGTATGGTAAATCATTTTACCTTTAGCCATTCTAAAGTTATACCTTGTTTAATTCTCATTCTATGAAAAAGATATATAATCTCCATGTCATAGATCAGAACAATGAAGCTCTGCTCATGTTTTCCTCCCAATGAGATAAATTACAAAAAGTCCCTTCAGAGTTCACAAAATTGTGTTCTAATATAAAAATTTTAAACTTAAAAAATGTCAAAATTCTTATGCCATTTGATATTATAATTGAACTTTCATAATGCAGATTTACATCACAGTAAAATTAGCAGGCAAATGAGTTTTAATCCCAAACACAGACTAGAACATGAAATATTATAAAAAACGAAATATCTTCTACAGAGTCAGAAGGTCCAAATTTTGTACTGTAATCCTATAGAGCTGGGCAGGATGAGATACCTTCTTAGTACAGTTATCAAATATTAGTAATATTTCAAGTGTTTCACATATCAATTTATCTCAAATGTTATTATGAGTGATTCCTTTGTAGAAAAAAATTTTATTCAATATTTAAAGTTTCCAAGGCCAATACTTGGCACAATTTGAGCTTGTGAAACTGCAACCAGAAGGCTAAAATTTGATGACCATGATAACTAAGTCAAAAAAAAAAAAATGGGAGAAAATAATTTGCCATCTCAGTAACAGCAGCAGTCAGGAACATTGCTAAAATGTCATAAGTGCCAGAACATGACATTGTTGAAGAGCTCAGGCAAAAAGAAAGTTTATTATCTGTATGGAAACTGCTACCAACTCCCAAACACCAGGACACAGCAATACTTGCAAACAAAGCAATGACATGATGGAAAATAGACAGGAAAAATTATTCGAATTCACTTAGCAAGGTTTTAGTAAAATAGCCAATGTTAAAGTGCTGCCAGTTTGAAGACATTGCTTTAAAAAGCCAAACATTCCTCTAACATTCACTGGATCAAAAGTGACCTAATCACAAAATAAAATATATTCAAAAATACAAGAGAATGTAATGGCAATATAGAGACAGCTACAAATCAGATTCTTTTTTAACTTCATACTAGCATCACAAAAAAATGACAATCTGCAGATTATTAGCGCTGCCAAAACTGGATAAAGCTCTTGTGGCTAAAATAAAAGCAAAATATGCATAAATATACAAGGGTAACAAAAGATTATTTTTTGCTTGTAGGAGCACTGTAATTTTATTTAAATGGTAGGTGTTTCTGCAGAATAGAAAATGGAATTGCACTTTAAAAAAAATCAAACTCTATACCTCATATACAGTAGTCATCTTTAAAATGCTGGCAAGAAAAAAATGTCCACAGGAAAAATAAAAGAAGCCAACTATTTTAAAATCGTCCAAACTACAATAACCAAAGAAAACACTTCATCTGTTCACTTTTTTTCCCTGTTTCAGGGAAATTTGAGATATGTTCTCCTTAAAGAAAACAAAAGCCCCTACCAAGAATCGATTTGTTCTAAGATACTTGCATACCTAAATCCCACATTCTGCAAAGAATATCATAGCTACCTGTTCAATGTGTGTTCTCTGGGAAGGTGGGAGGGTAAAAACACTATTTTGTTTGAACAATTAAGTTTCTTACACTTAAATAGGTACCATGTTTAAAATAATCATGTCCATGAACAGTGGGTATTTCTGATAAAAATAGGAAGAAAGGAGTACAAGTTTGGTCTTTTGGTTTGTTTTTGGTTGGGGGAGCAGGGGGTTTCATTTGTTGTCAGTTTCTCAAGCTTTGAAAAATGAACCTGGTCTCCAGCACTCTTCTGTGTAACTCTACTGAAGTGGTGGGTTTCAGGTCATCCACAGTCGCTGTCTAACCACAGAAAATGAGATGTAGAATTTAATTAGATTTTTTTCTTAAACACATAATATTATTTTTATTCCATGTACAGGTGTATTTTGCATTAATGGGAATGCTAAAGATAGAGACAGGAAACAAGCAAGCGAGAGGAGTACCTTCTCTCAACACAGCAATTCATGGGCCATGCTGTGAATTTACTAACATCAGATGTTCCTTCCAACACAGATTTTTACTGTGGCCATTTTAAGTCAAGCTTACTAGCATTTTGCAAAGTTCTGCTGTGCAAAGGTGATTAAGCTTGTTTTGTTGCCACAAAATGCAGACATATTAACAGATATTTTAGTTTCAAATCTAACTTGTAATTTAAGGTTAACATGCTGATTTTTAAAAAGGTGGCTCAGAATTTCAAAAAATTATTTCAGATTAGTTTCAAGTTTTAATTTTATTCATACAAAACAAGGGCCATGATTTATATTATATATTACAATATATGGTAGAGTATACTTTAGTATATAAAAGTATCATATTTCTTTTTAATGTATGAATATGCAACAATTATTATAACCAGAAGCTTAAATTAATGAAGTAAACAAAGCTAAATTACATTAGATAACATCTATAAATTATTAGGGTTGGGTTTGTTTTTCCTTAGCCTATTCCTTTCACTACGCTTCCACATACAGACCCTTAGATGTTTATAATCATTGTGTAGATAAAATGCTGCATACTGATATATTTATTTCATGTATGGTTGTTCATCAATTTATACTACATCTTCATAATAAATATAAAAAATTTACACACACTGCTGTATTTAAAATAGATAACCAACAAAAACCTATTGCATAGCACAGGGAACTCTGCTCAATATTCTATAATAACCTAAACGAGAAATGGACTTGAAAAAGAACAGATACATGTATATGTATAACTGAATCACATTGCTGTATAACTGAATCACATTGCTGTACAATTGAAACTAACACAACACTGTTAATCAACTATACTCCAATATAAAAAATTTTTTTTTTAATTTACTGAAATAAAACCAGTTTAAATATAAAAAAATTTAGACACTTCCCTCCTCCCACCCCTCTCTCTCTGCCACTGTATTTAATTTGGGGGTTATTTTCTTGAGCAAAAGTCTTAGAATTAGAAGCTAAATGTTAGAGTCAAAGGTATGATCACAGTTGTAACCCTCCCGATATACTGATAAATTCTTCCAATTTATAATACTAGCAGCAATGTGTGAGTTCACATATATCCCTACAAATTCACCTAAAGTGGATTTATAATTTTTAGTTATTTAATAATTTATAGTAGTACACACCCCACACTTATTTTAATTTATATTTCTGTAATATTACTAAGATATTTTTCTTTTCAACTTTGATATTTGTGTTTTCATTTATATGAACATTTATTTTCATTCTTTGAACATCTATCTTTCCTTTGAATCTCACAATTTACATTAATTCTACAAAATGACATCAATATCAATTTCTTAGTTATCAACTCTATCAATACTTCATCATACTATTAAATTTATTGAAATTTTAAATATAGAGCCAGAAAATTTCACCCCAAAACCATTTTGCTTTTGTCAATTTTTGTATTTCTTCTATTTTAATATTTTTAAATATAACACATATTTACGTACATATATGTAATTATTTTAATCTGTTTTGTACATTACATATGTCTTCCCGTTTTTGAATCACATGAGGTATAGGGAAAATTTATCTACTTCTATATTCTTACCTCAGTTTTACAACATTGTGCATTAAATAACTCATGTTCTCACTACCTTCTCACCTAATTTTCATCTAACAAATTCCAACAAACATTTCTGAAATCTTCAGTTTAATTTTGTCTTTCCTTCAGCAGAAGTAGTACTTGTGTAACTTAGAGAATGAGTAAACATTTTGGTGACTAAGGTTGAAATGAAGTAATATGGAATTGCTTTCAAATCAGAGTTATTTTCTAGTGAGAAATTATAGCAAAACTGACCAAGAAGTTAAGAATGATAAATATAATAACTTGGAATATTCCCAAACTCTAGGTGTTAAAATAATCACTTAACACATGTGACACAAAATGTTCTAGGATGCTCATCATTATTACTTTGGACATTTTTAAGCCTGAAAATACAAGATGTACGCTGTGGACTGCATATCTCAACTTGGTTGAAACAGTGAGTTAATTTTTTATTGGTAGGTAAGCAAAAAGTACAATGTTTACAAAGGGAGGCAAGCAAAACAAATAATTTACTAAGATCATTTTAAATGTGTTAGTTGGCCATATTAGTATATATGTTTCTTCCTTAATTATAAATGCTATATTCTTCTTTTATTTATTGATATATAAATAACAGTGCTATGCATATTTGTAACACTCTCCTAAACAAGCAAATGATTCTCTGGCTAAATGATATCTCTCAATAGGATTACATGGTATATTATGTTGGTATGAATTAGTTTGTTAGGTAAATAACTTTAAACATGAACTAGCAATCAACAAGTATGCATAAAAATCATTTAAACGTGTATGATGTTTTCCTGAATTGAGTGATTCTAGTTTGTCTATCTGAAGTTAAATTTCCCAACTCCTGAATACAGAAATTAGAATGAATGTTTAATTATAATGATATCAATGTTTTAAATTTTTGTTCTTTATTTATCATCTTATAGACGGCTTTTTCTTTTTTTTTTTTTTTTTTTTTTAAACATCTTTATTGAAGTATAATTGCTTTACAATGGTGTGCTAGCCTCTGCTCTACAACAAAGTGAATCAGCTACACATATACATATGTTGCCATATCTCCTCCCTCTTGCATCTCCCTCCCTCCCACCCTCCCCATCCCACCCCTCCAGGTGGTCACAAAGCACCGAGCTGATCTCCCTGTGCTATGCGGCTGCTTCCCACTAGTTATCTATTTTACATTTGGTAGTGTATATATGTCCATGACACCTACTAGAGAATGGACTTGAGGATATGGGGAGGGGGAGGGGTGAGATGTGACAGGGTGAGAGAGTGTCATGGCTTTTTCTTTTGGTGGAAGATGCAAAACTGGTCTATTTAAATTTTAGGGTGTAGAACCAGAGATTCCTATACTTTCTGAAATAGAAAAACTGAATGTTTGGGAAAGACTTCTGGGTTAATGACATGAATTTGGCAGTCATCAGCCTATAAATGATATTTAATGTCATGAGACTGAATGATGTCCCCAACAATAAGTGCAAATAAAGGGAAGAGGACTAAGTACTGATCCTTCAGGCACTCCAATGTGAAGATGTCTGGCAAAAGAAGGGGAAAAAAAAAAAAAAAAAAAAAAAAGAAGGGGAAAGAAAAAGTGAGTCACGGGCAACTGGGAAAATGCACTGTCTCTGCTGCTCTGGGATAGATCAAGTAAGAGGATCAAAACACTGACCAATTCAAGTGACTGCAAGGTCACTATTGAACCTGATCAGATTTCTGGTGGAGTGGTGGGGACATAAATCTGATTGAAGCACATTTAAAAGACAATTAAAGGAGAAGTAGAGAGGAAAAGTATAGACTTGTTGTGAGTTTCACTGCCAAGGGAAACAAAGAATGGCTAGTGGGGCAAGAAAGATGAAAAGGCAAGAGGGCTTTGTTTGTTTGTTTTTAAGACAATTGAAAATTTACAACAATTATAAAGTCCCTAGACAACATATTTTCTTAATCCAATTTAAAGCTCTAAATGAGGAAGGGCATTAAGAAATGATGACCTGGGCTAACTGTAGGAAAATATTTTTGTCTAGGAAACTTTCAACCCTCAATTAGGCCAGCCTTACTTTCAAAGTAGTTAAAATTTACCAGGATTCTAACTACATATCAAAAGCAGCAGTCAAGTGCTCTTTTCCCTTTCATAAATGATACTGGGGTAATGGGAAATCTCCTGAGGGACACTATTCCCAGAACAGGTAAAAAAGCAAAGCTGTATTAGGTGGTCTTTTAGGGAGAATATTAGCATGCCTTGTAAACAAACTGTATGTAAGTGATAAATTAAAATCTCTTTGGTGTTGATTGATTGGTCAAATGTAATAAGCTTAATTCAATAAAATAGACCTGGAGGGATGATGTTATTAACACCAGTTCAATTTGATGTTAATCTGATGTCAATTTAAATGTCTGTCTTAAGTATCAGAATTGTACTGTTAGAATATATAAAATATGTAACTATGATCTGATGCTGCTCTAGCCACACCCTTACATCAACTTGTCACTAAGTAACAAGGTTTCTCCGAACATCTAAAACCTTTATGAAAGAGGCTTCTTTGCACTGAACTGTAATGGATAATTAATTCAAACTACACATGGGGGCCTCAATTAATTGGTGGAGATCCTGTGTCCCACTGAGCCCAGGGAATCTCAAGGCACATCCACCACTGCAGAAACACACATCACTGGACGAGCAGCCGTTCACCTCAGCTTTCCTGTTCTTCCTCCCTAGTCTGCCCAGGGACTATGATCTAAGTGGGGGACCATAAAACAGATGCATTGCAACTGCACTACCATTAACTTTGCTTTTTTTCTTTTTTTGCCAAAACGGACTTTTGAGATAATCACTAGTTAATACCCAAATCCAGGTGACATACAGAAATGAAACCTCACACTAAAATTTAAGCTGAACCCAACTGATGCATACCAGTAATAAAGACATTCAATCAGGTACAACTGTAACTACAGAACTAAATATCATCCAAATCTCACTGCATATGAATACTTAAGGCATTCCAGAAACCATCATGAAGATGTATGCACGCTTAAATACAAAGGATTATCCTCAGATTATTTCCAAGTTGTTATGAAAATATCAACAAAAATTTTAACAATTAAAATGGACAAATATCAGCTTTCCTCTTCTGGAAAATCTTATGTCTTTGAAGACGTGTCTGAAATGAAATTTTGCCCCTATAATTTTTTTTCTTTGAGAATTGCACTTTTCTGACAGCAATATGCAGTTCCACACAGATCCACCCACTTCCCACTGCTTTTCAGACTTATGTAGCAGAAGCACCACCAAAATACACATACATATTCATAAGATGTCTGAAGCATTAATTCCACACATGGCAATGTATACTTGCATCTGTGGTTGGAGCTTCTAATTTGCAAAAGCAAATATAATGTGTCTAAAAATCTTGATGAGTGAGTCTTTCAAATTCAAGCCCAGAACATTAGGGATCCACGTATACATAATTTCAAGCAGCAATAGACTTAAGTTTTCTGACTACCTAATATAATTCCCTCCAAGTCAGAGTGTCACTATATGAATATGATTATTGCCAATGCTAATTTCTCTAATTTACTTCTTATATGTATTTCAGATTATAAATATTCATAACCAAAGTCCTCTGGTAGTGTCCCCTTCCACTAGTCTAAACTAAATTCTACTTGCTGTAACATAAATCTATTTTCTCCCATTCTAATTTATGAAATGGCTGAGGAAAGTGGTTTGCAATGTCTTTTCAAAATAAAGAAATAACAACCTAACCTTTCTTTCACTTCAGTGTACAATGGTCTAGCGGTTGAAACACTGACAATAAAATACTCAAATCACCTTCCATATCACTGATTCTTCATTTTTTCTTTTCTTCTTTTTTTGATAATAATCTCACCAGTATTTGAGCCGATCTACTTCTTCTGCCCTGAGTTCTACTTTTGCTTTAGTAGCTATATATGAGCAGATCTCCCATTTACTCCACTTTCTTGGGTGGGCACGGGGGGTACCTTCATGATGTGACAGCTGCTTAAGCCAAGAAAATCCCTGGTTTGCTAACTCAGGACTTTTTTTTTTTTAAGATTTTTTTTTTTTTTTGATGTGTACCATTTTTTTAAAGTCTTCATTGAATTTGTTACAATATTGCTCCTTTTTATGTTTTAGTTTTTTGGCCAGGAGGCATGTGGGATCTTAGCTCCCTGACCAGGGATCCAGGGATCGAACCCGCACCCCCTACATTGGAAGGCGAAGTCTTAACCACTGGACCACCAGGGAAGTCCCTCAGGACTTTTAAGCACAGAAATTTGTACATAAGTGTTTGAAAAATAAAGAATTATAGGACTGCTATCAATCTAAAAGCACATAAACAATTTGCAAGAATCAAAGTTGTAGACTTGCTGATTTCTTGGCAAATTTCAATATGACAAAAATCATTAAAAGGTGAAAACCTCAATTAAACAAGCAATTGTCTTAACATGGTTAAACATGCAACATTTTAATGAATTAACTTTGTAAATCTTAGTGAAAGAAAACAAACTGCTTCTCCTCTAATATTTTGGAAAAGATGACAAATTACTTTGCTCAGATATTGTTTACTTTTGTTGATTTTATGAATCATGCCAGTGGTTCAAAACAGACACCTGAAATTGCTAGGGTTTCTGAGGAAAGCCTATTGCTATATTTGGAGTTTTGTTATTTATAGCACTTATTTCCTTCTCCTAAAAGGCTGCGATAGCAAGGATTAAAAATGTTTATTAAAGAATCTTGCAAATGAACATAAAATGTTTAGAGGCCCAACAACTTTCTTTCACAGCACTGTACTCTCTTACAGAGTGGCTTTGCAGGAGGCTATTTAACTACAAATATATGGATCTTACAGAAAGCCCCACACTATTTGCAGTAGATCCTCATTATTTGCAGATTCTGTATTTGTGAATTCACCTATTGGCTAATATGTATTTATAACCCCCAAACCAAAACTCACGGTGCTTTCAGGGTCATGCACAGACATTTCAGGGTCATTCACAGAGTGGCAAAATTTCTGAGTCACCCAACATGCACATCCCAGGCTGACGCTCTGCCTTCTTGGTTCACCTCTCATACTGTAAACAAGTATACTTTTCTCCGTCTATTTAGTGCCACTTTTTTTTTTGCATTTTGTGCTTCTTTTGATGATTTCACTGTTTAAAATGGCCCCCGAGAATGGTGCTGAAGCGCTTTCCGGTGTGCCTGAGTGTAAGAAGGTTGTAATGGGCCTTATGGAGAAATATGTGAGTCAGATTAGCTTCATTCAGGCATGAGTTAAGACTGCTGGTGGCCAATGAGTATACTAAACAAGGTGTCTTTAAACAAAAACACACATAAACAACATTATGTATTGATTGGTTGACAAAAATGTGGTCAGAGACTCAAAGGAACCAATCTTGCATTTCCCTTATGAACAATGGCTTGGTATTTACTAATTCAGTGTTCAAAGTAACTTTGTAGAGCATAACTACCATCGACTGTGTTATTTCTAATCAATTTGGCTATGGTATACCATCCCAAGGAGGGGCAGCGTCGGGAGAAAAGCAGAACATTCACATTTCTTTAACACTTTGTTCCTAGATTTTGTCCATTTCTATTTAACAAAAATCCATTCTTTAGATTTTGGGATTTATTAAGAGTGTTATCTCCAATCTACAGCAAACAAGCAAACAAAAAACTTTACTTCTATGGATTGACCATGGTGATTTTGGGTCTAACGACGACATTACTTTTCTTATACAATCCAAATTCCTAAAATCACCACTCTTTTTCCTTTTCAATGTCTTCTGATTTGGAAAAACCATGTTTCAGGAAAGTATTTGACATGCTCTACCTTAAAAATCCCAAAAGTAAAAATTTGAACACTACATACCCTATATATGGATAGATGCCAACATAAAATAGAAGGGAAAAAAAAAAACAGAGTTTGTTTTTGTTGTTGTTGCTGGATTTCCTTGAAAGAAAAAGCCTTTAGCAATTCTATAAATCTTTCCCTAGATGGCTATCACATGAGTAGATTGTTTCAGCCCACTATTTCAGTCATTTTGGGAAACAATCCAATCCTTCATATCCCTTTCCTTCTCTCTCCACACTTGCTCCCTACCCGATAAGGCAACTGGCACCAATCCTCCTTATTAAAAAAATTACTATATGCCATATGAATTTTAAATTTAGAACATTGTTTTAATTTGGGAACTTAAGATAATGCAATAAACATTTTTGTGTAATACTTTTGCCTACTTAGTTGTCAGAACCTGTATGAGCTTAGCAGCTAATCAATCTTTGTTTCCAGAGAAACAGAACCCAATAGTGTGGTGTGTGTGTACATATATATATTCTGTGTATGTGTATTATGCGATTGTCTAGGCTGGCAAGTCCAAAATTAACGGTCAGACAGGAAAACTGGAAACTCAGGCAGGAGCTAGTGCAGCAGTCTTGAGGCAAAATTTCTTCTCAGTATTTGCTCTTAAGGCCTTCAACTGATTGGATGAGGCCCACCCATATCATTACTTAAAGTCAACTGACTGTGGATGTAAACCACAACTACAAAATACCTTCACAGCAACACTCATATTAATGTTTAACCAACAACTGGACACCACAGCCAAATGACGTTGACACATATAACTAACCATCACAGTACCCTACCCCATAAAGTTGCCTCCAATGAACACTAATAAGCAATAGGGAAAAAGAACAAACTGAGGCACGAGTCCTGGGCTTAAATCCCAGCTGTCTCACTAACTGTGTGTTTTTAAGAAAGTCACTTTTCTTCCCTGAACCTCAGTATGCTTATTAAAGAACAAAGGAAAAAAGAAAGGGAGGGAGGGAGGAAAGAAGGAAGGAAGGAAAAAAATGAATGAATGTATAAGTAAATGAAGAAATAAATGTCAAAGTTCACTTCTGGAAAGAACCCAAAGTTACAGTACTTGAGACTACAGGAAAAAAAATGAGAATAAAAAACAGTCCCCGATAAAGACGCAGACCTACTAGAGAATGGACTTGAGGACACAGGGAGGCGGAAGGGTAAGCTGGGACGACGTGAGAGAGTGGCATGGACATATATACACTACCAAATGTAAAATAGATAGCTAGTGGGAAGCAGTTGCATAGCACAGGGAGATCAGCTCGGTGCTTTGTGACCAGTTAGAAGGGTGGGATAGGGAGGGTGGGAGGGAGGGAGATACAAGAGGGAAGAGATATGGGGATATATGTATATGTATAACTGATTCACTTTGTTATAAAGCAGAAACTAACACACCATTGTAAAGCAATTATACTCCAATAAAAACGTTAAAAAAAAAAAAGTGAAAACAAAAACAAAAAACAGTTCCCGCTTTCCAACAATTTAGACCTGACAAGTGGTAAAGAAGTCCAGCTTGCAAATACAAACATTTATAAACATAATACAAACATATTAAGAAAGCAATACAGAAGTAAATGCATCTAATGCATAAAGAATTGTGGTGTAAGACAAACAAGAGGCACATTCTGAGACTATGAAGGGTCAAAAACCAAACACAATGTATGAGATCAGCCATCCAAAGACACCATAGTAGAGGGATCTAATTGTGGTTTTGTAAACCTGGATTACCTTACAAATTAATTGACAAGGATACAGTGTTGCAAAATTTAAAACAAGGTAACAAAGCAACATCTTTAGAATGACACTATTGGAATGGAAAATGTAAAGGAGAACTGTAATTCAGTCAGTTGGAGTGACAGATAAGAGATTAGAACCTGAAGATCCATCAATGTTTATATCAAATTATCCAAGGAAAAGAACCTTATCAGGTGACCCAATAAGGCAATGAGGTTTTCCCATAACCTAGATGGAATATCCCTCAAGACTAATCAATTCCTTATGTTTCAATTCTGAGCCAATTTAGCAACTTTCCAGTTACTAACGCTGCTTCATAGGCCTCTTGCTATGGAGAGGCAATGCCTCAGAAAAGCACATCACTCACTGTGGGTTGATACATAGGCATTCTGGTTCATAAAAATATTTTTTGTGAGTTTTATTAGATGGCGTTTGTCTTTGAGGAGCTATAGCAACTCTGGCTGGAAGGAAAAAATAAAATTTCTGGAGCTTAAAATCTGAGAACCAGAAACTGTACCTCAATGAACCAGTCATATGATAGGCCAGCTTGACAGGCCATGCATGACAGGCCTTTCTGTACTCCTTCCCAGTATTGGTCTTTGAGTCATTCCCGTATGTTGAAGCCTGAAAGGACCTAGAGGATTCAGAAAAAAAGATGCAGGATAAGTATTTTAATGGGCAGAAATTTTGAGTAGACCATTCTAGATGGAGAGAAAAACATAGCTAAGGTTCCAAGATGGGGAAACACAATGTATGTACTGATTAGAATAAATAATCCAATTTATTCTAATTCAATCTTAGGAAGATTGAAAAAGAAGATTGTACAGGTAGACCGGGTATTTGGAGCACTTTAAATGACCAGACTGGATAATGATTTTTATTTTATTGGCAATAGGAAGCCACCAAGTTTTGATTTTTCTTTTGAGCTGGTGAATATCAAAATTGTAAGTACAGTAGCATAATTAACTTGTTAAGAGCACAGTAGATGTCTTTGAGGAGAGAGGGACTGGTCCATGAAGTTTACTGCAACAGTCTACATAGGAGAGAATAATAATCCAAGCTGGAAAGATGGTTGTTGGAATAAAAAATAGAAGGTGTAATGATGAGACCCTAAGGCAAGGATAATCATTGGGATTCACTGAACATCTGACTGAATGTGAAAGATGAGGGACCTAGAAAGGTTGATATGGACTCCAAGGTTAGGAGTAGGAGTATAATAGTGCCACTAAGAGAAATACACATGCCAGGGAAAAAGGCAGACATAGGGTAGCAGGAAAGACAAATAGGTTGGGTTTAGACAATCTAAATTTGGCCTTAAATAATGAACCCATTTGCAGATGCTAAACAGTGATATTAAGAGATTCAAACCATTAACACGTAAAAATGATGTTTGAAATGTACAGAACAGCATACCAATAAATTTTTTAAAAAAAGAGCAAATGTGAACATATATACACATATTAAGGAGAAGAAAGGAACATTAAAATATATCAATTAATCCTGGAAGTTTTCATGAGAGAAAGGTGTTTTGAGCTATATTTTCAAACATCTATAATACAAAGATAGGATCAAAATAAGGGGACTGCCTTTTCAGTGGTGACACATGGTAAAAAGCTGACACTAAATATTTATTAAATAATTGTACTTAATATTATGTATAGTTGGGGACTTTTCTCAATGAAAATAAAGGTAGCATATATTTACACAATGATACAGATCTCTTAATTTTAAAACAAGCTGAATCACAATTTCTACACAGATCTTTTTCTTTCATTTTTATACCTATATTTTGCAAGTTTAATAATTTAATAAAGCACATAATGAATGCCTATGAATATATAATATATAAAATATTGTTAATAAATATACTGCTTCCTCTGTTTCCCTTCAATTAAAAATCTTAGCAAGTTATTAATGGATAACTTCATTATAAATCATGGGCAAACTGACTCAAGTTTTTAAGGACTATATATATAAATGGTAGAACCAGCATGCTTTTCATTTCACAGTTTGAACAATCTATATAATAATATTTCAATTATTTAAAGTTATTGTTTGTTTATGACTGAGAGAGCTCACAGTCCTAAGTTGAAAACACAGGTACATAAACAATTACAGTACGACACATGTAATGGATATTTTTATGTGTCATCCTGGCTAGGCTACAGTACCCAGTTATTTAATCAAACACTAAATATAAACGTTGCTGTAAAGGTATTTTGTAGATGTGATTAATATCTACAATCCATTAACTTTAAGTAGGGAGATTACCCTCAGTAATCCGGATGGACTTCATCCAAAGAGTCAAAAAGCCCAAGAGCAAAACGGAGGTTTCCCTGAGGAAGACGAGGTTCTGCCCTGTAACTGTAGTATCAGTTTCTGCTGACAGGCTGCCCTGTGGATTTCAGACTTGCCAACTCCTACAGTCACATAAGCTAACTCTTTGAAATAAACTTCTTTACACACACACACACCTTACTGATCTGTTTCTCTAGAGTATCCTGACTAATACGACATGATAAATGCCATGGCAGAGGTATGAGCACACAAGGTGAACAACCTGTGAGGTTAGGGAAGGTTCCACGGAGGTGATATCATTGGTTGAGTCTTGAAGCTATGGCACCAGGCAGAGAAGGGAGCAAGGTTAGGGGCTGTAGTGTAATCCAGGTGCACATAGGGAATGGTCAGAAGCTCTGCCTTGGGAATTTCCCTGGCAGTTCAGTGGTTAGTATTCTGTGCTCTCACTGCTGAGGGTCCAGGTTCAATCCCTGGTCGGGGAACTAAGATCCCACAAACCACGCGTTGTGGCCAAAAAAAAAAAAGAGAGTGTGCCCGAGAGAGAGTGCCTGACTCAACGGTAAGTAAGTTAGCTCTTATTACAAAACAAAAGAAATAAAATCAAAATCCTTTCTGTATAATCAGCTCACAATATGGTTGAACCAGAAGCTCTGTCTTGATGAGTCGTGCTCTGCCCGGGGGTGATGGAAGACACAGGGGAATTTTAAGTGAGGGAGAGGCATGATGTGAATTATATTTTAGAAAGATTGCTTTTGTGAGGCAAAGTGTAGGAGACAGGTGACACCAGTCTTACATTTCTGCTGTCTCTCTTTACAGTAAATGTTATAAAAACTCGAGTAAATCGTTTTTTATTAATAATCATGGTTGCAATTATAAAGAACGCATGGTAGCTGAGGAAGCTGAATGAGTTAATACACTCCAGTTAGTGGTTCATAAGTCAAAATCCAATCTAGCAAGCTGAGTCTTTACTCTTCACAACCACAGCAAGCTGGAGATTTTCCAAACGTTCCACCCACCCATAAAGACAGGCGTAAAGGGCGAGGCAACAATCTAACTACACTACTCTACATGGTTTATAAGACCAAACTGTTCAAAAGCAGTTTTCCAGCTAACAATCTAGCACTTTTGATCCTTTCCTGACAGCTGACAGAGATACCAAGAACCGTAATACTAGCCTGACCCTCCTGTATGCTGTCCACCCCGTAAACGTGTCCAATGTCTCCCCGTTCCAGAACCTTGTTTCAACAAAGCACTAACCTGAAAACATCAAGAGCACTAGACTCTCTCAGCAAGTACCAAACCAGTAGTAGAAGAAGCCCAAATGTGCTTCTTTGTGATACCATCCCCACACATAACCCCGACTAAGAAAATGCATCCTAATTTTTAAAACAGAGTTACCACAGCAACAAACTGAACAGTTAAAAAGCAATGAACTTAATCAATGCAAGTCATTGTTGGAAAGATTATCCCTTAAGACAAATCTCTCACTGCTAAGATTATTGCTATTTATCTGAAGTGTTTTCTGAAAAGGTAAGAATGACTGACTGAGGGCTTCAGATCAATGAGGTGGGTTTTTTTTTCTTTCAATGAGCTAAAGCTCCCAGCAGACCTAAGCTACACTTTTAATCATGACATTAATCGATAACAATTACACCCAAGAGAATGTCAGCATAGGTTTTCCAGGAAATCTCATAGGGCTTAAACTGCTATACTTGTATAAGTAGTCAATATTATGTGTTGTAAAATAGAATTCAGGTTGATTTCTTCCTATTTCCCTAGAGCAGAATTTTGGTGCTGCAGAGGCAGAAATGTTAGCCTGGTGCATCTCAACCATTAATGTGCTTAAGAATCACCTGGGGATCTTGTTAAAACACAGATTCTGAGTCAGTTGGTCTGGGTGGGGCCTGAGATCTGCATTTTTAGAAGCTCCCAGGTGATGTCAGTAGACCACCCCTGAAGTAGCAAGATGACAGAATACATTACTGACTGGTCAGGAGAAAGAGCCAAAGACAGCACATCGGCAGAGGGATACTTACAAAAGAAGGATTTGACTGCAAGAGAGATTCTACTTCTAGATTTTCCACCCCAAACTGCCCTCCTTGGAAAATCACTGAAAAAAAAGGCAATACTAAACTTACCTTGAAGAGCAGCATTTTCCAAATGTCTCCCAAGGAGTCCTAGTTATCTGGGATATTAATAGGTGTTGTCAGAAAAATAAGATGCTAATAGGAGATTCAATGGTCATGTAACTGAGGTAAACAAATTGCTAACATGTGTTAAACACTATATGTCAGGCATTGCTCTAAATACTTAATATGGAATAACTCATATAATCTTCACAGCAACTCTATGAGGTAGGAACTATATTATTATCCCCATTTTACAGATGTGGAAAAAAAGAAGCAAGGAGAGGTTAAGTAACTTGCCTAAAGTCACAACACTGGTGAGTGGTAGAGCCAGGACGCAACTCCTGGCAGGCTGCCTCCAGAGCAGAGACTCTGATCTCTGGAACATAGGCACATTTCAGTGTTGATGGGAAGTGTGAATCACTGCAAGGTGACAGAAGTACTTTTAAGTTGCCAATGAAGGGGAATAGGGGATGGAGAGGAAAGAGGAAAACTGAGAAGTTAGGGTAAGACAGGAAATGAGAACAAGCTGGAGAAGGGAAAATTTAGAAAATGGAAGTAATATTTGGAGAAAAATAGATTTAGGAGAGTGCTGTGTTAATGGAAGTATCATCCAACCAGACACAGATGCACTGAATGAAGACCAATCTGCTTGGCAAATAAACGCCCCAGAGAGGAAAGCAAGTCAAGTGGTAGATCTCACCAACCACAGGAGGACAGGAACAGTTTACTTCCACCAAATATACAAAAAAGCACTCAAAGACAACAGTCATCATTATCCTTACACAAATTACCTAATTTACAGATTATCTGGGCCCCCTGCTAGGTCTCTTTCTTCTTCCTACAGGATTGTTTGGACATTTTGCTTCTAATCAGCAACTTTGTGAAAGTAGGGAGAAGAGAAGACGATTAAATTAGGGTTTTGGGGTTTTTTTTGTTTTTGCTTTTTGTGTTCTTATTTGGGGGTCTAGCAATAGGTTTGGATCAGGGAGATTAGCATGTGAAACTAATGATGAAAATACATTCTTATTAAGCCTAGAATTCAATGCCCCCTCTTTGCCTGGCCTTCATGTTGCTGGGGGAAGAAATGTGCTGAGTGTACCCAGCCTGAAGTATATAGTCTGAATCAGAAAACAGCCAGCACATTATGCAGAGTAGACTTCAGGTCAGGCAGAACTATAAACAAAGCAGTTGTTTGGTTAGATGAGAACTGGGAAACAGTTCAGATTGTTCAGACAAGCATTGAAACAAAAACTGACCTCGGAAACTTTTGACATTCACTGATCCCTAATGCAATATATACGCAGAGATACTCATGGAAAACTCTAGCACTAGCTTAAGGAAAAGAAAATCTTAACTGGAGACAAGGAACTGCCTTTTAGCGTCCCGAAAGGATCTGATATCTAAATGTATTTACAGGTACCAAAATGAAGGTACTTTTTTCAAATAAAACAAGAGAGGGCCTTTGGTTTCCAAGATAGAAATGTGTCCTAAGAGCTGTACTTATTCTTCATCATCACCTCGCCCCCAGGAGCACCGCTGCCTGATATTTACAAGGCACCTCTATTTGTTGTAGGGCTCCAAGGTGAAGCAATCTAATTTTGTTATGCTAGTACTTCAACCCACATTTACAAACTTTTCAAATATTTTAATTTTATCTGAATGTTTTTCATCAGCATGTTCCTTTTTTTTTAATAAGAATCCTTCATTGTTCCAAGACACAAATCATATCCCTTTGAATTCCAGACGAAAACATTTTAGGCCTATTTATGATTGTATTTCAATAGACATGTATACACATGTAAAGCAGTTTCAATGTTATTTAAAAATACACTTCAATAGGTCTCACTGTGTTGATATTAGCAAGGCACTCAGGAAAATGCTCCCAGGTGGCAGGCACCTGCTCCGGCTTTGACACACCAACCTCAAAACCTATAGTCAAGCACCGAAATGGAGAAGAGCAACAAACTATATATTTCAGCACCTAGCAGTTTTGGCAGCTCATTTGGAACTGGTTATTGCCAGCTGGGCATTTTGCCATTTCCTTGAGGCAAAATTAAAGTGGAAGATGCAAGGGTTTTATTGTAATTTTCTACCACATATTTATATAATTATGGGTTTTGTGCTGCTCCAGTCCCCACACAGTCTCACTGAATATCTTCTTATTATGTCAACGAAATTTGAAGCAAATATAGGATGATGCGGTGGAAACAAGTGGGCAATGTGTACAGTACATGATTGCTGAAGTTAACACTGTGCCTATCAGAATGGGCTCCAGAATTTGCAAGGCCCCATGCAAGATGAAAATGTGAGGTCCCCTGTTCAAAATGCAGAGTAAAAGTTCTAGTAAAGGTACTAAAGTATCAAGGTTTCCCTTTTTCCTGCAGTTCCTCTCTCAACCTGCCATGGTGTTGTTTATTTGCTACTCAATGTTTCAATCCTTCCGGCACAGGGATACCTGCAGAGTGAGTGCAGATCTGGGTACCACCCCACGTGTGCTCCCACAGTGCACACTAACTCCCCACCCACTAGGTACTGAGCTCCCCCACTCCTTCCAGCCGCAGACCAGCACTCTGCACACCAACCGGGGAGCTTAAGTCAGGCATCTCCCTACCCACAGACGCTCCCCCGCTCCCAGGAGCACTGCAGTCTCTACGCAAGGAGGTGCCTGGATTGGGTACCTAGACTGTGGTGGGTGACAGGTTCGCCCTACTGTGGTACTGCTGTGACACTCCAGGATGTGGATGGCCGCATCAGTGTCCTGTCCTGAGACATCCTAGGCTCTTGCTCCAGACCCTGAGCCTCCCCTGCCAGGGGCTGAAGGCAGCAGCAGTTGTGGGGCAGAAGCAGGGAGGAAGAGGCCAGGTCCTTGGGATCCTAGGAGTTGGGGGAATGAGCAGTGGAGAGCAGAAGAGAACCCATCCCAAGGAGGCGGTCTCATCACCTTGATATTAGCAAGGCACTCAAGAAGATGCTTCCCGGTGGCACGCACCTGCTCCGGCTTTGAAACACCAAAGCTTCCACCAAACCTAAAGCTCCCAGTTCCGGGCCAGCCTCCGTTATCCTATCGGACTTCACTTACAAAACACAAATTCAAACATAAAACTAAGGACTTCAAGTCAGGAAAGCCAGAGCACTGAACTCCAACTGAGTGCCCTGGTCACAGGCCCGTGAAGCCAGCCCTGATTCATATAAAAACCCAAGGCCTGTGCTTACTTCTGCAGTATACACACTAAAACTGAACAACACAGACACATAGGATGACACACAAATTCATTATGTGCTCCCTATTTTTATTTTATAGAACTAAATACAAACACACACACATACACACACACACACACACACACACACACAAATGAGTACAAACTGGGAAAATCTGAGTAAACCTGGGTAAAGGTGGATTGTATCAATGTCAGTATCCTAGCTGTGATACTACACTACAGTTTTGCAAAACGTTACCACTGGGAGAAACCATGTCAACTGTACAAGGGATTCTCTGTATTATTTCTTACAACCGAAAATTTTAATTATCTCAAATTTGAAAAAAGATCCAAGGCCTATTACACGGACAAAATTCAGCATACAGGCGATCGTTACCGAAACTACCTCTACCTGGATATATTCAGAACATTAAATCGTATATAATTTGACTTGACATGATGTAAAAGAGCGACCCTTGAAATAACTAGCTCAAATACAAATCTGCAATCAGCACGTTAACCACAGAGTGTACTATCAGGAAGAACGTGTTCAGCTCTACTTGTTGAAACTTCTCTTATCTACTTGAGATAAAATGAAAACACACCATCGAGAAACTACAGAAATACTCTGGAAACTGAAGTGGTGTACACAAAAGCATGCCTTTATTCACAAAAGAGGGAGAAGTGTGTATGGAATAGCACAAAATCAACTTTAAAATGTTCTTGCATCCAAAGAGTTGGCCAGTGTACCATTTACAACTGAAAGGACATATCTGATGCTGGTACAGTGACTTAATTTTTATATACAAATATAAAACATCTTCCCTGTCAGATGCTGAGACATCACAAATATAATGGGGAAACTCTGAATTCTCCAGGCTGAGTTCCCAAGGAACTGAGCCAGGTGAGAATTCCATGTTGCTTTTTAGGACTGTGTATGGGAGCAAATACCCAAAGGGGATGGATCTTGTCACAGTCTGAGGGGAAGGGGAAGGCCACTTCTACAGGGTCTCAGGAACAGAGACTGCCCAAAGGGCACTTAATTCTACCCTGACTTCCATAAATAAGGTAAAAGAAGAGATGCTCTGAACACCACCGAGCCCAGCACACTGGAAATACTCACCAGACTTTAACAATTTATATCAACCATAGCAGCCTGTTCCCACTCTGACCTCTCAAGGGCTCAGCACCAACTCCATATAAATTATGCATCCAATTACGATTTCTTGCTCCAACAGACAGTGCTCATAGCCAAGATAAGCCCACCTTTGGTTCAAGCCAGAACTTCGCAGAGACCTGAAGAACTGATTAAGCAATGAAAGAAGTTTGAGATTCAAATTCATATTGCCACTGCTAACTCTGCACCTCTGCGTAAAACACTGGGCTGTTCATTAGTGAAATGGAATTTGAATTTCAAAGGTGGATGAATATTCATTCACTTTGGCTAATTACATACCAAGGCATTCAAAAAATATTTGTTGAATGAAAGACTGAATTAATGAATGGATCTGCACAGACATCTCTCCAACCTGGCTTTTTTTCTCTTTTCCTAGCTAAATTCCCTTTCAGCTGCATTTTGGAGTTAACATATCAAAGTAGAGGGGGAGGAACCACAAATAAAACAGCACTTTGCTCACGACCTCACTTGACTGTATAGTGCGGGCTCAGCTACGCAATTAATCACTGTCAGCGCCAGTCGGACGTGGATCAACAACTCCGTCAGGCTTTGCCAGGTGTGGCAAATTACTGCGCCTTCGTCTAGCCAAGCTTTGAGCATGGGAGTCTAACAAAAAGCATTTAAGAACCTCCCCAGGCAGACAGCAGCGCTGGCTGACTATCACTGTCTCCTTCTCGTGGTGCCCTAGTTTGTTCTGGCAGTCTCCAGGTTCTGTGGATCGCTGGGCTTCTGACTGTGCCAGGGAACTAAGAAACTGGGCTTCTCCCTGTCCCATCTCCGGCCTTCAAGTTTGGCAGCGCTCACCTCTCACGTCTGCCTGTGCCCGCACACCTGACTTCCATACACTTTCTCAAAGGTATATTCAAACCCTCCCCACCTGGCGTAGGCGCGGATCCCAGGCTGGCTGCGCGCCCGTCTCAGTGATTCCCTGCTGCCTGCAGGGCTGGCACTGACACAAATGCAGCTCTGTATCTACGCACCACAAAAACCCTGCCTCTGCTCTATTCTACCATTGATTCCTCAGCACTTGAAATGAAGGAATTTTATTTCATGAAATTTAATTAACTACATGCAAAAGTTTTAATGACTAAGCAAAACATAGGTAAGAGCCAACTTGAACTGTGTCACTATATAAACAGTGTAAAGGAGGGCTCAATATTTAAATAAATACCAGTCCAAAAGAAGATGACAAAATGTGTGGTTTAACATAGATAAACAATGCAAAGTGTTTTGTGTTGATTCTTAGAAACTAGTTTTCTAAAACGTCCCATGGAAATCATTTGCTGCTCCAACTTCCCCGCTCTTCTTCCTCGCTCTATTTCAGAGGTTTCTCACTGCCTTTCAAGTTAAAGAGCTACTTTTAAAAGTGCATCAAATCACCTTTCAATCATCAAAGAGAAATTACCAGTTGACTGAACACTTCTATACCATTAAATAATTAATCATGACATAGCAAAACTACCATTATAAATATCTAAATTATTTAAGATAAATCAATCATACGGTAATTAGCTATTTCTTTCTAATCCACTAGTACATCATAATTGACAAGAATGCCATAGAGAGTCTCATGATTTATACCCTCCCAGCATATTCTCACCTCTCCATTCCAGAAATTCAGTTTCAAAATGTCCCTAGAGAGAAATTGTTGAGAGCAAGATGTTAAACACAACGAGAAGAAAATTCAAGTACAGAATACAAGCCTTTGGCACAAACTGAGGTATGAATATGAACACACAAAATGGGGTGAAATTTATTGGTAACAATCTAATCATTAATCCAAGCAGTACTTAATTAGAGAGCCTGGAACAATTTACAGAACTCTGCAATGGAACATTCGATAAGAACTCAGCCTGATACATTTTGTAGTATCTGCCTCTCTGGAGAGTGGGACATGCCTCCTCATCACAGGGTGCTTCCCAGACCATAAACAATGTATGTTCTTCACAAGTCTTTAAGTGGACTCACAGTGCACTGAATACTTCCAGCTGGGCTTCTCACAGTTGGAATAGCACAAATTCAGACTCCATTTTTATTTCCAGATAAACTACAGAAATTATAATAGCTTCTATGTCTACCAGTTCCAATGTGGTGCCAGTTTTCTACATATTAATAATACTCATTTCTCCATTAACTTAAAAAAAATAATTCTACCCTCAGTGGAGGTGTAAGCAAAGGGAACACTTTAACGAAACATAGCCATGTCAGTAATTAATCAATACTCCTCTTAGAAGCTTTTTATCAGCATTTATAGAAATCAGCAGGGAGAGAAAGCCATGCTCCCTGAGCTACCACCACTGCCTAACAAAAGAACTAACCATGTGCCACAAACTCAGGAATGACAACAGAACCACAGTGGTAGGGAGTTGATTTTCATTCTTTTTTAAAAATACGTTTTATTGTTAGTTAAATCTATTGCTATGAAACTTATATAGTAACATAATTAATAGAAAAATTATTACCCACAAACACAACATTTAAATAACCTGGAAAGTTATTTGCTTTTTAAGTTCTCATTATTCACTGCCCAACATATGAACTTCTTTTAATTAACTACTGTCCTGAATTTCTAGGCGATTTCTTTTTCTAACAGTAAATATATATCCTCAGCCATGTCATTAATAATCTTCAGAAGTTTACATTTACTTTGACTTTGTACTGGGTGAAGATGTTGGTCTAGGCTTCTTTAGCTTTGCTGACGGTGTTAAATTTCAATGGAGTGTAAAAGCTGTTGCTACGGACTGAATGTTTGTGCCCCCCACAAAAATTCATATGTTCAAACTCTAAGTCCCCAATGTGATGGTATTAGGAGACAGGGCCTTTGGAAGGTAATTAGGTCATGAGGGTGGTGCCCTCATGATGGGATAGTGCCCTTACATGAAGAGACACCAGAGAGCTTGTTCTTCCTTACTCTCTCCTGGCAACTAAGGACACAGCAAAGCGATGGCCATCTGCAGACCAGGAAACGGGCTCTCACCAGACACCAGATGTGCTGGCACTTTGATCATGGACTTCCCAGTCTCCAGAACTGTGAGAAATAACTGTTTGCTGTTTAAGCCACCCAGTCTATGGTAATTTGGCAACCGGAACTAAGACAGTTGTCATCCAGGATATTATGTCCTCAATAAAGTAAATAACCTATTCCATGTAACCCTATGATTACTAAAAATAGTTTCCACACATTGAAATGCCTCCACATTCCTGCAAGTCCAAGAGATCATGCTTTCTCTGTTGCTACCTTCAGTATAAAATAAACTACTGGTGATCTACTAGGTTTCAAAAATGACTCATTTTAACTACATTTAGATAAAAGAGACATATTAAGGCCTGAAGGTTTATAACTATTTTTTCTAAATACACATTTATATACTTTCACACTAGCTGGGTTTTTGTTTTGTTTTATTTTGCGTGAAGAATGAGGTTATATCTCCTAGGATCATCTTTAAAAATGTGTTTTCTTTCAAGTTTACATACCTAACATCTGTGAAATTTTAAACTAAATGTTCTTCACAAGAACACAGAGTGGGGCTCCTTCTAAATCAAAATGAAGACACGCATGACTAAGTAGAAGCCCATGGGTGAATAAACAATAGTTAGTTAACCTTTTAATAATGCCTTCTCTCAACCAAAGCACAGGGATGAACGGCACATTGACACATTTCAATGTGTCACTTTTAAAAAGGTTAACTTTTAAAAAGGTTAAATTTCAAAAATGACCTGCAGTTCTTCAGTTAAGGGCCCCCCTACTTCTCCGAGGAGGACTCTCTGAAGAGCTGTGCATTCTGTTTTCCACTAAGTCATACCATGAAGAAAAAGAATGAGTGTAGTAAAATTGGGGCAGGAGGAAACACTTGTTTTTATTTAACAAACACATACCATTCACTATAGTCTAGGCACTATTTTAAAGTATTTTACAAATATTAACTCAATAAATCTTCATAACAACTTTATGAGTCGGTACTGTTATATAATACCCATTTTACAGATGAGAATGTAGAGGAACAGAGAGATGCAGTAACTTGTGCAAGACCACTTGGCTAGTAAACTGCATGGGCCAATATCTGAACCCAAGCAGTAAGACTTCAGAGACCATGCTCTTAATAACTGCCTTCTCCTGGCCACTGCTTCCCTTATTCTTCTCATAAACTCCACCAAAAAATCCAATAAGAAACCAAGACAACATCTTTATTACAGAAGAAAATGAAAGTGTATAGAGCTTTGGAGTTTCTTCCTTTTCAGTTAAGGCAACATAACTATTTTTCACTAAAAGTAAGAAATAAAAAAAAAAAAATTTGACTTCCAAACACAAATGACAAAAAACAGCAGGGAAGGAAAAGCTATTTTCAGGTTTCTAGGAGGTTATCATAAACAATGAAGAAAGAAAAACAAATTAAAGTTTTTTAAGAAATGGCATTTGACAGTATCCTTTCTACCTTGCTGCCTATGACAATTTGACGGCACTGTACATAGCGGCTGTGCAGAGCACCCCAGGGTGTGAAAATGAAAGATGACCATGCTTGCAAAGAAAAGAGAAGCATATTGTAAGCAAATGTAAATGCACAGTAAGGGCTGAATGTTGTGTAAATAAGCCCAGGATGCTTTTCAATTCATGAGTTCAGCTGAGATGGCAGAACAGATGACAAACAACAACAAACAGAAATATCAAACTACACAATTCTCTCCAATAGTGGGGATGAATATCCAGAGCTGCTTATTTAACTCGATGCTAATTTACTTTCTTGTTTAAACATTCTAAATATTTGTTACCTATGAAATATTCATGTATTGTGTTTTAATACCTTGAGGGTTTTATTCTACAAGGAATTAATTTACAAGTACCTGTAGTAAAAATAGCACACCTTCCTCAAAATAACAGCAAAAGCTTTTATTTAAAGACTTAATTAGTCAACATACGGAACTGGAGGTGAATTCAATCTTCTTGACATTTAAAATTTCAAATATTGAATAGTTCACTTGAAATAAATACTTCATTTTATTTTAAAATAAAACAAAAAATTTACCTGTCCTTCAATACAATTATTTTTGTTCCATTTTACTATATTGTTTCATTTTACTAATGAAAACCCAATAGAAGGCATTGTATTTTTATCTTTCAGTACCATAAGGAGCCTATTTAAACACCAAAAATTGGTTCCTTCAATCTGCTTCTTTTGGGTATAAATCTTTTTTGAAAGATCTGTTTTATTTCTGTGTGAAGTTTCACAAATATTATCAAGTTACTCAAAGAAAATTAAGTAATAAACAGTTTTAATGTAGTAATTACTTGTATTAGATGTGGTAATAACTTATTAGCTCAAATTCAAATCATTGTTAGTTTAAGAAAAAAAATGATTAAGCAAAATCTACAGAGACATATCAAACCTCCAAAGAAGGAATGTTCTACTAAAAAAAGAGGGTGAGGTACACTGTATTCTTCAAAAGTCAATGTCATAACAAAGAAAGGTTGTGGAAATGTCCACATTAAAGGAGGTAGACATAGTCACCAAACACAATCCCTGACCCTAGGCTGGATCCTGTACTAGAGGGGAAAATGCTCTAAAGGAAGTTATTGACTCAGTTGATAAAACTGTAATCTGAAAGATAGATTACAGTATTTTCTTAGTGATAAATTTATTGAAATTGATAATTATATGCTGGTTGTATAAAAGAATACCCCATCCTTAGGAAATGCACCCTGCAGTAAACGGATGGAAAGACCCATCTCCTGAAGATGTCTGTAACATCCTCAAATGGTTCAGGAGAAAAAAAAAAAGCATGAGAATGAGGAAGAGGTAAATGGGATAAAATGTTTAGGCGAATCTGGGTAAAGGTAGAGGAGTGTTCTTTGTATTATTTTTATTGTTTGCAAATTTTATGTGAAACTGAAATTATTTCCAAATAAAAAGTAAAAAAAAAAAAAAAAAAAAAAAGCAACAGTGAAGAACTACTGACCTGAACCAGAAGTATGAATTAAATCCCACAGATTGAGCTCATTCTTTACAGGACACAGAAGGGGAGTCCCTGAAGCCTGCCCTCAAGGTATTGATTTTATGTCATGGACTATCACAGACATTCAAGTCTCAAAAGACCTTGGTGTATATGGAGTGCCAGTTATTTCTAACACTAAGGTCTCACCAAAAAGGTACTCCTGGATACACTCGAGTTCCTCAGCCACTATAAGCTCACAGTCTCCATAATGAGAAAGCGAGGCTCATCTACCTTAATACAATGGTTGCAGGATCACAAAGCCACCCCTCATGTGCCCTGGAAATAAGGTTCACCCACACCACCAATCCAGAGGCTACACCTTATGGCTACAACTCTAGTGGTCTGACTCAGTGAATGTTTACTTAGTGCCTACTCTGTGCAGGCACTGGGCTATGTGCTGGGAAGAGAAAGATGAATAAGCTTTGGCACTAATCTTAAGGAACTCACAACGTAAGGAGAAAAAGACCTAATTCCATAATTACAGTAGAATATATGAAATACTGATGTAATAAAGGTACATATCAAGTATTCTGAGAAGGACTAAGGGCATACGTGAGACTTGGCTTCATTCATTTATTCAAATGTTTACTTTGTGTCAGGGAAAGGGACCTTAAAGACAGGTGACAACCTCCAGCTGACAGACAAAGAAGTGAGACAGGAATTTCAGGTAAAAGCAAGTAATAACATGAGACAATGGCACAGAGGCATGAAAGTGTAAGCTGCTTTCAGAGATTAGGAAGGGAATCACCACGGCTGGGAGCACAGCATCTCCTGTGAGTCTGGTTAGCAGAGGAGGTAAAATCAGTCCGAGCCAGATCCCGAGTGGCCTTGTAGAGCATGCTAAGGAGCTGCCAGCTAATCTTCCTGCAGATGGAACGGCAGAATATTTTCAGCAGGAAATTTCAAGTGATTAAATTTTTATTTTAGAAAGACAATTTTGGTTGAAATGTTAGCATACATTATCAAAAAAGGATGGAGTCAGGAAGAACGGTTCATGTGTAAATTGCATGAGCCTTCAAGAGTTGTGACCAGAGCTTGTACTGAGACAACATCCAGGAAAGAGACATTGAAGGAAGCAGAATGAGTAGGGCTCAGCAACCAAGTGATTGTGGGCGATGAGATATGACAGGGATGAGAGTGAAGACACAGCTTTCTAGCTTAAACTTTGGGAGTCATGAACAGTGACCGAGTCTGAAATTCCAGTGTAGTGTGCTTCGAGACGTTCAATATAGAATTTAGGATTATGGAAAGTGCACTGAAGTTCAGGAGAGAAGTTAGGGTAAATATAAAGATGCTAGGGTTCATACTGATGATGATTAAATACAAGACAGCTTTCTTGTATTCTTTAAGGAAGATCGTGTAGATTGAGACGATAGTTAAGGATAGATATTTAAAGATGATCAGGAAAAAAAAAAAACAAGCCAAGAGAAGGAAAAAGAATGAGAGGACAGAATTCTATGGTAACTGGTACTACATGGTACTTATACATGAGTCAGACACCCAGTCAGGACAGTTCTACCAACATTCAACACACAATCACTGAGGCCTATTAGACACCCGATGCTTTGCTACCTGATTATTACACTATCCCAATTTCCTACTGTATCTGAATAAGATAGTCACTTTCAAGTTTGGATACAGTGCAAGTTAAATTCTTGTTCTATTCACTCTCTCTTTACAAACTGAACTACAAAATTAAACAAAAGGCTTTATATTAAAAGGGACTATAATCATGGACGCACTAGAGCCTTTGTAGCCATTCAGGGCTATAAAGATAAAAAGGTTCACAAACTTATTCTTCAACACATTCACCCTTCTTTTTAACATTATTTATGGGGAAAATATTATAATAAACCACGGTTAAAATAATGCAAACTTCTGATTTCATCATAGTAATACCGGGTGATTCTGGGTTAAACAACAAGCACCCTCCACAGGGAAGGCCTGCAGATGCGCATGTGACAGCACATGTGTGCACACACACCCACAAACATCCTCCTCACTCACACAGACTTCATAGTCAGAGTGACCTTTTACACGCTCTGCCCTCATCACACACAGTGACCAACAGCCTGGTGCAATCCACCTATCCTCTCACAGAAACACTGATACCTGTAATCAGTAACCCAGCATAGCAACCAGGTTTTACAACTAGCTCCCTGAGCCAGTTTGGTCTCTGCATAATTTTTTTTCTTTTTAAATTTCATAATCAATGTACTGCTTGGATCTGCACCGTTCTTGGCCTCCCAGGTCACTACAGAAAGCAATCTGTTTTTCTTGTACAATCATTTGAATAAATAATACCCAGTCATCTGACTACAGGTATTCATTACACATGAGCTATAGAAAATAATCAGTCACAGATCAAGTTTAGAAGCTTCAAAACAAGTGACGTAGGTAGGGATTTATACAGAAGCCTTCCAGGAGTTTCTTTTGTCCAGATATGATCTGAATTTTATCCCATGTGCGTTACACAACCTTCTTTTACATTTTGTGCATATTTTCTTGAGTCAATATTCACTTTATGCTTTCTAAATCAGCAAATAAAAGCTCAGATCCAAAATGGCTTTGCCATTGGTCTAGCATGTTAATAGAGCAATAATTATTTTAGTGCTTCAATCTGGACAGTGGAAAAGATGACCTTATGATGAACCTCCTGTAAGAGAAACAGTATTGTTTATAAATAAAATCTCATGCTGAGATCCTTAGCTTCCAAAGGAAGAAAGCAATCACTATGTTTGCAGACAGTTAATGTTCTGCCCTTTACTTTAGGTACATAATATCTAGATTTTCATCAACATTTTTAAAAATGTTGCTCTAAGTACAGAATCCTGGGTTTTGTTCATGCATATCTGGAAACTATTCTGTTTAGGGAATATCCCACAAGCAGCTAGGATGCAAAAAAGACATTCTTTACTGAGTCTTGCTACTAAGAAAATACTCCCACAGTTCTTGGTTCAGTACTACCACATTCTTAAAGGTTATTCTGACTAAGGAAGAGCTGGACATTTCTGTGAAGAATCAAGATACCAAAAAAAATTTTTTCCAAGGAAATTTTAAACTTATGCCAACAGTAAATTATACAAAAGACTAACTCGAAATAGGAAACAGTACAGTCAGGTTTGAAAGTCACATTTGAATTCAAACAGACCTAAATTCCCAGGTTTACAGGCTGGATGACCTTAGACAAGTTACTTGACTTTGCTGACAATACAGATGGAAATAATTGAATATTATTATTGAATAATTGAATATGTGAATAAACTAAGCCTAGCATTTGGTATCCTCTAGGCACTCACTAAATATTACTTTCCTTCTTGACTCTCCATTTTGATACTGTAAAGAACAACACTGTTAGGGAATTCCATAATTTTTCGTTATACATGTGTGTGGTTTGCATTTCAATGATTACTTGCCAGCCTGTAAAAAAAGAGTATCACAAATATTCCACTGTGATACATGGGAAGTAACTGTCACAAGTGGATTCATAAGCGATGTTTAATGTTAGTTACTTCCATAGCCTATGTATTCATAGAATAATACAAAAGGAAAACTATTCAAATGCACACATATTAAAGTATATATGTGATTAATAAATGTAAAACAAAGGCTTGTAATTTTAAAATACCTGGGCTCCTAGTCCTATCAGATACAATGATACAAATGACAAAAATCATTCAGTGAATACCACACCATCACCTCCTTTGTACTACCTAGTAAACTGGATCAAATATAAAACACTATTTAGTGGGGCACTGTCTCCATTGCATAACCTAAGAGCTGACATAAAAAGGAAGAAGACCACTTTTGTAAAGCTCTTAAGTAATAGTCAGAGGACAGAAACATCAGGATGAGACCATTATAAGTTTTTGATGGAAGAGGAAAAAAAGGTTTTGAGTCTTTGGCTCTCGGTTGTAACCATTCCAAAATATATCACATTAATAAACATTTTTCCATCTTAATGATGAACAGCCACCTGCTGAAGTCAAAGAAACAGAAGCCCACTCCTAATTGGAAACAGCAAGACTGTGCTTATTTTCCGTTGTGTATTTTGGCTCTCCAAATGTTCCATTTGAGAACTCTGAGGGTAAGCCTTAGAAACCCCCCAGTTCTCCATAAGCTGACACATTCTCAGACACACTGCACGCATTCAGTTTAATCAGAAGACACATAGTTGGAAAGCACTGCTTGAGGTCCATGCATTTTTTAATCAGTTTGTGTGAATTTTAAGTGAGTTATCAGCTATGGTCAGGGCACAGCAATTCTGTATTTGGAAAGTTCTTAAATGGAAGTAATGGGATCCGAATGTTCTAATGTTCCTTTATTCATTTTAGAGAAACAGCCTCTGTCACACTTGCTACCTTCTGCCAAAGGCTACAGGGATCAAACTTAGTGGTAGCAGACTAAGCTAAATAATGTTTTGTCCAAGTTTCCAAAACAAGCTTTCACAATTTTCCACTTATGAAAATTAAAGTAGGGACTATATCTTAGCATTCTGAACAACCAAAATGATGTCATAAATAAACTTGATTCTCCCACCCCTGCCTTTCAAAACCACCATTTTTTTAAGTGGCAGCAGCACTTGGTGGCCTCGTCCTTTCCCTGCTGCATGAGATCTATCAATAGGAATGCAATTTAGGGTCAATATCATTTTCTGTTCAGGGCCCTGTACCAATAATCAGGCACAATGTTAGTGTCTCCAATTATAACTAATGTATCAAATGACCTGTCAAAATATTACTTGAAAAACAACTTGACTGACATCAACAGAATATATTCATATGCAAGAAATGTATTCACCATAGCGATGAAATTGTACCAGGAACTCTGTTAAGTACATTCTTTAACTGGTTGCCATTCTAGGTGACTTGGAGATAGTTTATATAATTGGCCATATGAAATCCCTAAGTAGATAACTGAGGATGTGTCTTGTTCAGGTTTGTTTTTAATTAAGAGAGACTTGTGGTTACAAACATCCCAGCATTTGTCAGTAATGATGACAACAAAGTATTTAGTCCAACTGGACATAAACTCAGTATTTATTCACTTGTCAGAACATACTGAAAAACCCAGAGAATTAATCACCTCAACAGGGGATCCTATGGGAGGACTGGAACATCTATGTTTTAAAATTTCATTGAATATGAGAATTTTCCAAAGAGAGATAATACTTTTGGTTCCAAAATCTAGTGGGTCTCCAATTTTCCTTAGTGAGGAATTTAAAAGGTAAGTGTTCTTGTCTGGGTTGCAGAAGAGATAGTTTCCCAGATGTGTCAGGAAATGTAATAGGTGCTTCCTGATGAAGTAAGAATAAAGACTTAACAGAGTCCAAAGGGGAAAATAATGTATAAAAAGATTGTTTCTTTATAATGTCATGATTGCTATGACAGAGGTATGTGTAGAAAGCAAAGCGGTATGCGAGGCAGATATGAGGTCTGAAAAAGTGATACTGGAACCGACACTTGACAGACGATAAGTAGCAGCAGTTGGTCAGGCTAAGAGCCATATTTTTGAATATGTGTGTGTGTGCATGTATGATTTGTATATATGTGTGTTTGTGAGAAGTCACTGCCCTGAGGCAGGGAAAATTCACTCTAGTAAAAGTAGCATAAATTTCAACGGGATAGAGAATGAGAAATAGATATTTTCCAAATCATCAAGACTTTTATAGCAAATTTATACCACGGTATGGACCTAATTTCCAAAGGGACAGTATGTAAAGAGTTTAAAAGGAATAATGACATGGCTTCATTTACATTTTAGCCGTATTACATCAAATGGGGTTTTAAAGATTGGACTGTTGATCAGCTGTAACTTTCTGAAAAGGACCACCAATATTTTGTCAACACTCCCCCGTCAGGAAGTGGGGTCTGCAACCTTTTCCCTGAAATCCAGACAGGCTTGTTATTGCTTCAACCAACAGAGTGCCATGTAGATAATGACATTTAACTTGCTAAGCTTGTTCTTAAGAGACAAAGGACCTTCCACTCTCTTAGAATTCTCCCTCTTGGGCATCTCAATTCTTAGGCTTAGAAGCCTAAACCACATGGCATGGGCATAGACCGTCTTCAATCATCTTGCCAGGGAGCCAGACATAATACTAAAGAAGCCTCCAAATGCTTCTAGCCCCCAGCCATTCAATTTTTCCTAGCTGAAACCCCAGACATCGTGGAATAGAGACAAAAAACTCCCTGTGCCCTTTCTTAATCCTGACCTATAGAATCTATTAAAATAATTTTTAAAAAAACTTGTTTAATGTCACTAAATTTGGGGATGATTATTACACAGCAATAGATAACTTGAATAAGGTCCATCCTTAAAAGAAATAAGATCCATTACCTGATTTTTTAGGTAGTTCACTACCAGATCTTTCTTAAGTAAAATCCAAAATACACTGCCTTATACAAACTTAATAGGGAAGAGTGTCACAGTATGCTTTTACTTTTCACTTTTTTTTAACTTAAGGACTTTATTTTTTTAGATCGGTTTTAGGTTCACAGCAGAATTGAGGAAGGTACAGCGAGATCTCCCACATAACCCCCTGCCCCTCACATGCACAGTCTCCTCCATTACCAACATCCCCACCAGAGCGGTACACTTGTTACAACTGATGAACCTACACTGACACATCATCATCACCCAAAGTCCACAGCCTGCCTTCGGACACATTCTTGGTGTTGCACGTTCTACGGGTTACAAGTATATTTATGTATAATGACAGGTGTCCATCATTCTAGTATCATTGTCACTCCCTTTTTAAAAAACTTTTTTATTATGTATTTTTTAAACCTAAGTATTCAATAATCTCTAATCTGGAGAAGGAAAATGGTTTGTTTGTTTGTATGTTTGTTTGTTTCTAGCTACTCGATATAACAAGAAACCTTCTTTTACGGAATTACCCTTAGGCATGAAGCCCATCATAACATATTTCTCCCCTAACACAGAAACCTCACATTTAAGAAAAATAGAACCTCAAGTTCAGAAACCTTCCCCGCTTGAATCCTAGAATTATGCATACTTTGAAACAGATGTTGTTCTAGTCACGTGTACTCTTTTTATTTCACTAAGTTCATATTTACTGCTAAAATATTTCTTTTAAACTTGCGTTTGCATATCAGGGAAAATAAACAAAACACAAAAATGAAAGACAACTGATTCACTTATTTCCTTGAGGCTGACAGATTTCATAGAAAGTGCTTTTGTAATAAAAAAATATTAATGAAGTAGCAATGTTTTGTGCAGACATTTGCTCCTCTGTCTACTTCATTTATAAATACATTTTAATGAGGTAATAGAGACTACACAGCTCTGCAAGTGTTCCTTTTTCTAACATTTGTTCTGAATTCAAAGATTAGAAACAGCTAATCTGCTGCATTTTGGGGGCTGGTTTATGAATACAGCATTTAAAGCACATTGTTCGAGCATCTGGAAAGCTAACAGCTCATAAATAGCCCATCCTCCCAAACATATGATTAGACAATAAGGGTAATCTGAAATTTGTTTAAAATCAGTAGCCATAAAGTAGATACAGTGTACTACAAATTGTCCCTCCCCCCTCCCTACCCTCCACCCCAGCATGTGTATTGAAACATGCCTTAATGGGCCTTCATTTGCCAAGAAGACATTCAGAGTGGAGTTTGTCTTTGTACAATTAAATTATGCACATTGTCAAATCTTCTCATTTAAGAAATCTATATTTTACTGAATCATATCTAAGAATTAAGTCAGGTCTGCCCTGGAGGTACTCCATGTCCATTCTCCTGTTAGATGATTAAATGCTAATCCTCAATTTTTTTCTCAAGAGATTATTTTCATTCTTACTCAAGCTTGTATATATTTAACCATAACAATCAGCAGACTTAATAAAAGACATTGTTCAAGTAGACAGTCAACCTTCTAATCAACACACAGAAAAAAATCACATACAACACAATGTTTAAAATTTTTCCTTGTTTCATATACATATTTTTTCCTGTCTAGATTAAAAACTACGATCTAACCAAGATTTAGAAAAAGTATGACCAGCTTACAGAATGTAAGACATGAGTCCCTGGGAGTCATATATAACAAGTTTATAGTAATATCCTGGAAAAACTTGTTATCTAAAAGAAGTCTCTAAAGAGGAAAATATTCTTTGTGATTGAAGTATCTCAGAGTCAGTCTGTTTCATAAACTTAAAGTCATGGCTGTAGGAGCTAACATTTATTGAGTTCAGTCTTACTCAAGTGTGTATGTATGTAAGCATACCTGCTAGGCATAGAGATAAGCACTCTACATGGATTATTTATATACTCTTCAAAGCAATCCTATTAAGTAGGTACTACTGTTAGTTCCCGTTTTACAGATGAGGAAACCGAGACAAAGTAAGTTTACAAAACAGACCTGGTGTTGTACAGCTACAAAGCTCATGAAAATTTCAAGTTTAGAAGAAACATTTAAAATTGACTTGCTTTGTAGGTAAGGGAACTGAAGCCAGATGGCTTAAGGTCACAAATATATTAGTAGCAGAACACGATCTAACCCTGTTCTTCTCAATCCCAGCCTAATAGTCAATAAAATGTTTTTTATTTCACATTCTGTATAGGGGTTTTTAATTTTTTAGTCCCTTTTGTTCTCCTTATTTGTATTCATCTCTTCCTAAATATGCTGTGTATTCTTCTAGCCCATGCTTTAATCATTCAATGATTATTCAATAATCACTTGTTATGGGTGTTCATAACTGACACATAGAATTATTTTTTATTTAGGTACATATTGTGTACTATAAGTATTTTTTATTTAGGTACATATTGTGTACTATAAGTATGTTGCTTTGTCATTCAAAATTATGCCTGGGGGGATTTGTCCATGTAATATATGTATGTATGTCCAGGTCATTATTTTTAATTTCTTGTTATATCCATCCTATGAACATACTGTATTATTATTTGTTTCTGTTTTTCATCATAACAAACAATGCTATATAAACATATTTGTACATGTCTCTTTGGGCTTATTTGCAGAAGTTTCTGGCTCAATGTACATGTATATTTTCAGCTTCACTAGATATGGCCAAATACTTTTCCAAAGTGGTTGTACGAATTCACACTTGCACCCACTACACAGTTATCCCTGCTGGACCCCCCATCAAATTTTCTCTAATTAATATTGTCCAAACTTTCAAATTTTGTTAGAAGATATGAGGTGGTATTCTCATTCTTATTTTATGCATTTCCCTTAGTACTAGTTCATTACTATTACTTGTTTAGATTTCCTCTTCTTTAATTCATTTATCAGTCACCCATTCCTCCCCTGGCTTGTTTGTGCTCTTACTGATTTGAAAACTTTTTCTATTTGTCTGTTATGTATGTTGTTTTTTCCCAGACAGAGTTGGCTTTTAGCTTTGTTCATAGTATTCTTTATTACACAGGGACTTTAATTTTGAGATAGTAAAGCTTGTCTATTTTTTCCCATTGACTAGCACAATAAATTCAAATTCATATGAACGTATATATTTTTCTTCCAAGATTTTTGGAAATGGCCCCCTTATTTGTAACCCTCTCAAAGAAAATTAAGAGAAGAATAAGAACTGGACTAATTCCTTCTTTGCATTGAGCAAAATGCTCCTCAAAGTGACTATTTACATCCTTGGTTATTACCAATAAAATTCGGAATTCATCACTTCATTTTCAGTGGAATTATCTTTTTATTTTGTATTTTATTTGAAGTAAAAATATTAAAATATTTATAATTTTTGTTAAGATAACATTATCCATCATAACAAGGACCACAGTAACTTATATGATTATATATTTTATCAACTGACCCATCTGTGGTATTTTATTTTATCCCCTGTTTGTACCTGGGTATCACATTTTGCATATGCTTCCTTCTTTATTTGGAGTCAGTTTTTCTTATTACTGAGGTAACTTACATTTTTAAGCTTTCAGAGAAGCTGGAAATACAAACTGCATGTACAACTGAAAAATATTATGTAAGGAAAGAGATTATAAGGACAAAATATATTTTTTCCCTATAATTCATTATCTGTAAAAATTTAAAATATATCTCAAAAATATGGAAGTTGGAAACAATCCATTTTTGAAAGGTGGGACTTAATGAACACTTTCCCTAGCCTACATTATTCTTTTGGAAATCATCTGGGTGAATTAATAGTATCTTAAACAGTTCTATACATCAAACATCCTGCCATTAGTTATGTAACTACGGTAAGTCACTAAACCTCATTTTCCTTTTATGTAAAATAATGCATTAGGCAAAATGATCTACAAAATTCTATTCCTTTATAAGTCTGTTAAACTACACGCACACACACACACACAAATTCTCAAGGTCCTCAACAGCAGCTGGGAAACTAAAATTTCCTTTTGACATTCGGTTGCCCAAAATGGGATGGGCAACTTCCTTTCTTCAGTATATCTACTGAAATAAAAACCATTACTCACAACCCAAAGGCAGTGTGCCTCAGAGGAAATGGATTCTGATGATGTCAGATATTTACTGTTGCTTCCAGAGCAGAAAGAATTGAACAGTCTTTCCTTCCCTATAAAGTAGGAAACATTTCAGTATAAGAATATGTATAAGATAGGATTCTACTTTACAATTGACCACATTTATCCATTTTCTGCATTCTCTCTGAAAGAACTTTAGTTGATTTATCTTCCTACACATTGAAATTGCTATTTGTTGAATTCAACCAATTTCAATTTCGTATATAAAAAGCAATCCCTTTTACACCTCCATTTTCTATCCATCAGACCCATTACTGGATAGTAGTGAGTTTGAAAAAAAGAAAATGAAAAACTCTCAAGAGAGTAGCTATTCAAACCTCTCAAGGCAAAATACAGAGCAAGGAATATAGCTCTTTTCTGAAAGAGCATATCCTTCTCCAGCTTCCCGATGGAGATCCTCTCTACAGATTTTGTACTGCAATAGACCTATTCTTCCTTTAAAAAGTAATTATATGGGTTTTAATATTAAATTGTATAGGTTCCTAAAATTTTAATTTGTTTTAAACCACACGAATATTTTCAAGCAGGGTTTCTCAGTTAAAAAAAAAAAAAAAAAAGGAAAATGTTAATAAGTTTCATCAAAATGGCTGTAACAAACAGAAGCCGTCAGCTGTTCACTGTTCTGGCTGGGGAAACTCATAAATCCAAGTTGTGATTTGCACAAAATATAGCTGTGCCATTTATCTAGTTTGTGTTGACATACTATTGTCTCACTTTTCTTGTTTTGTTTGAAATACAGGCCTGATTTTTTAAGTGATTTTTTTTTTTTCTCTCTAAAATGATTCTTCTTGTTTTTTTTCATCCAGTGCAAACATCACTGGTGTTACAATAAGATACTTCTTTTTCTTGAACATTAGTCCTCATACATAACTAAGTTCCAGGTTTAGCTTGCCCTAAATCTTACAACAAAGCAAATTAACCAAAGCATATTCTTAATTATTTAATGCCTGGTCTTCCAGTTTATAGATAATTTACATATAATTAATTTTTCTCCCAATGCTACTGTTTTCTATTTAACTAAATATTAGTGGCACTATCTTGTAACATATTTATTTGAAAAGCAATAACAGTAAGTTACAAACATATAGCAGTCATTGTGTGTTAGGCACTCTACTAAGCATTTTGCAAGGATTATCTCATTAATGCTCCTACATCCTAAGAAGTGAATATTATCCCCATTGTAGGAAGGAGGAAACTGACTCATATCTGTTAAGTAATTAGCCAAAGGTCATACAGCTAAAGATGGTGGAGCTAAGAGTCACAGTCAGGCCGTGGACTCCAGCGTCAATGCTTTTTTTTTTTTTTTTTTAATTTACTTAATTCATTTAATTTATTTTATTTTTGGCTGCGTTGGGTCTTCACTGCTGTGCGTGGGCTTTCTCTAGATGCGGCAAGCGGGAGTTACTCTTCGTTGCGGTGTGCGGGCTTCTCATTGAGGTGGCTTCTCTTGTTGCAGAGCACGGGCTCTAGGCGCACAGACTTCAGTAGTTGTGGCTCACAGGCTCACTAGTTGTGGCTCACGGGCTCTAGAGAGTAGGCTCAGTAGTTGTAGCGCACAGGCTTAGTTGCTCTGCGGCATGTGGGATCTTCCCGGACCAGGGCTCGAACCTGTGTCCCCTGCATTGGCAGGAGGATTCTTAACCACTGTGCCACCAGGGAAGCCCGTCAATGTTTTTAAATGCTATGAATTACTACCTTCTAGTCCATAATGCTGTACAGAGACCTACTTTTTTTTCTGAAACTTATCCTTTTCCATTTGTGACTTTACAATCTGATTAATATTAACACACAAAAATACAAACAAATGTAGGAACACCAACTAACAAGTACATTTAATTAAAAATGTATTCGCACTGTGAATGCTGTTCCAATGCAAAAATAATAAATAAATTTATTTTGTAGAACTACTGGAGCAGTTAAAAATGAAAAGATCAAAACTTCATTGCTTTTACTTAGCAACTTGGTTGTGCTAATGAACGCTAATAACATTTTCCAGCTCATATTTTATTTCCTGCCTTTACTGGCTTGAATAATTGAAAACTGGATGATGGGTTCAGCTTTTGCCTTTTTAATTGGGTGAAAAATCTTATAATTACATAGTACAGTTTACCTCAACAGGCATAACAGTGTAGATTTAAGGAAACTGGTTGTTATTTTAGACCAACTTTGATTAAAAATCTGCTGGTTATTGTTCAAAGGCTCTTTTTCGGAGACTTCCCTGGTGGTGCAGTGGTTGGGAGTCCGCCTGCCAATGTAGGGGACACGGGTTCGAGCCCTGGTCTGGGAAGATCCCACATGCCGCGGAGCAAATGGGCCCGTGAGCCACAACTACCTAGCTTGCACTCCAGAGCCCACGTGCCACAACTACTGAGCCTGTGCTCTACAGGCTGCGAGCCACGACCACTGAGCCCACGAGCCATGACTACTGAGCCCGCGTGCCACAACTACTGAAGCACTGAAGCCTGCGCGCCTAGAGCCAGTGCTCCACAACAAGAGAAGCCACAACTAGAGAAAGCCCGCGTGCAGCAAAGAAGACCCAACGCAGCCAAAAAGAAAAAAAAAAAAAAAAAGACTCCTTTTCTCAATCTGTACTGACTGACCAGACTCTGAATGTTTGTCACCTCTGGGCTTGCTTTTTGGAGAAATTATCTGAAAATCCAGGCATAATCAATATTATATTCTTCCTAAGGTCCAGGACCCCTTTTCATACTTCATGCCATCATAAAACCCAATAAAATATTCTAAAAATAAAAAGGTATAATAACTGTCACTTAAAAGGTATGAACTAAGTACCATGGGAGATCAGAAGAGAGGACTCCCCAGAGGAGACAATCAAGACAGGCTTCATTGAGAAGGTGATAATTATGCCAGGTTTTCACTAGAGCTTGGCTAAATTCAGACTGGAGGGAAAAGCGTATTTCAAACAAAAAGGAGTGTGCTTGGAAACATCAAGCACATTTAGCCAGCTGGAATATAAAGGTGTTTGGAAAGTAAACTGGAGCTGAATTGAGGGGGTGGGGGTGGAGCTGAGCCTGGACTGTCACACGGAGGTTTTGGTACTCTATTTGGTAAATCTTTTTTTTTTTTTAACATCTTTATTGGAGTATAATTGCTTTACAATGGTGTGTTAGTTTCTGCTTTATAACAAAGTGAATCAGCTATACATATACATATATCCCATATCTCTTCCCTCTTGCGTCTCCCTCCCTCCCACCCTCCCTATCCCACCCCTCTAGGTGGTCACAAGGCACCGAGCTGATCTCCCTGTGCTATGCGGTTGCTTCCCACTAGCTATCTATTTTACATTTGGTAGTGTATATATGTCCATACCACTCTCTCACTTTGTCCCAGCTTACCCTTCCCCCTCCCCGTGTCCTCAAGTCCATTTGGTAAATCTTGAGGAGTCACCAAGGATTTTGAACCATTCAGTCTTAAATCAGAGCAGTGAACTAGGAAAATTTAATATGGTAACCAGGAGTAGAATGGAACCCAGGGATGTTTACTGTAGAGCTAGGAGCTAAAAGAACGTGCTCACTGGTATTGAGGGCCTTGAAGAACTATAAAGGGATGTTGTAGACATAGAGCTCATGTACTTGTAACCTTGGGTGTTAGAACAATGTCTTAAAAGGCCCCCAGACCACACTAATGAAGGTGAAGAGCAGCAGCTGGTGTCAGTAGGCAGTCAGAACTGCAGAGAGGAACTGCTGAGAAATCACATAACCAGGACTCAGCCCTTGGGAGCAAAAGCTTGCCAACACCTCCTCATCCTCAGTCAGAGGCAGCAAGGAAGGCAGCCTCCCTGGAGAGAGCTTGGAGAGGAAGACCAGTGTCATCAGAGGATTCACTTTCAAGTAAGGGAGGCAAGTGGGAATAATGAGGGCCAGGTGGGGTGAGGAATGGAACAAGCATTCCTCAGGGCCAATGAAAAGGCCAGTAGGTGGGACGGCCAGATCTGAGTGAGCTAGACAGGGTTAGGATTAAGTTTAGTAGGAAGTACGTTAGAGGAAGAAATGGCAGGCCACATGATTCCACAAAGTATCCATAAAAATCATAATAAAGTCACAGGCATAGACCTATCACCAGGATGGTTAGCTAAACTCCTGGCTGTGAGTGTAGTCAAAATGATTCCATCTAGTTCCTTGCACAGTAAAAGACCTTTGGCTGGATTTAGACTTTAAATGGCCCTAAGAACTGAAAAAAAGGATCATGCACCTCCACACCATAAGTAATTCCAATAAACACAATGACAATAAAAGAAGGGAAAGGAAGGCAACTAAATACCCTTTTTTCTCATGATGGCTGAAGTGTTCCTTTTGTAAACGATTCAAAATTAAATTATTTCCAAAAACAACATAAAAATAAAAACAAACAAAACCATCTATTCTTAGGTCTCCTTGTTTTGTTGCAGCCTGAAGTACATGATTGTCTGCCTTTAAAAAATGGAATTTGGTTCATAATGCATAAACCACTGCACTTTCAATCAACTGTTTTCTAATAAATATTAGCCACTAGTGCTAAGGATGTTTATTCAGCTTGCTTATGTGTATCTAGAGAAGCTTAATATTTAACACTGTAAAAGTAGAGTGGTAATCAAATTCATTTGTATAAACCCTTGAGTAACTAAAACCTACTTTCAAGGAAGATAAATTATGATGAAATGTAGCAGCATAAAAGATTTATATCCAATGGGCACTTATAATCTATGGCTTTGTCAGGTATAAATTTAATACAAGGCCTACATTTTGTACCTAAAGCTTATATAAGTAAAATCAAATGTAAAGTATTATCATTAATTATAGTAATAAATAGTGTAATAGTAATTGATGTGAATAATAACTAAAACATTGATTCTCAATCATTAAAAAGATTCATTTAGGTTTGCTAAAAGTACTTATTGTGACACACAAACACACACACACACATATATATGTACAAAAAACTACATACCTATATTTTAGAAAATTTTGATAGAACTTCAAGCATTGCAATAAAAAGCTCTACTGACTAATTTTGGGAATGCCAGATTTACTTTATCAGCACACCTATTTTTCAAACATTCTCATTAGTCAATGTTCTACTCCATTAGAAAATACTGTTACTCCCTGGCTGCTGACTTTTGGAAGCTATATGGAGTTCTCAGCAGAGCACAAAACTGCAGAGCACAAAACTCCCTATTTGCATTCACATACTAGTTTTCACAGGCGAAGATCTAAGGATGCTTAATGAAGTGAAATGGACTCTGAGGGTTTTCTGATTTTATAATTATTTTTAATAGGTTCCATCGGTGGTGAATTTTCTGGGTCCGTAAGTCTAGGAAAATGTCTCTGTTTTGCCCTCCCACATAAAGTTCATGTACATGGGTATAGGTTTCTAAATCACTTATCATTTTTAAAATTAGATATATGTAAAACAAATAAAAACTGCAGAGTAGCATAAAACAAACATTAATGGAACCACCATCCCAATTTGTCCATTTTTAACATTGTGTCATACGTGCTTCAGATCTTTTGTTTATTAAGAAATAAAAGTTACAGACAGAATTGAGGCCTCCTATATAAACTTATCAAGAAATTACTTAGAAGTATAGAATCTCCTAAAAATACTTCTCAGATATATGAAGTTTTTAAGTTATTTATTATTGGTTTTTAACTAATTGCACAGTGATCAAAATGTCTCTATTATACCAACATTTGGTGCTTACTGAGTTGGCTTGACGCCACAGTACATGGTCCACTTTGTAAATACTCACCGTATGATTGAAAATACGGTTTATTTTCTAATTACTGGGTTCAGGATTCTAATATGTACATTAGATCAAGTTTGCTAATTGTTCTCAAGGTCTTCTACGTCCTTATTAATTTCTCATTTTTAGTTGTTTGATCCAGTGGCTCTCAAAGTGTGATCCCCAGTCCACCAGCATCAGTTACCTGCGATTGTCGGAAATGCAAATGCTCAGGTCACCCCAGACCTACTGAATCAGAAACTCTGGGGATAGGGAGTGAGGCCCAGCAATCTGTTTCAACAAGTCTTGCAAGTGATCCTGGTCTATGATGAAGTAGAAAAAACACTGGCTTGATCTACATATTCTTGAGCCAAAATGGTGTAGTATTTGCATATAACCTATACACATCCTCCCATATACTTTAAATCATCTCCACATTACTTATAATACCTAATACAATGTAAATGATACGTATATAGTTGTAAATACAAATGTAAATGCTAAGATTTGCTGTTTGGAACTTTCTCAAAATTTTCTTTCCCAAATATTTTCAATTCACGATTGGTTGAATCCAAGGATGCGGAACCCATGGATACAGAAGGCCGACCGTATGTTTAATATGCAACAATTCCCATTGTGGATTTGTTATATTTTCCTTATAAATATGTTTGCTTTTCTTTAGATATTTAAAGGCTATGTTATTTGGGTGTATATAATATCCAAATTATTCTACTGTCCTGGCAAACTGTTCCTTTAACACATCATAAGATAATCCTTTTCTGTATACTAATTGTCCATCTTTGACCCACATTATCCTCCAAAACTAAACCAAACTGATACGTCCACAGGATTGTGAGCATACCAGGCATGAATGCAATCTTTCCTTTGAGACTTATTTTCTGAAAGACTCTTGGAAACATGGACAGGGCACAGGGTTGGATATTGGGGTAGGGGGATGACTGGCCAACTCAAAGCTTTGAGAAAAAGATCATAAAAAGACAGTGTCCAAAGGTGAAAAGACACAAGAAAATTCAGACAGATTGTCCCACTATGCAACTTACTCAAGGGGCCAGTCAGAGAAAGAGAAGGTGTTATGAACTGAATTGTCCCTGCCCCCTGCCAAAATGCCAAAATTTGTATGTTTCAGTCCTAATGCCTAGTACAAAATGTGACTATATTTGGAGACAAGGCCTTTAAAGATGCAACTAAAGAAAAAAGAGATCATATGGGTGATCCCTAATTCAGTATGACTGGCGTCCTAAAAGGAGATTAGCACACTGAAGCACAGAGGAAAGACCATGTGAAGACATAAAGAGAAGATGGTCTCCTATAAGCCAAGGAGAGGGGTCCTCAGAAGATTATCAACCTTGCCGACACCTTGATCTTGGACTTCTAGCCTCCGGAATCCTGAAAAATAGATTTCTGTTGTTTAAGCCACCCAGTCTATGGTACTTTGTTACAGCATCCTTAAAAAATTAATAAAGAAGACAAGTGCAGGATGGAAACTAAAGGCTCCATACCAAAACAGCAGCAGATATTGACCAAGGACAGGATACGGAGCCTGAAAAATAACCTCTGGAGCCTGGAAAAGTTATAGATGCTTTTTACAGAGTCTCTAAAACCACAAATAAAGAGAACATTGTAAACTGCTCCTCAAACATGTTTATTCATTCAACACATCTTAAATATACTAATATCACCATTGTTCAACAAATATTTATTGAGCACCTACTATGTGCCGGTCACTGTTCTCTGGACTTGGGATACTGCAGTAAACAAAAAGATTAACATTCCTGCCTTCACTGAAACATCCACTCTGGTGGGAAGTAACAGACAACGAACAACAGAGCTATTAAATAAATAAGTGAATCATATAGTGTGTTGGAAATGATAAGTGTTATAGAGAAAACAGAGTAAGGGGGATTAAGAATGATGGGTAAGTGTTGTTTACAATTTAAATACGGCTCCAGGATAGGTTTCATTGAGAAGATGAAATTTGAGCAAAGACTTGAAGGCAGTAGATAAGTATTGACCTTGGGTTCGGTACCGTATTAAGCAATACACAGGGATTATCTAATTTATCCTCAAGATACTTAGAGTGGAAAACTATATTATACCTATTTTACAGATAAAGAAACTCAAACTTAGGAAAGCATGGAGCTATTGCGTGGAGCGACCGGGATAAGTGAACAAACCAAATACTCAGTGAGTAACCAAACCCAGCTCCAGACCTTCCTAAAGTGCAAATGAGGGAAGCATGGAAGAAAATAAGTAATTATAGTAGAAATGCCAAGTGCTAAACTAGAGGCAAGTACGAGGGATTATAGGCAGAATGAAGGTGCAGCAAATCTAGGGCATCTTTTTCAAAGGGAAAATCCCTTGGAGAAGTGAAAGTGAATTTCATGTGCTGTGTTTAAATAGAGTTTTCGACACAACATATACTCAGTAAGTTAAAATGCAAATCAAAATATTCCTAAGAGAGATAAAAAGACTGCTATATAGTAAAAGAAAATAATTAGCCAAAGATAATGGACCAATTAAACAAACTATAGTATATAGACATGTTAAGTAGATATTAAAATGTCTAAAAATAATTTTAATGATATGAGAAAGTGCAGATACGATATTGAGACAAAAACCATATAAATACACTATCTACAGTTTTGCCTCAGCTCTGTATGAGTTTGTGTGTGTGGTATGTGCATGTGTGTGTATCAGATACATAGACACAGGGAAAGACTGGAAGAAGGAAAGCATTTTTTCCCCAGTATAGCAGGATAACAGATGATCACGTGCAAAGAACAAGAGTTTAAACCAAAGTTTTTTTTCTTACACATTTAAAAAAAAGTCTGGAGGTTGGCAGCCCAGAGCTGGTATGAAGGTTTCACGAAGTTATCAATGACCCAGGCTCCTTCTAGTTTATCATTCTGCCATCCTTACAGTATGACCCTCATCCTCAAGGTCCAGTGAGGCTGTGGAGCATTATCCATCAGGTATCTATTCTAGTCAGCAAGATGGAGGAAAAGGGGAAGAGGAAGGGTACCCTCCTGCTGGTAAGATGATTTCTCATCAAGACCACACAATACTCCTACCCAAACATAGATACCCATCTGTAGCACAGCAAGGATACACCAACTTTACATGGGTGGCAGAATGCCAATCTGTTTTTGTTGCTATTTTTCTGAACTAAGAAAGAGGGGAGAAGAGATTAAGAAAGTACCTTGTAGTCTCTGTCATAAGACTCTTCTATATTCTCTAAATTCTGTACAGTGCATGGGTAATATTTACAATTTTGAAAACAAAAGGCTTTCTTGCTTATGATACTCAAAGTTATTAAGTAATACCAAAACATAAGTGCTCTGTAAAGAAAGGGCTTAAAGTTAAAGAGAAAAAACTAAATTATTGACAGGTTAACTTAATGTCTACTTATCATAAATATTAGGGAACTATCTTAGATACAACATCTAGGCATATTTAATGTATTTTCTGTCTATAAGCATACTACCAAAATAATTATTCCAAGAAAGGCTTATTAGGTAATAAAAAATACTTTTAAAAGAGCTGCAAAATTACATACTTTCTAATGAGTTCAACATTTGGAAAATCTTTAGATAAACTCTGAACACAAGATAATATGATCAAGATCAATGTAGAATTCCCAAAATAAGAGTAAATTTAAGACAGCATATGATTTTGACAGTAAATGACTTAGAAAATAAGTCACATTTTGTATAGCAGCATATTTTGCTAAATTGATAAAAATCACTATCTACATGGCAATTCTAGTATGACTTATACTGTATAGTACAATGGAAATAATGTCTAGGAGACATTCATTAATGTCTGTAGAATAATAAAGAAGAATTAGCAAACACCTCTACCCAGTTGAGGAAAAAAAAGACTTCCCAACAACAAACTATGCAACTACTGTTATTAAATATTTGAGAAGGACCAGAAGTATGTTGTTTACCCCACCAACCATAGGGCCAACATATTGCTTAAAATTTATGAGATGTTGATGAATCAATTTAACATCAGCTCAGGATGTTACAATTACCATATTAAATATATGTATCAATTATAAGATGCAACTTGATTTCAAATAATAAAACATGAAAAAAAATCTTAAAATTAAGGAAATACACTATCAATGTTTTGTACCTAACCAAGAAAGTTGTGTATTTTTCAAGATCTAACAGGTGATAGTTGCTGGTAGTATTTATTCATTCATTATCAAACTAAAATCAAAACTTATTGATGTCAGGCATTCTTTTAAGCCCTGGGGATACAGGTATAAACAAGACAAATCTCTGGCTTTTGAGCTTACATGTTACTGTGGGAGACAATTAACAACTAAATATAAAGTAAAATTGCAGGTGGCAATAAGTGCTACAAGGAAAAATAAAACTGGTAAGGAAAAAAAGCAAGCATTAGGGGAAGGAAGGGTATTTAGAATTTGGGCAAGGAGAGTCTCTCCAGGGAGATGACACTTAGGCAAAGCTCGGAATTAAAGGAGGAAGGGTGCCACATGAATATCCAAGGGAAGGACAGCCCAGACAGAAGGCTCAGTGAGTACAAAAGCCCTGAGGCATACGTGCTTAAACAGCAAGTAGAGCGACTGGGAGGAAAGAGGAGGGAAGACAGAGGAGATGAGTCAGAAGGGCAGCCAGAGGCCAGATCAGGCAGGGCCCCGTGGACCATGTTAAGGGTGTTTGGGTATTACTCAGTGTGCAAGCGGAAGCCACTGGGAAGGTTTACAGTAGAGCAGAGACATGATAGGACACGTTAGAAGGATCGTTCTGGTGGCTGGGAAGAAAAGAGACTACAGACAGACAAGGGCACGAGCAGAGAAACCAGCGAGTGACAGACTGGCAGTTGAGAGGGGCAGCGGCAAAGACAAGGAGGTGGTAGAGATGAGAAGTCAGATTGGAATACAGGGTAGAGCTGACAGCACTCGCTGGTGGACTGGATACGGGGTGAAAGAGAAGAGTCAAGCGTGACACCAGTGTGTCAACCCAAGCAACTGGATGAACACTGGTGTCATTTCCTAAGATCAGGAATACACTGGGAGAAACAGGTAGGAAAGAGGAATCAAGAGTTCGGTTTTGGACACATGAAGTTGAGATGCCTAACAGGCATTCGGGAAGAGATGCTAATTATACCGTTGGATACACAGGTCTGGAGCTCAGAGCAAAGGCTGAGGCAAAAATTAAAATTGGGCATCATCACTACACAGATAATATTTAATCAAGTAGACAGGACTTGATACCATCAGACTAGATGAAATAACCAGGAATAAATGTAGATAAAGAGAAGGCCAACAGCTGAGCCCTGCAGGATCTCAACATTTGGAGTTTGGTAAGAGAAAGTGAATCCAGCAAAGGAGACTGGGAGAGAATCACCACTGCCGTAGGAAGAAAATCAGGAGAGTGCAGTATAATGGATACCTGGTGAGAGTGTGTCTTAAGAAAGATGAGGACAACTACAACTATATCAAATGCTACTGACAGCATGAAAAAGATGCGACCAACTCTACACTTGGTGACCTTGAAAACAGAGTAGTTTTGTTTTTGTTTTTTTTGGTTACAACTAATAGAAAGTAATCTGAGCAAGCCCAAACAAAACCTTTTATTTATTTTATGTTATTCATTAGACAGACACAAACGTCTCTCTTGCAGCCAAGGCAGAAATGGAGTTGAACTTCATGATGGAGAAAGGTGGCCATCCCATAACTCCCAAATTTCAACATGCTCTACAGTTCCAACTGCACATCAAGACCAACTGTAGGACCAATAGCCAAATCCCCAGAAAAGATAATCTAATTTGCCCAGCTTGGATCAAGTGTCCATCCCTGTAGTTTCTGTGACTCCTACAGGGCAGTGGGGATGTGTCTAACATCACTGGCTTCATCCAGGATCTGCTCAAATAGGAATCTGTTGGGCAAATCCTAACTGTAATCAAAGCCTGCCAGCATTCTGACCATTGTTCCAAGAGCTGTACTGAGGACAGTGCATATATTATCCCAGTAATCACGATCGCCAGTTAAGGTAATCTATAGATGAGAAAACCAAGACTCATAAATGCTAAATAACCCATTACACAGCTGATTAAGTGGCAAAGCTAAGATTTTCAGAATCTCATGCAAATTTACCCAAGCTAATTTGGCCACGCACAATATGAAGCTCTTTTTGACTGTTACTACCAATAGTTACAAGTAAATAAAAGGTCTGGATTTTTGTTTCTGGACATCACAAACAGGTATGAAAAGCAAGTCTTAGAATACATGGTGACCCGCTTAGAACATTAATTAGCTAGAAGGGACAAAAAAGCAAACAAACAAAAATACTGTTCTTTAAACCTGATTATAAGCTCAGTGAGGTCCCAGGTTTCTGTTCTTTTAGGGATTCTGATCATACATTCCATGCAACAATCTATAGAGAGGATTCTGTTACGCAGGTATTAAGCAACTACAATCCCCTGATTATCAGCTGGCCAGTTTGGGATTCATGTTTCAATTGTCATTCGTGAAAGCCACATTAGATTCCTATGCCATGTTCTTGCAGGGGTAGGATGTGTGTCTAAGATATTGCAGCCAATCCATGAATCCTGTAAAAAATAAAAACTCATTCTAGCATCCATTATGCCAACTAACAAGCTGTGAATTTCACCAGTAAAAATCCTTTGGACACTCACTGGCTTACTAGTGTGAAAATTAATAAAAGGAAGGAGAAAAACCATATGATCATCTCAATCGATGCAGAGAAAGCTTTTGACAAAATTCAACACCCATTTATGATAAAAACCCTCGAGAAAGTAGGCATAGAGAGAACTTGCCTCAACATAATAAAGGCCATATATGACAAACCCACAGCCAACATCGTCCTCAATGGTGAAAAACTGAAACCATTTCCACTAAGATCAGGAACAAGACAAGGCTGCCCACTCTCACCACTATTATTCAACATAGTTTTGGAAGTTTTAGCCACAGCAATCAGAGAAGAAAAAGAAATAAAAGGAATCCAAATCGGAAAAGAAGAAGTAAAGCTGTCACTGTTTGCAGATGACATGATACTATACATAGAGAATCCTAAAGATGCTACCAGAAAACTACTAGAGCTAATCAATGAATTTGGTAAAGTAGCAGGATACAAAATTAATGCAGAGAAATCTCTTGCATTCCTCTACACTAATGATGAAAAATCTGAAAGTGAAATTAAGAAAACACTCCCATTTACCCTTGCAACAAAATGAATAAAATATCTAGGAATAAACCTACCTAAGGAGACAAAAGACCTGTATGCAGAAAATTATAAGACACTGATGAAAGAAATTAAAGATGATACAAACAGATGGAGAGATATACCATGTTCTTGGATTGGAAGAATCAACATTGTGAAAATGACTATTCTACCCAAAGCAATCTACAGATTCAATGCAATCCCTATCAAACTACCAATGGCATTTTTCACAGAACTAGAACAAAAAATTTCACAATTTGAATGGAAACACAAAAGACCCCTATTAGCCAAAGCAATCTTGAGAAAGAAAAACGGAGCTGGAGGAATCAGGCTCCCGGACTTCAAACTATACTACAAAGGTACAGTAATCAAGACAGTATGGTACTGGCACAAAAACAGAAATATATATCAATGGAACAGGATAGAAAGCCCAGAGATAAACCCACACACATATGGTCACCTATCTTTGATAAAGGAGGCAAGAATATCCAGTGGAGAAAAGACAGCCTCTTCAATAAGTGGTGCTGGGAAAACTGGACAGCTACATGTAAAAGAATGAAATTAGAACACTCCCTAACACCATACACAAAAATAAACTCAAAATGGATTAAAGACCTAAATGTAAGGCCAGACACTATAAAACTCTTAGAGGAAAACATAGGCAGAACACTCTATGACATAAATCACAGCAAGATCCTTTTTGACCCACCTCCTAGAGAAATGGAAATAAAAACAAAAAATAAACAAATGGGACCTAATGAAACTTAAAAGCTTTTGCACAGCAAAGGAAACCATAAACAAGACGAAAAGACAACCCTCAGAATGGGAGAAAATATTTGCAAATGAAGCAACTGACAAAGGATTAATCTCCAAAATTTACAAGCAGCTCATGCAGCTCAATATCAAAGAAACAAACAACCCAATCCAAAAATGAGCAGAAGACCAAAATAGACATTTCTCCAAAGAAGATACACAGATTGCCAACAAACACATGGAAGAATGCTCAACATCATTAATCATTAGAGAAATGCAAATCAAAACTACAATGAGGTATCACCTTACACCAGTCAGAATGGCCATCATCAAAAAATCTAGAAACAATAAATGCTGGAGAGGGTGTGGAGAAAAGGGAACCCTCTTGCACTGTTGGTGGGAATGTAAATTGATACAGTTGCTATGGAGAACAGTATGGAGGTTCCTTAAAAAACTAAAAGTAGAACTACCATAGGACCCAGCAATCCCACTACTGGGCATATACTCTGAGAAAACCATAATTCAAAAAGAGTCATGTCCCACAATGTTCACTGCAGCTCTATTTACAATAGCTAGGACATGGAAGCAACCTAAGTGTCCATCAACAGATGAATGGATAAAGAAGATGTGGCACATATATACAATGGAATATTACTCAGCCATAAAAAGGAACGAAATTGAGTTATTTGTAGTGAGGTGGATGGACCTAGAGTCTGTCATACAGAGTGAAGTAAGTCAGAAAGAGAAAAACAAATATCGTATGCTAACACATATATATGGAATCTAAAAAACAAAAACAAAAAATGGTCATGAAGAACCTAGGGGCAAGATGGGAATAAAGACGCAGACCTACTAGAGAATGGACTTGAGGATATGGGGAGGGGGAAGGGTAAGCTGGGACAAAGTGAGAGAGTGGCATGGACATATATACACTACCAAATGTAAAATAGATAGCTGGTGGGAAGCAGCCACGTAGCACAGGGAGATCAGCTGGGTGCTTTGTGACCACCTAGAGGGGTGGGATAGGGAGGGTGGGAGGGAGGGAGATGCAAGAGGGAAGAGATATGGGGATATATGTATATGTATAACTGATTCACTTTGTTATAAAGCAGAAACTAACATACCATTGTAAAGCAATTATACTCCAATAAAAATGTTAAAAAAAATTAATAAAAGGATACTTCAACTAAAATTGGAGTTGGGAAGGTCTGTAGAGGGAGTTCTCATGCCCTACCACGCTTCATCAATTACCCCAAGCAGGAAGACATGAATTACCCCAAAAAAGAAGTTACTTTACTGACCCCCAACAAAAAGAGATGTGCCTTACACTCTCAAACAGTAAGTGAAACTCCTTTACTACCCCAGCAGGAGGAAGGAAGACTTCCTCCTTGCCCAGCAACACGCCCAGCCAATGGAAAAATGCCGCGGTTCAGCCAATGAGAAGCTGTCCTCATCTGAAATTTTATTTTCCTCCAATGAACTTTCATCTTTCCCTTACTGATGACTTCCTTTCCTTGTCCCACCCTCCTTACTATAAAAGTCTTCCATGTTGTGTAACTGCAGAGAGTATCTGTTTGCCAGATGAGATGCGCCCAATTCATGAATCTCTTAATAAAGCCAATTAGATCTTTAAATGTACTCAACTGAATTTTGTTTTTTAACGCTAGCAAAAATTCTCCTGTTGACTAGAGATTAAGACATGGGATAATATGCATCTCCTCAGTTCAGTCTTTTTATTAAATCCTTAGCTCTTGGTTTTGTGTATTCCTAGGGCATAGACCACCCTAGGATACAGCTTAAACTAACACCAACATAATATAACACTGTCATAATGAAGTGTTTTTTAAGTCCAGACCCTTCTACCACATCTCAACACAATCTGAGTTCTATAGCTGCGATTTGTTTTGCTCTTGTTTTCATATTTCGTGATGCATTTTTAACCATTTGGTCTTATCTTCTTCATTCCTAGAATGTACCCTATTTTACTTCTGCCTTGGATTACAGAATATGAGACCCAAATGACAGCCTTAAAGGCCATGTTAATAATTGCTTTAATTTATAAGTGAGAAAACTAAGACCGAGAAAATAAAGGAACTTATCAACAGTTAAATTTCTAGTCAGTGGTACAGATGGGACCATATATAGGCCATCTAGATTTCTGCTCTTTCCACTATGCTCGACTGCCTTCACTGGTGATGAAGTTTCTGATGCAAAAGTACACTTGTGGAAGGACCACCTTTCACATCAGAGAATACGTCATAAACTGTATGCAGACCCATCATAATGGAGTTATTCTATTCCCTCAGCTTTGGGCTTCACTAAAAACATGTACATCTGGATGAAGAGTGACACAGTATAAAGAATGCTGCACCCAATACCTCACATCACAGAGGGAATAAAGGGCAGTTGAAATTGGCCGATTGGAAAAAAACTGGAAAACCTAAAAGCAGCTGCCAGCCTATAGTCAAAGACAAATCCTTTTGCCAAGTCTACAAGAATACATTTTTCATTTGATCCAAGCAGATAACTTTACATTACAAATATAGAAACTCAGGCACCACTGCCCATCCCCCAAACCCCTCAAAAACAAGCAAACAAAAAAATTAATTCAGCCAGTTGTTGAAATACCTGAATAACTGGTAATACAACCACAACCAAATATCTGTCAGGTGCCCTAAGCAGAACAACAAAGACATTAAAACCACAGATTTCTCATTAGGTGTTTTGGCAAAAAAAAAGTAAACAATCAGCCAAAGTGTCCCCATGGAGTAAGAAATACAAACAACTAACGGGTGTGAATAATAGATAAAACTTTATCTAAAATCTGCAGCAGGAGGTCCTGTCAATAGTGAGCATGAGAAGGACCGACAGGGTTGTTAGCTCAATACACTAATCACTGTTCCATGTCCCCATTCTAACACTCCAAAGAGGGAATGAGCAAGCTCAGGACAGAGTCCAAGCACAGGGGCCCCAGGAGGCCTGTTGGAGTCTGGCTGAGGTGGAAATGACCCCAGCACACAGCTCTGAGCCTCTAGTGAGCTGACACAAGACAGAACAGTCAAACAGAACGCAAGCTGCCAGGCTTTCCTTTCCACAGCCTAGTGCATCCGCCTCCATATACAGGACACGAAAAGCAGCGTATTGATCCTGAGTTAAGAGCGCATGTCTAACAAGGGACTAGTTTCTCTGGAATCATCACTCGCTTCTTTCTGGGATAACGGGGATGAGGAGAAAAGAGACTTGAGGATCAACTCTACTACTACCTGTGTTACCTTGGGCAGATTCCTCAACCTCTCAGCCTTCTTTATTTGTAAATGGTTTTATTACACATTCTGCATGACTGTGGTAAAGATTGAAGGAAATCATGAATGCATGTGAAATATCTAGTATATTAGACAGTCAGGAAACATAGTCTCTAAAATAATCATTGTCGTCACTGCTACCGGCTCCCCTCTCACATGCGGGAATAGGCTAGACTACTTACCTGGTAGAACCAACCCTCCCCACTGCCCCCCACTCCTGACTTACAAATGTCCAATTTATTTATTTATTTATTTATTTATTTATTTGGCCGCATGGCATGTGGCATCTTAGTTCCCCAGCCAGGGATCAAGCACGTGCCCCCTGCTGTGAAAGTGTGGAGTCCTAACCACTGGACTGCCAGGGAATTCCCTGTCCAATTTAATAAAAGGCAGGAAATAAAAATGCCTTCTGTCTCCACTGTCTCTCTTCCCTGGCTGTCATGGGAGCCATCAGAGCAGAAAACTCCAGTCTTTTCACAGGAGGAAGAGAAAAAGGTGAAAAGCAAGGCTCCACACCTTACCTCGCAGTGGACGGAAAGGAAGTGTTGGCCTTCGAAACCCAGTGGCCCCCGGCCCACAGTAGTTCCTCTACGTTCCCTGAGTGTTTTCACGTAGGTCTGTTAGACAGCTTAAAACCCCAGCAATTAGTGATTCAAGTATCCTCAGAAAAACACAAATTCCTGTGTTCAGTTTAGGGTTATGCTCACATTATGCCCCATCTATACACTTATGAGAAGTAGTTCAATCGAACTGCTCTCCTCATAGGGTACGTGAGGGGAAACCAAAAATAAAGAAAATGCTGGAATGCCACAGAGTGCTTTCTAATAACAGAGCAGGCTGAGTGCAGCTGAAAAGGGCAGCGTGGGAAACAAGGAAAGTCTAGGGTGTTGAAAGTCTGGTAGGAGCATTGAAAACCAAAACTAGCCAATTTAAAAATGTGTCCACAAGGTGGCCACTAGGTATCCAGGGAAGAGGAGGAAGTCCTCTCCTCCTTTTCCCTCCTCTGACTTGGTTTCTTCCTTCTCCCAAGAACTGGAATGCAGTCTTCCATCATTAGTACCACAGTGAAGCTTTAACAGGGCTTAAAGGGGATTTTCGTGAGCCAGCTAATAATCTTAACTTCATTTGTTTACCTTTTTTTCGTATAGGAAAATGAGTTCTAAGTTCCACAGAACTCACTCACATGACTCCCTGAAAAGAAGAACCTATATCTTCTTGTTTAAGACAGATAATTTATTTCATTAAACTAACAGATGAGCAGATGTATGGATGACCGAATAATTGAAGGGAAAGCCTTCGTGACAAGCCAGCGCCAGGAGCAGCCTGATCAATCTCCCTCTCTCCCCTGATCTCGGTTTGGTTTTCTTCTAAACACATATCATTATCTGACCTTATAATACGTATTTATTTGTTTGTCAATTCATTGCCTGTCTTCTCTACTAGAACATAAACTCCATGAGGGTACATACTGTTTTCTGGTTTGCTAAAGTCCTCACCTAAAACAACCTCTGGCAACTGTAAATGCTCAGTAAATATTGATACTTGCTGAATACGTGGATGGCTGATCTGAAAAGGCAATGTCTTCATAAGACACTTTGAGATTGAACACTAAGCCTTGAAGAGCAGTACTCTGGGCCCCCTCCCTCACTCAGTCTCCACTTCTTGTTTCACACCACAAGTACCTGACTACTGTCTGGACTTGTGATCATTTCCTTTTAAATAATGCCCCACGGATGACTTTGAAGCACTGGAGATCACTTGTCATGATATGAGCGATTGTCCTTGGCACCACTGCTCCCCCAGGTTTTTTTTTTTAATGGCAAGCCTTCAAAGAGAGATTCCACCTGCACCAAAAGTAGATAATTCCACATATATAATGAATCTCTCTGGTTTTTTTTCAGTGCCATAAACTCTTCTTCCTCTCTCTGAAAAGACCTCTGAAACCAAGTCACATATACAGAAATGTAAGATCTTCCCATTTCTTTTTCTGTAGAAAAAATAAATACTGATATTTAGAAAAATAAGAGGAGGGGACACAATCACCTATTTCATATTTAGTGTCTCAAAATAACTTCCTGTAGAACCATCTGCTTCTAATATTAGAGAAGTCTCCTCTATCCAAATAATGGTACAAAATCATTTATTTCTAATTAGTTATTATTCTTTTGGTTTCAAAAAGCCATGACTATTAAACCAATGTCAAATCTGTATTTCCAGACCAATGTATTCATTGCTTATACTGATTGTTATAAAGTAGTAAATCATTTCCCCACTTGGACAGACTCTCACATGAAGTGTTTGATAATTTTCAAAATAAAGCAGGCTATCAATAGACAAAGCCCAGGTGCTTTGTGAATCATATTTATAAGTCTGGCAGTAATGACTTCTTTATATTCGGTCACCCAGCTTCCTCATGTAGATAAGTGGGTGAAATAAGCTTCACTTTATAACCTTGATCTCATTATAAGAATTCAAAGGTGGAAAGGGGAATTTAGTAACTAATTAATTATTAATAATCATAAAGGTACATCACTTGGTAGTAAACATTCAAGGCCTAGAAAGAGATCTGTAATTCTTCTTCAGTTGGAGACTATGCTTAGGAAATAACAATTTTTTAAAATAATTAACTCTAACATACTTAGCCTAAGATATTTCTTTAAAACAATGTATAACTAATATATTTCATAATCTGGATGAATAAAGGGTTCTTGTGGGTTTTTAGGACATTTTCTGAATTCTATGTAATTCAGTCCTAGTTAAATCAACTCTTCATTCCTAGAAACGTAAGTGCAAGAGGGGAGGGGCAAGAAGTGGTTTTGGAAAATAAACACTTCACTCAAAATATACATGAATAGGATATATACCATGTCTACAATCTCCAAAATAAGTACACTTCTTTTTCCTGTCAGTGTTATTCCTGAAAAAAATCATTATAAGACAAGCAACTTTGTTTTCGACATGACCAGCTGTATTACATTGAAGGTTTGGAAGAGCAAAGGTCTATCATAGAAAAAATGTGGCTACACTTTTCTGGAAGAACGAAATCCAAACTAAATTGCATAGGCAACGTATAGCTCAGAAGGGGACATGAAGATACTCTTCTAACATAAGGTAAGATAGATGATAATAGCATTCCTAATAGCGGAAGCTGCATGGCAGAAGTCAGATCAGATGTCTCAGACTTGCTGCAACCAAGTCAAGGAGCAGTGCATGGAGGTTTCAGGGGAGTTCAAACTTAAGTGTATTCAGCTCAAATCTCATCTGAGATGTTGTTGCCCAAAGGTGGCACAGAGAGATACTTTTACAATTATAACTCTAGAAATAAGACCATGTTTTAGCTATTGCTTACTGATGTCACTCTACAATTTGCATGCATTACAAATGTCTTTTTCATTTAGTAATCATACTTAACATGTGTTTAACTATTTGCAATTTAGAAAGTACTTTTATAAATATTACCTCCTATCCTCTGAAGTAGGTGTTTTTATTCTCTGTAAATAAGGCAACTGAGGCTTAAATAATTTAAATGTCATTCTTGAGGTCACTTGATAAAACCTGGACTCAAATTTAGTTTGACTCCAGGGCCAATAAACTTCTACCAAATCAACTTCCCAGCTTTTCCCAGATCTTTATCTCACCCAATTATATGTTAATTCTGTAATCAGACAGGTTACATTTTCCACATTCACTAAAAAAAAAAACAGACCAGTCTAATTTCAAGCCTACATGAAACAGGCTCTCCCTTCCATCATTTACTTTTCAATACAGTAATAGTACACTAAGCAAGCCAAATTAAACTCATTTTTCAGCCAGAATAAATGACAAAAGTAGTCCAAATAAACTATAACTAGCACCACCTAAACCAACTATAACTTTTACCGAGTGATAGCGGTGGGGGAAAAGATGGCAGTGGGGAAAGGAGTTCCCAGTTTCATTGGTGCCACTTCTCATGAAGTAAGCTGGTTTTAGCTTGTTTATTTCTACTAAGAGGTGCCTTGACTCACAAACTGTATCCTGACACACCATTTCTAGAAGTTTTTATACCATATATAATTCTATCCTACCTGTTCAACAAGAGTTTTCTTCTTTGGCAGCTTCATAGGGCAAAATCAACTTTGGCTTTGATAAAGAGATCAACATCTTACTAGCTGGATTAAGCTGCCACTCTCCATTGAGAATTTGGTTGAAGAACAGTAGCACAGGTTCAAGGGTTTCCTTTCACTGACCTCTCAAGTGGGAAAAACACACATATTGAATGAAATTAGCAGAAGAGTCCATTTAGAAGCCAAAAATCAAAGAGTTTATTTTATTTCCTACTCTGGACATTTAGGTAGGTCCCCCTAGTATCTTTTCAATATTGTTCTTTTTGTGTTTAAATTCATAAATTGAGTAAAATTTCTATTCATACTGCCTTACAGTAGACTAAGGTAAAAACAAGATATCAGACATGAAAGTATTTTGAAAACAGTTGAATTAAAAACAAAGTGTTATCAACTGAATGCTTCACCTGTATGAAGAAAATGCACCAATCCCCTGGAGCTGAAAAAAAGCCATCTTATTTTTCAGTTCTATCACTGTCGGTTGTTCATTTGGGAACCATACAGAAGTTGTTATACTTCTGTTCTCACATGATAATATGCACACAATTTATTTTTCATTCTACTAGTTGTCTCTGTCCGACTTTTAAATTTTGTTTTATTTTTAATTCATTGAGCCCAAGTGCCATGCTGCATGACGTTTATTGGGAATACCAGTGAATAAAAGAATAATGGGGAAAGACAGTCATTAAATAAATATTTACTACTGCAATAGCTGCCATGGAGGGACAGGTACCTAGTGCTATGAGAAAGTAGAAGAGGCGCACTTGACCTAGTCTAAGAGGATGAGAAAGGTTTCCATGAGGAAATAATATTTAAACATACAGATTCTTTTTCTCCAGTTTTTGCTGCCAAGTATAAGATCCATGGTTTCTATTCATTAATGTTCTTGAAATGCTCGTCTTCCTATCTTCCAATCCTAAACTGACACTATTGAAATAATTTTCATTTTTTTGAAATCTTCAATTCATATTTTTACTCTTTCTCCAAATCTCACGCTACTTCCTTTAAAACAAAAGATTTTAGACTTCAGGACCCAATGTGGCTTTTATTTTTTTAACTAATTTTTATTGGACTATAGTTGCTTTACAATGTTGTGTTAATTTCTACTGTATAGCAAAATGAATCAGACATACATATACATATATCCCCTCCCTTTTGGACTTCCTTCCCATTCAGTTCACCACAGTGCAGTAAGTAGAGTTCCCTGTGCTATACAGTATGTTCTCATTATCTATTTCATACATAGTAATCAATAGTGTGTATGTGTCAGTCCCAATCTCCCAATTCCTCCCTCCACTCCCCTTTCCCCCTTGGTATCCATACGTTTGTTCTCTACATCTGTGTCTCACTTTCTGCTTTGCAAATACGATCATCTATATCATTTTTTCCAGATTCCACATATATGCGTTAATATACGATATTTTTCTCTTTCTGACTTACTTCACTCTGTATGACAGTCTCTAGGTCCATCCATGTCCCTACCAATGACCCAATTTTGTTCCGTTTTGTGGCTGAGTAATACTCCATTGTATATGTGTACCACATCTGCTTTATCCATTCCTCTGTTGATGGACATTTAGATTGTTTCCATGTCCTGGCTATTGTAAATAGTGCTGCTATGAACATTAGGGTGCATGTATCTTTTTGAATTATGGTTTTCTCTGGGTATATGCCCAGTAGTGGAACTGCTGGGTCATACAGTAGTTCTATTTTTAGTTTTTTAAGGGAACTCCATAGCATTTTCCATACTGACTGTATCAATTTACATTCCCACCAACAGTGCATGAGGGTTCCCTTTTCTCCACACCCTCTCCAGCATTTATTGTTTGTATATTTTTCATGATGGCCATTCTGATCAGCATGAGGTGATACCTCACTGTAGATTTGATTTGCATTTCTCTAATAATTAGTGATGTTGAGCATCTTTTCATGTGTTTGTTGGCCATCTGTATGTCTTCTTTGGAGAAATGTCTATTTAGGTCTTCTGCTCATTTTTTGATTGGGTTGTTTGTTTTTTTGATATTGAACTGCATGACCTGCTTGTACATTTTGGAGATTAATCCTTTGTCAGTTGCTTTGTTTCCAAATATTTTCTCCCATTCTGAAGGTGTTTTTTCATCTTGTTTATGGTTTCCTTTGCTGTGCAAAAGCTTTTAAGTTTCAAAAGGTCCCATTAGTTTATTTTTGTTTTTATTTTCATTATTCTAGGAGGTGGGACAAAAAAGATCTTGCTGTGATTAATGTCAAAGAGTGTTCTGCCTATGTTTTCCTCTAAGAGTTTTATAGTGTCTGGCCTAACATTCAGGTCTTTAATCCATTTTGAGTTTATTTTTGTGTATGGTGTTAGGCAGTGTTCTAATTGCATTCTTTTACATGTAGCTGTCCAGTTTTCCCAGCACCACTTATTGAACTGTCTTTTCTCCATTGTATATTCTTGCCTCCTTTGCCATAGATTAGTTGACCATCGGTGCATAGGTTTACCTCTGGGCTTTCTATCCTGTTACGTTGATCTATATTTCTGTTTTTGTGCCAGTACCGTATTGTCTTGATTACTGTAGCTTTGTAGTATAGTCTGAAGTCAGGGAGCCTGATACCTCCAGCTCTGTTTTTCTTTCTCAAGATTGCTTTGGCTATTCAGGGTCTTTTGTGTTTCCATACAAATTGTGCAATTTTTTGTTCCAGCTCTCTGAAAAATGCCATTGGTAATTTGATATGGATTGCACTGAATCTGTAGATTGCTTTGGGTAGTTTAGTCATTTTCACAATATTGATTCTTCCAATCCAAGAACAGAGTATATCTCTCCATTTGTTAGTGTCGTCTTTAATTTCTTTCATCAGTGTCTTACAGTTTTCTGCATACAGGTCTTTTGCCTCCTTTGGTAGGTTTATTCCTAGGTATTTTATTCTTTTTGTTGCAGTGGTAAATGAGATTATTCCTTCTCTTTCTGATCTTTCATTGTTAGTGCATAGGACTGCAAAAGATTTCTGTATTAATTTTGTATCCTGTGACTTTATTAAATTCACTGATTAGCTCTAGTAGTCTTCTGGTAGCATCTTTAGGATTTTCTACGTATAGTATCATGTCACATGCAAACAGTAACAGTTTTACTTCTTCTTTGCCAATTTGGATTCCTTTTATTTCTTTTTCTTCTCTGACTGCCATGGATAGGACTTTCAAAACTATGTTGAATAAGAGTAGCGAGAGTGGACACCCTTGCCTTGTTCCTGATCTTAGAGGAAATGCTTTCAGATTTTCAGCATTGAGAATAATGTTTGCTGTGGGTTTGTCACTTATGGCCTTTATTATGTTGAGGTAGGTTCCCTCTATGCCCACCTTCTGGAGAGTTTTTATCATAAATGGGTGTTAAATTTTGTCAAAAGCTTTTTCTGTATCTACTGAGATGATCATATAGTTTTTATTCTTCAATTTGTTAATATGGTGTATCACATTGATTGATTTGTGTATATTGAAGGACCCTTGCATCCCTGGGATAAATCCCACTTGATCATGGTGTATGATCCTTTTAATGTGTTGTTGGATTCGGTTTGCTAGTATTTTGTTGAGGATTTTTGCATCTATGTTCATCAGTGATATTGGCCTGTAATTTTCTTTTTTTGTGATATCTTTGTCTGGTTTTGGTATCAGGGTGATGATGGCCTCATAGAATGAGTTTGAAAGTGCTCCACCCTCTGCAATTTTTTTGGAAGAGTTTGAGAAGGATAGGTGTTAGCTCTTCTCTAAATGTTTGATAGATTTCACCTGTTAAGTCATCTGTTCCAGACTTTTGTTTGTTGGAAGATTTTTAATCGCAGTTTCAATTTCATTGCTTGTGATTGGTGTGTTGATATTTTCTATTTCTTCCTGGTTCAGTCTTGGAAAGTTGTACTTTTCTAAGAATTTGTCCATTTCTTCCAGGTTGTCTACTTTATTGGCATACAGTTGTCTCTAGTAGTCTCTTATGATCCTTTGTATTTCTACAGTGTCAGTTGTAACTTCTCCTTTTTCATTTCTAATTTTATTGATTTCAGTCCTCTCCCTTTTTTTCTTGATGAGTCTAGCTAAAGGTTTATCAATTTTGTTTATCTTCTCAAAGAACCAGCTTTTAGTTTTATTGATCTTTGCTATTGCTGTCTTCGTTTATATTTCATTTATGTCTGCTCTGATCTTCATGATTTCTTTCCTTCTACTCACTTTGGGTTTTTTTTCTTTCTCTAGTTGCTTTAGGTGTAAGGTTAGGTTGTGTATTTGAGATGTTTCTTGTTTCTTGAGGTAGGATTGTACTGCTATAAACTTCCCTCTTAGAACTGCTTTTGCTGCATCCCCTAGGTTTTGGGTCATCATGTTTTCGTTGTAATTTGTTTCTAGGTATTTTTTGATTTCCTCTTGATTTATTAAGTGATCTCTTGGTAATTTAGTAGCAAATTGTTTAGCCTCCATGTGTTCGTATTTTTTTACAGTTTTTTTTCCCCTGTAACTTATTTCTAATCTTGTAGCATTGTGGTCAGAAAAGATGCTTGATATGATTTCAATTTTCTTAAATTTATCGAGGCTTGATTTGTGACCCAAGATGTCATCTATCCTGGAGAATGTTCCATGAGCACTTGAGAAAAAAGTGTATTCTGCCACTTTTGGGTGGAATGTCCTATAAATATCAATTAAGTCTATTTGGTGTATTGTGTCATTTAAAGCTTGCATTTCCTTATTTATTTTCTGTCTGGATGATCTGTCCATTGGTGTAAGTGGGGTGTTAAATTCCCCCACTATTACTGTGTTACTGTCAATTTCCCCTTTTATTGCTGACGGCAGTTGCCTCATGTATTGAGGTGTTCCTATGTTGGGTGCATAAGTATTTACAATTGTTATATCTTCTTCTTGGATTGATTCCTTGATTATTATATTGTGTCCTTCCTTGTCTCTTGTAATAGTCTTTAATTTAAGGTCTATCTTGTCTGATATGAGTATTGCTACTCCAGCTTTCTTTTGATTTCCATTTGCATGGAATATCTTTTTCCATCCCTTCACTGTCAGTCTGTATGTGTCCCTAGGTCTGAAGTGGGTCTCTTGTAGACAGCATATATACAGGTCTTGTTTTTGCATCCATTCAGCTAGTCTGTGTCTTTTGGTTAGAGCATTTAATCCATTCACATTTAAGGTATTTTCGATATGTATGTTCCTGTTACCGTTTTCTTAATTGTTTTGGGTTTGTTTTTGTAGGTCCCTTTCTTCTCTTGTGTCTCCCGCTTAGAGAAGTTCCTTTAGCTTTTGTTGTAGAACTGGATTAGTGGTGCTGAATTCTCTTAGCTTTGGTTTGTCTGTAAAGCTTTTGATTTCTCCATTGAATCTGAATGAGATCCTTACCGGGTACAGTAATCTTGGTTGTAGGTTTTTCCCTTTCATCATTTTAAATATATCCTGCCACTCCTTTCTGGTCTGCAGAGTTTCTGCTGAAAAATCAACTGATAACCTCATGGGGATTCCCCCGTATGTTATTTGTTGCTTCTCCCTTGATGCTTTTAATATTTTTTCTTTGTATTTAATTTTTAATAGTTTGATTAATATGTGTCTCAGCATGTTTCTCCTTGGGTTTATCCTGTATGGGACTCTCTGTGCTTCCTGGACTTGACTATTTCCCTTCCCATGTTAGGGAAGTTTTCGAATATAATGTCTTCAAATATTTTCTCAGGCCTTTTCCCTTTCTCTTCTTCTTCTGGGACCCCTATAATTCGAATGTTGGTGCATTTAATGTTGTCCCAGAGGTCTCTGAGACTGTCCTCGTTTCTTTTCATTCTTTTTTCTTTATTCTGCCCCTCGGCAGTTATTTCCACCATTCTATCTTCCAGCTCACTTATCGGTTCTTCTGCCTCAGTTATTCTGCTATTGATTCCTTCTCGTGTATTCTTCTTTTCAGTTATTGTGTTGTTCATCACTGATTGTTTGTTCTTTAGTTCCTCTAGGTCCTCCTTAAACATTTCTTGTATCTTCTTGATCCGTGCCTTTATTCTATTTCTGAAATCTTGGATCATCTTTACTATCATTCCTCTGAATTCTTTTTCAGGTATATTGCCTATTTCCTCTTCATTTATTTGCTCTTGTGGGATTTTACCTTGCCCCTTCATCTGCAACATATTTCTCTGTCATCTCATTTTGTCTAACCTGCTGTGTTTATGGTCTCCTTTCCACAGGCTGCAGGGTCGTAGTTTCTCTTGCTTCTGTTGTCTGCCCCCTGGTGAGTGAGGTTGGTCCAAGGGCTTGTGTAGACTTCCTGGTGGGAGGGACTAGTGCCTGCACTCTGGTCGGTGGAGCTGAGTATTTTCCCTCTGAAGGGCAGGGCTGAGTCAGGTGGTGTGTTTTGGGGTGTCTGTGAGCTTAGTATGACTTTAAGCAGACTGTCTGCAATGGGTGGGGTTGTGTTCCTTTCTTGCTGGTTGTTTGGTGTGAGGTGTGCAGCACTGGAGCCTGCAGGCAGTCATGCGGGGCTGGGTGTTGGTGTTGATATGAATACCTCTGGAAGCACGTACACCAATTAATATTCCCTGGGCCTGGGAATTCTCCGGCGGTCCAGCATCCTGGACTCAGCGCTCCCACCCCAGAGGCCCAGGCCTGTCCCCTGGCTGGGGAACCAAGAGCCCACAAGCCACACCATGTAGCCAGAGAAAAAGAAAAGAAAAGAGGAAAGAATAGAGACAGACAAACAACACCTTGGACTAACAGCAAAAGCAACAGTAAAGAAACAGCAGCAACAACAACACACACACACACAAAGAGAAAAAAAAAAGAGAATAAACAAAGAATTAAAAAATGAGAATGGTCAATAAGGACTAAACTAACAAAAAAATGAAAACTAAAGCAAAAACAGAAAGCAAACAAACAACAAGAGTAGCAAGAAAACATAAAATATACACATAAAAACCAATCAAAAAAAAGAGAAAAAATAAAGTAAAATAAAAAACAAAGAACAAAAACAAGAAAAAAGACTTACAAAACAAACAAAAAACTAAAAATAGAAAAGTAAAAAAAAAAAATAAAAATACATATTAAAAAATAAGAAAATAAAAGATAAAAAATAATAAAAGCAACAACAGCCACAACTGAACAAAATGAAAAAAACAGAAAAAAGAATAATAGTAATAAGAATATTTTCCTGGGGCCTCCGCTGTCAGTGTCCTTGTTCCCACAGTGAGGCAGAGCTAATCCCCACCTCCCCAGGAGGCCCTCCAATACCTCTAGGTAGGTCTCTGGGCCAGCCATGGGCACTGTGGGGCCAGCTCAGACTCTGACCTGGCCCAATTCCTGCATGCATTTGTCCCGTAAGGCCACTGCTGCGAAGACTAGACCGTTCTCAATTGTGGGAGCACTCATTGTCTATTCAGATATTCCACAGACGCGGACTTACCAAGCCAATCTAGGGGATTTAACCTGTGGCTTGTGCAGCTGCACAGAAAGATTTCAATTCCCCTTCCTTGGTCGCACTGCCCTTGGGGTTTAGCTTTGGTTTTGACCCCACTTCTGTGTGTCACCCTCAGGTGTTTGTTCCCTGCCCAGGTGAGAGGTAGCAAAAGCAGTGGCTGCTTGGGGCACACTTACTCACTCAGACCAGGGGGTGCGCAAATTGCCTGCAGCGTCGGGAGCCAGCAGGCGGTTGTAACCAACTGTAGTGGCTCACTCTGGTGGGAGTCCCTCCCAGTGCCCGTGGAGGCAGGAGCTGGTGTGTGGCAGTGGCAGCGGCCCCGCCCTCCACGTGCCTCTCAACCGTGGTGCCTCGCTTTCCAGGCAGACCACACCTCCTCTAGGGGCATTCCTGACCGCGCATCCCATCCCTCCCGTCCCCTCTGCTGTATCTGTGCAGCGAATAGCATTCCTCTACCCAGATCAGTTCTCCCACCCCCACGCTTTTGCACTCAGCCCCTGCCAGCATTGGCGGATTCTCGTCCCAGGCAGGGCTTCCAGGGCTGATTCCCAAGGAGGCTTTGGGATGAGCGGCGCTCAGGCCCCGGAGCCCTCACGGGCGGAGTAGACCCCGGCCTGAGGGGCAGGTGGGCATGGCTCAGAAGGGAACCCCTCCCATGGCCCAAAGAAGCTGGCAGGTGCTGGAAGGGGCTGTAATGGTGGCTTTGCCCCTTGCGCGCCACTCAACATTGACGCCTTGTTTCTATGGTGTCCCAGGATTTTTCTGCAGACTTTCCCGGTTGTGGAGCTCCTTACTCCTGTCTCTTCAGGCTGTCTTTTCACTGCCAATAGCTGTCTTCTCCCTGGGTCTACACTCCAAACCCCACTTTCCAGCACCCAGCTCCCCTCTGCAACAGGTGACTCACGACTCAGGCTGGAATGCGCAGAGCGGCAGTGTAGACCATGCGCGTAGTTCTTACTTTGTCCTGCCTTCCACAGACTGTCTGCTGCATTCTCCTTTGATCCCCTGAAGGTTCTTTTCTGTCCCAGTTGATTTCCCCACCCTGAGGGAGTTTTTCTGAGTTGAGGGACCTCCCTTCACTTTCAGCTTCCCACCAGGGTTGCTGGTCCCTTTTTTGATTCCTCTTTTCTTCTTTCTTTCGTCCTACCTGGTTGTGAGGGGATTTTTCTTGTTCTTTTAGGTGTCCGAAGTCTCCTGCTAATGTTCAGCAGGTGCTTTATGAGAACTATTCCATTTGTAGATGTATTCTTGATGCACCTGTGCGGAGCGACGAATTCTGCATCCTCCTATTCTGCCATCTTGACTCCTCCCCCAGTGTAGCTTTTAGAACTAACTGCTGAAAGCTAAATGAGGCCTAAGAATATTCCTATCTGCTCTGGTCACAAAGTGACTTCTTATAATTCAGAGAAAAAGGAGAAACATAAATAAGTTAATATATAGTGAAAAATCAAGCAAAATACATGGCAAAGAAAATGTGACCACCATTCTCTTGCCCTTTGTTTTCAAGGCTCTTGGGGGCATTCTTACTATTTTTCATATTTGGATAACATGTCCATTACCCTGGAGAACTATGTCCTGAAATGCACACTTTTCCCCAACAAAAATCAGTAAAGCATACAGAGTTTTTCAGAGAATCTAAGGTAAGATGATATGGTCTCAAAAAACTACAAAAGAATAACAGTACTTAGCTACTTCTAGGAAACAGAAGGGATGAAAGAACAGCCAAAATAATTTTAAGGTAAACCTAAAATCAAATGGCATAATACCGTTTTGCAGTTTAAAAAAATGCTTGTTTTTAAAATACAGATGTATGGTATCAGCTAAAGCAATGAATCTATCTCTAAAGCAAGATACTAAAGAGAGTATTTTATGAATCAAAAAGCAGAACCAAATCACATTAATTGGGACATTTTTATCACTACTGGGCAATGACTACATGTGAATTAAACTGGTGACATACTAATGTTCCTGCCAATGTAACTTGGTCAGAAGACACTGTTATAACTCTACAGGAGGAATCAAAGAAAATACATGTGGAAAGTTTCACTCCGACATTCAAAGAGTAGAGCCTGCACTTAAAAGTCTTTAAGGGTTCCTGAATATGGAATCTCAGTCAATTAATCCAATTCTCTTTTTTTTAAATTGTAGACTCTGACCTTAAAAAGAAGACACATTCTGTCTGATTTTGAAGCATATCCAAAGTACACCTTGAACAGCCCAAAGCTCTCAGTTCAACACCTATTCTTTCCCATAGATCCTCAGTACTGACAGCACGAAGAAAAGAAAAAATTAAGCACAGCTTCTTTTTCTCTAAGAATGTCACTCCTTTTTATCAACAGCTATTGTCATTTTTGCATTTCAAAGGCTCAGAACACACATTTAAAATGTCCACTATCGTACAGACAAGCCAAAGGGGGAGTATGAGTGTGGGTGTGTAGACAAATTGAGGGACAGTTTGGCACCAAAAACGAATCATTTTGAAGATGACTTTAAGAAGAAGCAATTTAGTTTAAATCCCAAGAGCCTGGAATTAAGGTATTAAGGACAGGGAAATAAAGGAACTAGAGTAGTGGAGTTAGTCCATGTGAATAAACAGCATAGATCTACTGGATTTCTCTCTCTGAATCCTGTTTGCTGGTAGATGCTCTTGAATCCTTTCTAGGTCTGATCTTTTAAGTCACATGCTCAGATTATTTCATCAGGTTTTCCTCAAATAGCTGTATCTTTATTGAACTGAATATTAAGGTAGTCTTTTCAGGTCTTCAACTACTTTCTGTATTTTCCTGGGACACAAGTCACATGTACAAGCACCATCTTATTAGAAAAATATACACAAAACTGCTGCCAACATATATTTATGATAATATCAATCAGTCAGGAAGTACTCAGTGATAATACAAAATTAATATACAAAATGCAAGGGAGGTAGGTGCCAAAAAAATTGCACACTCAATTGCATACTGAAGATAATGTAAACATCATGAGGCTGGATGACCGTGCTTATCTTATTCCCTTTGTAATTATCTCTAGCCTCCAACACAACAGAACAGGCACTGAATAAACATTTGCTGAATAAATAAGTTTTCAAAAATGCTGCAAATGAGGAAATTAAAATGGCCACAGTTGTTTCAGTTATCTGTCTTACCATTTGCCATATCTCTCTGCTGCTTTCTGGTAATGGCAGGAAACCCCAAATTCCACTTTCCTGGCTTACTCTCCAGATTACCTATTACAACAAACCTTCTACTAATTCTGTATTTATGTAACAGAATTATCCATGAACTTCCATACACCTGGTCTACAATAATAATTGTTGATAATTATGGCTTGTTAGACCTTAAATTACTTTTTAAACAACAAAGGTTACCTTGTACTCAATACTCTTTGAATGTATTTAGTTTTTTAAAAAATCCATAACTTTGCATTACCCCCAAGTTAAAATGAACAAAAAGTACTATTATTCAACCATGTTGAATGATGATGTTTATTATACATTAATCACTGTGAAAGTTCACATGATAAGATAAAGTGATGGACAGAAAACAAGACATGGAAATTTTAAAAGTACATTGATATTATTTCAGACCAAAAAAGAAAAAGGAAAGGATTAGCCTTGACTATGGCAACTATGTCATTTAGAGGTCTAGCATGTCTCTCTCCATCAGTTTCTTACTGAAATAAAAGACAATACAAGTATTTCATATACAATGTGGTCAAATGGTTAATTTCTTAGTCAGCTATGTATTAGCACCATGTAACACTTTGGTAGCTATATACATGAGAAGAAATTCTCAATTTATCATCATCAAATGTTTTCCCTAACATGCTTCCTTGAGACATGATATTACAAAGATATAGGAGAAACTGTTATGCACTCTAGATGTTTATGTCTAGGTGGGACATAAACAAACTGGCAACACAAAGAGAGGTACAACTCTCTACATGCCTAAGGGAAAAACAGATGGCGCATGCTAGTGGGAGATGGGGCAGCTGGCAGCAAGAGGTAATTGGAAAGGACTTTTTAAGAGTTGAGGTTTACAGGATGGACAAAATTTAGACAGGCAAAAAGGAAAGGCAGAGAATAGGCTTAGACTGGATTTAGGGAAAAGAATGTGGCAGAGGTAGGAGGTTAAAAAACAGTACCATTGGGGACTGAAGTTAAAAACAGCAAGAAAATACTGTAGTGGGCTTGAGCTTTCGATTTTGGTTTAAGGCTTATGTACCCAATGCCTAGTGAAACCTGGTTCATGGTAGACACTCAACTCTAGCAACTCTCACTTCCTCTCCACTTGACATTGGCCTCCTACACACCTAACCTAACCCCAAAAGTTGTCCTGAGAACTGCTACACATTTAAAATCTTAAAAGCCAATCTGGCCACAATCTTCCATCTTTCTGGCTGTCTCAAACCTCCATTCCCACTACACCTTCAGTAAGACAGAAACTTTACTCCCTTCTGACATCATTCCCTACTGGGGGAGGAAGAAAATAATAAAGCAAGCAAATAAATATAAACTCAGAGCATTGAACGTGCTGTAAGGAAAACAGAGTGTTAACAACAGAGAGTTATGGGAAGATCTATTCACATAGTGTGGTCAGAGGAAAACTTTCTGAGGAGTGACATTTAAGATAAGACATGAAGGAGAAGGAGCCAACTCTGGGAAGAACAGATAATAGGATGCTCCAGCCAGAGGGAACGGCACATCATACAAAGGCTTGTAGATGAGAAAGATCCTGGCTTCATCTAGGATGGAACAGAAGGAAAGGAGGTCAGAAAAGGTGACGGGGGCCACATGACACAAGGCTTTGTGAGCTGTGATAAGGAGTTTGTAACTTACGCAAGCAAATTGTAATGGGATTTCATCGAAAAGTTTGAAGCAGGAGGGTAACATGGTCAAATCTGTTGGTAAAAGATGACCATGACTGTGGCATGCAGAAGTGATGCTAGAGGCAGGATGGGCATGGGGTCGCTGCAGGGAAGTTTCGGACACTCCAGCTAGTACAGAACCGGCACGTGGTAAATGTACCAAATATAGATGACAGAATTACGAATAAATGAGTCAACAACTTTAAAGCTAGGAGTGGTAGTCACCAATTAGTTTTAGAATGATTAGTCTGGCAATGCGTTTTAGACTATAGAAGAATCCATGTTGGGAGACCGTTAGTCATAGACCCTGAATATCTGGACTACTAAAAAACATTCTACAGTTGACTATGCCTTCTGAAAATTCAGTCAAGCTTTATAGGATTTCCAAGAACAGCGTAGCAGCACAGGGATCTTATTTATGCCAAAAGGATTAAATCAGTCTGTGTAAGCTGTTCCTCAAGTTTAATAAGAGTCTTTATTTATCTTGTGTCTGGCCAACTGTGTGTGTGTGTGTGTGTGTGTGTAATATAATGTGTTTAGAGATGCTGAAGACTGATGGTCAATCAAGAAAAATCCAAGCTGAAATTGTTAAGGGCTGGGACATGAGCCAGTTTGCAATCACCATAGGAACTGCTTGAGCTGAGTTCCTTGATGCCATTCTGGTCATGAGCATTCCTCAAAGGACACCACTCTGCATAGTTTAGTTCTCTGATGCAAAAGGTGTAACTTCTGAAATCAGGCTGAATTGTTTTAAAAAGGAATGTCAATAAAATTAAGTTCAACCTATTCACTGGTTATAAGAACAATAAAAATAAATGGTGGCCCTTATGCTATACAAAAAGTCTATCAGAAACATATGGAGGTACACTTTGAGAGATCTAGCTCTGAATCTCATCTTCATTGAATTTTTTTTCATTTGCTTTTCATGGAATCATATAAAAGGGGAAAAAGGAGGTGAAAATTTCATCAGTTCCTAGCAGACATTTTTCCTCAGAAGTAATAAAGAAAAAGATATTTTCTTGGAGTGAAGTGGAGCTTTTCAAAAACATATATTATTTTTAAAAGCAAAACAGATAGATTACTGAGGACACAGATTCACATTCTCTTGCTTTGCAAAAGTCTTCATGGTACAATGAAACTCTAAGCACAGTAATACCAATTTATTATTTCTAGTTCCTATGGAAATATGCATTCAATTAAGTGAAGGCAATTGATATGGACACAAGTACAAAGCAAATACATTAGGGAGAAGTCATATACTAAATAACTCTAATAAAATGAGCTCTGAGATATCAGAAATAATAGCCAAAAAGGACCCCAAGGTCACTGTGGAATGTTCTCTTAAGTTACTAGCCACCAGTACCATTATGAAAACAAAAGCAAAAATATAATCCTACATTTTAGAATCCCACACTTGGAATTTGCCATGTGCAAATAAACATCACACATAGAAAGATTAAGGCTGAGAAAAGACTACACCAAACTCAAAGAAAAGAAAGGAGGGAGGGAGGGCGGGAGGGAGGAAGATTTATCAATACATGTGATGAACAAGGCCCTGTTCAATAAATCTCAGTATCTAAAAATGAATACCAATCTCCTAAATAAGGTCATATAAATAAGAGTACATACTTTTTTTTTTTTTTTTTTTACAAATCTGTTAGTTATTCAGGACTTGTAACCTCCAGACAGAGAATTAGATAAAACTATAAATACATAAAAAATCAATTGGCAAATATTTGTTGGCACTCTACTATTTGCTAAGCACTATGGTAAGGTCTGTAAGGAAAAAAACTAAGTTTTAATTCATTTTGACAAGAATTTATTGCGCATTTCTGTTGTGCCATGTACTAAGATAATCATCAGAGGACATAAAATAGATGAGACACCACTCTAGCAAAACAGAAATTGTTTGCAATATAATTTATAGGCAACACATGCTACTGAACTGGCATTAAGATGAAAAATGGGCCAAATGAACAGTACAGATACGTGTGCTAAGAGTTTTCATAACAGAGAGATGATTTAGGCTTAGTCTGTCAGAGTTTTTCACAAGAGAGATGGCAATTGACTTGGGCTTGAAAAACAATGGAGGGAGAGAAGCAGAAAAGTGAATACAGTTGAAAAAGGTGATAGGGCAGGAATTTACAAGGCTTGTTTGGGCCCTGATAAGACCTCAGAGTTTAATTATGAGGAGACTGGAAACAATGATGGAGAGTAGGCTGGGCCAGATAGAGAAATACCCTTTAATGGGTAAGGGGTCTTTGGAGTGATGACAATACTTCGGAACTAGAAAGAGGTAATGGATGCACAAAACCAAATGTTATGTTACGTGAATTTCACTTTTTGTTAATGTTGATGATGATGAAAATTATTATTATCGTTAATTAGAAAAACACTGGAAATATCTAAACATCCAACCATGTAGAGACCGGATGTTGAAAATCTATATGATAATGTTGGAAAGTCCATATGATGAAAAAACTGTATATTCTCTAAATACAATATTAGAGGAGAATATTTAATGACACAGAAATAGGTTCATGGTGTACTGTGTAAAAAAGCAAATTCCCAAACAGTTTACCGTATCAAATCTATAATAAAAGAGACTAGAATGATGTACTCCAAAATGTTAGCAGTGTCATCTCTGGGTGTTAGGATCATGAGTGATTTAAATTTTCTTCCTTTTTCCTTATTTTGCATAGCAAACATCTAAAAACATCTATTTTTAAGATAACGTTTATTAGAAATGTTTTCATGTAAAATGCAGTATTTTATCAGAATGGACTCATTGCAGATACAGAACTTAGCAAGATGATTCACGATGTTTTTCTAGATAGAGCCAGGCATAAAGTAAAAGATTTGCACACAATATGCTACTTTAAGTAGCAATTTACAACATTTGGTGGAATTAAAATGAGCTGTAGGTGAATAGCTTACTCCATAGCACATGCAAATTTTCAATGATTTTCTTTCTTTTTTAATCTCATAGTATTTATTCTCAATTCTGCCCCAGAGTGACAGCATAAAGACTAGTCTCTTTCTACATTATTTTTGTTTGTAAAATTCTATCAAATAACAGATTTCAAATGTAGTCCACGGTCTCCCTCCTTTTCTTTTGGCTTGATACTTGTTTTTCTTTAAAGGTATTACTAACCAAGAGGGCTCATCCTCTCAAAATATGAAGTTCACCATCATTGCTCACTTCCTCATTTCCTCACTCTTAACAACTTTCTCTGAATATGGGCAACTCGTGTCACTACAATCATCAATTCCAAATCATTTTAACTTTTCATTATTTCCAAGGTGGGACAAAATAAAGGCAATCAGGTAAAGCCTTTAGTTCAGATTTCCTCGATATTTCATGAAATCCATCAAACAATTGCCCAGATTATATTTCACAGTAAGATGAGCAAAAGCACACCTCCCTCGTCAGCTGTAGCCCCTTTCCTCGTGCATTCATGGATGCCAAAATCAGAACCTACAGTTCGGAAGCTGTACACAGTTGCATCTTGTTTTGAGTTTTTGTTTGCAAACTGTCAGTAAGATCAGAATAAATTGCATGATATGCAGTCCAATATGTATATTCTTGAGCACATCTCAATGTATCCACCAAAAAACATTCATAGCTGCAGGTGTACAAAAAAAAAAGGCAGAATTATGGCTTGATTTGCCTTGATAAGCATGGCAATTTTCTGTATACTTTTCATAAAGTGCTAATCAATTTCAGCTCAAAATAGATTGAAACACCCAAGAGATTGCTGCCATAGTCCACAAATGTTTGTCACTACTATACTGTGGCAATAATGCGAATTCTGAAGAGGAAAACTGCAACTGAACTATACCTTATAAAAATCCCTTTCATTTGCCTTAATAATCCTTGAAGAAATGCTAAGAATTATTTAGAATTATTTTGAAATCATGTAAGTTTGAAATTTCTATTTTTTCTTGTTACATCTAAGTCTTGCTTGTCACATAGTAACATCCGTTAAGTATGGTTATAGGTGGATTATATTTAGAACTGTTTAATGATGATATTTAAGAATCAGATATCACATCCATATTGCTTAATATTCCTCTAAAATATAATTACAGATATCACATACAACTTGGAATTGGATCATCACAGACTTCTGCAATAAATTACTTTGTCTATATCTTTAACCAGTAGATGTAGTGCAATTTTTTGAAAATGTTTTGTCAATATTCTAGTCCTTCCATTAAGGTTATTTCACAAGCACTAAGAGGTGCTAATATTCATATTAATGCACCTTTTCGAGGAGCAGTACTCCTACCATATGAATCACTCATCTGCCAGGGATGTTTTGCCAAACACAAGTGCCAAAACTTTGCTGAGGACTGACACACACCTACAAGGGAGCCTCTGCTCAAAACTGAGCATACACTTTCCCTTTCGTTAAGTGTGAGACACAATCCGGTAATGACATTTAGATCTGGATATGGTATGTTCTCCATGGAAAGTAAGAAATTAAATGAGAAGAGATAACATTTCAAATTTTCACACCTTCCTCTTCAAAACTACAAAAGTGATAATATAATCTGGGGGGAATAAAAGTTACACAATTTGGCTTTAGAAAAAAAGAGTACTTAAAAGTTGTGACTTTAAGCAACTTCTGTGATCACCACCTGCTAAAAACTGTTTTGCCAAAATCAGAGGCAGTAGAGTGTAGTAGACACAGACTCTGCAGTCAGAAAGCCTGAGTTCTTATGTTGACTCTGCCATTAAATATGTGACCCTGAACGTGACTTGTCCTCACCATGTCTCAGTTTCCTCATCTATAAAAAGGGGGTTATGAGAGTACCTAACTCAGGGTGAAGTGAGATAATTAACACCTGCAAAATTCTGAGGATTAAATGAGATAATACATGCAAAGTTCTTACCAAAACAGGTTCTCATCAATTTTTAATAAATGTTAGTAGCTACTTTTATCAGCATCATCAGCTTCAGCATCATCATTTCAAAGAGCAGTGAGTGCTCTTACCTGACGTGTCTGCCAAGTGTTTGTTTCTAGGTCTGGGTCCTCATGTATTACATAAATTAACCTGTTTTCTAAAGGAGATGATAACATGTTTGGAAATTAAGCCAGTGCTGCATGAGATGGTAAAGCTCTTGGCCCAAATTACCATCTACTAATCCTGGTAAAATAAGGATGAAAAAAGTATGTGAAAGATAGGAAACACACTTAGAAAGGGTGATCTTGACTCTCCTGAACAAACAGAAAACTGTCATCTTTTGCTTATTCCAGACCTAATATAACAGTAGCTGTATTCACTGATAAACTGTTCCCGTGATGTTTTTATTCTCACTCATTAATCTCGTCTCTGGAATTTAGCTAGTCAGTCACCTCTAGTTAGCCATTAGATTTTCAGGAGCCACTGGGGAAAAGGTTTACACATTCTGACCTTGAAAATTTGATTCTGATACTGTTTCAGGAGAGGAAATTCATTTTATTTATCCAACAAAGAAACAAAAACACACTATTCAGGAAAAACTTTCTAATGTACTTACAATGTAACCACAAAAACACATTTCAAATCTTCTTAAATAATTACTACAATCAAAAGGAAAACATCTGACTGGCCTGACTCAAAAAACATTTAACAATCTCCACACCAAGTACCTTCCCTTTTTTTCCTTCCCTTTGGAATATTTCTATTTGCTAGTTGCTATGGAGCAAATCAATGTACAAAAGCAGTCAAAATGGAAACACAGTCACGTGAATTCAGGCTATGAAAAACTATATATGTATTTAGATGTTGTTTTCCTGAGATCACAAAGAGTCATTTGTCAGTTTCCCCTTAGCATCTATTAGGTTTTATGTATTTGTGTTTTTCTTCAAAATGTCAAAGCACCAGCATAAATGACTTCATGAGATAAATTATTACCTTGTTCACTTTTCCAAAGACAATTTTATATACAAGTTATAGATGAAGGCTGCAAACACTGCTTTACAAGTGAATCTGGTGTTGTTTATATTATCATCTCATAATTAGAGGCACTTCCTCAAGGACAAGGTTTTGGAACTTTAGCCATGTATTATTAAGTTAAAATTAGATTTTACGAGAGGTTACCCATTCTGAAAAACAGCATTCATTGTTATATTGTATATTTTGAAGACAGCAAAGCAAGATCATGACATTTTCAAAACTACTTTATACCTAATAAATATTCAACATGCATTTGTGAACTGATGTGAGTAAATACCCCTCCCGTGCAAAAGACTTTTAAATATTTGTTTTTAAAAGTACCTGAACATATCGTACAAGATGGCTGTTAGCCATTTTTTAATTAGTAATTTACACAAGTAGGGGGGCACCCATCCCAGAAATGGGCAAGAAAAACCACTGTAAAGAGAGAGAAAAGTAAAGAATATGTTCATATTAAATAATTTCATATTAATGCTATTCTTATCTTTATAAAATGTGTATTATTTTAAATTTTATAATATATGCATTTCATTAATATAGTTATGTGGAATATGTGATCTAGAATATATGATCCAATTTGTTTTCACCAATGGTGTGTGTGCTCAAAACAGTTTGAAGACTACACAAAAAGGAAAGCTCTTCATTCGCAGATTGAATTCATGCAGTTGTTTCATATGTTATTAAGATTTATTTGCTACAGGTCTAACAGTTTTATCAAACGAGGCTGGCATGTGTATTAATATATATTTCATTGCTTGGTAGTATACATAGTAAAAGCTCCATGTATCTTGAATAAGCAGACTGCTTTGTAATCACACACATTTCAACTTCAAGTTTTAGCTAATATTCATGGAGAGGAAAAATTTTTTTAAATGATGAATAGAGTAAGTATATTAAGTCTTTATAGCTGTAAAGATTTTTACCCTGAGAGATGCAATGCATGTATCTTAGGCAAACTTCTGAACTTTCCAAAACTTAAGTTTTTACATGTATAACATGGAGATAATGCCTCACAGATCTTTTTTTTCGGGGTGGGAGGGGCGGTTCACAAAAGCCAGGATGGTAGTTCGCATTAACATTATTAAGGTCCAGGAGTCATATGTAAAACAGAAAGTAACAAGTGTTTGCAATAATGTGCAGAAACTGGAACCTTGACACATTGCTGGTGGGAATGTAAAATGTTGCAGACACTGTGGAAAACTGTTCGGCAGTTCTTCAAAAAGTTAAACACAGAATTACCATATGACCCAGCAATTCCACTCGTAAGTAATATACCCAAAAGAATGGAAAGCAGGAACTCAAACAGATATTTGTACATCCGTGTTCACAGCAGTATTATTCACAACAGCCAAAAGGTAGAAACAACCCAAGTGTCCATAGGTGAATGTATAAACAAATTGTGGCATATATATATAATGGGATATCATTCAACCATAAAAAGGAATGAAGTTTTGATACATGCTACAACCTAGATGAGCCTTAAAACATTATGCTAAGTGAAATAAACCAGACACAGAAGGACAAACCTTATATGATTCCACTTATGTGAAATATCTAGAATAGGCAAATTCAAAGACAGAAAGATTATAAATTACCAGGAATTAGAGGGAGGAGGGAACAGAGAGTTACTGCTTAATGGGTACAGAGTTTCTGTTTGGGGTGATGAAAATGTCCTGGATTTAGATGGTGGTATTGGTTGGTCAACATTATGAATGTATTTAATACCACTAAGTTGTACACTTGAAAATGATTTAAGTGGTAAATTTATGCTATGTTCATTTTACCACAATAAAACATTTAAATAAATAAATATAAAATTATACTATTGCATCCTCTCCAGAATAATTCTTCCTATTCTATTCTCCTCCTCTTTACAGTAAAAATTACTGAAAGGGTTGTCTTCACTTATGGCGCCCACTTCTGATCTAACTCCGCAACCCCTTTCAGCCTGGCCTGGGCCCCATAGGGCCCCTGAAATGCCTTCACCAAGCACACTGCCCAGAACCTCACTGTCAAATCCTTCCCTGACATGCCCACTGACCACTGCCTCATTCTAAAAACACCGTGTTCTCTCAGTTTCTTTAAATGACACACTAGGTTCTCCTCCTTCCTCTCTGACCCACTCCTGCCCAGTTTTGCTATTTGTTTGTTTTCTGTTTTTGTTGGTTTGGTTAGGTTTGGTCGTGGGTTGTTCACCCTCTGTTAATTCTTTAATTTTTGTCCTCTGGTTCCACATTTTAGACTTCTTTAGTCCATTCCATGGACTCTCACTAGGCTTATCCATCCCCTCCTAAGGCTTCAGTGAAAATGGATGTGTTTTCCCAAAATCTCCCCTTCCTTTTATGTCCTTACCTTGGTGAAACGCTCCATCATTCACTCAGTAGTCTGAGCCATAATGTCATCCTTTGCTTTTCCCTCCCCACCCCACATGCACATAAACTCACATGCAATGTTCTTAAGTCTTGTTAAGTCCAGCTTTTGAATAGCTCTGGAATTCATTTACTCCTTTTTATGCCCACAACCAGTGTCAGTTATTGCCCTCACTGTAATGTACTTAGTAAATGACAGCAGTGCCTCTTGTTCCATTCTGATCTCTTCTCGTCAATGCAGCCAGACTTAAATTTCTAAAGTACATATTTTGCCATACTCTTCTCCTCTACAAAAATCTTGCATGGTTCCTCAACGCCATCAGAATCATGGTAAAAGGTGACCATGATTATATAACCTCCTTTATTATATAACCATGATTATATAACCTCCTTCATTATATAACCTCCTTTTATCTATGGTGTCTCTTCTCTCCCCACCACCAAACTCAATGTTCCAAGCAGAGTAAACTCCTCTCAGTTATGAAGGCAGGTTCTCTGAGCCCTACAGGCAGATCACCAAACCTGGACTTGTGAGAGTGTAAAAGAAACCATCCAAATAGAACAACAGGCATAACAGACTATCCCAGGAAAACTGGAAGATGCTCTCTCAGCCCACAAGCCTTCTGCCCTTATTGTTCTCTCCAATGTCTCCTCCAACCATTTCATCTAATTAACTACCAGTTCTCATTGAACTAAGCTGTTGCTTCTTCCATAAAGATTTTCCTGAAGCCCCAGAAAAGAAACCCTGAAATCCCTAAACTTCCTACCTTTTCCCACTTCACTCTTTATTTACCCCTTTCATAATCTTTATGGTACTTTATTGTAATTTTCTGTTTATTTGTAAACTCTCCCCCTGCTCCACTGCAATTGCCTTTACACTCTTTGAGAACAAGACTTATTAGCATTGTATATCTGAACCCAGCTCAGTCTCTGACAGGATGGTAAGCAGTCGATAAATATTTGAATAAACAAATGTTTTCAAATTATGAATTGATAACCATAAAAGCAAAGAATCTATTAAATACATATCTGGACATAGTGATTTCAGTATTTTAGTTAGCTTTTAATTATTCTACAAATAATAATTTACTATATCCATTGTATATTTCTATTTGATCTATAATCATGTATTATATCATAACCCTGTTAAAGGCTCAAAGACCAATCCTAGGCATTTATTCTGTAGAAACAATTATGACTAAAACTAAATAAGCTTTGGTCTAAAAATTATATCTTCTCTTCTGTTTCTTTGTTTTTATTGTGGTAAAATATACTTAATATAAAATTTACTATCTTAACCATTTTTAAGGTCTTAACCATATCAGTAGGGTTAGGTATATTCAATTGCCAGAAATTTTTCATCATGCAAAACTGAAATTCTGTACCCATTACACAACAATTCCCCATTTCCTGTTTCCCCAGCCTCTGGCAACCACCAAATGGTTTCTATGAATTTAACAAATCTAGATACCTCACATAAACGGGATCATGCAGTATTTGTCTTTTTGTGACTCGCATATTTAAACTTCGCATAATAGTTCATCCATTTTGTAGTACATGTCATAATTTCCTTTTTAAGGTTGAATAATATTTTACTGTATGTATATACCATGTTTTATTTATCCATTAATCCATCAATGGACACTTGTGTTGCTTCCACCTCTTGGCTATTGTGAAAAACACTACCATGAACATGGTCACAGTTTCTTTTTTTTTTTTTAATTTATTTATTTATTTATTTATTTTTGGCTGCGTTGAGTCTTCATTGATGGGCGCGGGCTTCCTCTAGTTGTGGTGAGCGGGGGCTACTCTTGGTTGTGGTGCACAGGCTTCCCATTGCGGTGGCTTCTCGTAACGGAGCACGGGCTCTAGGCGTGCAGGCTTCCATGGTTGTGGTACACGGGCTCAGCAGTTGTGGCTCGCGGGCTCAGTAACTGTGCCTCGCGGGTTCTAGAGCTCAGGCTCAGTAGTTGTGGCGCACGGGCTTAGTTGCTCCACAGCATGTGGGATCTTCCCGGACCAGGGATCAAACTCGTGTCCCCCGCATTGGCAGGCGGATTCTTAACCACTGCATCACCGGGAAAGTCCCACAAGTTTCTTTTAATAACAGAAAATAAACAATATCACAATCATTAAAAATAAAGAAGTAAAAGTTTACAGAAAAGAGAAATATTTTACCATGTGTATACTTACTGCTTTTTTTCTATAGATATTATTTTTAGAAGAAATTTTATCTTTGTGACTCACACTTTCACTAACAGATATACGTTTAACACAATCCAAATATCATGTCTGTTCTAAAAATGAATATTCATTCACTTTAATGACAAAGTAGCTCTTTTTAGCTACATTTAGAAGGAACTTACTTTGGGAAAACACTTGTTTTCTGATTTTGGGGTATATTTGATTGACATAGCATAAAATACTTTATTTCATAAATATGTAAATAAATATGTAAACAACTACGGGCCCTTTGGGGCTGCATCTGAGATTTGCCACCAAATTTGCACAGTCCAGAGACTCCAAGGCTGGGAACAAAGATAAGCAGAATTAAATAAATTGAGAACACAATTCACAATTACGAAACTTCTGCAATCTGTCTTTACTCACTGCTCTCAGATGCATCATTGTCAGCATCTGACCCCGTTAGGTGGCTGATAAGAGGATTTTGAAGGCCAGCAGATTTTATTTTTAACCTCTCCATATGGTTGACCTTCTAGTTTCAATGTGAGCATCATCTGCAGAGATGATCATCAAATGGCAACTCCTACCCTAAAATGTTTTGGGTAATTTGGTCAACTCAAAAGTGATGCTCAGTTAAAGAACAACGTGTGATCTTCTTTGTACTTTAAAGTCTGTACACAAATACATTTTAAAAGGTCTGCCGCAAATACATTTTAAAAGGTCTGCAGGGCTATAGACAAAAATTTCAAAAATAATTTACTGACATTAGGATTAAAACAATTTTTTTCAAACTATATGCAATGTTCTGCTTGTATAATGAATAAAAGTGTAACAGTAACTTTTACTGGTAAGATTTTTTATCAGCTAAGTTCTTTTTTAATATGAAACAAATAATATTTCAAATTTAAAATAACTAAAACACAGAAAGCTAATAAGACTTTATAAAAAACTTTCAAATGTACACTGATGTATTAATATGTCAAGTCTAATATTAGCAATACCAATGATCCATATAACACATTATGTTATTACATTTTTCAAAATAAAAAGAGATATTAATTATTTTATCTGTAATTCATGGTCCACAATTTTATACCCTCTTGAACCTTGAAGATAAAGATGGCAAATATGACTTTTCATTTATGAAAGTTTTGTATATAAGAATAATATAACATTCTTATGGCCAAAAGGCAAATGAAAAGATGCTCAACATCGCTAATTATTAGAGAAATGCAAATCAAAACTACAATGAGGTATCACCTCATACCAGTCAGGATGCCCATCATCAAAAAATCTACAAATAATAAATGCTGGAGAGGGTGTGGAGAAAAAAGAACCCTCCTACACTATTGGTGGGAATGTAAATTGGTAGAGCCACTATGAAGAACAGTAGGGAGGCTTAAAAAACTATTAAATAGAGCTACCATACGATCCTGCAATTCCATTCCTGGGCATGTATCTGGAGAAAACCATAATTCGAAAAGATACATGCACCCCAGTAGTGTTCATTGCACCACTATTTCATGGAAGCAACCTAAGTGTACATCGACAGATGACTGGATAAAGAAGATGTGGTATACTTATATGGTGGAATATTACTCAGCCATAAAAAAGAATGAAATAATTCCATCTGCAGCCACATGGAGATTATCATACTAAGTGAAGTAAGCCAGACAGAGAAAGACAAGTATCATATGATATCACTTATATATGGAATCTAAAAAAACTATACAAATGAGCTTATGAATAAAACAGAAACAGACTCACAGACATAGAAAACAAACTTAGGGTTACCGAAGGAGAAGGGGTGGGGGATGAATTTGGAGTTTGGGATTAACATATAACACTACTATATATAAAACAGATAACCAACAAGGACCTACTGTATAGCACAGGGAACTCTACTCAATATTTTGTAATAACCTATGAGGGAAAAGAATCTGAAAAAGAATAGATATATATGTATATATAACTGAATCACTTTGCTGTACACCTGAAACTAACACAACATTATAAATCAACTAAAAGTCCATAAAAAAATAATAGAATATTAAATTATTCATCTATCCATTTATTCAACAAACATTTAATAGACATTCACTATCTCCCAAAGACAGATTCAAAGATATATCTAACAAAAAAGGAGAAGAGAAGAAATTCTCAACACATCAAGGACTTTAGTTAGGTGACAAAGACAAAAGTTAGCATATTATTAGAGCATATAAGCAGTTCACTGAGAGTGGAAGGGAAGGAGATTGGGGGTACAGGATGGAACAAGCACAGAATTCTCCCCTGAGAAGTCAAAAAAAAAAAGCATCCTGCAAAGAAGACTAGTAAATAATTCACTGGTAAATTCACCTGAGGTTGAGCCCAGGGTTTCGTGGGTAAAGTGACAAGTCTCTAAGCAGAAGGAACGAGCAGGACAAAGGCACAAAGGCCAGTAAAAAATGTTTAAAATATTTTTCTCTATAGGCTTTATTCATCAGTCCTGAGAAAAGAAAACGTACAATTTTATTTATTTCTGAGATGAGCTTTCAATGGGCACTGTTATTCAAAAAAGCAAAACAGTGTAATTCTTTTAACATTATGATCTCCTACTTATCCACAGGGACCCCGTATTTTTTGGACGAAGCTGGCTCTTCATTCATTTTCTTTTATAAATTCCCATTTACTCAAGACTTAGGAATGACACCATATACCAATTATAGGACCAAAGAGTGACTTTAGATATTTATCCAAGACAGTCTGTAGAAATAATTATAACTTAAAAAAAAAAATGTCTCATTTCCTGGCAAAACCTGAATCAGAACAGCATTGATCAGGGTTAAGGGGTAATTTCAATCAAGCCACACTTTTTTCTGATACAATGGTTGCAACATGTTTATAGAATACCTGACCTATGAAAAACTCTCTCTGATGTCCCTACAAAGCCCCTTCAGGCAACAGTGCAGTGTGGCTGCAGGAACTTTAGAACAAGGACAAGAAAAGGAGAGGAAGAGATTTGCTCCCCACTTGGACACATTACTACACAAGGAACGCTTACAGTAAGTTCTAGCTGCTGACAAACACTGCTATTCACTAATATCCTAGAAATTAATGGAATTTTAGGGTGTACCTGACATGTTCAACAGTTCAGACTGAACTGTGCCCTGACATTCTTTTAACAGTAGCTAGCAAAATTGAAAAGATATGAAAAGAGAACATAAAGGATTTCTATTACCTCTAAATGTAGATACATCCAGACCCAGGCAGAACATGAAAAGATTTCAGATGAAAGTCAATTGTAACTGCTTCTTACTCTCTCTCCCTCTCTCCCCCAACCAGAAGACACGAAATCATAGTTCCACTGAATAGATGGCAATGTCTTTTATGACATAATGTTATGAATGAAGAACCTATTAGTGTGCTTAAATGAACGAACTTATTTTCAAAAATCGTATTTGGGAAAGAGTTCCTGGAAGCATATGCAACCACGCAATGACAAAACTTACTCTGTGCCTAGCACCATCTGCTGACACCCTTCCAGGCAATTCTTTTAATATAATAAACTATACAAGCCAAGAAATGTAAGGTTGTCAGCAGGATGCAACCACACCCACTGTACATGTGTACCCAATGAGACAGTCTTTAACAGATTCTATAGCTATTTGCAAAAGAACAAAAGATGGACTGAGCAATTGCATTTGTTACTTTTCCCCTGTCAGCCACATTTAATTTACAGTATAAATCATCCAGATTGGTATGTGATGGTAAAGATAAAACACGAATTGTAGTTTTTCTCCCTCCTTTGATGGTAGATGCTGTCATTTTAACATGAATGATTGACATTCGACATCAAGCAGTTTTCTGGAAAGGAACTTGTGCACCTCTCAATGGCACATCTGGTATCTGCAGATGGTGTGGATTAGCATAATTTTCCCAGCAACGATGCGCCAAAAGCATAACGCAAAATAAGACTTATGCCTGATGTCAATTGTTTGTTTCTTGCCAGTGTTAATATAAAATCTTCTAAAGACGGTTCTAATGCTTACTATCAGCTCAAACTACAGGGGAAAACTCAGGAAGCAATCCTGACTGCCCTGGGGGGGTGGATATGAATTAACATTTATGACAGCCCACTGCCACTACTGCTCTCTCTTCATCTTGCACAAAGATGGTAAAGTCGCCCACTAGGGGTGTGACAGGTACACAACAGGGAGTTAACACAATGCATGCCCCCTATAATGCATGAAGATTTGATCTGTGTTGTACCTATATGTGTGTGTACTTAATATATCCATACTGCAGTAGGAGCAGTATTTCTTTCAAATAAGCATTAAATAAGCTATACGTTCTGTGAGTACAAGAACACTATGGAAAAACCGAGCACCCAATTTATAAAAGCAACAACACTAGGCTCCTTGAGAGATATAAAAGAATATAAGAGCCTTTCCTCGATGACTTTAAAATCAGGAAGAAAGAAAAGCTCAAGTTATTAATTTATGGTGTCATATGTCATAAGTGATATGAGTCCTATTCAATATGACTTGAGGCAATGTATAAATGCCTCATAAAACAAAATAACACAAGAAGGTCTATAAAAAGATGTATCAATTTTTACATGGAATAGGCTAGAAAGGCATCTCATGAAGGGAGATACCATATGCTCAAGACCTGGAATATAGGTTGTATTTTAGTAAGCAATATGTTCAAGAGAAGAAGAAAAAATCCAGACCTAAATGGTTTAATTCAAGGGTAACAGGACAGCAAATCACAAGTGGCATATAAGGAAATCTGTGACATCCATATTGACCAACAGGGTTAACATAGGTGAGTAATGGGAATAAAACTCCACATAGCAATGAAATAGAAAAAGAATTAGAGGAGTGATGAAAAGAACAGGTACACCATACAAATCAGAAATTCAGTTCCTAGGTAATGTATAATTCATTTATACAACACTAAGTTATTTATAGCTCACCTAGTTCCAAAATTCCCAGTATTTACTGATACCTACTCAACCCTGTTTCTAAAATGATTTTAAAAGAGTTCACAAAGAAAGCATACAATGTATAATGTGAAAATAACTTGGTGAGTAAAGCTGGGCAAAGTCAGCCTTTTATTATACAAGTAGTGACAGCGACCTAAACCTCTGAAACATCTGTCTTCCCCTATCCCCTGAGTCGCTGTGTTCCTCATGTGTGCAAACACCTCCCAAGCATTCTGAGTTCGGGTTCTCCTCAGAGTAAGATTACTATAAAATTATAAGCAGCAATCCTCTAGCCTTTGAGCTCTCGATACTATTTCTTAAACTCATTTTAATTTTAATGCAATTTAAAATGATAAATACTGGGAATTCCCTGGCGGTCCAGTGGTTAGGACTCTGTGCTTCCACTGCAGGGGGCAACGGTTCGATCCCTGGTAGGGGAACTAAGATCCAGCATGCCTCACAGTGGCCAAAAAAACAAAAAAAATTATAAATACTGTTATCCTAATATAATCGAAATTGTGATTTTAAAGGCAATTATGTTTCAGATCTAAATTAGAAAGGCTATTCCCAAACCAAAATTTTTTTAAGATTTGTAGTTACACAGGGAACTATATTCAATATCTTGCAATAAACTATAATGGAAAAGATCTGAAAAAGAATACATATATATGAAAACTGAATACAAATATATATATATATATATATATATATATATATAGTGTGTGTGTGTATATATATATATATATATATATATATATACACACATACACACATATATATACCAGAAACTAACACAACATTGTAAATCAACTATACTTCAATAAAAAATAAAATTAAATTTAAAAGGATTTGTAGTTGCAATGATCTCTACCGATGCTTCTTCAAGTAATATACTAACAACTATTTTATCAGGGATAAAAAGAAGTTTCCATTTACATGAAAATATATACAAAACAACAGCTGACATCATTACTTAATAATGACACATTAGGAGTATTCTTCTAGAAATGCTGTTGTTCACATTTTAAACTTTTTTTCTGAAGTTTTGCCCAATGCCATGGACATTTAAAAAAAGAACTAAAAGAGTTTATGTATTAAAAATGAAATGACAGTATCATCATTTGAGTATAACAGCACATCTAAATAGAGAAGCAACCGAAAAACTACCTCATGAACGGTTATTTTCTTCTTTGCAACAAAAACAACAAAGATAGATAAAATAATATAATTCTTTCTAACTTCCTATTAATTATTAGCTAAGTGATCATAAAAAAAATCATTCCACCTCAATTTCCTCATCTGCAAATATAGACAAAAGTATCTAATATGCATTATTATTTCCTTCAAGGAAAAAAAAGCTGTTGGGAAATCAGACAAGAAGTCAACATGTCTAAGTGGTTTTAATTATGAATAAATTCAAGTATATCAAATATTTTCAAAACAGAAAAGTTTTGAAATTTAAAAACTATTCCTATGGTGGTCCAATAGTTCATTAATAAATTTAGAGATATCTAGAATATTACTGGACAAAAGTTCGCTTTTATGGAGTTTTATAACAGCACATCAGTTTATATGTATAATATATAATGCATATGATCAAATGGTTCACCGGTTAATCAGTAGTCCAAGTATCATTTTAAAATAATATAAATCTGAAATAGAGTTATAGATGTAGAAAACTTATGGTTACCATGGGGTAAGGGCAGGGGAAGGGATAAATTGGACGATTGGGATTGACATATACACACTACTATATATAAAATAGATAACTAATAAGGACCTACTGTATAGCACAGGGAACTCTACTCAATACACTGTAATGGCCTATATGGGAAAACAATCTAAAAAAGAGTGGATATATGTATATGTATAACTGATTCACTTTATTGTACACCTGAAACTAACACACTGTAAATCAACTATACTCCAATAAAAATTAAATAAAATAATATGAATCGCTACACCTTCAATTTAATTTTTTTGCGAAGCTAAAACTTTTCTAAAAAATAACGTAAGGTATGTTTGATGAGAAAAGTAACCATTTTTGAATATAAGAAATTACTTTGTGCAAATATAATTTTAAAAGATAAAAAATAAATAAAATAAAACCTATAGACTGCTAAATGACAATTCCATCCTTTACAAATACTTCCTGAGCATTTAGAAAATAATGCAGTCAGTGATGCTGAAAAATGGATTATCTAGCCTACTCTAAAAAACCTACGAATGTCCTTTCATGTATCCAACAAGAATTTACAGAGCATATATTGTATGCCAGACACTCATCTAGGCTCTGCAGATATAGAAGAAAGCAGAAAAGTATTCTTGTGTGTAGAGTCCAACAGAGAAGACAGACACCACTTAGAGAATCATACAGATAAATGTGAAATTACATTGTGGTAAGACAACAATGTGATGAAGCTACTTAAAAAAAAAAAAAAAAAAAGAGATACATAGAAAAAGTAAAAAGTTTATGCTACTCTAACATAAAATGACCAAGATCATTTTACTATTAAAACTGCTCACTTTGCAGATGAAATAATACAACACAGTCATACCCACTCCCCCAAATTATCAGAAGCACAAAGTATACCTTAGACTGCAAACTGAGAATACTGCCAATAACAGCTGGCAATAGTTCAGGTATTTAGGGAATTCTAATCTGAAGAAGTCAACCACTAAGGTGCTCATAAATATACTTCAATCCTGTCCTTTCTCCTTGACTCTTCAAAAGGGAAACTTCTGGAAAAATCTTAGCCCTAAAAAATACAGGGAATCACTTAAACTAAAAATCCTTTCTTGGTAATTCTCTAACAAGGTTCTCAAATAATTTGTGTCATTTTTATTACACGTTTGAGCTTCTTAAATCCCTAGACGATTATATTATTTATATTACCATAGTAAGTTAATATTTTTGCCCATATTTTATCAAATGTAGTTCTCTCCAGACACCATTCTGTTTCTCCTAAGATGAAAGCAAGGAGCTGCTAGTTTCTGATATGCTCAGATATTTCAGTGTTTTCTTTTTTCTCACTGTTGAGAACTTTTATTAATTCTCCCAATCTGTGTAAGTAGAAGAATAAATCTCTTAAAGGCATCTTCTGAAAGCGAGAACCCCATCAAATAATCTCTCAGAGTCAATCCCTTCCCATAACTTACTAATAGTTTACTTTTGAGCAAGAGAGCTAAGCCTCTTAATTCTAAATTCTTCATTTATAAAACAAATATGCTGGGAGGAATAACAAATGCGGCCTAGTACCTGACATAATAAATGTTACCCCAAAATAAATACATGTATATGTGTGTGTGTGTGTGTATGTAGATATAGATAGAAGATAGATGAGTAAACTCCTGACAATCTAAAGATTGAAGGTGAGTTTGTCAATAACCTTAGAAAATTCAGATATACTTTAAGGACTATCACAGGACTGAAACAAGCCCCTTGACTTGTCTTTTTTTTTTCTTTTAATAAAGTGTTTAAAGATAATATATTCTAAGTATCTTCCAAGGAAAGGGAATCTTCCAATACAATAATTCCTCCAAGAGAAGATACTGCCTAGATAGCATATGGATGGATAAGAGTGCGAACACTGAAACCAATTATCAAAGAAACCTGACAGCTGTTTGACATCACATACTCTGACAAAGATGTGTAATTTTTTATGAAACTGATCCACTGTTGTGATGCTTCGTGTTAGATGCTTCATATGACTGAAAATTGTATCTATCACCACAGTTACTAGTCACAGTTTCTTGTGATGAGCTTAATCTGCATTTCAGTATACCTGATACTAAATATAAGAAAATACCAAGAACAGGGACTTCCCTGGTGGCACAGTGGATAAGACTCTGCGCTCCTAATGCAGGGGGCCCAGGTTTGATCCCTGGTCAGGGAACTAGATCCCACATGCATGCCGCAACCAAGAGTTCACATGCCACAACTAAGGAGCCCACGAGCCGCAACTAAGACCCAGCAAATCAAATAAATAAATAAATATTAAAAAAAAAAAAAAAGAATACCAAGAACATTAACCAAATATTTAACAAGTGCCTGCTATATCCCAGGCACTGTTCTAGACACTGGGGACTTATCAAGGAAGAAACACCAATGCACAACACCTCCCATCACATATGGTCAAGGGATGCTGGCAGGATGCCCAATAGACAGCTATGTAATAAGGAAAGGCAAAATGAGTGGACAGAAAAACTCCTTTAAAGGGGATAAATATCATTGGTGTGGCAAAGGTACTGGCTGCTCAAAAATGGAGCGACCTTTTCACATATAAAGCAGAGCCACCACGGATGGCAACAGCCTCAGGCCAATTCAGCAGCGAAAACCAAAACCCACAAGCGAACTATCTGGTTAGATACCAGTTTGCCCTCTCCCTCCCTCCCATGCGCTATTATATTATTACAGTCCATTATCTAAAGTCATGATGCCTCTTCCCCCTCCATCTTCATATATACAAAGAAGTCTCTTTCTTCAAGGTCTACTCCAATGCTTACCTCTTCCATGAGGTAAGCCTTCCTGATCCCTCCAAGTGAATGGGATCTTGTCCTTCTTTGTCTCTCCCAAGGCATGGTTTCTTCCAAACTGCCTTTACTACTAGATGGTACACTTTTAGTGTTGGTTTTTTTTTTTAAATCTCCTTCTAGATTGTTCTGTTTGCCACATATGGGGTAAATTTCTAAAGAATGTGTGTACCTTACCCCTATTTAGCCTTTACAGAAAAAAATACATTGTCTGAAAAATAGAAGGTACTTGAGAGATATCTGGGGAATTAAATTCAGAAACAGAGTTTACTATGTAGCTAGCTATTTATAAACACACACATATATATAAAATACCAAAATAATCTAACCTAAATTCATTTTTTATAAAAACTTCTAAAGGATTTCCCTATTTACCTCTTAAAATTTCTAAAATATTTTCATCAAAAGTTTCAAGGCCCATTGATGCTGACAAATAAGTCACTTAAATCATCATGTTCGTATTAACAATAATGACTTCACTTTGGCATAAATTAAGAATTATTGGGCTTCTCTGGTGGCGCAGTGGTTGAGAATCTGCCTGCCAATGCAGGGGACACGGATTCGAGCCCTGGTCTGGGAAGATCCCACATGCCGCGGAGCAACTAGGTCCGTGAGCCACAACTATTGAGCCTGCGCGTCTGGAGCCTGTGCTCCGCAACAAGAGAGGCCGCGACAGTGAGAGGCCCGCGCACCGCGATGAAGAGTGGCCCCCGCTTGCCGAAACTGGAGAAAGCCCTCGCACAGAAACAAAGACCCAACACAGCCATAAATAAATAAATTAATTAATTTAAAAAAAAAAAAGAATTATTTAATTTCACGAAACCACATGTCCTTTTAGTATATGGGGGATGTTACACCACACACTTCTTACAGATCACACATTCTCCAGATGTTTTTTTTACACACAGCTCTTCAGCACCTTTCTTTCATCTCATCATCCATGTCTATACATACAACCATTCTTTCTTTCATTTAAAACACACCAGTGTATTGAGTGTAACACCTTGATAAGTATATGGTAGATACTAGATAAATAATTAACTGGGTTTTCTCTTTTCATTTAAGGATTCAAATTTCCCAAACACCTTAGCCAAATTATTGAGGAAGTTTATCTGTGTATCAAGAACAAATTTCTGTGCCTTTTTCTACTAAATTTGGAATCATGTCTGGCCACCCATACCAAGAAAACAATAATAATAAATAAAAGACAAAAGAGTATTAAACATCATCTCTTTCAGGAGTTTGTTTCGCAGTTTCCACCTCACAATAAAAGTCTTACACAAATTACCTTTCTTTGCAGTGCCAAGAATGACTTAACACTACAAGGTCTATTACATATACATCCTGACCTCCTATCATATATTAACTTGTGGAAAAGGTAGAGGCTCAAAGCTGAATCATCTCCTGCTGTGCACTGGCTTTAGTGTGCTGAACCATGGTACTTTAGAAGTGGGCCTATTAGACTGAAAGCACATCAAATGTTATACAGTGCTCAGTTGGCACTTTAAAACTGATTATTATTAGAATTGATAATAATAAATATGAATAGCCATTCATTGAAAGAGAGGTCACTAAAATTCTAGGTGGCTTTATTCATTGCTTACAAATAAGTATCTGTCAACATTTCCATCAAACACATCTATTTCTAGAATGTTGCAGCCACAAAACTTATTTTGGAATAGAAGCACCATTAAAAATGTCCATCAAAGACTATTTCTTCATAAAGTTAAAAATAAGTTCCATTCAGCTCTATGAACTTGAAATGCTTAGAATACCATATGTACTTCAATAACATATCTGTTTACTTCTGAAATGGCTATTGATGCACTATCTCAGGGTACAATTCAAACTTCTAAAAATTAATCAATGACATAAAATTAAGTTATAATACTGAGATTAGTAGATTTTCATTTTCTAGTAGAAAATAAGTTTCATAATGACAAAAATGTAAAATATAAGATTTCAAAATATTTAACGCATGTAACAGAGTAGTTCATTACTGGCAAAAACAAATTTTATGTTTAAAGGTTATATTTTATTGAGGGTGTTAATGACCAAAGTTAATGTTTTTAAAAGTAACTGGAATTTTTTTATAACAAGAATTATCTATAACATAGCTTTATAGGTTTGTTTTTCAAATCTTATTAATGTCATTTTTTTTGTCTTCACCCACATATATGGTGCCAAAGTTTTCCCTCCCTCATTTCCATTTGTTACATATAACTGCTCTTAATTAAAGTTAGAAAAAATGTCAATAATTCCAGTCACAAAATTTATAATAAGCACATGTAATGAAAAAAATTATATACTCTTTCCATTTCAAAACTGAAAGATGAGAAATGCCTGTTGACATTATTTTCTTTATCATACGATTCTTAGTGTCTTACATGTTACCACCGGGTTCATGGGTATCAATTTCAGTGCAGGAAAGAATGCCACACCAAGGTTCTAGTTCGAGGTCGCCTTGTAATTCTGAATTCTAGTTCTGCTCCTAGGTCTCACCCTACACTAACACATTAAAATTTATTTGATAATTACTGAAAACTACCTGTGAAGCTATCTTCACTTTCTGAATGCATTCACCAGGCAGTTAGTGACTGCCCTCTATTTACCAAGTACTGTATCTGAGGTCGAGATTCAAAAGATAAACAAAAACTTTCATATCTTTGACCTCATGAAGCCTGGAATCCAGCAGAGAAAAGAAACATTATGCAAATAACGACATGAATATTTATATATAGTCATGCCACCTGCTTCAAAGGAAAAATTTAGTGAGAAATGGAAGTGTATAACCAGGGAAGGTTTCTCTGAGGAAGAGACATTAAAGCTGAGACATTCTGGATGAGCAAGGGCGAGACAAGTGAAGGGTGAGGGAGGTCCAGTCAGAAGGGATGAGATGTATGAACCCAAGGAGGTAGGAGGGGCTTGGGGTCTTCAAGGAACTGAAAGGGAACCATCAGAGCCAGAGACGGGAAAAGAGGCAAGATGAGTGTCCTGGGTGGATTGTCAGATGGTACAGGGCCTTGCAGATTACTGTCAGTGTCATGGATTGTGGACTTCATCCTAGGTGCAAGGAGAAGTATATCATCTTCAATGGGAAGTCAGAAGCCAAAGGAGTTCCAGTGATGTAGTCTGTGCCTTCTGAGGTACAGAGCAGGGCAGAGAAGGGACAGGAGCCTGTAGAGAATAAGCTATAGAAGATGTCACTGAACGGTTTTACACAGGGCTGTGATTTGATGAGACTTGCGTTTGTACAAAAGTCTCTGTTTGCTAAGGATAGATGAGGATACTTGCAGTACAAGGAAAACTGATGATGTCTAGGACTGTGGGGATAACAGTGGAGATGCACAGAAGTAAACAGATGAGAGATTAACATATGAAAACACAATGGACAAGACATGGTGATTATAAAGTAGAGAGGGGACAGAGAGAGGGTGGTGTTGAGAACGCCTTCTCAGTTTCTGAAATAAGCAAGGCAACAATGAATCACCCCAGATCGTGTACTGTCAAAGGAAGAACAAAGGCAATCTTTATTGCGCTTGAAATTTTATTTCTTCCCCAGGGCTTTAGTTAAATCACTCTAAAACTAAGATGTCCCATTTAATTTCTAGACATATGATATTAAAATGTGTACATTCAAATAACAGTACATATTTAAATTCAAAGTCCTGAAGAAAAACTTTGAGAAGTGGATACCTTCTGGCTCAATACCATGTTTATAAGAGTCATCAGGTTTTTAATGCTTCTACATGTGCACCTGCACACGCACTCACAAACATTCCCCATCAAAATTGTTAGCCTAAACAGAGGTTTGTTTTTCCCTTCTACAAGTAGTATTTGCTTAGGTGACAGGAGTGGAAGTGGACTCAATGGTTTTTCTCTCCCTGATAATCAGTAATCCATCAGGAAAATAAAAAGAGAGAACTTATTTCTCCCTCCATCAGCAAAACCTTTAGATATGGTTATAAAGCTGGGAAAACATAATACGAAACAAATAAGACATGTGGCAACCAAGTAAAAGTACATTATATCATGGTAGCTAGGCCTTAGTTACATCAAATGGTCCAAAAATGCTGATGTTTCAATTTATCATGAGAATTAAATTTAAAAATCGAGGAGGGGGCAGGAAACTCATTGGCTTCTATAACCACAACACATAAATGAGTCTTCTTGTCAGAGCCTAAGAAGAAAAAAACCCAATACTATCATGTTTAGCAGAAGAATGGGCAGTGGACGGGGCTATAGATACACAATATGAGAGAAAATAATGATATTAATCAGTAATATAAGTCCCCTAAATGTTTTTCCTTTTAAAAGCAGAGAAATTGCTTTCCTTTATTTATCTGGTTATAAAAATTTGTAAATTTTCATATTTTATTAAAAATGAAATACAATAAAAATGAAAACACAATCTCATCAGCCAGAGAAAACCATTTACCACTTCAGATGATCAGATTATCTTTCTAGACTTATATGTATATATACAAATTTTAATTGGCTCATTTTATACGTGTTTTATAAACTTTTTTCACTTAACCACATATCACAGACACCTTTATGTAAATAAAAATATAGTTCTACATCCACATTTTAATGTCTGCATAATTCTTGATAATGTGGATATAACATAATTCATTTACCTAATTCCTATTGTGACATATTTCAGTTGTCTAGTGTATGTTTCCTTTCATAAACAACTATGCAATGGATATTCCTGCACATATGCTTGGATATTCCTGCACATATGACTGTGTACATGTGAGGTTTTCAGCTTAAAAAAATCCAAGAAATGGAATTGCTAGATCAAAGGGCAAGAATATTTCTACGTATTTTAATACATATTCCACAACTATTCTACAGAAAGGTGATTCCAAGTTTATACTCACATCAATGACATCCAAGAACAGTCATTTCCTGACATCAATTATTATTAATTGTTTTCGTCTTTACCAATTTAAAAGGTGAAAACCAGTCTCTGAAAGATGTTTTGTGTGCATTTTTATTACAAAATTTCATAAGCTATTGGCAAGATCTTTTTTTTCTAATGAGCTGTTTCTATTCTCCAAATCCACAGAAGTAGAATCACTGGAAGTGGGTCCCAGGACTGCATTTTTAACATGCTCAGGAGATGATTCTCATGAACACTCAAATCTGATAATCACTAGCCCATATGTTAAATGTTTATAGTGCTGAACAGCTTACAAAAGGTTTGGCTTACTTTGTCTCAATAGAGCTACCCAATAAGCAGGTAGAACAGGAAGATCCGGAGATACTTCCAGAAATTTTAAAAGAAAAAGACTCAGAGAGGCTTAATAACTTGTCCAATGTCCCACAGCTAACAAAAGAGAAAACTCTTCATAATATTACAAAACAAAGATAAGAAATTTTCCAATTCTCCAACTTCAGAAACCTTAAAATTGTGCATCTTAAGTTGGAGAATATTTGGTAGTAAATTGTGTGACTTAGCCAACTCCCATTTAACCTTAAGGTTAAAATTCAACACATAGGGAAACATTATATAATGTTTTTGTGTTTCAAACTGGTATTTTTAGAAAGGAATTAAAAAGAAACACTTTAATAGAGAAAACAAGGATGAAGCATGTGTTAGGGAGGAAGGTGTGGCCCAAAACCCTCAGTAACTCTCTACACTGATGGAACCCCACAAACAGCTATAACAGATCCAATGCATGTTGAAAAGGGGAGTATTTTCTATGACCAGATGACAAATGCCCTATTAAAGCAACCTTGTGCACTGCAGTGCAATGATCTCTGATGTGGAACCATGACCCAGTGGGAAAACAAGTGTTATGGAGCAAAAAGACCTTTGCCATTTACTAGTTATTCTTTCTGTCACAATTTCCTAATCTGTAAAATAAGAACAATTCCAATCTCACAGCATTTTTATGAAGATGTAAAGAAAATAAGTAAAGTGATCTGTATCTGGTAGGTGCCTAGTTACTCTAATTTTTTCTAAAGATATGATTAAGAATTAGAGTTGCATTTCTGAAAGACTGACTTTCTAACTTGGCAGAAACTATGATCTCATAGTATTTTGACAGCTTAACTAACTGTTCAGTGCACAATAGCTGTAGTAGGCAATCAAGCAAAACAGGACCCACCAACAAGTCTATTAAACCATCAAAGAAAAGTTCAGTTATTGTTGAAGAGAGTGTGATGTATAGTTAGTGGAAAAAAAGACTTCTGCAACACTCAAAATATTATCTGCATATGAAGTTTAATTTGGAGGGCATTTCATGCAAAAGTAGAAAACTAATAATGCTTTCCTGGGACTTCCCTCGCGGTCCAGTGTAAAGACTTCACCTTCCAATGCAGGGGGTGCGGGTTCGATCCCTGGTCGGGGAGCTAAGATCCCACATGCCTTGCGGCCAAAAAACCAAAACATAAAACAGAAGCAATACTGTAACAAATTCAATAAAGACTTTAAAAATGGTCCACATGAAAAAAATCTTAAAAAATAATGCTTTCCTTTCTTGAGGAGATAAGCTTAAATGCCAAAGTAATGGAACAGATATTGGTCATGTATGCTATATCACTAAAGATAGACATATAATACTTTAAAACCTGGGGAAAATTAAGATTTAAAAAAAAATAATTTGGTAAGTTCTCCAGTAGAAATCATTCTTTTCAATGATTTTTGATAAAAGATAAATTCTGAGTACTAATGTTCAAGAAATAGTAGTTAGCATTTTCTTATATATTGAAGTGATTTCTCAAAAACAATCTTGTATAGTAATATAAAGCTACCTATGTTTCTTGAAATGTAAAGGAATATAGGACATACCTCATACATTATGCACCCCTTTAAATTTAAAACAAGTTGAAACTGAAATAAATTTATCCTAAAACTACTAATTGTTTCTTAATTTCACAAATTTAAAAAAATTAAGTTTTTTATTATTCATCGTGTTTGCAAAAGTAATATATCCAACTTTTCAATCCTGGATTTTGCAGTTCTACATTTATGTGTATTTTTGCACATTAAAAAAGTCAGGGACTCACTCTATAATGTTTATGCAGGTCATTAGATATAATAATCATCTAAGTTTAAAAAAAAAGAAGAGGCTACTTCATTTCTTAAAGGATTAAAAAATTTTCACTACATTTTAGTTAATGTGCCTAAGGAAGCCGTGGAGTGGTCTGTGATCTCCTCAGGGTGAGGCATGGTCTTTTTCTCTTTTTACATCAACAGGTCTATGTTTGCCTAGCGCAATAAAGACACATTATAAAATGTTTATTGAATAAATTAATCCCACATTATTCAAATACTGGTGCTTTTCATGGATAAGATGTAATGTATTTCACATTTCATCACTTCACTGGGTTATTAGACTTCTTAAGACAAGGCACATCAACATTATATCTTCCAACATAACTAGATTAATAATTCTGAGCAAAATAGAAGACACTGTTATCACTACTCATGTTGGTTTTGTTTTTAATTGAGCTGGCTGAAAACTGGACTAAATAGGCTCCGATTCACTCCAAATGATCAGGTGTGCCCACAGATACAAACTGCCTGAGCCTTCCTTTGCTACACTTAGTATATTTTAAAATAAAAAGAAAGATATATTTTGAAGAACGAATCAATATTAAGGCTCTTATCTGGATGGTATTTTAGAGGACATAAGGCAGAGAATACCTCTGTGGGCTGGAAAATTTTAATACTCATCCAGAAGGTTGATTTACAATATCTTGATCATTGGAGTATTCTGAAGTTTAATTGATTAATATTTATGAAATGCTCAAAGTGCAAATTCTCATACTTATGATGCAAATATGAAAATATTTATACCAAGGTTAGCACTTGCTATTTTGAATTCAATCCACAGTTCACTAAGAATCAATACAAGCACACACCAGCAGAATGCAGTTTACATCAAATAAATACAGTATTTTCATAACACTGAATTTAGACACATTTGTAAATAAAACTCAAACATCTCTTGATGAGAGTTTCTATGATATAAATCAATTTTCTAGTTTTCAAACCTTGTCAAAAAATTACAGAATCAGGGGAGAGGGTCCCAAGATGGCAGCATAGGAAGACCCTGAACTCACGTCCTTCCACAGACCCACCGAATCTCACCTACATATAGAGCAATTCTGCCTGAAGAAGACCTGAGGGCTGATTGATTTTTACATGCAGTTTCTGCAAATAAAAGGACCACACAGAAATGGGTAGGAGGACAGAGACACAGTATCCAGAAGAACCCAACTCCTCATGCTATGACCTACAATAGGGAGGGATATTGCTGAGGGGCCACAATGCAGACTCACTTGCCCTGGGACACAGTGACAAATAGCAGTTTAAAAGGCTGGGCTATACAGGAAGGAAATCCATTTACTAACACTAGAGCTTCTGTCAAACAGGCAGGAAACTACTGGAGTCCTCTCCCAGGCTGGAGGCACCAGCAAGAACCACTGTTCGAGGACCCTCAGGACTACCAGTAGCCCATGCCCCCTCCAGCCACAGCCTTCCTGTCAGGGTGGACACAGGCACAGTGCTCCCCAGGGACTGCCCCCAGCCCAGCCTGCCCCATCTCCAGCCACCCTGAGGAACCACACTACCCAAAGACTACACCCAGCCAGGGCTCATTCCAGCTCCAGCTGGCCTGTCAAAGCCACCAGCACAAGCAGTCTACACAGGGGACACTCCCACATAAAGCCAATTCTTCAAGACCAGGAGAGGTAGCAGTTTTGCCTAATTCATAGAAATAAAAATCTAAAGTCGAACAAAATGAGGAGACTGAGTAATATGTCCCATACAAAAGAACAAAATAAAATGCCCAGAAAACACCCTAATGAAATGGAGATAAGTAATTTATCTGATAAAGAGTTCAAAGAAATGGTCATAAGAATGCTTATTCTTTGGAAGAAGAATGGAGAAACTCAATGAAAATTTTTTTAAAAACTTAGAAAATAAAACTGAAATTAGAAATTAGAACTGAAGAATACAAAATGCACTAGAGGAAATCAACAGTAGATTAGATGATCCAGAAGAATGGATAAGCAATGTGGAAGACAGAATGGTGCAAATAACCCAATCAGAACAGCAAAAAGAAAAAAAGATTTTTTAAAAATAAGGAGATTTTAAGGAACAACATCAAACATATTAATGTTCCCATCATGGAGGTCCCAGAAGAAGAGAGAGAGAAAGGGGCAGAAACCATGTTTGAAAAAATAATGGCTGAAAACTTCGCTAATCTGAGGAAGGAAACAGACATCTAGGTTCAGGAAGCACCAAAAGTCCCAAGCAAGATGAATCAAAAGAGATCCACACCAAGACACAGTCTAATTAAAATGGCAAAAGTTAAAGATAAAAACAGAATTTTAAAAGCAGCAAGAGAAAAACAACTAATCACATATACGGGAAATCTCATAAGACTATCAGCTGATTTTTCAGTAAAAATTCATAGGCCAGAAGGCAGTAGCAAGATATAGTTGAAGTACTGAAAGGAAAAAACTTACAACCTACAATACTCCATCTGGTAAGGTTATCATTCAGAATTGAAGGAGAAACAAAGTTTCTCAGACGCAAAAACTAAAGGAGTTAACATAACTAAAACAGCTTTATGAGAAATGGTAAAAGGTCTTCTATAAGTGGAAAAGAAAAGGCCACAACTACGAACAAGAAAACACAGGATAATATAGGAAAAATCTCACTTATATATAGTAAAGTCAGGGCATCAGCCACTTAAAAAGCTAGTATGAAGGTTAAAAGAAAAAATACCATAATTAACTATAACTACAATAAGTAGTTAAGGGATACACAAAATAAAAAGATGTAAAATACGACTTCTAAAACAGAAAATGTGAAGGAAGGAGGTAGTAAAAAGGTGCTGCTTTTAGAATACCTTCAAACTTAAACACCTATCAGGTTAAAACAGGCAGCAATATATACAGGCTGATATATATATGAACCTCATGGTAACCACAAACTAAAAACTTACAATGAATACATGCACAAAAAAAGAGAAAGGAATCAAAACATAACACTAAAGAAATATATCAAACCACAAGAGAAGAAACCAGGGGAAGAAGACAGGAACAAAGAAGAATTACAAAAATATCCAGAAAACAATGAACAAAATGGCTATAAGTAGAAACCTATCGATAATTACCTCAATTATAAATGGACCAAGTGTTTCAATTGAAAGACATAGGGTAGCTGAATTAATTTAAAAAACAAGACCCATTTATATACTGCCTACAAGAGACTCACCTCAGATGTAAAGACACACACAGAATGAAAGTGAAAGGACAGAAAAAGATATTCTATGCAAGTGGAAATCAAAAGAAAGCCAGGGTAGCAATAATCATATCATCCCTTAAAACAAAGACTATAACAAAAGATAAAGAAAGGTATTACATAATGATAAAGGGGTCAATTCAACAAGAGGATATAATATTTGTAAATATTTATTCACCCAACATAGGAGCACCTAAATATATAAAACAAATATTAAAGAAATAAAGGGAGAAATAGACAGTAATACAATAATAATAGGGGACTTTATATCACACCTACATCAATGGATACATCATTGAGACAGAAAATCAATAAGGAAACACTGACCTTAAACAACACATTAGACCAGATGGACTTAATAGATATACAGAGAACCATACATCCAAAAGAAACAAAAACAAAAACAAAAACAAAAGAAAAACATTTCAAGTGCACCTGGAACATTCTCCAGGGACAGATCACATTTTAGGCCACGAAACAAATCTCAATAAATTTAAGAAGACCAAAATCATATCAAGCATCTTTTAGACCACAATGGTATGAAACCAGAAATCAACCACAAGAAGAAAAATAGAAAAAACATAATCACATGGAGAGTAAACAACATGCTACTCAACAACCAATGGGTCAACAAAGGAAACAAAAAGAAAGTTAAAAAAGAAAACACTTGAGACAAATGAAAATGGAAACACAACTGCCCAAAATCTAAAGGGTGCAGCAAAAGCAGTTCTAAGAGGAAAATTAATAGTGAGATAGGCCTACCTCAAGAAACAAGAAAAAATCTCAAATAAACAATGTAAATGTACATTTAAAAGAACTAGAAAAAGAACAAGCAAAATCCAAAGTTAGTAGAAGCAAGAAAATAAATATTAGAGAGGAATTAAATGAAATAGAGTCTTAAAAAGCTACAGGAGAGCTCAATGAAACTAAGTTCGTTCTTTGAAAAGATAAATGAAATCAACAAATCTTTAGACAGACTCATCAAGAAAAAAGAGAGAACCCAAATAAATAAAATTAAAAATGAAAGAGGAGAAATTACAACCAACACCACAGAAATACAAAAGATAAGAGAATACTATGAACAGTTATATGCCAACAAATTACACAACCTAGAAGAAATGGATAGATTCCTAAAAACATATGATCTTCCAAGATTAAATCATGAAGAAATAGAAAATCTGAATAGACCAATTACTAGAAACGAAACTGAATCAATAATCAAAAAACTCCCCCCAAACAAAATTCCAGGTCCAGATGGCTTCACAGGTGAATTCTATCAAACATTTTAAGACAAGTTAATACCTATCATTCTCAAATTATTCCAAAAAAACTGAAGAGTAAGGATCACTGCCAAACTCAATTTACAAAGCCTGCATTACCATGATCTCAAAACCAGACAAAGACAATACACAAAAAAAGAAAATTATAGGTCAATATCCCTGATGAACCTAGATGCAAAAACCCTCAACAAAATATTAGCAAAACAACTAAAACAATACATTAAAAGGACCGTACACCATAATTAAGTGGGATTCATTCCAGGAATACAAGGATGGTATGACACTTGTAAATCAATCAATAATATACACCCCATTAGTAAAACAAAGGATATAAATCATATGATCATCTCAACAGATGCAGAAAAAGCAAAATTCAACTTCCATTTATGATAAAAACTCTCAACAAAGTGGCTACAAAGGAAATACCTCAACATGATAAAATCATATATGACAAACCCACAGTTAATGTTATACTCAATCGTGAAAAAGCTAAAAGTGTTTCCTCTAAGAAGAGGAACAAGAAAAGGATGTCCACTCTTTCCATTTTCATTCAAAATATTATTGGAAATCCTAGCCACAGCAATCAGGCAAGAAAAAGAAATAAAATGCAACCAAATTGGAAAGGACAAAAATAAAACTATCAGTATTTGAGAATGATATAATAGTGTATACAGAAAACCCCAAGGACGCCACCAAAATACTATTAGAACTAATAAATGAATTCAGTAGTTACAGGATACAAAATTAATATAGACACTAATAACAAACTATCAGATAGAGAAATTAAGAAAACAATCCCATTTACAATTGCACCAAAAAATAAAATAAAATAAAATAAAATACCTAGGAGTAGCAAGGAGGTAAAAAACCTGTACTCTGAATCCTGTATGACACTGAGGACAGAAACAGAAGACAACACAAATAAATGGAAAGATATACCATGCTCATGGACTGGATGAATCAATATCATTAAAATGTCCATACTACACAAAGCAAACTACAGATTCAATGCAATCCTTATCAACGTACCCATGGCATTCTCAGAGAACTAGAACAAATAATCCTAAAATGTGTATAGAACCACAAAAGACCCCAAATAGCCAAAGCAATCTTGAGAAAGAAGAGCAAAGCTGAAGGTATCATGTTCCCAGATCTGAAATTATACTACAAAGCTATACTAATAAAAACTGCATGGTACTGGCACAAAAACAGACACCTAGATAGATGAAACAGAATAGAGAGCCCAGAAATAAACCCATGCCCATATGGTAAATTAATCTACAACAAAGGAGGCAAGAATATACAATGGGGAAAAGGCATGCTCTTCAATAAATGGTTTTGGAAAAACTGGACAGCTACTTGCAAAAGAATGAGACTAGACCACTTTCTTACACCATGTACAAAAATAAATTCAAAATGGATTAAAGACCTAAAACCATAAAACTCCTAGAAAAAAAATAGGCAGTAACCTCTTTGACACTGGACTTAGAAATATTTTTGGGGGGGTATGTCTCCTCAGGCATAGGCAACAAAAGCAAAAATAAGCAAATGGGACTAAATCAATGATGTTAGAACACTCCCTCACACCATACACAAAAATTAACTCAAAGTAGCTTAAAGACTTAACTATAAGACATGACACCATAAAACTCGTAGAAGAGAACATAGGCAAAACATTCTCTGACATAAATCATGGCAATGTTTTCTTAGGTCAGTCTCCCAAGGCAAAAGAAATAAAATAAAAATAAACAAATGGGACCTAATCAAACTTATCAGCTTTTGCACAGCAAAGGAAACCATAAAGAAAATGAAAAGACAACCTATAGAATGGAAGAAAATATTTGCAAATGATGTGACCTATAAGGACTTAATGTCCAAAATAAACGAACAGTTCATACAGCTCAATATCAAAAAAGCAACCAACCCTATCAAAAAATAGGCAGACGACCTAAATAGACATTTCTCCAAAGAAGACACATAGATGGCCAACAGGTTCATGAAAAGATGCTGAATATCTCTAATAATTAGAAAAATGCAAATGAAAACTACGAGGTATCACTTCATACCTGTCAGAATGGCCATCATAAAAAAGTCTGCAAATAATAGGGACTTCCCTGGTGGCACAGTGGTTAAGAATCCACCTGCCAAAGCAGGGGACACGGGTTCGAGCCCTGGTCCAGGAAGATCCCACATGCATGCAACTAAGCCCGTGGACCACAACTACTGAGCCTGCGTGCCACAACTACTGAAGCCCGCATGCCTAGAGCCCGTGCTGCGCAACAAGAGAGGCCACCACAATGAGAAGCCCACAAACCACAACAAAGAGTAGCCCCTGCTCGCTGCAACTAGAGAAAGCCCGCACGCAGCAACGAAGACCCAACGCAGCCAAAAATAAATAAGTAAATTAATTTTTTTTAAAAAGTCTACAAATAATAAATGCTAGAGAGGGTGTGGAGAAAATGGAACCCTCCTACAATGTTGGTGGGAATGCAAATTGGTGCAGCCACTATGGGGAACAGTATGGAAGTTCCTGAGAAACTAAAAATAGAGCTACCATATGATCCAGCAATCTCACTCTTGGGCATATAACTGGAAAAAATAAAAACTCTAATTCAAAAAGATACATGCACCCCAATATTCACAGCAGCACTATTTACAATAACCAGGACACAGAAGCAACCTAAGTGTACCCTGACAGATGAACGGATAAAGAAGTTGTGGTATAAAAACACACTTTCCTATTCTTACTCAGCCATAAGAAAGAATGAAATAATGCCATTTGAAGCAGCATGGATGGACCTAGAGATTATCATACTAACTGAAGTAAATCAGACAAATACAAATATCATATGATATCACTTATATACAGAATCTTAAAAATGACACAAATGAACTTATTTGGAAAACAGAAAAAGATTCACAGACATAGAAAAACAAACTTCTGGTTACCAAAGAGGAAAGGGGGGATGGATAAATGAAGAGTTTGTGATCAACAGATATACACTATCATATACAAAATAGATAAACAACAAGGTCTTACTGCATAAAACAGGGAACTATATTCAATACCTTGTTATAACCTATAATGGAAAAGAATCTGAAAAACTACGTAATATATAAAACTGAATCATTTTCCTGTACACCAGAAACTAACACCACATTGTAAATCAACAACAACAAAAAACGAGCAGAGGACCTGAATAGGCATTTTTCCAAAGACATACAGATGGCCAGCAAACACATGAAAAGGCACTCAACATCACTAATCATCAGGGAAATTCAAATCAAAACCACATTCAGGTACCACATCTCACACCTGTGAGAATGGCTACTATCAAAAAGATAAGAACAACAAGTGTTGGCAAGGATGTGGAAAAAAGGGAACCTTGGTGTACTGTTAGTAGGAATGTAAATTGGTGCTGCCACTATGGAAAACAGTATGGAGGTTCCTCAAAAAATTAAAAATAGAACTACCATACAATCCAGCAATACCAATTCTGGGTATTTATACAAAGAAAATGAAAACACTAATTCCAAAAGATGTATGGACTCCTATGTTCACTGCAGCACTATTTATAATAGCCAACTATGGAAGTAACCTAAATGTTCATTGGTAAATGAATGGATAAAGAAGGTGTGTGTGTGTGTATATGTACATACACACATATATACATATATATACACACACACACACACACTGGAATACTAGTCAACCATAAAAAAGAATGAAATTTTGCCCTTTGTGATGACCCAAATGGACACAGAAGGTATTACGCTAAGTGAAATAAGTCAGACAGATAAACAAATATATCATTTCACTTATATGTGGAATCTAAAAAACTGAACAAGCAAAACAAAACAGAAACAGAGTCATAGATACAGAGAACAAACTGGTGGTTGCCAAAGGGTGGGAGGGACAGATGAAACAGGTGAAGGGGATTAAGAGGTACAAACTTCCCGCTATAAAATAAATAAGTCACAGGAATGAAAAGCACACATAGAGAATACAGTCAATGATGTTGTAACAACTTTGTATGGTGATGGATGGTAACTGGTCTTACTGTGGTGATCATTTCATAATGTATAAAGGTATGAAATCAGTATGTTGTACACCTGACACTAATATACTATTGTATGTTAGTTATAACTCAATAAAAAATTAAAATAATAATAAAATGAGGAAACTGAAAAAAAATGTAGAATCAATTTATTTTATACAATACACCCTTAAACATGAAGAGGTTGTTCATGTAAAATAATAATTTACCATGTATGATTTTGCCCATATAAGCCTGAATTTATGACCTTAATAAATGCTATGAATGAGATGTCATCATAGCTAGCATAGACTGCTTAGAATGTGCAAAGCACTGTTTGTCCTATAGACATTATTAACCTGCATGATAATATTATTAAGAAATCACCAGCAGAAACACACCATTGTAAAGCAATTATACTCCAATAAAGATGTAAAAAAAAAGGTCACTATGATGCATAGACACTTATTATCCCCATTTTACAGAAAAGGCAATTGAGATCATAAGTAAATTGCCCAAGGTTACTCAGAAAGCATGTAGCAAAAACAGTATTCAAGCCAGGCCAAGTGAGAGCCAGTGTTAATTAAAAACCTTTGGCTTTGGAAAGGGAAAAAGAAAACTCTTATAATAACCCTATTATAAAGCACTTTAAAAGGTAAATCATTAAGTTCATTAGTTCTATGAGTTTTCAACTCCACATGTATCATTTAATCAACTTACACTGGCATCTGATCCACAGTAACATGAAAATGTCAAACTATTTCATCAATAAAATTATCTTCCCATCATAACACTGCTGGGCCCTTTTCAAAACACTCACTCAAGCCATTTTTTTTTTGATTGTTTCAACAACCACCCCCATAGTAGGAACAAGAGAAACTGTTATCCCTGTTAGATGAGACATTGTAAAACTGTGGGGACTCAGGATTCAGAAGTTAGGAGACTATCAAGGATCCCAATGATGTTCAAGTTTACATCTCCAGTGCTTAGAACAGTGGTTGGCATATAGTTAAGTACCGGGTGTACATCTGGAAAGACCATAACCTGGGTCTTCTACTCGGAAGCCAGATTTCTCTTTCCACTCTGTCACGTTGTCACTCCTCTCACGGGGCACAACGCACAACGTGGAGCAAGGTGCTGTTGGAATTGTGATGAATTCATGTTCATGGCAAGAAACTCATTCAAAACACATTACGTTTACCAGAATAAATTATTTTTATCAATAATATGGATCATCAAAACAGTACCAAAGCCTTCTAAAAGTGAGGCAAATAGAGTAAAGCTAAAGCATCAAATTAATAGCCGCTTAGCTGAGGTGGTCACTTCCTTTAGAAGGTATTTTTGAGGGACTGAATATTTCTCTCCTACATGGATGCTCCAAGGATGCAATGAGGTACTGTTCTGAAAGTACTCAACATAACAGCCTTTTTCTATAAAGATGTGGTCATTTCAAGTAAGTCTAATTCAAAATGACAAAATAAAATCTGCACTCATAGAGTCCTCCAATTCTCACAGGACCCTGGCTCTCCAACCACAATTTTTGTAAAAAAATTAAGAAAAGTAAAAAGAAAATAATAAACACCTGTCTTACCCCAAAACAGAGACAACCGTTATTAGGATTTTTATTCATTTGTGTACATTCTGTCTTAGCTGAAAAAGGAAAAAGAAGAACAAGTGTGAGGACAAAGGAGAGGTAGGAACAAATTTTAAAATCCATACCATAAGGTCCTATACACCTGCTCTTCGGGCCTCAAATTTGGCTCTAACTTTTAGGGCAGTCATCACAAGTTTGAAAAATGTTAATTTCACACTTCACACTATCAGTGAGATTAGAAGCCTAGGAACAGTTTCAGAGACGAACAACTATTCTCAGAACTAAAGTTTAACAGGAAATTCTTCTGTAGGTTCCTTATAAAGAAGGCTGTACATCATAATGAACAATGTATTGGGCCTCACCTTAGACCTGAGATTCATAGGATCATACGGACTAACCAACCTAGAAATCGCTTAATGGCATCATGACAAGTAATTCTACATTTCACTAATGCAATGCCTTTTGGCACACAGCTGTTTAACATAACTTGATTCAGGAATGTACTATAAAAGATATGGGAGAATGGATGGACTCTGTGTCCTTCAAGCAATTCCCCTTGAAGCCCATCTCTCTCACATAAGATACTACTAAGGAGCAAGTATCAGTATAATGCCTGGAGCATAATTTTTCTTTGTTGCTAGTTGAACAAAGGAACACATATCCTGACTGACAATAAAACTAAAATGTAAGGAGCCATACAAACCTGAGCACTTAAATGCAAGGCATCCCCCCTTAGAAAGAGTGCTGTTACAACACCAAGATTCTCTCCAAAACTCATTCTGAAGACTTTCCAGAACTTTAATTAAAAATAAATATTAATATTTAGGTTCAAAATAATCTGGGTAAAAGAGGATAAAGGGATAATGACTGAGGAACAAGAAATTAATTATTAATAAAACAAAACTGGCTATATTTTGATAATTATTGAAGTTAGGTTATAGGTATATGGAGCCCATAATTAAAAAGTGAAAATAAAAATCTACTAAAGTATCCAAAGAAAGCCTAACATGGTACAGTACTAGTCTTAATGTACTCTTTAAGATAAACTATTTGTGAGGATACCAAGAAACCTAAATATGCATCTACATTTTATATTAATTATGCATGTTTTTAACAAATACCTATATTTTACAGGTACAAATACATATGCATATATATAATTGCTTCCTTAAAATCCATTATAAGCTTGGAAACATAATAAGTTTAGATTTAGAAAAGTTTATAGGTACCTGTCTTTATAGCAATAATTAATTAACAGGATCAGTCTCTAGTCCGGGCTCCTCGTAATTTCAAATAATAAAACTTATCCATTTAGAAAAGAACATTTTCTTTGTATTTTCTATAACAGACATCTAGCTCATTCAAAAGTATTATCAAATGTTTAAGACACAAGCTAAAGGGATGAGGGGCCACTGCTTTTTCAGGTTTATTAATCTGCCTGGAAATGTTCAAGATGTTCTATAGATATAGTCTGGTGGCTAAGTACATGAACTTAGGAGCCTAGATGACTAAATTTAAATCCCAACTCTGTCATTGCCTATGTAATACTGGATAATTCTTCCAGTGACCCAGTTTCCTCACTTGTAAAATGAGGGTAAAAGTTGTTATCTACCTCTGGGGTAAATGAGTTAGACTAGGTAGGCCCTTTAAGAGCGGTATAGTAATGGCTGACAAATGTTAGCTGTACTAGGGATAATACTCACAATAATAATAATAATTGCTAATATTATCTTAAGTGACCTATCAGAAGTTGATTCCTACTGATGTTTATGCCAATGGTCCCTTACTGAGCAGGTTCTGATAGAGCTTAAACGATCAGGGCTATATGCTGAGTTCAAATAAGTTAAATCACAACTGATTCTTATTCATGGATTCAAAGGCCAAGGTGAAGTTAATAAAACCTAAAAGTAATTTGATATTATTTCCAGTTAAAAGAGGTGGTACAAGAATAGCATCCAATTCCTGACTGTTCCTAGTATAAAAAATCAGTGGCCTCAACAAGACTTAAGATTTTTAATTGGAAATCAGTTTGGACAAAATGCCAATAAATCAATAATTTGTGGAGAACACATGGTACTTTTTCTGAAGACAGTTTAATTGTACTCTGGGACTGCCAGATGACTGATGTCACCTCTAAAGCTGATTTTCATATGCACAGCACACTGACTGTGTGAGATGAACCCCATCAAGATGAAAGAGCACACCTTCAAGGGAGTCAGAGAGAAAATTCTTGGAGGAGAAAGGCAGGAAGGTCACACTACACCATCAAGAGTGTTGTAACTTGGCCTAATTCTTGAAATTTAACCAAGTTTCTCTCCAGGAACTCTTAGTCTTCCATATCCCTGCACCACAAGGAATTGAGGGAAGAGGGGGGTAGGGTCACTAATCCAAAAATAAACAGGAAGAAAGTTGTTTTCAGTATCAAGAGCTCGACTCTTAAAATGCTGGATAAAAGATACACTTGATGACTTTAAACAACTGTTTGCCAGTGGAGAAAATTTTCACTGTGAAAAATCCAAGTTGAGATAACTCCTGTTCTCACCAGCTTTTTCATTCTTTATAAAATCTTGCCAGGAAAGGTGGGGATCATCCTTGTATAAGTAGCCTAGAAGCAGGATAGTTTTAAACAGAATCACGGGTACAAAATCACTACTGTTCCACCTGTTATGAATGACTGATATGGGGGTGTCATCTTCCCTGGCTTGGCACCAAGGGCTGGGAGAAGCCCTCCCCAGCAGTGACTGTTGAGGTTACACAAACTTCTGGCTGACAGCACGCAACTCTTTGCCCAAATAGAGTGGTTATGTACTTGGGTGATCACAGATTCCTCATCCAAGGACTGGATGTTATGTTAAAAAGCAACAGGGTTGCAGAAAATCAAATATGATATCCACCCAGTGGTGTTTGTGACTCTGGAGAAAATCAACTCAGACATTTAAGAATGTCCTAGAAGACTTAAAACTGCATGAGAACGTAAATTATGAAGGAGAAAAAAAGATACAAACAGCAGGACAGAAAATTTAAAACATATGAGGTGTAAATCTGGATTGTCAAGAGCTAAAATTATGAACAGAAAATAAAAAGAATTAAGAAAAGACTTTAAAAAATACCCCCCCAAATAAGATAAGACTTTAAAAAATATCCCCCCAAATAAGAAACACAAACATACACACATATAGATGGACAGGTATAGATATATAATTTAACACCTGCCATCTAGTATACAATAAGTATTAAAAGTATGAATAAAAATGATTTTCAAAAATAAGCATAACTTTAAATCATTTAAAAAGCTAAAATCTGACTTAAGAAATATAAAACACAGTAATTGTGACATAAAAAGTAAAGAAATTAAAGTAACTAAGGTTAAGAATTGGCAGGAAACAAAGAAAAGATAAATGTTTTTAAATTGTAATCCTACTGACTCACATCAAAGCAGCCAAACTAGTGACTATTAACTATTAAAAAAGTTCCTTGCTGGAGGCCACTCTGTTGAATGTTCCCTGTTCCCTGTCAGCCCATCCGAGTTTCTCAAGTTCACTCCACAAGCCAGTGGGAAGCAAAAAAAAAAAAGCAAAGGGACTTCCAGCTAACATTGGTTGAATTTGTGTTATTTTCTGATTCACCCCCCCAACTCCCGCAAAGACATTCTTTCCTCTCCATCACTGTCTCTCCTACCACTATATTTTATATGTCAGACTTTTATTATTGCCATAATTATGTTCTTAAAATCTACAGGTAAATTAGGCTGAGATTTGACAAGTAAAACACTGAAGTGTCTTTCATAATATTTCAACTAGGTATCCACTAACAACCACAAAAGACTCCTTCTGTTCCAAAGACTCAATTCAATTCAACAAATATTTATTCAGGCCCAATCATAAAACGTTTTCAGGAAAGCTTTCACTGGCTTCAAATTCTTGGCCCAGTTAGATGAGAGGAATACCGGTTCCTCAGATGAGACTCAAATCCCAGAATTTTGTGTTTGCTTGTTTCCTCAAATAACAGTCCAACTTTCTCTCGAAGTACATCTTATGTCCCAAAACATTTCTAATTCACTTTTAAAAAAACCAATGATTTGAATAATAATTACGGATCAAAAGTAGAAATGAGGACTTCTAGAAAGCAAATAGATCAGATATAACTGAAGACTTAAATTTGCATACAGACTGATCACACAGTTCTGCTTCTAGAAACTTAACCAGTAAATAATGGGACAAATCTTTATTTCAAATCAGTCAGTGCCAGGCACTATTCTAGATCCCTGGGATGTAACAAAGGAGAAACAGGCAAAGATGGCTGCCTGTATGGTGTTTACACTCTCATGTGATTTACTCAATCTTATTCAATTTACTCAATAAAGACGTTCCTGAACCTTTGTGTGTAAATCAAAGTTTTATCAATCAAAACATATTTTAAATTATCAAAGACAGCTCTACAGTATTGAATAAACAATGCAACTGCTTCTTTTGCAAAAGAAAAGACTTTTGGAGAAAAATGGACATGTCAAGATGACACTCACACTTAGGTCTTTAAGAACCTCTTCTCTGCATTTCAGGTATCTAAAGAACATTACAGAGAACTGTAAGAGCAAGCTAGGATGAAATTTTAATCTTTAAGAAATTATCCTATGGAAATTTTATAGGAATGTGTATTTTTCAAACTGCTTTTTAAAAGATCAAAGTGAATTTGGATATACAGAGAAAATATCAGGTCAGTTGTTACAGAAGAAAACAGGAAAAAGGAAAGTGTTCTTTTTTTAAATTTTATTATTTGTTCATTGTGAATTTGCTAGATATATTCCATATGTAGTCTACCCAATGATGGATTTAAGTGTTGGCTATTAAATATAACAGTTTATTCTGCATCTTGCTGCTTGCTTCACTTGATTTTTCTCTCTAAAAGCAGAGCAAAAACCCCAAAACCCTATGCATTTGTACTTTTCAAATTGAAGAAAGCAAAGAATCACTATAATTCTAAAATAAAAGCTATAATCTAAATATTAATCTTAGGAATATTAACAGACAATATTAAAATATTAAAAGACAATATTAATCTTAGGAATTTTAACAGACAAGTTCAAATATAAATGTTATATATGTAGGTGGAAAATTTCTGCCATGGCATATGCATAAAGATGCTTAAAAAAAAAACTAAAACCCAAAATTGAAAGAATCCTAAATATCCAAGAGTAGGAGACAAGTTAAACATATTGTGATAGATCCATATACCAATTCTATTCAGATATTAGAAAGTGGTGCCCTGAGTGTTCTTTTATTTACAGGGGAAAATACCAAGTTAGGAGAATCATCTTATGAGTTGTGACTAGATGGTCAGGCAAGGCCCTGAGAGAGGGCCAACATTCAATCACATACTTAATATCTCTAAGAATAATGTAGCCTTAAGAGCCTTAAGAAAAAAATATGAAAATGCAGTTATTCCATTAGGTTCAAAGCTCTTTAGTGTAGATAGAAAAGGGATTCATTTATCTTAGGACTTAAAGTGATTCAAAATCCAATCAAATGATCAATCTGGATAGGAATTTGAGACTTTGCAGCACTCAGAAGTAATACATAAATTGAATCCAGGGATGGGATACATGATTACCCCCATTCTTGAAGTAATGGAATCACAGACAGAAACAGGATTCCATGGAACCGACCTACACTTCCAGAAAGAATCCAATCTCCATCCCAGCTAAGAGCACTGGTGTTTATGCAACCTTAACCAAGCCAAGAAGACAACTGTAGAATTTATATGGGGAGGGAACTCCACAAACTGTGTGGAATCACATAATTATTTCACAGGTGGAAAAACATCTTTCAAAAATGGGAATATTTGAAATTAAATATAGAAAAGTTTGAGAGTCAAAACCATCATATTAATACTTTTGTACATATTATATAAATATAATTAAGCAATTAATTTTAATTTTGGCTTATGTATATGGCAATGGAACATTTAAGAACTTAAATTTTACCAAATTTGCATATTTATAAGTTTCATTTATAAAATGTATAAGAATTACTTAAGAAGATATAAAGGTTTATCAAGCAGGTGATTGCAGTATTTAAAGAAAATAGAATATATTAAATTTACAAATGCATTTTGAAATGTTTGAAAGTATCTAAATAATTGCATTTGCAAAGGATACTAATTCTTCAAACGTCCTTAAATGTGATTGTTAAAATCTACTAGACTTAAAAAATTAAACTATTTATAAGCTGCACTAGAAAGATTAAGACTAACATCTGACTCTGTAACTTTAATACCTTGAATATTAAATTCTAAAACCAAAGTAAATATCTGAATAGCCTTTCTTCACACAAAAATTACCCCCAAGGGCACTGAACATTTTATATTTAAAATCTGACACAGAAAGACAGTATCGAATGAAAAGAGAAAAAGAACTATATGCAAGTTATGATGAGCATATTCATTTATAGAATGAATAGAGCTCCCTTTTTGGGATTTATCTGAATTTCTCACCTTTTCTCCAGCGAATGTGGTATATTAGTTTCCTATTACTTCTGTAATAAACTACCACAAACTTAGCAGCTTTAAAAAACAAATTCATTCTCTCACACTTCTGTACATCGAAGTACAAAATCAGTTTCACTGAGTTAAAGTCAAGGTATCGTTCCTTCTGGAAGCTCTAGGGGAGAAACATCTTTCCTGCCTTTTTCAGCTTCTAGCTTCAGCTGTATTGGTTCATGACCCCTTTCTTGAATCACCTCCAGTTACTGCTGTCACATCTCCTCCTACTACTATCATCTGACTCTTCCTGTTTCCCCCTCATGGTGATCCCAGCATTCCTTGGCTCTTGGCCCATTTCTTCCATCTTCAAAGTCAGCAAAAGGGGATCCAGTCCCTCTCATACTTGTAATCTCTCCTGCTTTTCGGTCTCACCTGTCTGACCTAACCTGGAAGATTCACCACTTTTAAGGGCTCATATGATGGGACTGGGCCCACCCAGTGAATCCAGGATACTCTCCTCAACTCATAATTCTTAACTTAATCACATCCGCGAAGTCCCTTTTGCCGTACCATTTGCAGGTTCCAGGGATTAAGACATGGACATCTTTGAGGGTCACTATTCAGCCTATTATATGTGGTAATTTTATAATTTTCAAAGTAAAAGAAACACAATTATTTAATTGAAGTATAAAATTATAATATTCCATGTGGGGAAAATTCTAAACAGAAATGATTATACAAAATCAAGTTCCTTTTCAAGTGGTTTTAGACCCTACTGACTTGCATTATTTTCAACACTATAATTTCTGAATTTAAAATTCTTAATATTACTTCAACAGTATACTCATCAATAGAAATCAAGCATAGAAGAACAGGTATAACTCATATATTTGCTTCTTCCAGGCTATGCCTGTGAACAGCTTAAGAAAATATGAGCTACAGCCTACACATTGTTATTGTGGGACAATATAATTTCCAAAGAAATTATCTCCCTTATTCGCCTTATTGTTTTTTTAAATATAAGACAAGTTTTCTAAGTAATCAAGGATATTTGTGTGCAATTTCTCTCCTTTTTGACTAACCACATTATATTTTCTGCAGACCAGAGAATACAGTAAAGTACACCTTGAAACTATGATAATGTTATCCCTCTGCATGTAAGTCAGTGTACTCTACCTTTGTGATGGTTGCCAAGGGTGCTGGAGCTTCAAGGCAGGCCTTTCTATTTACTTACTTGAATTAATAAGGGTAGTATGAGCTACCAGAATAAGTAAAATTATTTGCTGCTTGAAACAAAAAACATACATAAGTATGACAGTATCTTGATTTACATTGATTGGTTGGAAAAAATAGAGCTCAAATTACTTCAGATACTATATTCAAAGTCAGATCTCATTAACTGGTTTATGAAATCATTTCTAAATGTTGGCTGTCTTCATCTTTAAGTTATACAGAAACTTTTGGTCAAAGGGGATAATATTCTAATCACACTAAGGTTTTCGTTTTGTTTTTAGCTTAAGATTCCATTTAGAAAAATTACTCAATGTGACATGGTTAATACACATAATCTGGTGACTCCACGAAATAAATTCTAAGTGTAGGTTTTGCTTTTATATTTAAATATACAAGGACATTTGGCCAAAAGGCAATAAAATGTCTGTCTTAAGTAAGGTTTTTCTTTGGTTTTTTTTGTTGTTTGTTTTTAACTTAAAATTCCACAGTTTTTATCAGTAAACATACAATGTAAAAGAATTCTTGGAAAACAGACACGACTGGGACTATCCCAGACAAGTGGGCATCTGGTCACTGTATTTAACTCTACTAATTAGTCCATCCTCACTCTATGTTCACTTTTGCTCCCCATTCTTCCCAAAGAATTGAATAAAAGCAAAGATCATGCAAGATCTAGTCTTTCATTCTTTGCAAATCTATGCAAGCTACAGGATTTATTTAAATACTCTAAAAATCTACATCCCAGGTGACAAGAGCTCATGCCACATGAGTAGATGGAAATAGCATGTGTCAAAGGGAAGGGCACAGAACCCTGCCGTCCGGAGAGCACTCTAAAGCTAAGCAAGTTTTTCTCAGCACTGATCGTTGGTAGAGGAGAGCCAGGCATGAGTGATCCACCTCACTACTCCTCGAACAACAACTGATGCCATGCCCTCCTAGCTCAAGACAGGTTATCTGAAGATAAGGCTTACAAGAACAGTAAGTACTCCACTAGGAGACATCTAGTAAATTCAGATTTCTAGTACAGCTGGACAGCTCTGCTCCCTTTCTGTCAGCCAAGAGACTATCAGTGAGTCATGTCAAAAGATAATTCTCTATGTAACCTGTCCGTTGTACTAAAGCTCCAAAGTTCCAAATATATCAGAAAGAGGCAATATTTCAGGTACCCTTCTAATCTATTAGGGCTGAGTAACTACTTTACGATAGGCTTCCCAATGGTCATTCAGGGCAGGAACCCTTGGAATATAACTGAGTTATGATAATACTTTAAATCAGATCATGTCTACCTATATATACAACTACGTTTTTGTAAAAACAGTACAATTAGTCTACATGGTAAGTGTTGGCCTTAGCCCTGTACACAGACAATGCAAAGGAACACAAGACAATTCACAATCCAGATTGGTTAGCACTACTAAAGTGGAAAGAAAAATTCCACATGGCTTGTAATTGATTATGCACAAGTGAGACTAAGTTTACCTTAAGGTGGGGACTAATTTATAATTGACCAAAAATAAGCAAACAAACAAATACATAAAATTTATAAAAATAGGAAACATATTTGCAAAGCATAATCCTTAGCATATGCATACAGGCAATCCAAATACTTCTCAAATGAAAAGCAACCACTGACAGGCACTTTTCTTAAGACCCTTAATTATTTTCTCAAAATCTGCTCAGAATCAATATACTATTCAAGAAGAAATGATTCACTGATTTTCACGGGTACCTAAAATTCTTTACATACACTAGTCTTGAGCCACACTAATCAATACACGTTCTTAACATAATCACTTCTTCCAAAACACCTCTGTGTCCATATTTCCTTGGAAGGAAGTGTTGTGAACCAACCCAGGAAATTTAATCACATAAGGTAATTAACTTCTCTGGATAAATAACAGTGGTGTCTGGAACTTTAAAGATGGGTGACGACTGGCTGAAAGCAAATACCAAACCAGATCCTGCCACACAGATATTTATTTAAAAAAGACCCAACATATTAACAAGTAGATACATTACAGTTCATATGACTCCTCAAGGGTGATGCATGTCTCTAAAATACTTTAGGCAATCACCTATCTCTAATGGCCCTAATATCCCCAGTGAGAGTCCATATTTAATGTCCCTTATGCTAATTATCAATACCTGGGGTAGGTATCTTGCCACAGATGAAAGAAGCCGTGCAGTGGTGGCCTCCAAAGTGGTTAGAATTCCAGCTGACCGCTAACTGGGATGTGAATCTGGCATAAGGGAAGTCTTCCAGATTAAGGAATAATTTAAACTAACAGAAATAATATCACACTGTCAAAGCTGAAGTGTTTTTAAGTAAATTTCACCCAACACAGGGCAGAAAGAATTGGATGGTTTTGCTTTTTACTTAGCAGCTATGTGATCTGGGGTGAACGATTTAACCTCTCTGACCCTTATTTAGCTCCCTCATCCTTAAAATGGAGAGAAAATGACTATCACAAAGGGCTACTGGGAAAATCAGACGCGACAAACACAAAGAAGCCAAGACACAGACAGGCACACGGAGTCACTGACAGGAAGGTGTTGCTCTGTAGGCTCCCCTTTGCAGGTCACTGTTACCATGAGGCCCGAGAACCTTGCAGAGCAGGGTCCAAGGCTCCCAGGACAAGCTCCGCCTGAAACTCTCAGTCAAATCCTTGTGGGGTTGCTCTCTGAACCTCTCTTCTGTGGCACTCTGAAAACCTCCCAAGAGGACCAACTCTGTTTGTAAAAAGCCACTTCCATACCTCTCCCGATTGCTATGCAGGCTTTACTTGGTGGGACCATTCATGCTAATTCAATCCATAAGAGGTCACAGCTTTGCTGTCATTCTCCTTCACTGCCCAAAGGTGCCACTAGTCTCAAAATCCCACCGGCCTCGCCCACGGTAGCCTACTCAAGTCTACTCAGCCACCATGGATTCAAAGCCATCACCAAAGCTTCACTGCCACCCCTCCTGTCCCCACTATTCCCCTCAACTCTTTTCTGCTTTTAACAATGGTGAAAGCCACAGCTGCTTGTGGCTCATATTTTCATTATCACATTCATACTTTTCATTCATTTCATAACATATATGTGAAAAAAAAAGTGGCTGCTGACAGGGAGAGAGGCATTCAGAAATTTTTGAAATTGTGACTAAATTCAACAAATTCCTCATCAATCAGCGGCCTAGTCAGAATAAAATCCAGTGAAGCAGTGAAGCAGTGAAGGGTACATAACTTTTTTTCTTTTCAGTAAAATAAGTTGGACAAAATTTGTGCATGATTACATATTTAAAAACCCAATCTTCATATTTGCCAACACTGCTTAGCTGCTGTATCAAGTGTCTAGCTTTAGCCAAATAAAACCTTTTTGCAACTTTGGAAGAAACTTCTATATAGGAAATTATAAATTTGGACCGGCATAATTGTGTCTCAATATGTGAGATTTTTACCCCAACTCTTATTTTTATAACTATATAAATTGTATGATATTCCATAATGGCCATAGTGGCCATGTAATTAAAGGCTTTATTTATTTAATTATCTATTTTCTGTGAGAGTAGAAAGACAGAATAAGAAACAGCATAATTTCTCTGCTGCCAAGCAACGTCAAGTGGTGCTGTCATTATCGATTTTTAATGGTACAAAAATATTTGTTTGACAGTACCAGAGGAATTCCTGGGAGAAATTTCACATATTCTTGTAGAAAATGTGAAAAGAATTTTTAATATCTGTGAGCAAAATAACCATTTTCTCTGTATCTAAACGTTATCAGAAGAAACAGAAAAATTGATGCATTTTTTTTCTTGTTGTTCTTACATATTCCAACACCAAGGAAAGATTTAAGAAACTGAAATCTCATTTTCAAAACCTCTCTAGAATAATACTGGGGAAATTAAAAGATGAGCACTATCTTTAAAAACACCCTATATTTTCAACCTCTATTTTCACATTTGGGTTTAGAGCTTTCAGATGAACCAAGGTGACTATCAGAGGTCAGAGGTCAAAAGCATTAGCTATCCTCAACACACAGAAACAACACAAATCTAAAAATAAAACAAAGAATTCTCATGTTATGATCAACTCCAATGGAACTGCATTTTATTCACTTCTAATCCAATCTGAGTCCAGCCTTTGTTATCTTGATTATACTAGTTTCTCACTATAGCTTGAGCGCTTATTCAATGATTCCAATCTAATACAAACACACACACCACACACACACACACACACAGACACACACACACAGGTTTCATGTAATTATCCATTCCACTTTTCTTCTTTAAAAGATGGATGAATAATTACTGATTGTTGTTGTCTTAAAGGTTTTTTAATGGAGCATGGACTCCCATGAGTGTTAAGTGGTAGTTAGTGAAAAGATCTGGAAAAAGACTTGTGATTGGCTTAGCCAAACTGTTGTCTCAATTGTTTCCCAGTAAAATCGCCTCTCATCCCAATATAACACTTCTGCGTGTGCACAACCAACCATGTTATATTAGATATTCATCAGATGCAACAGTTTAACAAATAAGCTCTATATGCTAGCACCGCAGCAAAATGTGATCTCCATAAGTCATTTCCAAGTGCCTTCCTCCTCACATCAAGGGTTGATCTGCAAAGGAACTTTTGATTTCAGTCCTGAGGACCATGTTTGAGAATCATTATGTTGCCAAATGTTGCACCATTACCTATTTTATTTCCCTTTTTTTATCAAATGAAATATCATTGGAATGCCACTTGAAACTGAAAAGCAATTAAATCAACTTCTTGTCAAAAATAATAAAATGCAATAAAAAGATGTTTTACTTCATCAACATATGTGTTTTTCATTTAGCAATAATCAAATTACTCCTTGAGGAATTCTGAGAGGTTGAATTTCAGAGGCAGTATCAAAATGCAACTACTCCTAAGATTTGCTCTATTATAGAGGGCAGAAGAAAAAGTGTTACCTTGACCTTACAGCTATATTGCTTTTTAATACAATTTTAATTTTATATTGAGATAAGAATGAGATAATAGAATATACATTTCTTTGTTAACAAAACAGTATGCTAATTCATAAAGGCTCACATATCAATAATCCTATTTATTATTCACCTATCTACCAGGCAGTATATTTAATCCTTTACACATATTATCTTTAATCTTCAAAGTAATCTTAGATAAGTGACAACCATACATTCATAGGATTATAAATTTGTTTGTATTGTCTAGTAAGGTCATTAAAAGTCATTTATGGGGAGGGTGGGAGGGAGGTGCAAGAGGGAGGGGATAAAGGGATATATGTCTACATATAGCTGATTGACTTTGTTATACAGCAGAAACCAACACAACATTGTAAAGCAATTATAATCCAATAAAGATGTTAAAAAAAAAGTCATTTATGCAAAAATAGTGAAGACCTACATACAATCATCTTGTCAAAAAAAAGCGTAATAATAATTGGCAAAATAAAGTTTTAAATCTCCCTTAATAATTATGACAGGAGTCCGGTGACACAGAGCAATGCAGTCATGAAGTATCGGACAAATTTTCAAACTTCATTAATAGTTTTCCAGCTCCACTCCCTACTCTCAACCTCCACTCTCACATACACACACACTATAGTTGCTGCAGAAAATTCCTTCAAATTTATCTTAATCCTGGATCTAAAGGTCTAAAGTAATTCACATATTTGTCCAATTCTTCCCAGCCCTAAGTCTGGAAGGCTTACTCAAATGGTATTTCCTTGGGAAAACTGTTAAACAGTATACACCGATAAGAAAAGGTTTTTAGTTCTGTGTATTGATAGAAAAATCATAAAGCAGAGTTTCTCTTTTGGATTATGAGATATATAACAAGGCCCCACTTTTTGCAGCCTACAATGCAAAATAAAAAACAATACTTCAGCATCTGGAGGCTATGAATAATTAGGCTTTCAAAATTATGTTTCAAAACACAGATATTTAGATAATATACTACAGATGTACGTATATATTAGATATATATTACATAGGCATTACTTGTATATCAAAATATAATCCTATTATTAACTAAACTTGAAAACAAAATTTTAGATATACAGTATTAAAGCATTATATTACTTTAAGAATCGCTTAATGAACTGACACATTCTATACTTCATCATTAAATCAGAAATCAATAAACATATAATGATGACAAATATAAAATATAAATTAAAAAATATACCTAAGACCCAAACACCTATTAGCTTAAAAGGATTTTGTTGGTCCACATATGCTGGCCTCATCAAGCAGCTAATTACTTCCAGTTTCCTCAATCTGTGTAGAAGTAGAATAGCTAAAATTAACAATAAAAATTAAAGTGACACTACAAGTGTTAAAAAAACAATTTACAATTAAGAAAGCAAAACAACTATAAGCAGAGCACAGCTGCTCTCAAACCAAGGCACTAACCTTTGTTATTCCTTTAGTGAGCTATCTTCTATAAAATCTCACTCTTTAGTTTCTTTGGTCAGATAAATGACTACGCAAAGCGAAACTATGCCAGGAGTCTTATAGATGTTATTACTCCATTTAAGTAAATTCAAAAGGGAAATATGAGTCCTCTTTCTAATAAGATAACAGGCAAAATGAATGGACAGTCATATTAATTGCATCCCACATCCCTAAATTAATACTGCTTGTTTTAAAAACGTGTGTCTGTGTGTGTGTGTGTGTGTGTGTGTGTGTAGACACATAGATGATGTACTATGAAACTAAAGTAATTCTTCCTTTGGAATACTGTTCCTTATTTGAAAACAATTCCTTCTTAGTCTATATATTCAAGGTTCTTTTGATAGTAGAAAGTAACTGTTTCAAACTGAAGCCAACTACTGTTATTATTTCTTTTTTACCCTCCAGAAAATAATAATCATGTATACTATCTAACACGATACATGTCTTTACATACAACCAGCCTTCAAGGTTACATGCTTGCAAAGTAAAGAAATAAGCATAATATAAATAAAACCTTAAGCTAATATTTAAAAAAAGAAGGAATTAGTTCTATCTCTATATTCATAAATTGTTACATACAGAAATGCAACACTAGATTTTTCATCTAAACTAAAATATTTTTTAAAATAACTGAATCACTTTTCTATATACATGAAACTAACACAATATTGTAAATCAACTATACTACAATATAAAATAAAAACTAAACTTAAAAAATAATTTTAAAAATTTAAAAAATTCTTTAGCTATATAATTCAGTACATACCTAGGGTACATTTATCTTAAAATAAGAATATTTTTGGTCAATTACCATCAAAAATTTTCAAGTACAATCATATGTCTGCCACTTTTCAAACCTATATAATTAAAAAGAAAACTATACTCTAAATTCTAAATAATAACAATAATAACTTAAAGATTGTTTCTCAGGGACAGGACTTCTCTTATTTAGCTCTGTACACCTCAAGCACTCATCCCACAGAAAATGTCCCACGGATGTTGCTGATATAAACTGAACTGTCAGCTAATACTTCCAAAGATTTAAGCTAGTCTGATCTCTGTTAGTATTTAGGAAACTCTCAAACATATCATGTGAAAACCCTCTAACACGCTGTAACACAGTGAATGTGGAGGGCTCAGAAAATCTGGAGAATTCTGCTGTTAGCTCAACATGACTCCATTCTACATAGTAAATTATAAATGACTTCAAACTCCCAGCACTCTCCTAAAACATCCATTTCCTTCCCTCTCTCCCTTCCTCTCTCCCTTTTTCTCTCTTGTCATCCTTCCTCAGAGTTAGTATCTTGAAAAAGTACTTCAAGAGAACCTGAAATGAGGGACAAAGGACCTCCTCCTACTTCCTTAACTCCACATTGACCCCTCCTCCATTTCTACTGTCACAAAACAAAGTGATCTCTGCTATCCTGTGATGGATACTCAGCCCTCTTAATCTTGTTGGGGCCATAATTGTATCTCAAGATAGATGACAGAAGACAGATAAATAGATGAAAATTTTCCTATTTAGACCCACAATCCAGTAAATACTTATTTACAGTATCCTGTACATAAATAACTGTCAAATCCACATCTCTAAATCTAACTCTCCCTTTGCCATAACCTTAAAAAAAAGTGTAAGTGAGATCTTTATTCCGGCTATCCCAAGCAGTCAAACGTTTCAAACTCTTCGAGACAGAACTACTAGAGTAAATATAGAAGGAAGGGGTTCCCCTTATATCTCAGTCACCAGGGCTGATGATTTTCCTCTTCCAGTATTTCTCCAGGTCTCTCCCCAAGAGCTTTGGCTTAGGACTCCATTAGCTCATGAACTCCAATTTTCCTTCTGCCACAAAATTCTTGGCATTCTAAAACATATTCCACACAGCAAATCCATCTTTCAGATGTCCTTGGTTTGATATCTCTATGTAGACAATTACAGAGACTCCCAGTAATCTGAGTTCATCTTAGTTGCAAGGCCTTTTCACAGTTTTACTTTCTCTAAATATCCTAGCCACTACCCTCAGGTCCACTGTGTTCCAAAGGTGCTTGCTGCCTCTCTCCTCTGCGCGCATATCACCCCCTCCATATAACATCCCTCTTGGTAGCTACTGAGATAAGAATTCGCTCTCTAATCAATTTCCAGTCGTAAACCTCTTGAACCATACATGTTTCTCCCCATCCTAAACTCCATCAAGGTGTGTGTATATGTATGTGCGTGTGTGTGTGTTTTAAAGCTGGTCAAAAACAGTCTGTCCATATTAACTTAATATTACCTGTAACTCTATCACTTGCTTTCAATTAAAATTCTATACAATTACATTAGCTTTTTAAAGAAATTTTAATTTACCTTGCTTATATGCTTCATCAGTATTGCCCTTTACTTAAATGGATTGCACCTCAGTGAAAATTGTTGTAGACTACAACTGCCATTAAGGGAAGGCTTTCAGTGCCTAGGAGAATGCTCCTTTTCACCTGCAACAGACACTCCACGATACTGATGATGATAAGTCATATGATATGACTTGTAGCAGAATTAGACAAAATTTGTCTAATTTTTGTGGAAGTCGCAAAAAATTAAGAGTAACATGTATTACAAAATGTCACTACGTTCAATAAACAAAAATTCCTGGCACTCACTGTTACCTTAGTCTGGCCTCCAGAACTTTCACAACTTTTAGATTAGTGATTTTTTCCCTGGGGCTTTTCCTAATATTCCTGTGCTCAGTGCCACAATTTGCACCAGGCAGGTTTAGCAAATTCTGTTCCAAATAGTTTAAAGAAAGCTTTCATGATTATTCAAGTGATCTTTATAAGGCAAGTACTAGTCAGTCCTCCCGGGGTTGAAATTCAGCACCTTTAGAGACCTCTATCTCCACCCCTAAACACTTGCTGTTTATACTAAGAAGACTGGCGCCATGGCCCCCTTTCCTTTATACTCTTATCACCCCCTTCCATGCAATGTCCCTCTGGATGGCTACAGACACAACCTGAAACTCAGAATTGCACTATAAACATTGGTGGGCGGGCTAGGTCTCCTCTTCGGGTGGCCTCGTCCAGGATAATGGCCCTTTTTCAACCCTGCCTTCGGTGGCCGCTGTCCAGAGTCCCACAGCCTCAAACTTAAGGGCACAGCCAGCCTCGGGTGCTCCTGGACAGTACCCCTACCATCTACATATCTGTGTCCCCGCTTCAAAGCTCCACCATCAGTACCCTGGGAATCAAAATCAAGAAGGCTGCAACTTTCAGATTTATCGTTGAAAAATTTGCTCCCATGTTCACATAAGGTTGGGAATAAAAGACCACAAGGAGGTGGGTAGTTGTGGTCTGGTCAGTTGTTTTCACAGCTGGCCGAGTCAATCATTCTCTCTTCAAAGCTTATTTGACAGGTGAGAAATTCCTCCTCTCCAGATCATTCCAGGAACTCCTCAGCATCAATCTGAGCTGGGAGAGGGGCCTGAAGGGGAAGGGAGTGGTGCTGAAATCGTGCTGAGCGTGTCCCCGGAGGAACTCTAGTGCAGGAAGGAGGATTCCGGCGCCAGGAATGTGCTGGTCCAGGGTGCAGAAGGAAGAGAGGGGAGAGCCGGGAAGTCTTAAGGGGAAGGGAGAGGCGCGACCCGAAAAGAGCAAGATACCTGGGAATGTCCTGAAAGGGGTGGGAATGGGTGAGGAGGATGCAGACTGTAGAGAAATCGGGAATATAAGAGGATGGGGCAAGGGGAGAACTGGACAACAGGGAGCGCAGTGCCTCAGATGCGGGCGTCCAACCTCGGCGGGTGCCAGACCCTTCCAGCGCGCCGGCGAGGCTGGCTCCCGGCCGAGCCCCCGGAGCCGGAAAGTTGGCGCGGCGAGAGGGCGGCCGGGCTGGCAGCGCCCCCCTGCGCGGCTGGGAGGCGCCGGGCTCGGAGCCGCGCGGCGCCTTACCTTCTGGTCGACGATGGAGCAAGCCATCTCGCGGACGTGCGCCAGGCTGTAGTCCCCGGACGAGTCCTGCAGCAGCAGCACCGGCTCGCGGCTCAGACCGATCTGCAGATGGAACGAGATGCCCCCGGCCGGGGCCGCGACGGGAGCCAGGAACGGCGCGGGCCCCGGCCCCGACCCCGGGACCAGCGCGGCCGCCGCCGCCACGGGCAGCAGCGGGCTGGGCGGCCGCAGGACCGGAGGGGCGCTCATCGCTCGGCCGGGCGCGCCGAGGGCCGCGAGTCCGGACAGCTGAAAAGTTTTGCTGCCGCCGAGCCGGGAGCTTCTTTCTTCAGGAGTCGAGGCGGAAAATAAAAACTTTCCGGAAAAGTCCCCGCGCGGGGGGAGGGCGAGGGGATGAGGATCAGGAGGGGAGGGGGTGGAGGGAAAATGGCCGAGGCGGGAGGATTGCGCCGCCGGGAGCGCGGGCGGCGCGCGGGGGAGGCGCCGCCGCGCGGAGGAGCAGCAGCCGCGGCGCGCGCGGAGGGACGGGGCGGCGGGTCAGCGAGGCCAGGGCGCCGGGCGGGGGCGGGGAAGGGGGCGCGAGGGGCGGGGAAGGGGAGCTGGGGGCGGGCACTGCGGAGCCACCACCCGGCAGGCGCCGGAGCCGCAAGAGCCTCGGCCGTGCGGCCGCAGTGGCCGCAGGGTTCCCGGTCACCGCCCCCTCCGCCCGAGGTTCCCGGGGCCTAAGCCTCCCCAGGCCGGGGCAGGACCGAGCGGCAGGGCTCGGGGCCGCCTCCGCGGGCGTGGTCCGACCCTCCCCTCCCGGGCTCCGCTCTCCGCTGGCCCGGCTGCCCGACTGCCGACGTAGGGGACGGGGCGCACCTCCTGCGACCCGCCGCCCCGGACCGCGAGCTTCACGGTCCCCACAGTCCCCGCCACCTCTTCCAAATGTCCGAGGACTACGCACTTCTACCAGTGAGGTGACCTGTGCTGGACCCAAGAATGCCCAGCCCTGCGGTTCTCCGGGGGTCTTACCTTCGGAGTGTCGAGGGAGGATGAAAATAGAGGTTCCTTGGAAACCCACGTACATCCCGGCTCCTTTTAGGAGCCCTTGGGTTTGTTGCCAAAGAGGGTAGGAGGCCAATCCACGGAAATGTATTTAAACCTGTCTCTACCTTTTTTGACTCTGACACACCCTGATCCCCAATCCCACACGCTCCACCGCAGCTACCAAGGCACCAGACCAAACACAAGTCACTGAAATCAGGATAAGGTATCTTTTGAAAGAGAAGGCATTGTCTACATAAAGAAAGGAGGAAGGTCTGATGTAGCCTCTTTCCCTTTACCTTATTCTTTGTGTCTGATGTTTCTACTTCGGGAGCCTCAGAAACCGTTTTCTTTCCTTTGCCATCACTCTAAAGTCTGCTTTTTAGGAGTGATGCTCTCAGCCGCCACCGCCATCACTAGCGCCACCGTCAAAGTTGGGCACCATCTGCTTTAGTTTTGATAGCTGTTTCTTGTCGTTGCCTTTGTTGTTGTAGTTTTGGCGGGGGTGGGGAGGTGGGGGTGGTGGTGTTTGGAGATGAACTCTAATCTTCTCTTCCCACCTGGGCGTGCCTCACACACTGCGCAGGGTGTGTAACTGTGCAGGTAGGTGCACAGGGCCTCGATCTGCTGCCTGTCACCATCTTGGAATGCGTAATAATTTTTTTTTTTTTATTTTGCAGTGGGCCAGGTAAATTATGTAGCCCACTTCTCCACTTCCCTAGTCCTTCCCTTTATACAGCACAAGCGCACACACACACGCGCGCGCAAACGAATATGCATATTTTATTTTGCACTCAGTTGCATTTTTTGTTTGTTTACAATATTTGTTTATTTATGTCTTGACCTCTGTTTCTGACCCAGGACATGACATTGCAAGGTGATTTTCTCTTTGAGACTCGTTCCCAGGGTAAGTAATGGAGTCTTGAATGTCCCCCAAAACATTGTGTCATTCACTGCTCTAGAAGAGACCTAAATTTTTTCTCAGGATTTGATGGTCTGAGAAGGTCTACATGTGTGTTGGCAGTTTCCCTCCTAACTTACTTAAAAAGTGATTCGCTTCATCCATGGTAGAGTGTAATTTCCTTAATGTACCAGATTCAGCTAAGCTAGGAGAATAGTGGAATTATTCTTAATGCAATGAATGCCCTTTGGAATTCTCTGAGGGTTTTTTTTAATGTCAGAAAATGTATTTCATTTTCTTTTAAAGTTGGAATAAGTCAATTTTCCCACAATTTCCTATTACCAGAAAAAAAAAGTTTGCTGGTCAGTTTACAAGGGCCGTACAAAAAGCTAATAGTTTTGCTTGAGATTCAGGAGAAATGAAGACATTCGTGTTCTGTAGATACAGCAATGATCTATTCAGGCCTTCTTTGTGCCAGGCACTACTGGCACCAGGTGTGCAGTTGCAAGGACAGACAAGGTTCCTACCGTAACAGATCATATTAAAATGAAAAAAGGAAAACAATAAATAAGATTATTTCTGATAATCGTAACTGCAGTGAATAAAAATAATACAATAGTAATGAGTGACTTGTGGAGGGGGATGGTGGAAAAAGCACAACTTTGAACTAAGGATGAGAGAAGTTTTCACTGACTTTATATTTGAGCCAAAACATGGATGACAGAAAAGGGCCAGCCTTAAGAAAATCTGGGGGAATTACACTCTAGGCATAGGAAACAGCTAGTGCAAAGAACTAAAATAGGAATGTACTTGGCATTTTCAAGGCACAGGAACAGAGGGGCAAGTGCCTGAGATGAGGTCGGAGAGCTGGTAGAAGCCAGATCACAAAGGGTCTTGAAAGCCCGGGGTAAAGGGTTTTCATTCTATTCTCAGTGCACTGTCCAACCACTGGAAGATTTTAAAGCGGGGAGTGATACAATTTAATTAGCATTTTAAAAAAATCACTCTCTGCCTCTGTGTGTAAGAGAAAAGAGTCAAAGCAGAGACACCAGGTAGGATATTAGCTGTTGTTCAGTCTAGAGACATTTATGGCTTGGACGACTCTGGTTGTAGTAGAGATACTAAAAAGTGTAAAGATGCAGGATCTAATTTGGAGGCAGAACTGAAGGTCTTGTTGATGAATCAGAGGTTTATGGGGAGTGAGAGAACAGGAGAGTTGTGAAAGACTCCTAAATTTCTGAGCAATTAGCCAGATAGTGGTGCTGATGACTGAGACCGAGAAGACAAGGAAGAAGCAAGTTTGGGGAGAAATAAGATTTCTGCTTTGACCATGTTGAGTTTGAGATGCCACTAGACATTCAACTTAGAAATAACAGCTATAGTTGAATATTTGAGCTCAGAGTTCAGGAAAGAGAGGAGGGTCAGAAATACATTTGGAAATAATTAATGCAAAGATGTTTCAAACTGAGATTAGATGAGATCGCTACAGAGGAAGGGCTTAAGGCAGTCATCAGTTATATGAGACAGGAACTTAGATGTCCTGTATAGGAAGAAAGTAAGCTGTGGGACAAGAACTGCTTCTTATACTCTGATTTCTCAATAGTATGAAAGATTCTTGTAGGATGTTGGAAATAACTGAGAAGAAAGCAGGGGCGGGAGAGAGACTTCTAAAGAATTTTAATTCTGGAGAATTAGAATCACTTTTAAGAGGCTGGTAAATTACTGAATGCAAGGGATTGAATAAAGGGAAACAAGAAGAAGAAAAAAAAATCTCAGAACCACTGGAGCTCCCCCATAGCAAGCAGAAAATGCCTGTGGAGTTGGTTATTGCAATTTCAATAGTAGGCACCTGAGATCTGACAGTTTGCCAACTGCTCCCCATTTTTGCTGAGTGAAAAGAGAATGAACAACAGATAACACCTGAAAGAAACCTGACGTGCATCTCTGGTGACTTTGAAACTATACATAGAAAACTTGAAGGATCTGAAAGAATTCAGTGGTTTTAATCCCTTCTGGGTGTTTGAACTTTGGGGAAAAAAAAAAAGGATGTAGAGAGTGAATAGCTGTTTATATAAATTATATTCATGAATTTTGGATGTGTTTTTACTCTTGGCTAACATTACTGGAATAATGGACTTCTGGCAGTGTCAAGGAATACCATCTTGGAAAGTAGGTTCATTACCCTAATCAAGACTCCTTGTAAACTGATTTGAGTGTGCAGAAGTATGTGGAGGTACTTACAATTTCCAAAGCTGAATGTTAATCCTTTAGGATGGCCTTCAAAAGAGGGCTGGATGTTGAAATAGTTTTAGATATAAGTGCATACATTTTATTTTTCTTTATAGCTTACAAATTAACTTAGCATTTAAAGTCTCGATATAAACTAGCACTTGAAGGCACTTGGAAGTCCTACAAAAGTTTTATTTCATTTAACCCACTGCTTTCTAGACATTTTTGATCTCAGAACCCCTACTGTTGCTGTTGTGGTCGTTGCTGCTGATGATGTTTCTATCACACGGCATACCCTAACATTTCACATGGCTAGCGTTCCACAGAACACACTTTGGAAAATGGAGTACTATACAACAAATGTAAAAGAATTTAAGTTAAAATTTGAAGGTAAAGAAAATTGCTCAGATAATTAAAAGCAGACACTTCGAAGAAGAGCATGAATGGCAAAACCAGATGCATATTTAGTGTCTAGTAGTTCACAATCAGTAATCAGAAAGAGGATTGAGAATGACCCAATTTGATGGGAGACAGTCTGGAAGCACTATATGCTTTGTCCAGATGAAACAGACGATGGAGAAGGAAAAATGAGTAGAAAACATATGCAATTCTATGGCTGAAAGGATCCTATCTACACCTAGTACGACCATTTTACAGCCTAAAAAACTGAAGAGCAGAGAAATTATATACCAATGTGGAAACTGGAAATTTGAAAGTATGGTCCCAGAATGGCCTCCTTTTTATACAATTAATCACTGAAAGTTGTGAGCATGAGGATAATGGATGGATGAGATGATGGATGGATGGATGGATGGATGATAGGTGATTAATGTATATGATAACCATTTTATATTGTTTGTTTCCTTAAGAGTGGTTCATAAATGATAGTCTGTAAGACCAGGTTAAATAAAGTTAATGACACAAAACTGGCACAACAGAAAAATAATATCCTAATGGAGATATGAACTATACAGTCATCTGCCAAAATATTGTTCTGCTAAAACCTGAGAATGTGACAAAATGTTGCCTTGTCTTGCCGATAATTTCATGGAAAATGAAACAGAAAAGAACTGAAATTAATTTTCACCAAGAAGGAAAACTGATTTACTCTTTAAGAAAGAAAATTTCAAAAATTCAAAGAAAAAACAAATATGATCCTAGAGTCAGAGACCCTCAAAAGGACAGGAGGCCCTCGAAGAAGCATTTAACTATAAAATTACAAATGATCTCGGTGAGCAATAAACTCAGACACCAGTGTGACTACACTTTAAGCTTTGGATGAGTACAGATCTGCAAAGAGAATGAACGAAAATAAACATAAACTATATGAGCAAGATGAAATAAAAATAAAGGTTATTTTAAGCTAAAAACAACATGTACTAGCTATATGTGAGAGTGCCAAGTTTTTAAACATTCTCCGCCCCGCCCAGAAATTAACTTACAGGCAATAATTAAATTTTTCAATTTAATTTTTACTTACACAAGGTTAAACGTTTTAATGTGCTCATTGATCACTGGTATGTCTTGTTTTTTTGAATATTACATTCTAAGTTCCTCATACATTTTTATATTGGAATATTTGCTTTCTGCTTATTAATGAATAAGAGATTGTCATATATAAGGAATGTCATTCCTTTGTTATATATAAAGGCAAATGCTTTTTGTCATTCATCTTTTAATTTTTTGTGGGGTTATATCTTTCAAGCTGCTTTATAAATGTCTTTTTCTGCCTTTGTTTATATTGCTTAGAAAGGCATTCTCTAATCTGAGATCAGAAAAATATTCATCTGTAGTTTTTACTTTCCATTATTACTCTATTATTTTGCTTTTTAAGAACTTTAATCAATCTGGGAGCTGAGTACATGTACTGATTTCTAGACCTATTTTTTTCTAAAATGTCAATTGTCTCAGCTATTGGAGGACATTTTTATATGCTTTTATATTCATCAATGGGTTAGAAAAAATAGAACCAGCTTCCAGTGTTTAGCTTTAAATTTTTTAAAGTATTTTTTAACCTACATTTCTCTAATGTTTAAAGTCACGAGTGAAGTGAACTTTAAAATTTTTTGTCCAAAATGTTGAAGGTTTTACTTTTTGCACACATGCAAAATACCTACATTTACATTTCTATTTTATACTATGTTCTTTTGTTAGACTTGATTCCCTTAACATCATTCCTTCCTGGACAGTAATAACTCTGACTCTGCTGTTCTAATAAGAACTAAAATCTGCTGGCTCCAAGGTATTATAAAATTTGCTCAGGTCCCCTGTAGAAAACAGACTGAAACACTTTTTCCTTGGACTTCAGTATACTCAGAAGGCTATTGCTTAGAGTTGCCAACTCTAATTGTGCACAACAGCTTTTATTAAGTCAATCCAACATTCAAATTCAGAAACTATTAACAGCAGCACATATATATATTTTTTAATAAAGATTCAAATCTTCTAATCCTATTTTGAGGCCCATTGGTTCCAGGGATACAAACTTTTCCTCCATTCTTGTTGGATCTTACATGTTTTCATAGCCAAATATTTTCCAACTATGAATATCAAATACATCCCATCAGTTGATAATATTCCATAACCTGATTTATTCTCTTTAGTACAGGTTATTTTGTGATACTTTACATGCTATTATTCAGTACATTTTATAAAACACTGGATAAATCTTGAAAAACTAATAAGAAAGAATAAAGGAGGTACAGTTAATCCAAAGTTGCTTTTTGGGTTCCTTCCTGGAAAAAAATATTTTTTGAGCTGAAATTTCTCGTGTGTGGTTTCTGATGCTTGATTTGGAAAATGAACTTTTTAAGGGAGAGAATTTGGCAGATTTATTTCTTTGTGACATAACCGGGAAAAATAGTTTTAATAGTTTAAGAAAAAAATAATTTGCTTTTCTTGGCTTAGAAAAATTTTAAATGGCATTATTTCTAAAATTCATTTATTGTAAAATTCATATTCCACTAGGATGAAAGTCTGCATAATTAAAATGAGGTCATTTATATGGAATTAAAGCCATATTTTATCTAATTGTCATGCTGCATTTTCTTTATCAATTCTTTTCCTCAAATATACCATCCTAAAAAATCATATCATTGCAACCACAGTAAACCTTCTTACCCATACTTTACTATTTTTACACCGAATTTACACATTTGATCTCACATACATTCGAAGTAAAAATCTCTACCTCATACAGCTCAAAGTAGAATATTTACTTCTTGAATTAAATATTAATTTTGTGTTTATTTTAAATATGTAAATCCTTTATATGATATTATACATACTTTTTATACATATATTTTGTTTTGTTCAATAAGTTTGTCATCCAGACTGTCTAGGAAAATTGGAGTCCTCATAAACTGAAAAAAATCATTATTTTTTAGACTTATTTCAGAATATATTCAAGAAAAGAATTATGTACTTACTCTTTTAGATAAAGGAAGAACATTCTAGAGTGCCTTAATCTTTGCACTTTGCTGCTGTGGCTGAATGCTGAAGTCGACAAGTGTAGATAATTAGATTTGAATGCTTCTTTAGTTTGTCCATGCCACAGCAGTCCTATCACTTGCAAGTACATCTTTGTCTTCTCTTTATTTTATTTCAGTACATATCCATCTACATCTAACCTTGCAAGTTGAACTTTAAAAAAATTTAGTTATTGAAATAAATTTCACTTGCTTTGGAGAAATACAACAATTTAAGTCACCTATGAGGAAGATTCATTTTAACCTTTATTTCCTTTACCAATATTTTCTTTGCTTTTATATAAAATTTTAAATACTTCATAATTAAATGATAAATGGATTTACATGGTTTTAATTTATGATATATCACCTGCATCTTTTCAAAAAACAATGAAGCCATATCAATGATTAGAAACATTTTTATTAAAACAAAGTAGCGCAAATATCTCAACTAATATCCACGATTTCCGCTGAAACATTTAGCTCTAACCCTCCTCAGTCAATACAAAAGAAGGAAAACAATGTATTTTCTAATTCTTATTGTCTTATTTTAAACACAAATTTTAAATAAAATTATCACAAGTGTCCATATTACACAAGACATAGAAAAACACTTGATTTAGAACCGGAGCTTCCTGAGGGCAAGACTCTTGTTTTACTCACCTTCTGTCCCTTAGCAACCAAATACAGCAAATGTTTATTAATGTGCTTTTTTGAATAAAACTGTTCAACTACAGTTAGAAGATTAAAAATTTGCAAGTATTGTTTTTCAAGATAATAGTCATATATATCCACCCTGATCAAAAGTTCAAGTCACGGAAACCAACTCTAAATCAGACAGACATTTCTTTGAGGGACTCAGTTAACAAGGTTCAGATAGATTCGATTCTTGTGATGTAGTCTGACATAGTTAGCTCCCCTGGCCTGATATGCTTATAGCACTTTCTTAGGGCTATTGCTATAGTATCTATCACATTATATGGGTTTTACTTGCATCGTATCCCTGTGGGAACCATTTTGTAATGATCTCAACATACCCCTCCTCAAGTGTCTCCAGAATCAATTGTTAAACCTGATATAGAATAGATGCTGATACTTGGTAATAGTTCAATAATTGTTTATTGAAGGAGTCAATGACTTGAGTCTAAAACGCCTTAAAAAGATGGATTGCATAATCTAATGGCCTAGCTTTCCCCCAAATCAATTACTTCAGCTGTGCTTCTATTTTGGAATAACATGCATTGTTCTTTTGCTGATTATAAAAGTAATATGTGTTAATTTAGAAAATCTGGAAAAAACAAAAATCTAAAAAAAAAAATCTATCAGCTCCTAACTCAGAGTTAATGTTAATCTTCTATTTCTCCTATGTGAGTGTGTGTATGGAGTAATATAAATAAAATATTATTTGTTAAATCTGATTTTAAACTTAATATACCAAAGTATTTTTCTGAAGTCATTAAATGTTCTTCAGAAACATCATTTGGAATGGCTGCAGAGTATTCTAGAATAAGGTTTGTGTCTCGCTTTTGTGACATTTATTTTTGTTTTTGCTAGGACACTTTAAAAAATGTGAATAATAGCACTATTGCTTGGGCAATAAAGATATTCATAAATTGAAATATAGATTTAGAAATGCAGCTGCATGAAAAAAACATAAATAAGACTAATAAATTCTGGGAGGAACTGGCTCTGCTAACAAGGATAATATCTAGAGGCTTTTAATTAAAATAGAATCATTTAAAAATGCACAAAATTTCAAAGAATTCATAACGGTGAAATACATTAAGTTGACATAAAATCTGAAAAACCATTTTTTTTAAATCAGCAAGACACTTTGTAGGTTTTTAAATTGAATAATCAAATCAAATTTGACACCTCAGGAGAACATCAGTCCTGCTGTCAGAAATCAAAACAGTGATGTATGCTATATTTAGAAAGTAAGTGATAGAATATATATTTTTTTACTGTATTTTATTATGACAGAACTTAATTAACTTCATGAAATATCATTGACAAGTGAAATTGTAAAGTATTTGCTTTGCTACTTTCCAACCATACTTTTTGTTAATTGGCTAGAAATATAAGTGCCAATCTAATTTTCTTAATGCTAAAGTATAATACTTTAAAAATTATAAGCACATGGTTCAAAAGTAGATGGAATAAAGGATGTTTAAAATTGATTTTTAAAACCTAGTAAAACTATGTTTAAAAAAACTTCTATTTTAACAAACCAATCCCATTTTCAAGATTACAAAGCCATAGATTATTGGTTAATGATACAATTGATGAAATCATCTAGTTTTTAGTTAAAAAAAATAATTAAGCAACTTTATTCTATTGGGCCTATAAAATTTGCTTGGCTTGTCCCCAAATTATGTCAGTACAGTATCTCTAACTGACCTATGTTCTTAGTTACTGTTAAACTGCATATTTGTGGAGCACATTGACAGCCCACAGCCTTGAAATAACCTGAGGAAAGGTAGCTTCTTTTGAACAAATATGTCACATACACACACATACACATACATTCCACTGTACTGTATTAGCAAAACTAAAACTATGGTCATTAGCATAATCTCAAAATCTTAACTTAAAGAATTTACTTTTTAATGGCAGAATGGTGAATGTAGTTGTTATTAGCTAAATTGTGTCCCCACTAAAATCCCTATGTTGAAGCCCGAACCCCAAGGACCTCAGGATGTGATTGTATTTAGACATAGGGCCTTTAAGTTAAAAATGAAGCCTTTAGGGTAGCCTCTACTCCAGTCTGACTGGAGGAGGAGATTAAGACACATAGAAAGACTGTGGAGCATTCATGCCCAGAGGTACAACCATGTGAAGAGGCAGCAAGGGAATAGTCATCTGCCTCCAGAACTGTGAGAAAATAAATTCCTATTGCTTAAGCCGTCCAGGCTACGGTATTTTGTTATGCTAGCCCTAGCAAACTAACACAGTCACATATAATATGTTAGGGTAGAATGAATATATTTCAGTATACATACAGAGCCAAAAGACAAAGGTCTATTTTCTTGGACCACTAGACATAGAGTACAATAGCCTCTCTTTCTGATGTTTGACCTTCTTTAGTTTCATCAGAAAAGTGTGGGAGGGGAGCATATTACTGAAAAATGTCAAGGAAAAATATGAAATTGCTTAATAAGATAATATAACCCTGAACTTAACAATTCATAGAAAACTAGGATAATAGATTCTTTTTATTTTATTTTTTCTTTTTTTAATTGAATGTAAGACTCTTTAAATTCTATAGCGCTTTACAATTTTCAAAGGTTTCACACACATGATTTCACATGATCCCATAACCCTTTTTCCCTCTATCCCCATATTGCCTCTCCCCACTGGTAACTACCAGTTTTTTCTCTGTATCTGTGAGTCTGCGTCTTTTTTTTTTTTATTCACTAGTTTGTTGTATTTTTTAGATTCCACATATAAGTGATATCATACAGTAGTTGTCTTCCTCCAAGTCCATCCATGTTGCTGCAAACGGCAGAATTTCATTCTTTTTACGGTTGAGTAGTATATATATACCACATCTTCTTTATCCATTCATCTGTTGATGAATGCTTAGGTTGCTTCCACACTTTGGCAATTGTAAATAATGCTTCTAGGAACACTGGGGTGCATGTATCTTTTTGAATTAGTGTTTTTGGTTTTTTGGATATATACCCAGGAATGGAATTACTGGGTCATATGGTAGTTCTATTTTTAGTTTTCTGAGAAACTTCCATACTGTTTTCCACAGTGGTTGCACCAATTTACATTCCCACCAGTAGTGTACGAGGGTCCCCTTTTCAGATCCTTGCCAACATTTGTTATTTGTGTTCTTTTCGATGACAGCCATTCTGACCAGTGTGAGGTGATATCTTATTATGTTTTTGATTTGCATTTCCCTGATGATTAGCGACGTTGAGCATCTTTTTATGTGCCTGTTGGCCATCTGCATTTCCTCTTTGGAAACATGTCTACTCAGTTCTTCTGCCCATTTTTAATTGGGTTGTTTGGTTTTTCTGATGTTGAGGTGTAAGAGCTATTTATCATTTGCAAATATCAGAAGCTGGAGGAATCATGCTCCCCGTCTTCAGAGTATACTACAAAGCTACAGCCATCAAAACAGTGTGGTACTGTTTTGGCACAAAAACAGACACATAGATCAATGGAACAAGATAGAAAGCCCAGAAATAAACCCATAAACTTATGGTCAATTAATCTATGATAAATGAGGCAAGAATATACAAAGGAGAAAAGACAGTCTCTTTAATAAGTGGTGCTGGGAAAACTGGACAGCTATATGTAAAAGAATGAAATTAGAACCTTCTCTAATACCATATACAAAAATAAACTCAAAATGGATTAAAGACCTAAAGGTAGTGATAAGACTGGATACTATAAAACTCCTACAGAAAAACACAGGCAGAAGACTCTTTGACATAAATCACAGCAATATTTTTTTGGATCTGCCTCCTAAAGCAAAGGAAACAAAAGCAAAAAGAGAACAAAACAAAACATCAACAAAACAAAAAGAGAAGCTACTGAATAGAATAATAGGCTCTTTTTAATCAAATCAATTTTGCTGTTTTTGACATCAATCTTGATTGTTACTATAATTACAAATTGTATAAAAATTTATACTTGAGGGAATGAATATTTTTCAGGATTTAAAAAGTGCTTTAAATAAAATATAAATAAGGGAAACAATTTTCATGTGGTATTTTATATCTTTAAAAAGGGATACTGGCTGGTCTTATTTGTAGAATTTTAGAGGTAGAAGTGGTATTACAGACCATCTTATCCAATTGCTTCATTTTAGAGGTGAAAAAAGGAATTCTCCAAATAGTATAAGTTAGTAGAAGAGCCAGACAAGAAATGAGTCAACAGTGCTTTCATTGCACCAGTGGTCTGCGATCTGAATTTGACTGTGTACCCCATTAGTAAAAGTTTAGCATGTACCTTCTATGTATGTGTTTGTATACTTACTTGTAATTTAACATACGTATAATTATATTAATGTTATATGATTGGTGTAAAATATATACAAAAATAGAAATTCAAAAGAGCATTTACTAACGGGACTTCCAGGTCTGGATAACATGAAGCAGATACACTTATTCCATAGTTTTCCCGTTACGACTAAAAACCCTGCACACTGTATATTAATGAAACAAAGGGGGACTCTGAAAAGTAGGGAGAAGAAGACAGGCCAACTAGGGATTTTGAGACCTAAGAAATAACACAAAATTAAGTTCACTGTGTTTTATTTTTGCCTCATATGTCTGGACTGGGTGCTAGAGAGGCCAACAGCCTGGAAATACCAACAGATATAAACAAAAAAGCCCTAAGGAAAGCCTGCTTTCTGTAGCCAAAGGACCAGGAAAGGAGAAGCCCAGTAAGACAGAAAACTTTGAGATAATAACTACCTTATTCCAGCCTAACGCCATGGGAAAAACTGTGATCCACACCCATCATCAAAGGCTGAGCAAGAAGCCTAGACTTCAACTCTCATCAACCCCCTGGAACAAGCACCACACCCGGCACACATAAAATACCCCACCATTCTACCCCTGGGATAATATCAGAGAAAGCCAAGTGCGGAGCTTGGGCTTTCAATCCTTCTAGCTGCCAACAATCTCCTATCAGTAGAGAGCACATGGTGAGTCTAGACTTCCACACCCTCTGAATGGTAATGAGGCATGCCTTCCCCTATCGTTAGAGTGGTGCTAGCAGAAGCCTAGTGGAGAGTCTGGAATTCCACACCCACCCAGCAATGAGGTAAGCCTCCTCACTTTAGTGACAATGGAGACAGACCAGGGAATTGGACTTCCACCTCCACCTGACAGTAATTACCTTGCCTCTCCCTCTTCTCACACAGTGTCAGAGGAGACGTGCTAAAATAGAAGATTTAAATAAGATCCAGTGTATACTAATACAATATCCAAAATGTCCAGGATACAACTGAAAATCACTCTCATAGCAAGAATCAGGAAATTCTAACTTGAATGAGAGAAGAAAATCAACAGATAACACCACCAAGATGTCAAAGGTGTTGGGAGTTATCTGACAATGATTTTTAAATGAGACATTATAAAAATGTTTCAATGAACAATTACAAACATGCTTGAAACAAAATAAAAAAAGAAAGCTTTAACAAAAAAAGAACAACAAAAAGGAAGGAGGAGGATGAGGAGAAATAAAGAAAAACCAAATGACAATTTTACAACTGAAAGAAACGATAACTGAATATCCAGTAAAATCTCACTGAATGAGCTTAACAGAATGAAAAGCTCAGGGGAAAGAACTGGTGAACTTGAAGATAGAACAATAGAAATTACCCAGTCTAAACCAGAGAAAAAATAAACTGAAACAAATAAATAAATAAACAGAGCCTAAGCTATCCACGGAAAGAGATGAAGCTCCAACATTTATACCATTGGAGTCACACAAGGAGAGAAGAAAGAGGATGGATCTTTAAAAGTATTCAAAGAGATAACGACTGAACATTTTCTAAATTTGGCAAAAGATATAAACCTACAAATTCAAGAAGCTGAGTAAATCCCTAACAGGATAAACCCAATGAATTCCATACCAAGATACATCATAATCAAACATCTGAAAACTAAAGACAAAGAAAAGATCCTGAAAGCAGCCAGAGAAAAATGACAACTCACCTCTAGAAGAAAAACAATTCAAATGACAGTGGGTTCTCATCAGAAGCCATGGAAGCTAGAAGAAAGAGGCACAATATTGTTTAAGTACTGAAGGAAAAGATCTGTCAACCCAGAGTTCTATGTCCAATGAAAATATCCTTTAGGAAAAAAGGGGAAATAAAGACATCCTCAGATGAAGGGGAACTAAAGAGAATTTTTTGCCAGCAGACTTACCCTAAATGAATGGTTAAGGGAAATTGTTGCAATTGAAAGGAAATAATAAAAGAAGAAAACCTGGAACATAAACAACGAAGAAAGAGCAAGGGAAAAATAAATACATAGATAAATTCAATAGACTTTTCTCCTCCTCTTGAGGTTTTAAAATTAGATTTGTAATTCAAAGAAACATTATAAAATTGTATGATGTCGTTCTCAATCTATATAGAGGAAATAGTTAAGGCAATTATATTATAAATGGTGGAAGATAAGGGGAGTTAAAAGAAGATAAGGTTACTACACTTCACTCAAATGAATAAAATGTTGATATCAGTATATTGTAGTAAGTTATGTATGTATAATGTAAAACCTAATGCAATCACTAAAAAATATACAAATATATACACTCAAACACACTACCGATAGATCAAAATAAAATTATTTTTTAAAAGTTTAGGTAACACACAGGAAGGCAGGAATAAAAGCAGAAAAGAAAAACAGCAGGGATAAACAGAAAATAAGAAATAAAACAGCAAATGTAGACTCTAGTACATCAATAATTACCTTAAATGTAGATCATCTAAAATATACTAATTAAAAGGCAGAGATTGGCAGGGTGGATTAAAAATCATGACTCAGTATAGGCTTTCTACAAAAATGACTTCAAATATAACACTATAGAAAAATTTAAAGTAAAAGGATGGAAAAGATATCCTATTCAAACATTAATGAAAAGAAAGCATGAGTGACTATATTGATATCAGATAATGTAGACTTCAGAGTGAAAAAATTTCCCAGGGACAGAGAGGGACATTACATAATGATAATAAGGTCAATCCACCAAAAAGACATAGCAATCCTAAATGTAGAGACCCTAAACATCAGAACTGCAAAATGAGTGGGATGGGGGGACTGATCAAAGTAAAAAGAGAAATAGACAAATTCACACTAAGAGAGTTGGAGATGTCAATATCCCACTCTTAACAAATGATAGAACAACTAGGCAGAAAATCAGCAAGTATGTAAAAGAAATAAACAACACCATCAACCATCAACATTGAATTCACAGTTATAACACACTCTACTCAACAAGAACAGAATACACATTCTTTTATAACACTCATAGGGCATTTAACAAGATATACCATATCCTGGGCCATAAACAAATATCAACAAACTTAAAAGAAGTGAAATCATACAGAACGTGTTCTCTGATACAATGGAATCAAACTAGAAATCAATTCCAGAACAATGACAGGAAAAATTCTCAAAACTTGGAAACTAAACAACACACTTCTAAGTAAACAGTGGGCTGAAGAGGAAGTCTTAAGGGAGATCAAGAAATATATTGATCTAAATGAAAAAAATACAACATCTAACCATTTGTGGGATGCAGCTAAAGCAATGCTGGGAGAGAAATTTATAGCACTAAAGGCTAAAGGTATACATTAGAGAAGAGGAAAATCTCAAATCAATAATCTAAATTCCCACCTCAAGAGCCTAGAAAAAGAAGAAAATAAACCCAAGGCAAGCAGAAGGAAGGAAATAATAAAAAGCAGACATTAATAAAATTGAGAACAGAAAAATAGAGAAAATCAATGAAATAAAATTCATTCAGCTTCTTAAAGAGCTGAATTTTATTTTTCAATAAAATTGAAAAAAAACTCTAGTAAAACTGACAAAAAAAAAAGGAGAGAAGACACAAATTTCTGATATCAGGAATGAAGCAGGGGATATCACTACAAAACCCTGCAGACCTCAAAATGAGAAGGGAATGCTATAGTGAACTTTACACACATAAATTTGACAACTTAGATGAAATGGAGCATTTCTTTAAAAGCATAAATACCACAACTCACTCAATAATGAATAGGTAATTGAATCATCTTTGACTATTAAGGAAATTACAGTAAATCCATAACTTTAAAAGTTCTTAGATATGACATCAAAAGCCTGACTGTCTCAGTCATTCCAGGCTGCTGTAACAGAATACCATAAACTGGGTGGCTTAAACAGCAGAGATTTATTTCTGATAGTTCTGGAGGCTGGGAAGTTGAAGGTCAGGTTGAGTTCTGGTGAGTAAAAATCTAGATAATTAACTGGTAGTACTAATGTTGGTTGTGATGGGGAATGGGGAGAGGGGACAAGTTATAAGTTAAAGCAGGGAGGGTGGCCAAAGTCAAGCATCTAAGAGAAGCTCTGAAATTTGCTGAAATTTTTGCCCCCCCAAATTAAGAATTCCTATATATTAAAGTGTGAGAAATGGAATGTATTTGTCACATTTTTGCCAACTTCAAATCTAAGATGTAAAAGAAGTTTATCTCAGATCTGGAGACCTCAGGAAGTTCTTTTCCGTAAGTTTTTTTGTGCCTCTGTCCTTTAATGGAGGTTTCTTCCACAAGGTAATAAAGCTCACTGTTAGCCATGTTCTCTTTTTTCTGAGAAGGTACTCTATTCATTTTTTAAATTTATGACTGTGAGCGCATAGATTCTTATTTGTTTATGGTATTGAAATATTTTATTATTTATTTTGATGCTGAAATTTTCCTGTACTTGGCCAGTGAGCCCTTTCCAGCTGACTTCTGTGTCCTTATGATGTACCCCAATCATTGACTAGTCTTACCTTCTGGCACAAAAAGATATCCCAGGCTCACATTGTCCTCCATCTTCAGCCCTGGAGTCAGTCATTTCCCCAAGAGGCCCTGGTTCCTTTAGCGGAGGATAAGTTACCAGAAATCAAGATCAGGGCCCTGCCTGGTAGTGCCCATTGCTACTGATGGGTCATTCCTTCTAGTCCCTCTCAGCAGATGGAGCTAGGAAATACACGTATGTATATATTTATATATGCATGAATGTATGCACATTAATACTTCTATAACTATTTTTATATCCATCTGTATATATTATAAAACAAGGAGTTCACAGTGATATTGTATCTCCAACTGTAATCCACTTTTCTAGCATTCAGGGTTTTCTAGCCTTCCCCTTTTCTGAGTTTGTTAATATACTCTTCAACATGAGAAACTTGGTTCCCATCATCCTCAGTATTTTTATTCATTTGCTCAAGTAATTTACCTATTTTTTCAATGTAACCAATCTCTCAACAATGCTGGCCCACCCTCCACCTCCACACAGTGCCACCAACACCATTCTGTGTCCTTGGTCACTAAGCCTGCTGGCCTGTATCTCTGTGTACCCTCCCACCCCTCTTCATTGCCTGCAATCATACCTGCAAAGCTTGCTGGCTCATGCCCTCACCCTCTCCCCCTTCCTCAAGTTTCACATCCTTATCACTGGCCTGTACTTACATGTGGCTCCACTCTCTCTTACTGCCCCATATCCCCAGCTACTGTGTAACTTCAGCAATTTCATTGCTCTTCCTTCTTTCCAAATGTTTAACATTTCCTTCTGGTATCATTTCCCTTCTATCTAAAGAGCTTCCTTTAGCAATTCTTTTAGAGCAAGTCTATTGCCTACATTTGAATTTTCTTAGTCTTCCTTCACTGGAGACTATCTTTATTTACCTTAATTCCTGAAGGACATTTTCACTAGATACAGAAGTCTGGCTTGACAGATGGGGCAGTGTGAGTCATTGCTCCTCTTTTGCCTGAGTGGTGTCAGTGAAGGCAGCAAGAAGCTGAATGTACACATCCAGCCAACCCTTGGGCTATACCTCACCAGGGGATTATCTTCTAAAAGAAGATTAAATAGTATCCAGTATGGCCAGGATACAATAGAAAATCACTCATCATGCCAGGAAAATCACATGAATGAGAAAAAATGATCAATAGATTCCAGTACTGAGGGGAATCAGATATTGGAATTATCTGACAAGAATTTTAAAGCAACCATTATAAAAATGTTTCAACAAGCTATTATAAATTTTGTTGGAACAAATGAAAAGACAGACAATCTCAGCAAAGAAATAAACGTTATTTTAAAAACCACATGGAAAGTATAGAGCTGAAGAATGCAATATCAGGGGTTTCCCTGGTGGCGCAGTGGTTGAGAATCTGCCTGCCAATGCAGGGGACACGGGTTCGAGCCCTGGTCTGGGAAGATCCCACATGCCGCGGAGCAACTAAGCCCGTGAGCCACAACTACTGAGCCTGCGCATCTGGAGCCTGTGCTCCGCAACAAAAGAGGCCACGATAGTGAGAGGCCCGTGCACCGCGATGAAGAGTGGCCCCTGCTCGCCACAAGTAGAGAAAGCCCTCGCACAGAAACGAAGACCCAACACAGCCAAAAATAAATAAATAAATTTAAAAAAAAAAGAGCAAGAATGCAATATCAGAAATAAAAACTTACTTGAAGGGCTCAGTAGTAGAGTGGAGATCAGAGAGGCTAGAATCAGTGGACTTGAGGACAGATTAAGAGAATTTATGTTGAACAACAAAGAGAAGATAAACTGAAGAAATAATAAAGTTTCAGAGACTGATGGGACAATACAAAAGAGCTACTATTTGAATCACCTGATTTCCAGAAAGAGACAATGGAACTAAAAAAGTATTCAAAGAAATAATGGCTGAAAATTTCCAAAACTTGGTGAAATACATAAACCTACAGATTCAAGAAGCTGAGTGAACTCCAGATAAGATAAAAGCAAAGAATTTCATACCAAGACATATCATAATTAAACTTCTGAAAAGTAAAGGCAAAGAAAATATTTTGAAAGCACCCAGAGAGAAATGACACTTTACCCTTGGGGAAAAACAATTCAAATGACAGTAGATTTTCCATCGAAAACCAAGGAGGCCAGAAGGAAGTGGTACATCATTTTTAAAGTACTGAAAGTTTTCCTTCAATTGAGCATTGTAACGCAATTGTGGGAATTCTTTCACAATGTATACAACTGTCAAATCATTACATTGTTCACTTTAAATATTTTACAATTTTGTCAATTATACCTCACTAAAGCTTAAAAAAAAAGAAAGGCAAACTAACAAAACCAGGATGGTATGTGTTGTCAAAATATCATTCACGAATGAAGGGGGAGTGGGGACAGTCTCAGAAAAAAGAAAAAATAGAATTTGTTTCCACTAAATCTACCTGTAAAAAATGGCTATGGGGAGTTCTCTGAAAAGAAAGGACATTGTAACTGAAGTCTCAAAACTTCAGAACAGAAAGAACACCAGAATGGAAAAAAGAAAGGTCAATGTAATAGAATATATTACTTGAGGCTTAAGTCATGAGTTTCTTAAATCATACTTTATGGTTGAAGCAAAAATTATAAGACTATATGATGTGGTGCTCGATGAATATAGGGGAAATACTTGAGACAATTATATTTTAAAACTTGAGAGAAGAAAGGAACCTAAATAGAAGTCTTGCATACTGCCCTCAGAGTGGTAAAATGTCAATAACAGTAGACTGTGTTAAGTTATGTATGTATATACTATCTAGAGAAATAACTAAAAATTATACAAACCATATATTAATAAACACTAAAGTAAATCCAGATGGAGTCCTCAAAAATGTTCAAGTAACTCACAGGAAGATAATGAAAGAAAGCAGAAGGATGAAAAAATGAAAAAGAAAGACAACAAATAATAAAATAGAAAATTTAGTCCTTAACATGTCAAAAGTTACATTAAATATAAATGGTCTAAATATACCAATTAAAAACCAGACACTGGCAATCATTTGCACCCACATAAGTCTTCAATTAAGTAAGGAGAGTCTCTGGAGAGCATCCATTTTCTTCTGGTGATTGTGGAATTGGCAGTGCCATAGGCAGTTTCTCCCTTGGGACTGTTTTTAAAGCAGTTCAGAAGTTGGCAGTAGACTATGGGCAATGTTCTGGTGAGGCTATCCTGTTTCTTCCTCTAGGCCTCTCAATGACTAAAAAAGCTACCTAGTATCTTTAATAAATGCCTTTTCTGCTTAAATTAAATGGAGTGAATGTTGTTGCTTGCAACTAAGATTCTTAACAATAGAACACTTTGTATCAGAAGTGCAAGGAACCCTCAAGGAAATGGATATCTGGGATTCATTATCTGGCAGGTTGAGAGTGAAAGCTCTGAGTCCAGTGAGTCTTAGAGAGAAGAGCACTGGTACTCAGCGCATACTGTAATGAAACAGTTGCTTATTTTATCATCTGTGCTATTGGTCCCCTGGAATAAAGTGACTATTAAAGGCAAGGAATGGGAAGAATGAATGGTCACTGCCTTAGAACAGTATAATGGGCATGAAGAATGCAAGAACTTTAGGGTGAGTCAACTACTTCTAAATGTGCTGAGCTTTGAAAGAAATGAAATGACAAGCTTGCAGTTTAAAATTTTCAACTCAAGAAAGGAAAAAAGCCAGGGTGACAAAATGATTACCCTAAAATTAGCTCTCAACTCTGCAGGGCTGATGAAACTAAAAATTAGATGCACAGTCTAATCCTGTGGCTTATGAATTACGTCTGTTGAATTCAGTTGGTATCATGTCTCTTGTTGAAAGTTAAGACATTGAAATCCCAATCGTAATTGGAACAAATGGGAAAACCCTGAAAACTCAGAGCATCTTGAATACTTTAGGTTACTAAACATCCCTTACTGGAAGAAATAGCTTTTTCACCACTGTTTAATGAGCTTTTCCTGCCCTCTTTGAAAATTATGTAGGCACATTGCCTGGGGCAGTTACCTTGCAAGGTGGTGTAACTTTCCTCACAACCTATTCCTGATACCCTTCAATGCCTTAGGCTCATAACTAGTGTCAGAGTATAGCATGCTCCAAGATGCCACTGCAAAATCAAACCCATGAATAAAAAGCTTATACACCAAAAAGAATACCGTATATTGCCTAATTATATTGCCAAAGACCTGCAGGAGTATATGCGGGAATGGATTCTGAGATTCTGAATCAGAACAAATGGAATACAATTACCTGTTGAGGCAAAGTTTTAGATATGGGTTTAGAAAAAGGAAAGTATGAGATTAAAAAAAAAACAGACAAAAGACACAACCATCTTTGAAAAGTATGCAGTGTCTATTCTCTGCAAGCTGAAAACAATGGTGAGAGATGCTGCCATTAATATGAGCCTCATTAGCAGCACTTAACCCACATAGTGATAATCAGAGTCATCTGATACACGTCACTTTGCCTTGCTGATTGATTAGGAGGTCCTCAGCTCTGAAAAAGTTATGCACTCACTAAAGTCCCCCTTTATCTGTATAAGCAAGACAAACAAACAAACAACAGCAACAACTCCATCCAGAAAACAGAGTCCAGAATTGAGCCTCCATGCCATGGCTCCCTCAGTCAATTCACAGCACAGAATTTCTTAATGCAGAGTAGGCTGGGAATTCTTGAGGATGAACCCTATGACAACACTGTCAGATTGGGTTCCTTCAGAAGTAGACTTGAAGTGAGGATTCCTGCCCAAGTGACGTATTTAAAAAGTGCTCCTAAGAGAAGCCAGGAAGGGAGTTGGGAGGCTGGACCTGGAAGAGGAACAGCCTCAGCCTGACCCTGAGGGATCTTGGAGCATAAACTGGACCTCAGAGTTTGTTCCAACTCAGGGCAAGGGAGATGAGCTTCAGCTCCCTCAAAAATAAAGGTTTGTATCACCCTACAAGGTAAAGAACCGTAACCAACTAAGATTTGGTTGAGGGAAAAGGGAACTTGGAATGTGTAGTGAAAGCACAGAGTTGTAAATATCAAATACAGCCTTATGATTAGTTTCAAAAAAGGAGGATGCTTGCAGACACATTTTATTTTTTGATGGTCATATATAAACTTATAACATTTTCCATGCCCCACCTTTCCCAATGTTATTATATTTTAGTCCATAAGTTAGAAAGTACATCAAGACCGAATTGTGAATACGGTATTCCCCACTTAACCGAGGGATACCTTCCAAGATCCCCAGTGGATGCCTGAAACTGCAGATAGTATCGCACCCTATACATACTATTTTTTTCTTCTCCATACATACGCATCAATGATAAAGTTTAATTTCTAAGTTAGGCACAGTAAGAGAGTAACAACAATAACGATATAGAACAATTATAACAATATACTGTAATAAAAGTTACGTCAATGTGGTCTCTCTCAAAATATCTTATACAAATTTAATGCCTTTTCCATCTTAATGAAGCACTTATCATGAACTGTAGCTGTAACTTTTGAGTTTGAGGTGTAACAGCAAGATTAGCATAAATTTCTTCTTCGCAATTTCATGGATAAAAGATTTGCTCTTACCATAGGTCTTAGCAACCTCAGCATACAATTTTTTTTCTTTCCTTACTAATTCAAGAAGTTCACCTTTTCACTTAAAGGAAGCACTTAACAGCTTCTCTTTGGCATGTCCAAATTGCCAGCATCACTATTCTTGCAGTTTGGGGCCCTTATTAAGTAAAATTAGGGTTAACTGGACATAGGCATTGTGATACCAAACTGGAGAAGGCTACTAAGTGACTAATAAGTCAGATACACTGGACAAAGTGATGGTTCACATCGTGGGCAGGATGGATCGGGATGGCATGAGATCTCATCACACTACTCAGAATGGCATTTGATTTTAAACTTATAAATTGTTTATTTCTGGAATTTTCCATTTAATGTATTAGGACTGAGGTTGACCATGGATAACAGAAACTGTGAAAAGTGCAGCTGAGGTTAAGGGGGGACTATGGTACACCAGAGGAGGAAAGGACATCACCTAAATCTCCAACTTGGAGCTGGATTGAGAAGAATTTGGGTAGTCCTTTCAGGAAAAGAGTAAGAATATTTAAAGTATAATCGATATTTACAGAATATTAGGTTGGAGAGTATTGCTGCTGTGTTCTTTATAAGTTTAATATGGTAGAAAAAATGTATACTCATGTTTGTCAACTGAAAGATGGACTGAGATAGATATTTCTCATATATGTCTGCTTTCAAATAAATTTTAAACACCCACTTTGCATTTTGATATTTTGCCACAATCTTAACCTTTTTTTTTTTTTTTTAATCCTAAAGGTCCTAGGGAGTCTAATAGCTAGGGTGGGACACATGGCCATGGTTCCATTGATCAGAAACATTCGTGGAAGACAATGATTCAGAAGTGAACTATCTGAAAAGTCTGTGTGGTGATTTTTTTTCTTACTGCAGGTAGTGCTATCATTCTTCAGATATTGCTGACAGATTTCTCATCAGGGTGTGTTCCTCTGGGTGTGTTCTCTCTGGGTGTGTTCCTGTTCATTGTTTCTGGGAGCTTGTATAGTTTCTTTATCTCTTCCTCCTTTCCTTCATGTCTTTTCTGTAAATTAGCTGGAGTGGATTCTCTTGTTTGCAATTAAGAACTTTAATAATACCCTATAAAATACATACTTTTGGAGCTCGTCTTCAAGAACATGTGGTATTGAATGGGAGAAATAAAGGACTTCTAAAACCTCTCCTTTGTTTGATCTTTTCTATAGCACTCTCTAAATTCATTTCTTTAATTGCTAATCTTATATAAAATGAGATTTCAGAGGTATCCACAACTTTTTCCCTGTGGGGCTTTTTTGGAGGAAAGGTAAGATGGAATACTCTCTGTCTTTCTTGGCATTGCTTGTTTTTCCAAGTAAATATTAGACTGCAATGTGAAGTCCCGGCTAGAGAATCATCACCTCCTTTAGCCTTCTTGTAATACATATAGGAAGAATGGAGGAAGCAAAAACATTACAGAAAATGCAAACAAATTGGCTTTTAAAAATAACAACTTAGGAAAATTTTTGTAAATCCACTAAGGGTGATCATGGAATCAGGTCATATGATCATAGAATAAAGAAAATAAAAGGAAAGAGAAGAACTCCAGAGAACAGAGGAAGGTGATTGACCCACTGTAGCAGATTAAAGAAGGCCACAAATTCTTTGACAAGTCTCTCATTGCTTTTATCAGTAAAGTATGGTGGAAATGATGCTATGCCGGATTTGGGCCTAGCCTTTAAGAGAACTCTATTTCCATTTCCCTACCTCTTGGTGCCTCAAGCTACTCTGTAAGAAGTCTGCCTATCTGAAGCCATCATGCTATGAGGAAGTCCAAAATAGCCATATGAAGAGGCAGTGGATCATGAGAGAGAGAGGTTGAAATTCTGGCTTGGTGTCTAGCTATTTCAGCTCCCAACCATTAGAGTCTCAGTGTCATTCAGGATGAGGCCCTAGACCAACAGGCACATGAAAAGATGCTCATCATCGCTAATTACTAGAGAAATGCAAATCAAAACTACAATGAGATATCACCTCACACCAGTCAGAATGGCCATCATTAAAAAGTCTACAAATAACAAATGCTGGAGAGGATGTGGAGAAAAGGCAACCCTCCTACATTGTTGGTGGGAATGTAAATTGGTGGAGTCACTATGAAGAACAGTATGGAGGTTCCTCAAAAAAAATAAAAATAGAGTTGCCATATGATCCAGCAATCCCACTCCTGGGCATATACCCAGACAAAACTATAATTTGAAAACATAATGCACCCCTATATTCACAGCAGCACTATTCACAATAGCCAAGACATGGAAACAACCTGAATGCCCATCGACAGACGAATGGATAAAAAAGATGTGGTATATATACACAATGGGATATTACCCAGCCATAAAAAAGAATGAAATAATGCCATTTGCAGCAACATGGATGAACTTAGAGATCATCATACTAAGTGAAGTAAGTCAAACAAAGATAGATACCACATGATATCACTTACATGTGGGATCTAAAATATGACACAAATGAACCTATCTACAAAACAGAAACAGACTCACAGACATAGAGAACAAACTTGTGGTTGCCAAGGAGGGGTGGGTGGGGAGGGAAGGATTGGGAGTTTGGGATTAGCAGATGCAAACTAGTATATATAGGATGGATAAACAACAAGGTCCTACTGTATAGCACAGGGAACTATATACCATATCCTGTGATAAATCATAATGGAAAAGAATAAAGAATATATATATATGTATAACTGAATCACTCTGCTGTACAGCAGAAATTAACACAACATTGTATATTAACTATACTTCAATAAAATTAAATTAAAAAAAAAAAATGAGGCCCTAGACATCGTGGTTGAGAAGAAAACCACCTCTTTTGTGCCTGTCCAAAATCCTGACCCACAGAATCATGAAATAAAATAAGAACAAATTGGGGTTTTTTTAATCATCAAGTTTTGGAGCAGTTTGTTATGCAGCAACAGGTAACCAGAACACCATGCCATCTTCATTTATTTTTTCAGTAATTTATATATGCTAAGTACTATTTGGTATATCAATCTCTGAGCTTAAAATATATTGGAATAAATTCCTCTTAAACTGTTTTTTTCCCCATTTTATGAAGAACAAAAATGTTTCAAATATCACCAGAGTCGATTGTTTGCAATTAATAATGGAAAAGGGTAAATAAGGACAGAAATTTGGAGTTTGGAGGAAGGAAAGTTAGAACAAGTCAAGGGGTTCCTTTAGTGATTTGTAGAAACTCTTTCCCCAGAGACAAGCAAGGAGGGTTGCTAGTGACAGTGGAGAGACATGGCAAGAGTGCCTTTTAGTCCAAGAGACACAAAGGAGCACTGAGTAGAGGATGATGGTAAAGGCAGAATGAACCATGAGGTCCACAACCAGGGGAGTTAAAGCAAACAAATAAACAATCAAACAGCAATAGGATGAAGAGTTACCTGCAAAGATTAACCAAAAAATAAGTGCTGTGATCTTTCTGACCTGATTAAAATCTTTTCACGAATGAAAACACAAATGCAGGCCCCAAATTCCAGATGTGTTTGGGAATTTAAATTATTTTTGAAATTTAGAAAGCAATGCAATACATCTACTATGTATTTCTCAATAAGCCCATCTAGGTCTACAGCCACACTCTGTAATCAAACATGTTAATATTTTTGTATTTTGTAACAAAATGCACAAAAACGGATAAAAACACAAATAGCTTCATGTCAGTCCAAGTCAAGTTGTGCCATCTAATGAGCTGGTTTAGCTTGGATTCTGGCTCTAAATGAGTCATGAAAAGTTTTCTGTTTTCAAAGTTTTTTGAATTTTATAAATGTGGACAAAATATTGTTCACCTGTAATAGACAGGTTGTGGCTGAAGATCCATGATGTCTACAAGAAAATATACTTTGGCTTGGGGAAAAAAAACTATTGTACTTAAGATCAAGTTAACAAAAAATATGTTTGACTGTTTTGAAAATAACCTGAGGGTTAGCATTAGTGATTGATGTTATCCTAATGTGAAATCTAAAATTATTTCTATCAATAAAATATTAAAGTTATGTATAACAAAATTATATCCAGCCTTTAGTCAACTTTGAAGTGTTACTGTACATAACAAAAAATTTAAGGAAACTATATAATTTAGATCACCCCCTAAGAGTTTACTATAATAGAATTTGGACCCTAATACTGAAACTGAGCAGGACCCTGTGGGGCTCCTGGGCATGGAAGCCTTTCCGTGTCTCTCTTTTCTTGTTTGTAGGAAATAGATTCCAGCCTCCATGAACCTCCCTGAGTTCCAAATGGCAGATTTGAACAGTTGCTAATCAGGGAAGGAAGGGGATGCAGAGACAAGGGAGGAACAGCCAAGAAACAATAGTGCAGCCTTGGGGCAGGGTCCTGGTTCCCCCTCCAGGGATACACATAACAATATCTTTGAGCTCTCTACAGAAGTAAAACCCCCAACAGATGGATGATGTTAGCATTCTTCATTCCAGAGAAGGTCACAGTTTGATAACCTTGAGAAGCTCATTAGGAGACCACCTAAGGCCAGATTAAAGGAACCAGAGAAGCTCATCAGGAGACCACCTGAGACCAGATTAAAGGAGTGCAGGCCCTGCACACACTCTGATCCTTATCAGCAACTCCGCCCTTGAACCACTGCTATAAAACTCCTCACCAAATCCTCCTGGGTTGGGACACACAGTTTTTGAGTCATGAGCCCGCTGTGTCCCCCTTTGCTTGGCAAAGCTGTAAAGCTATTCTTCTCTACTTCACCCAAAACTCTGTCTCTGATATTCGATTTGGCACCAGTGCACAAAGGCCGAGTTTTTGGCATCGATACTTTTGGACTAAATAGGATAAACAAAAGAAAGGAGAGAGACATAAGATATAGTGAACCTCTGACTTCTGTTATTGTGAGAGTAAATATAGTAATAAAATCTTATATTTGCTTATCAACTTAGACTCTTAGAAGTGTTTCAATTCCACATGAATAATATGCAATTATAATTCTCATTCAATTCAAAATTTGTGACAATCCACAGAAGTATTAAGTACCTTACTATAGTTCTTAGCCCCATGATAAAACTGTGGGGAATATAAAATAAATACATGTCATGGTCCCTCATTCTTAACACATTGAAATAATTAAGTAACATTATGGGGTAGGTAAATGTTGAATGAAGAAAATCAGAGCCAGCATATTGGGCTGTTGGGCAGAGACGGCATCATCTTCTCTTTTTAGAGAAAGAAATAAACTTATACAAAGCTATATAAGACACTATTATCAAAATCAGTTTCCTTTTCCTCTGGCTGGGCCTCTGTCCACTCCCCTATCCTGCCTCCAGGGAAGTCTTTGAAAGGCGACTTGGGAGGTGAGTCGAGGACTGATTTGAAAAATTGTTGTCCCAGGCCAAGAAAAACATTGAGAAAAAGGGATTCTGTGGAGAGGGTTCCCACTAGAATAATTTTTCTGGCCAGAATCGTCTCAGGAACAATTCTCATGATCATGTTTTAATCTTCCAAAAAAAAAAGTCATGCTCCACCTGTAGTGTTTAAGGTTGCAAAATAAACTCTGATATGACAAGCATCATATTTCATTTATTCTGTCTATAAATGAAACACTATCTAAAAACTACCAGAGCAAGGTCAGTGCTTTCTCCTATGAAGTCCTGAGGCCGAAAGCTTATCTTCTGATAAGTTTTTGGACGATAGGTCTTCATGTGTGACTTTTAAAGTTAATTTTGTAGAGAGCCCTTAATGATAAATTACTACATTCCAAGGTCAGCCTTGTTTTCACTTTAAAGAGCTACCAAAGACTATAACACAATTCTGCAGCTAATGCTTCAGAAGCTGCTACTTGCAATAAAGTTAAATAATAAAAAGGAGATGCATTTGTTTAAATGATCAAATCATTTAAAAGGTGATCTTTTATCATTTTTACTTACTTGTTCCACAAATATTTGAAAAATAAAAATTTTAAAGACATTTTACTACTTTAATGTTTTACCAGTAACTCTTACTTGGCAAATTTCCTTTACTCATCATCTACCAGAAGTATAGGATTACTTTTTGTGCCCTTTTTTATATATTTAAATTTTGAATTTTTCTCCTTACACTTCATTCATCCTTTACTTCATCTCATTAAGTGCTTTCATTCCTTCACTTGCATAGAAACATGATTACTTTTGTATGTGTGTTTGTTCAGAAGGTCCTTATTTGGATTTGCCTAATGTTTCAGACACAACTGTTCACCTCACTGCAAGTTCCTAGAGATGAAGAATAAATTTCTCCTCTGATGATTCATATATGATTAAAAATACAAAATACAAACATTAAAAACAGGTTTTTAATTTTGTAACGCTGACTTGACTATTCTCATACCTCAATGTTTTAACCACTGCCACTTTACAAATATGTTTTAATATCAGTAAGGCAATTTCCTTCTCAATATTCTTCTTTTATTTATATTTTTTCTTGCAATAATTGTTCATGTATTCTTCCAGAAGCACCACAGAAGTACTTTAAGATTGTTTGTAAGTTTTGTTAAGATTTTATTTGAATTAAATTTAGTATATAAATTAATTTTGGGGGAATTTATATTTTTACCATACTGAATCTTACCAAAAAACCCAGTAGAAAATAAATGCCCATTTATTTAATCTTTTGCTTTGTAATATTTTCTAGTTTGCTCTTGTTTTCATAAAAATTCTGTGATTTCTCTGTTGTTGCTGTTGTTAATAGCTAACATTTTCTTAGGGTACTGACATGATAATCCCATTAACTCCAAGTAGATTTTTGTCTTTTCCAATATCTATACCACTTATTTCCTCTTTCTTGTTCTCTTACTGTGTCCTTCTTTCTCTTCCTCTCCTTCCTTCTCTCCCTCCATCTCCTCCATCTTTCCCTCATTTTTGGTTTGTTTCATACTATTAGTTTGAATTCCAGAAAAAAAAAAAACGTAAATAAATGGAAGTAGTGATGCCAGGCCACTTCACTCCTAAATTTAACTTTAATAGAAATGCTCCATTAAGTATAAGACCAGCAGTTAGTTAGAAATAGAAATTCTTGATAATGTTGATAATTTATCTTTCCAGTTTAGTAAAATTTTTTTCAACATTGTTCTTCTTTGACTTAATAATACAAAGGTAGTAGTTTTTCTCCCACTAATCTATCCTTTCCTTCATTAATCATTTTGAAATATACTTTAAGTTTGTTGAACATTTTACTTAGGACTTTTGAATTGATATCCATAAGTGAATATATTAATTATTTTTTCCTAATTTCTTTAGATGGTTGTGTTCTCTTTCTACTTTTTTAAGCACATGTATAATCTACTTTAATTCTTATTGGTTAATAATAGAAACATTTAAGGATCGCTTCAAGTTTGACTTTGTACCTATGAGTTTTCATACATAGTATATTCATTTAAATTAAATTCTGAATCAGTGTTTCTCAAAATTTTAAGTCATATCTCTTCAACAAATATGAAAATCTTACACTTACAAATTTTATTTGAATTCCAAAACAAATTAAATAAAACCCCTCCCTCTATTGTGAACTCCTGTCTTAAATACTTAGTAATTTAAGCACTAGAGTAATTTTTCGTTTTCAAGTTGCTACGTTTAAACTTGGAAACATTATGTTTTATATTTATAGCAATGTAGTCAGAATATATGGACTGTACTATGTATTTTATGGCTTACTATAACGTTAGGTTTTGCGAATGTTCCATGGATTCTGAAAAGAGGGTGTTCTCAATTGTAGGACAAAATGACACATCTGCAATTTCTTAAATCAAATTTTCTAATCATATTATTCACATCTGTACCCTTATTCATGATTTGCTTTAATTTCTCAAAGATTCATAGAGTAATGTGGTCGCCTACTTCTATTGCATTTTTAATCAATGAATCCTTATATTCCTAGAGCATTTTGCTTTACATATTTTTATGTCTTCTGCACTTAAAAGTCCATAACTAACATCCTCATTGTGGGCTGTGTATTTTTCAATATTTGTTTGTTGTTTTTTTGTTTTGCCTTGAATTCTACTCAAACTACAAAAACTACTTTTTAAAAGTTTGTACTATTTGATATATTTCTCCACCTTTAAAAAAAAACAAGCTCTCAGTTTCTATAATAGGGAGTTATCTATTATTTCTATTACTTGAAACCATCTTGGCCCAGAGGCCAAAATATGTGAATTATATATTTATGGAGGTAGCTGTAGGAAAAAGCATGTAATTGTATCTATATTAATTTTTTATTCCATATGAAAATCTTTCTCCTTATTGGGAGGGTTTAAACCCTTATAAATTTTTACACATGACTTATTTGCATAACTCCTTGGTCAGCTTGAATTTTACAGCCTTCTTCCTTTTGGGTACCGCATTCATGTACTGCTCCTTGTCTGCATAATCTATTATTTTTTGACCCAGATGATTTATTAAAATATTATCTTTATATTACATAGCTTCTTTTTCAATATTCATTTTTGATACTAGTTTTGTAGTGAAATTTTGATTCTTTTAGACTTAGTTCTATTCTTGCCTTGCTTCATTACTTGTCATTTTATATAAATTCTTAGAAGTTCCCTATTCTTGAGCTGTTAATTCTGCTTCATTTCTCAGTTGAATTATGTACATTTGGGGTAATATTTTTTCCTTAAAATATGTGAAATTTCCAGATTTCTTCTTTATTTCAGAATAATTCTCTGCTGCCTTAACTGGGTGACATTCTTGAGCTTTAACCTCTCTTTGAATCAGAGGGCATACATTTCAGAATGTTAAAAGGGCCTCCTCACTTTGGGGGGCACCGACTGTTTCATGACCTCTAGACATGCCCCAGTGAAAAGCCTAGGTTGCCTTTCTTCTAATTGCCCCATTTGGAGGTCTAGATTCAATTACCATCCAACTGAGGTTTCAACAGCCTTTAACACAGTTACTCCTCCTAACCTCTTGAAGAATCTTCTTGGTGACCTTAATGACAGCAGTTTTCAGTAAAGTGGTAGAAGTAGAACCAGGCTTGTAAGGGGATAAAGAGAGAATAAATATTGAGGAAAAAGCCAACCAATATAGATATTCTTTCAAGAAGGTTGGTTGGAGAAGGGGACGAGAGAGGAGCAGTAGTAGCTAGAGAGGAGACTGGTTGTGGAAAGCTATTTTCAGAATGAAGGAGACTTACACATGCCTGAAGGAAGAGAGAAAGGAGCTCTTGGAGCAGAATAGGTTGAAAATCCCAAGAATGGGGACTATTGTGTGAGGCAATATCCCAGAGAGGACCAAAGAGGTTAGGGTCAGTATACAATTACCAAATATATGCTTTGAGCAATCTTGGGAACGAAAAATGGAGCTGGATGAATCAGGCTCCCTGACTTCAGACTATACTACAAAGCTACAGTAATCAAGACAGTATGGTACTGGCACAAAAACAGAAATATAGATCAATGGAATAGGATAGAAAGCCCAGAGATAAACCCATGCACATATGGTCACCTTATCTTTGATAAAGGAGGCAAGCATATACAGTGGAGAAAAGACAGCCTCTTCAATAAGTGGTGCTGGGATAACTGGACAGGTACATGTAAAAGTATGAAATTAGAACACGCCCTAACACCATACACAAAAATAAACTCAAAATGGATTAAAGACTTAAGTGTAAGGCCAGACACTATAAAACTCTTAGAGGAAAACATAGGCAGAACACTCTATGACATAAATCACAGCAAGATCCTTTTTGATCCAGCTCGTACAGAAATGGAAATAAAAACAAAAATAAACAAATGGGACCTAAAGAAACTTAAAAGCTTTTGCACAGCAAAGGAAACCATAAACAAGACCAAAAGACAACCCTCAGAATGGGAGAAAATATTTGCAAATGAAGAAACTGACAAAGGATTAATCTCCAAAATTTACAAGCAGCTCATGCAGCTCAACAACAAAAAAACAAACAACCCAATCCAAAAATGGTCAGAAGACCTAAATAGACATTTCTCCAAAGAAGATATACAGATTGCCAACAAACACATGAAAGAATGCTCAACATCATTAATCATTAGAGAAATGCAAATCAAAACTACACTGAGATATCATCTCACACTGGTCAGAATGGCCATCATCAAAAAATCTAGAAACAATAAATGCTGGAGAGGGTGTGGAGAAAAGGGAACCCTCTTGCACTGTTGGTGGGAATGTCAATTGATACAGCCACTATGGAGAACAGTATGGAGGTTCCTTAAAAAACTAAAAATAGAACTACCATACGACCCAGCAATCCCACTACTGGGCATATACCCAGAGAAAACCATAATTCAAAAAGAGTCATGTCCCACAATGTTCATTGCAGCTCTATTACAATAGCCAGGACATGGAAGCAACCTAAGTGTCCATCAACAGATGAATGGATAAAGAAGATGTGGCACATATATACAATGGAATATTACTCAGCCATAAAAAGAAACGAAATTGAGTTATTTGTAGTGAGGTGGATGGAGTTAGAGTCTGTCATACAGAGTGAAGTAAGTCAGAAAGAGAAAAACAAATATAGTACGCTAACACATATATATGGAATCTAAGGGGAAAAAAAAGGTCATGAAGAACCTAGTGGCAAGATGGGAATAAAGACACAGACCTACTAGAGAATGGACTTGAGGATATGGGGAGGGGGAAGGGTAAGCTGGGACAAAGTGAGAGAGTGGCATGGACATATATACACTACCAAACGTAAAATAGATAGCTAGTGGGAAGCAACCGCATAGCACAGGGAGATTAGCTCGGTGCTTTGTGACCACCTAGAGGGGTGGGATAGGGAGGGTGGGAGGGAGAGGGATGCAAGAGGGAAGAGATATGGGAACATATGTATATGTATAACTGATTCACTTTGTTATAAAGTAGAAACTAACACACCATTGTAAAGCAATTATACTCCAATAAAGATGTTAATAAATAAATAAATAAATAAATAAAAAAGAAAAAAATGTATGCTTTGAGATGCCAAGGATATGATTTTTCACAAAAGTCTGTCTTTTTGTAAGTCTCTAGAGTAAACTGGCAAACCCCATCCCTCAGAATTTCTAAATTTGAAACTGGGTTTACTTTTTTTAGTCAGACTTTCCCAAAGGAATAAAAAAAAAATGCCTAAAATTTTGTGATGAGAATAAATGCCAAGTTAGTTTTGTTCACCTGCTGATTTCTGGTGTATTCTGATGACTTTATTCTCATCTCTGATTTTTAACCATGAGCATGAGAGCCTTGAATCCAGAAATGATCCTGATATATTCTCTGCCATTTAGCTTGGTAATTAAAGAGAATAACCATTATATTGACAGAAACTAAGGGATATTGTTTTTATTCTGTACATTTTTCTGTTAAAAAAATGTTCATTGATCAATGGTGCAACTGGTAATCTGTAGAACACTTTTAATGTGTTCTCTTTATCTCAGACCCTGTTACTAAAGGATTTTTGGGTCTCTGTATTTTAGTTGATTTAAAATCATTGTCCTTAACTGTTGGTGTATGTGCATGTGTTTATGTAGACAGACACAACTCTTCTCCTATGATGAAAGTAATGGTGTAAAGAAAAAACATTTATTGGATGTGTATTGGCATAACACCCGTTGTTTATACACATCAACACTGAAAACGGAAATGCATAGACTGATGAGCCAGATATTAATCAAGTTAGAATTAGCACCAGGTCTTACATGCATTACTCCCCAAATGTTGGAGTAAATGGCTTATTCTGTACTGCCACATTTTCAAATTTGCATATGCTAATATTGGATCATTATGCATGATTTAATAATGGATTAGAAAACTAAGTTAAAAGAAACTACTATTTCAACAATTCTTTTAAATAAATACTAATATTCTAGTGCATTTGGAAAAAATATGGAATTGAAACCATATTATCTTAGAGGGAATCATTTTTAATTACTTTCAGAAATATGAATAGTAATGGGTTTCCAATTTAAATAGACATAAAGTTGTTAGAAGCAAATTTTCTGACTAAATCAGGTGGACTTTTCCATATGTACTTAAGAGGCTATCTGGCACCAAGCAATAAGCAAGGCAGTCTTTCTGGAAACTGGTTTGTATTGCTGATGCTAAGTTAAATAACGTGACTTAATGAATTGATTTAATGTATTTACTTTAATCAAGGATTAACAGATAAAGAGATTCATTTAAAAGTATACATAAAATTAAGTTTATATTGCTCAAATGGACACAATCAATGACTTAAATTTTTCTAATTACTTGACTAGGACATAGGGAAATAAAAAATAATCTAGCTATGATATTCTGTCAATAAATTCAAGAACAAAAATTAAATCCCCCATTTAATCTTTAGTTTTTAGCCCCTAAATATCCCCAAAGATCCTTTGCAAGCTAAATGAGATAGGCATAGACTATAACGGAAATAAGTTAAAATAATCACAAGCTTATTATAAAAAATTTAGACTAGAAATCATAGGCTTTACTCCATCAGAAAAATAAACAAAGGCAAAGACAATGAACAAAACAAAAGCATGAATCGGGTGCAGTTTTCCGACAACTAGAGCAGATTAAACAAAGCATGTTTATTTTTGTAAGCATTTTCACAGCTCAAACAACCTAAATTTAAAAGGATCATAGGACCTTCTTACAAAGTAAAAATGCAGACTCTAAATGATGACTAACTTGTGGAAACCTAAATAAGGAAACTGAGACTGAATATGTTATGGGACCAATAAGTTAAGGCTCAAGGAGAGGAAACTGGCCTGAAATTTCTGCTGCTGAATTTAAAAAATACACATATAGATAGATAGAAAAATTTTCCTCTTCTTTTGCTAGTTTATAAGACTGAATTTTAATAAAAAGATGAAAGATAAATTTATGCAAGGCTAGCATCACTATATATCTGGAACTCAACAGACAAAAGTGACAGTGACTGTTTAACGCCCCCCACATGCTGTCAAACTCTAATTTTCTAATTTCCTGGTAAATGAATGAATTGTGGCCATCTATCAGTAGATTTCATGAATAGTTCTGTTCATGTGAAAAGCACTGAATTCTGAAGGGGCAGAGTTGCTGGCAGGTGACACATCAGACTCTAACATCCACACACGTTATATACTAAGAGAAAGAACGAAGTTACTCTGATGTGTTCAGTGACCATGTGAAACTGGATCCTCACAATGCCAATAAAGACCTGGCGCTTTCTTTTCTTTATTAATTTTTTGTTGACTAATTAGATTTGTTGGTTTGTTCATGACAGCTGTGGAGTATGCTCCAGAGAGGCCAGGCAAACATCCCTGCCTGTGTTATCTGAGTAGCCGGGAGAGAAGAGAGTGGGTCTAAGTCCTAACTCTCAGGTCTGTGTGACTTTCATCAAATCAGTGTATCTAACTGAGATCCACGTTCTTTATTTGTAAATGAAACCCATCATCTAGATTACTTCTAAGGTGGTGTTTCCCAATCTAAAGTTTTCTAAATTGATAAAGGCACTTCAACTGACACAAATGCAGGGAAAGAGCATGGGCTTTAGAAAGCTAAGAGGATATTTGGAGCACCTTCAAGGTTCATGTAGGCAGAAAGATTTGTATTCTGCAACTTGCTGAATTTTTCAGATATTTACAGCAGCAAGTCAAATAAATTTTGAAAATGACAACTCAGCAAAGAGTTGTTTCCACAAAAATGCCTCTCTTCTAGAAAGACCTGAATTCTTATCTTCTATGTAAAATGTGAAACGAGTAGAAAACCAATCCCATACCATTATAAAATATCACTGTAAGAACTTGGCAGGGAGGGGGATAAGTCTCTGGGCACACATGTAAAGTGGGTAACATTTGTCTTTCAAGCACCAGTCTTTCTGTTGCTTCAACTTTTCCTATCTGCAGTGGTAGGCCTTTCTCCCAGGGATACGATGAAGTTCAGGGATGAATTGAGAGACTGTGTGTGGCGTGTAGAGGAATAGAGTAGCTAGTGTTCAGCATAAGTGAGGGAAAGTCCATATTGTGGAGTCCATGTACGGCCTCCATCCCTGCCCCCTTGGCACTTTGTTCATGGGCTCATTCAACAAACATTAAGAGTGGCTGGGATTAAAAACTGACTGATATTCATGGGTCAGGTCATCTGACTCACTGATTTATGAAAAGCTTTACTTATCAACTTGTGAAGAGCTCATCCCCATTCCTCCCCATTACTCCTTGTTACCATGCTTCCAACGTTGTTCTTTCCAGGTCCCTGACCAACTGATGTAATAAACGTGCTAGCTATTCTTATGAATCAGCATAGATCTGCATCTCAGGCCATCTCTCCTTCCTTGCCAACTAGACAACTAGATGTTCTATTCTTTTGGAGGATTTTCCTTAGCCACTGTCTTTCAGGGCCACCTCTGAATGGAACTGTAATGCAGTGCCTATCAACTTTCAGGCATGTGTTAGCATACAGTGCTGAGCCAGGGATGCAAGTTGAGAAAGAAGTGACAAAGCGGCAGAAGCAGATACCATGGGATTCTGAGCTACCCACTCATTCATTTTTGTAGAGCCTTCTGGATCTGCTAAAGCTTTATCTCATTCAGACCATTTTCATTTAACGTTGGAATACTGCTGTACATATACAAGTTTATGACCCTGTGGACCATAACATGAGCACTTCAGAGTGCACAGTCACTCAATGTGCCAAGGTCAGTTCTTCAGTCTCTACTAAAGCAAGCCAGGAGCTTATTTTCAAATGGAAAATGGTTAATGGCAGAAGAGGACATGAACTTACTCCCAAATCCTAGGGCTTTCCTATCAGGGCTCACCAGATACTCCACAGATCCTCTTCATCTGCCACAAACTCTTTGAATACAAACTGGTCTCCTGGGTCTTAAGGCCCAGGTGGTGAGGCAGTTTACACCACACCGGTTCCTGCTGCAGAACATTTTTATGCTCTTAGTACCACTCAAAACTGCTTTATGGATTACTCAGTAATTAAACTGGAGCAACATGCCCAAATGTAACATATGTGGTCCCTGCTATCCAAAGAGATCCATCAAGTTGTGCCTCTTTCTTTGTGGTGGGCAGTACAATGTACCTCTCATTTTAGAAGGGGTCTTACCACACACTCCAGACAACACAGAGGCCTAGAAACTTCACTTATACAAAGAAACCAGCACTTTTATGGGGTTTACCTCCCATCCTTTGGCATGTATGTGTTTTAGTAAAGCATCTAGGGTGCTTGCTACTTCCTATTCACCAGATCAAATGGGCCTAAAAGACCTGACAAGGCGGCATATTTAATTGGCACCACAACTTTGCAACCCTTAGAGTCAGGCTGTGGGCTTGATGCTCAGCCATATCTGCTCTGCAGCAATAGGGGATAAGACATTCCTTTAACCATAAAGGCTTTGTGATTTTCCTTTATGCAATGACTCTGGCATTCAAGCCTTTCAATTTGTCCTCTTCTCTTTACACACTAGAGAATAGTCAGAAATAACCAGCTCAAGCCACAATTTTGTAATCACCATTGTCCCCAAAGTGATGAAGTGTCACAGTCACCTGATCTTAAAATATTTTGCCCTCGACCTACTCTCTATTCTATGCCATGATAGGTGATAATTTGAGTAATAGTGATGCCACTACATGCCACAATGACTTGTCATATTTTCCGATGGCAGGGAAGTTACCTGCATCCTTCACGAATGTGTTAGCAACTCAATTACAGAATCCCATTTGAAAGGTTAATTTCCTGCAGTCACTCCTGATGCCAAATCAGTTTTTTTAGGATCCTAGAAGGAAAAAAATGTCAAACTCAAAATAAGAGATTAAAGAGAAATTAATGGAGGGATTATTTAAAATTTGTGGGCAAGGTTAAAGGAAACCAACAAGAGATGGCAATGTTCCCTAGGGTTAGCAATAGCAGGAAGCTGATAACACTGATAGATAGATACATAGATATATAGATAGATAGATATCTGTATAACTACATATATATATTTTAGAATAATTGACTTATCTTTGGAAAGTCTATGAATAAAATGCATGCTTACTTTGAATGTGGAGAGATGAGATCATATTTCAAAGTCTGTAATAGATAGAACCACTTATTTGCATTTTAGTGATACACCATAGAATGGCCATAATTTTACCATCAATAAAAATGCAATAATGCAAATGTCAACATTAGCCTGAGATTTAAGCAACGTGAGTACATATTAGTATTATTCAAAATATGTGGTCTTTTTGTACATGGTCCCTGTAAGATCTACCTTTACATTTTATTGAGTTCACACCTTTAGAACTATTTGTGGGGAAAGTGTGTATGCTAGACAGTCATTTAGTGGGTTAAATGGTGGCTCTCAAAAAGATATGTCCACATCCCAGAACCCATGAATGTAATCTTTTTTGGAAAAGGGATTTTTGTAGATGTAATTAAACTAATAATCTCAGATGAGATTATCTGAGTGGGCCCTAAATCCAAAGAGAAGTGTCTTTATAAGAGAGGCACAGAGGAGAGACACAAAAAAGAGGAGAAGACCGGTGATTATGGAGGCCAAGAAGTATCTGGAGCCACCAGAAGCTGTAAGAGGAGAGGAAGGATTCTCCCCTAGACCCTTTGAAAGGAGCACAGCCCTGCAAACAGCTTGATTTCAGATTTCTGGCCTCCAGAACTGTGAGAGAATACATTTCTGCTGTTTTAAGCCACCAAGTTTGTGTGATTTGTTATGGCAGCCCTAGGAAACATAAATACGGTCATCCATAAACATTTTACTTCAGCACATTTTTCTGATGGAAATGATGCTAGGCATTCAGGGCATAAAAAATGACTATGGCATAATTCCTTCACTTTCTAAAAGGGCAAACAGACACATTCAATTAACTCAGGGTAATAATGTTGAGTTAGCAGTATGAGGGGAGCACAGAGGCAGAAGTTACGAATTTTGGCAAGACTATTCAAGTAATGTCAAGTGGTATGATGAGGTTGAAGTACAAGGATGCATGATGGAGAGAGACAAAAGATGAGACTGTAAAAGAACAGAGTTATAGACTTTTAATGACCTTGATTATTAACTTAAAGAGTTTAGGATTTTGTCCTGAAGGTTTGGGATTGTTAACTTTAAGTGCCAACTCCAAGAGATAGATAGTTGCCTCCAGGAGTTTGGTGTTTAGATGGATTATGAAGCAAATTTGCCTTCCTTATTCATTCACCAAAAATTTATTGAGATCATATTATATGCCAGTGGTATGCTAAGGATTTGGAATTCAGTGGTTGGCAAGGTAGACACAAACATGTCCTTATTGAGCATAGAAACTAAAGGAGAGAAAACAAAAAAAAAACCTTGATTGATTAGCCATGGACATGTGGGAAGACGACACACAGTACATTCATTAACTGTGCTTTAGGAAATAGGGAGCTATTGAGGGTCTGCAACCTGAGTAGTGACCTGAATATAACTGTATTTTGTGGGGATCACTCAGTTGTTGAGAAGGATGAATTGGGCTGGGAAGAGACCACAGACAAAGGGAGCTATAAAACACTATTAACAATCTTGGAAGAAATTACGATGATCATAATTAGGGAAGAAACAATGGAAATGGTGGAGGGCAGTCAGATTAAAATTATATTCCACAAGCAAAATTGACAAAGTCTTGTAATTAATGGGATACAAGGAGTGAAGATGTTGTGGAAGCCTCTGATCATCTTTAGCTTAGATTATTACTAATCTATGTCAACTTTGATTGTAGAATGCACCATTATTTGATCTCTCACTAAGAAAGGGAAAAACTCTATTAAACTGTAACATAATGTTTTCCTATCTCTTAGAATTATTTTTTTAATTATTTATTTATTTATTTTTGGCTGTGTTGGGTCTTTGTTTCTGTGCGAGGGCTTTCTCCAGTTGTGGCAAGTGGGGGCCACTCTTCATCACGGTGCACAGGCCTCTCACTATCGCGGCCTCTCTTGTTGCGGAGCACAAGCTCCAGACGCGCAGGCTCAGTATTTGTGGCTCATGGGCCTAGTTGCTCCGCGGCATGTGGGATCTTCCCAGACCAGGGCTCGAACCCGTGTCCCCTGCATTGGCAGGCAGACTCTCAACCACTGCGCCACCAGGGAAGCCCCTCTTAGAATTTTTATTTTGAACCAACTGAAAAAGTTACTTTAGATTTATTTAGACAGAAATTTTAAAGATCATAGTTTACTCTTCTGAAAAGGAAAACATAAGCAAAATAGATTGCTTAAAGCATTCCTAAAACTTCTTTCACATTCAGAATCTAACTCTTACAAGTTATTTTTCTACTCAGAATTGTCAAAATCCATTTTTTTTTCATACAGTATTGTCCTCTGTGCCAACAAGAGTCCTCCGCTATTGTTTCTGAGATTTTCTTTGAAGTTGTAAGCTTTGAAGCTGGCACTTTGTTGATCTTACAAGAGCATGTCAAAGCAAGGCTGTTAGACAATGTCTAGGATTTATATGCCTTCAAGTGATCCTTAAAATTTTTCTTGACTAAAAGGTCAGGGAATTGCCATTGTCCAGCTCTATCAAGAGGAATAATTAAGATGTTCACGCAGGCATCAGCAATGAAAATTATATTACAACTGTGTCCTGGGCCAACAACAGTTAGAAGTTATTAATTATGAGATGCATCCTGATTACAGAGATGTTAAAATGAGTGGTGGTGTGCTTTAGAATTGACGAAATATGGGAATGTTGACATTAAATAAGATAGGCAGCAGAGGGATACTAAACATTCAAATTAAATTAAGTGTTGTTATCTCACTAGAAACACAAATGTTATGCATAACTCCCAGAATATTATAGAGGAATGAGTGATAGTGGACATTTTGAACATATGCTTCTTTAAGCTATGTGATATAATGTTTTAGTAAGATTCCCAGGTAAATTTGTGCAATAAAGTGTGTATACATTTGATTGAAATGTGGATGGAGGCTCTCTGTACCTCCCTCCTTAGGCACTTTTGTAGGAATTGTGATGTGTACTTTCTCTGACAGATCACACTTGGGCCAGACAGCAGAATGCACAGAAGCTCCCCGGCTGCTTCTCTAAAGTATTAGATCTAAAGAAAAAAGTAAATTTCAAAGATGCATTCACCTGGCTACCCTTGACACCTAGAGAGTTTTTGTTTCTTAAAACCATTAAGCTTATCAGTATCTATACTAAAAAGTACTTTTTGAAAAGGGTTTGTTTAGGCTGGTCTCTATTACTTGTCATTTGAAGAATTGCAAGTGACAGTTTAACCACAGTTAGAGGAAACCAGGCAGTAAAGTGGAAATTCAAGCTGTTCTCACTTGCTATTACTTTTTAGTTTGGTTAGATAAGTTTTCCAACTATTAGTTTCATTTTGAACTCATATATTTCAACTGTAGTTTGTTTTTCCTGTTAACTTTATAGCAGTGAATTAGAAAGTAGTTATTTTTAACTTCAAGTTGACACCTTGAAAACATAGTAAAACAGATTGTCTTTGAGAAAAAAAAAACAATAATAAACTTATATGATTAGTGGGAGGGGATGTGATGTGCACATTTTATGCAAAACTAAGTTCAAAAACCACCACCACTGCAACCTCTTTCCTTGTGTGAATGCGGCAAAATATTTAGCCTCCTTGAGCTTTATTGGCAAAATGGTTATGCCAGTGTTTTCTTTGTAATGATTAAATATGATAAATAATATAAGACTCCTTGCACACAGCAGCACTCAGTATGTGGTAAGTGGTAGCTACCATTATTACTGTTCTTACCATGGTTCAGCATTACAAAGCTTCAGCAAGTAGAGGAAGTCCTTCGTTTACCCATGGAACCTTCACCTTTGGGATCTGGAAAGGCAGCAGCAAGTCGGTTTAGACAAGGTCTGTGTGCTTTGTTATTAGAGCGAGCCATATGAAACAGCCATTTTTGTGTGTTGCATTTCATATGGTCACCTAATATTATGTGACTTGTTCAATGTGTCAGCTTGTTACATGCCACTTTGATTTTTCCCTTACCACTCTAAAATTGTCAATAAAAAAATCTATCATTGCTGGGATAAGAAGTCAATTTGGATATTAATGATCTTTTTAGTGTTTTGTCTTTCCAGTGGTGGTTTATTTCTTGACTATTAAATAATTGAGTAGCTGCTATAGCAAGTTATAAAAATTAAAGACAAATCAAAGAAAAGCACAAGAAATAACAATTGATAAACAAGATGTGTAACCCATTTTCATCTTTCCACCACTAGATCAGGCCTTGTGTATATTTATGGTGTGACAGAGAAACAGTGGGAAGGTGGTCCCCATGTCTGAAATCCTGCCCTTTCCTGTGTGTTGAATATGTCTCAGTTTATTAAGATGGCTCAGAAGCTGAGCCTATCTGGAGGGATAGAGGTGATACATAAGACAGGTGCTGCCCCAAGACAAATGTGACACTTGACAATTACCTCATACATTACATTGCGCATTCTCCCACCTTATTCTCTGATATTTTCACCTGAAAGTCAGAGGTGAACATACACAATGTGTATGTTATGGTCTGTTTATCATTCTTGGCAACTGTTAGGTTCCCAATCCTGCTTACTAAAATTACACTGATATTTTTCAGAGTTATATATGTCACTCACTGATAAAAACTAATTTGACTTTGGGTACCAGAAGACTTGTCCTTCCAACAAAAATTCCTTTCCTTGAGAAGAGTTTTGTGTACTTTGAGGGGGACAAGGAGTAGAGTTCAAGTGACTGAAAAGTGTGCTGTACCTAGAGAATTTCACCTCCATTGGATGCCAGAAGTTCAGGAAATGAGAACAAATTAATGGCTGCAGCTTGACTTCAAGTTTTTGCAACAAAGTTGTACTTCAGATGTCTTAACAACAGTTTAGATGGGAGGCTTTACACTGATGAACTCTCCCCTCTCAGGAATCAGTCATTAATAAACAGTCACTTTTAATTACATGTTTGTCCAGGCTAGAACACAACTGAACACACCTGATTCTTATTAGCAAAAGATTTGATGGTAAGATATGACCTTGTATGTAGTTTTAGAGACAGAGGTATAAAAGTGTGTGTGTGTGTGTGTGTGTGTGTGTGGTTGTGTGTGGGTGTAAGTATGTTGGGGAATGATTGACTATGCAAAAAATTTTTTAGAGTGTGTTTCACAGAAGGGTGGAAAAGCCAATGGGATAAATAGAAATGTGAATACGTTTGTAAAACTGAAGTTCAGAATACAATTAAATAGACTTTTTTTTATGACAAACGTACTTATTTTTTTGAATAACGTGGTTACTTCTTGAAATAAAAGTTACCTTTTTTCTCTGTCAATAAAACCAGTTTATCTTGTTCTACAGCAGCCAAAGGCTCACAAAGAAATATTTCTCCAGAATGTTTTGTTCTGGAAAACAGGGTCATTTAAACACTTAAACACCTACGGAAGACCTAAAATATTTGTAGCCTATACATAGATGAAAGGACTTTCAACCTTTTGATATTTACTACCATTTCAGCTGTGAAGAGAAAAATACTTACCTAACTATTTTTAAAAAGCAATATGGGTGTTACTTAAGCACTGGTTTAGAATGAACTTGGATATTTCCCTTGTATTCTGTGACCGCCACTCCCCCAACCCTACTGCTGACTGTGTACAGACAAATAACCCAGCATTTCTCAAAAGGTGTTCAGAGTTGACAATACCTTTACACCAGACTGTGAAAAAAGGAATAGGTGGCTAAATGAATTTGGGTACATTGTGTATAACATTCCCTTTCTCAGGATTTCATGTGATTAATTGCTTCAAGAAGCAGTGCAATAAAGAAACTTTAGTTTGTTTAATATAATGTCTCCCAAATGTCTTTGACCATGAAAATTTTTCTTTAAGAAAGACAGAGTCTGTCTTCACACCACTTTCTTTCCTCATTACAATGTTTGCTACTCTGATGGGGCAAAAAATAGAAGGAAAATACTAATAGCTGCTTAATACATTGCCTGGGCAAGTGGCTATAACTTCAGTTCTAGCTTATTCTCATCATCTTGATGTAAAACAGGTGGTGGCTCCAGTAGGCACCCCCTCTGTGAGGGACTCACACCCAGCAGCCCCTGGCCTTGGTGGCCCATGAGACTCAGCTATATCTTTGTGCTGACTGGTAGAAGGCAACATCATATTGTCTTCCTCTGAAGCATGCACTTCTCTGTGCTATGTTGTGACAGTCCCCTGCAAGGCTAAAGCCCCAATCTCATCTACATGCTGTGGCCAACTCTTGAGCTTCAGTCTTCCATGGGAACTGGTAACTTGGAGAAGGTGAAGTCTTGGCCCATTTCCCCTTGTTCTGCTGAGAGCCAGCTCTCAGTATGCCTTTGGAAAGGTAGCTGGCCCGATAGCCAGCTTTCTCTGAATTTAGACTGTGGCCTTTTAGTGCCTTTGTTTCTCTGCTGTGGACCCCAGGCCAATTCCAGCACTAATCCCCTAACAACTTCTTGCTCATGAACAATAGAAATAACCACTGAACAGTTTGAACAACGTCCCACAGAACTGTTTAATCAAGGAACCCCCATTTGTACCCTAAAAACACATTTTAGGAAATACTATATTAATCTGTTTAGGTATGGTAGAATAGAATGTGATAGTTAATGCACCTCAGATCAAAAACTCAGGAGTCCAAGAAATAAAACTGCACTCTCTTAGCTCTGTCATACTGGGTTGTGTTTGGAAATCCTAGCATCTGTCTCATTAATCCTGTCCAGGGATATGTTATGTCCCAAGTGATGTGGCAACAAGGCAGAGGAGCGGGACACACAAGTTACTGCTAAGACACTCACTGATCCAGTCAAGCAAGGCCCTAAGGTCCAGGAAACCCCTTCAGCTTCCATGCTACTCTTGGAACCTGGGAATCCTTATGTGAGACTGCCTGGGGTCCTGTCTGTCTTCAGATACACTCTGAGAAAGCTATTCAAAGTAACCTCCTTGGGCTTCCCTGGTGGCGCAGAGGATAAGAATCTGCCTGCCAATGCAGGGGACACGGGTTCGAGCCCTGGTCTGGGAAGATCCCACATGCCGCGGAGCAACTAAGCCCGTGAGCCACAACTACTGAGCCTGCTTGTCTGGAGCCTGTGCTCTGCAACGGGAGAGGCTGCGACGGTAAGAGGCCCGCGCACCGCGATGAAGAGTGGCCCCCGCTCGCCGCAACTGGAGAAAGCCCTCGCACAGAAACGAAGACCCAACACAGCCAAAAATAAATTAAAAAAAAAAAAAAAAAAAAAAAGTAACCTCCTTTTCTCCTCCCAGCTCTCTGATCCAACGAAACTTTTTCTAGTCTCTGGGCATTTTTTTTCTCTCATGTTTCTGTCTTAGCTATTTAATCTGTGCCCCAAAACCTCTCACATTCCTTCTCTGAAGCTATGAAAAGTATCTTTATCTGTCTCAATGGGGGCAACGGGAGGGAGGAAATACTAGGACAGGAAATATAAATCAATATCAGAAAAATATCATCTTGATCCATTTTTCTAGAAATTCTCTGCTTTTATGCAAAGAAATTTTACTTTTCATCCAGATATTACCCTCTACTTCCATCTCCAGAGCATAGGACTTGTGTCCTTGTCCGCAATAGGGTTCTGAGGATGGTAACTCCCACTCCAATAGCACTGGCTGGCTGTGTGACGATCTTTCCCTAAGTGTGGAGCTGGGGAGCCTCATTACAGGACAGATGTCTTACTTCCTTTGTTTGTGGGTCCCTACGTGTTCCCTCAGGAGGGTCTCAGTCCCTCAGTCCTGCCCTCCAGGAAGCTAAGCCAGTGGTGCAGATGGAAAGTTCTTTGTTTGAGATAAAACTCCAGCAGGCCTCACATAATTGGTGGGGGAGTGAAGCAGGGAATTGGAGAAGAACAATGGGTAGTTCTCCAACTTGACCTCACCCATTACCTTGTCTTCCTCATAGATCAGACATCTGGTACAAGAAAGCAAACTGATTCGGCTGAGCCTGGCTCTTGCGGGGCCAATGGAGCTCCACACTCTGGTCCTGCTCTGGTTTCTTCAGACCCTACAACTACGGTATCAGCGGATCAGAAATTGCAGCAACTAGAGTCTGTTCACCAACCAACTCACCCATGGCTGCAGCCCTGCAATCTTTTGAAGAGGCCTGTTGACCATAAAAAAAATCCATCTTCTCCATAATCAAAACAAAAAGAGGAGTGTTTACACTTCCCTAAATCTTAGAAACATTATCCCATCAGGATGAGCAGTGTTCCCGTTAGGAATTCTCCCCTTGGTCTTAGTTTCTCCATTTGGGTCCCAGGCCACCTCATGGGAAGCAAATTTAGTGTTTGCCCATTTGGAGATACCCATGAGTTCCTTTGCCCTGGATCAGCTTTGGAAGGTCTGTGGCTGCTCCACCAGGCTTTCCATAAAGCCAGCAAAATGCCACCTAGGACTTTTAACTGAGTAAGAGTCCATCTAAGTATTAGAACCTGAGCTGGTACCACTGGAATCATCTACCTCTCATTTTTAAAAAAAACTTAGAGTTGAAAATAAGACTTTAAAAATCAACTTTAATCCTTCCCTTTTTAGGTATTTTCTTGGGAATCTGAGAATTTAATTTTGTCAGCAAATTGATAAGGCTGCACTTCCTTTTCTTCTTTTTTGTGCCTGCCATCCTGCATGTGCCCAGAGTTACAGGGCATTTTGTAGCACTCTCCGTGGCCAGTCTCATCACAGTCCACTTGTATTTCTGAAATAAGCAATGACTGATGAGGCCTAACAAGGTGGTGGTTAAGGCTGTAAGCTCTACAGTCAAATTGCTTGAATTTAAATCCCAGCTCTACCAATTACTAGAAGTGTGATCTTGCATAAGATAATTAACCTCCTTAAATTGTTGTTGTTGTTTTAAGCTTTACTTTCTTCATCTAAAGTAGCTGTACCCACCATATAGGGTAAAAATACGGAAATTAAGACACTGAAAATTTAAGTGACTAATGATACATTTATAATAACAAAAAAGCAAATACCTAAGAATAAATCTAATGATATACAAGACCTCCAGATATACTCCAGCACTATTGAGAGAAATGAAAGAAGATCCAAATAAATGAAATGATAAACAATGTTCATGAATTGTATTGAAAATTAGTCTGTAGATTAAATGCAATTCCAATCCGGGTGACAGAAGCACATTTTGTTTTTTGTGGAAGTCAGCTAGATAATCCTAAAATTCACATGGAAATGTAAAGGACTAAGGATAGCAAAGCCATTTTTAAGAATAAAAAATAGAGACTTTGTGGAATTGTCACAAGGATAGATTAATAGACTAGTAGAATAGAATAGCGAATCCAGAAATAGACCCATGCACATAATGACAAAGGAAGCCCTGAAAGGCAGTGGGAATAGAGTAGTATAGTCAATAAACTGTGCTGGACCAATTAGATATTCATTTAAAAAAAAGATATAATCTCTAGTTCAAACCACACACAGAAATCAAGGGATTGCAAATTAAATATTAAAGGTAAAGTAAAAAAAAAAATTCTAGAAGATAATAAAGGAACATATCTTAATAATAGGAAAAAATTGTAAATAGGACACAAAAAATACTGATCATAAAGAAAATGATTATCAAACTATGCTAAACTAAAAGTAAGCACTTCTCTTCTACAAACAACACCATTAAGAGAGGGATAAGGCAGGTCACAAGGAAAAAAATATTTGCAACACCATTAAATGGTAAATGGCTTGTAATCAGAATATATAAGGAACTTCTATAAATCAATAAGCAAATGACAGACAATAGAAAAATATATATTTAAGAAGGTCCTTAAACCTTACTCTTCAGGAAAATACAGATTAAGACCTCAGTAAGATAAACCCTACTTGGTCATTGTGTATAATCCTTTCTATATATTGCTGGATTTTATTTAATAATACTATGGTAAGAATATTTATGTCTATATTCATGAGGGATACTGGTTTATAGTTTTCTTTTTTTGCAGTGTCTTTCTTTGGTTTTGATATGATAATACTTTTTGTTAAATAAATTGTAAATTGTTCCCTCCTTTTCTATTTTCTGGAAGAGATTGTGTAGAATTTGTGTTAATTCTTTAAGAGTTTGGCAGAATTCTCCAGTGAAACCATATGGGTCTGGAGATTTCTTTTCTGGTAGTTTTAAAATTATTAATTCAATTTCCTTAACAGTTATAGGTTTATTCAAATTATCTATTTCATATTAGGTGAGTTGTGGTAGTTTGTGTTTTTCATTGAAGTGATCCGTGTCAGTTAAGTTGTCAAATTTGTGCGTGTAGAGTTGTTCATAGTAATCCTGTATTATCCTTTTGATGTATGCAGGGTATGTACTGATATCCTGTTTCATTCCTGACATTGGTAATTTGTGTTCCTTCTTTTTTCTTTGTCAGTCTTGCTGGAGATTTGTCACTTTTATTGATATTTCAAAGAACCAGATCTTGGTTTCATTGACTCATTCTACTTTTATGTTTTAAATTTTATTGATTTCTGTTCTAATCCTAATTATTTCCTTCCTTCTGATTACATTGGGTTTATATTGCTCTTCTTTTTCTAGGTTCTTGATGTGGAAACTCTAAAATTCTTTTAACTTAGCTGTATACTTGAAAATTTCCATAATAAAATGTTGGCTGTGGGGGAGACTCAGCTCAGGCATAGGCCCTTTGACATATCTTTCATGACCTTCACACCCATGCCCACTCTAGGATACACATTGCTATTTCCCCCTTTTTTGAGTTCCTGTAATGTCTTACACATATTTTCATCATTGTATTTTAGTTATCTGTTTGCATTTGTCTCCTCCATTAAACTTTAAGCTCCTTGAGGATGGAGATTATGCAATTTACCTTTGTATCTAAACACTGGTCTAGGTACAACCTCAATTTGATAAAGAGCATCTACAAATAACATACAGAAAATATTATACTTAATGGAGAAAGACTGAAGACTGAAAGTTTTTCCACTACGCTTGGGACTAAGGCAAGAATGTATGCTTTCATTACCCTTATTCAAACAGTACTAGAAGTTTTAGCCCATGCAATAAGAAAAGAAAAGAAAAGAAAATGCATACAGATTAGAAAAAAGATATAAAGCTTTCCCTTTTGCAGATGACATGACTGTCTACACAGAAAAATCTCAAGGAATCTACAAAATCATTCCTGGAACTAATAAGTAAGATCACCAAGGTTATGGGATTACAAAATAATCATACAAAAACAAGTTGTATTTCCATATACTAGAATGGACATGTGGACACTGAAATTAAAAATACAACACCATTTACAATCACTAAAAAATGAAATATTTAAATATAAATATTAAAAATGTAGAGGGTTTATATACTAAAATCCATGCAACACTAATGAAAGAAATCAAAGACAATCTAAATTAATGAAGTGAAATACCATTTTCATGAATTAGGAGACTCAACAGAGTAAAGATGTTGATTTTCTCCAAATTTATACATAGGTTTAACAAAATTGCTATCAAAATCCCCAAAGTATTTTAAAGACAAGATTATATATATATTATTATATATTACAGACAAAATTATTCCAAAAATATATATGGAAAGGCAAAGGGACTAGACTAACTGAAACAATTATGAAACTAAAAATACAGTGGAAGGAATCAGTCTACCTAATTTCAAGATTATATAGTTATAATAATCAAAACTGTGTACAACTGGCAGAGATAGACACATAGATCAATGGAAGAAAATGGAGAACCCAGAAATAGACCCACACCAATTTGCCCAACTGATGCTTGACAAACGTGAAAAAAACCATTCAATGAAGGAAAGGAAACCTTTTCAACAAATAGTGCTAGAGCAATTGCGATCCATAGATTTTAAAAAAAAGAAAAGAACTTCAATCTAAATATCACAGCTAATAAAAAAATTAATTTGTAATTGATAATGAATTTAAATGTAAGGTGTAAAACTATAAAACTTCTACCAAAAAAAATAGGAGAAAATCTTTGATCTAGGACTAGATAACAGTTCCTGAACTTGACACCAAATATACAATCTGTAGAAGAAAGAACTGAAAAGTTTGACTCCATCAAATTTAAACACTTTTTCTCTGTGAAAGATCCTATTAAAGGATAAAAAGATAAGCTACAGACTGGGGAAAAGTATTTGCAAACCACATATCCAACAAAGTATCTAGGCTATATAAAGAATTCTCAAAACTCAACCATAAAAAAGGAGAAATCCAATTAGAAAATGGGCAAAAGACTTGAAGAGATATTTCACTGAAGAATAGGAACAGGTGGCAAATAAGCACATGAAAAATGTTCAACATCATTAATCACTAAGGTTAATGCAAATTAAAACCACAATGATATATCACAACACACAAATCATTATGATTGAAAAATAATAATGACAAGAAACAATGGCAAGGGAGTGAAGAAACTGGATCACTCATACATTGTTGTTGGGAAAGTAAAATGGTATAGCCACTCTAGAAAGCAATTTGGTTTCTTAAAAAACTAAGTATGCAACTACCGTATGACTCAGCAATTACACTACTGGGCATTTATCCTGGAGAAATGAAAAGTTACATTCACATGAAAACTTACACATGAATATTTACAGCAGCTTTATTTGTAATAGCCAAAAATTGGAAACTCAATGTCCTTCAATGGGTGAATGGTTAAACAAACTGTGGTACATCTGTACTATGAACTATTATTCATCCCCCCAAAAAGGAAGAAATTTGATATGTGCAACAATCTGAATGAATCTCTAGACAATTATTCTGGGTAAAAATGCCAATCCCTAAAGATTATTTACTGTATGATCCATTTATATAACTTCCTTGAAATGATAAATTATAGAAATGGAGAACAGATTAGTAGTTGTAAGGGGTTAAGGAGCAGGTGGAGTAGAAAGGAATTAGACGTGGCTGTAAAAGTGCAAAATGAGTAGTGATGGGAATTCCCTTATAGTGATGAAAATGTTCTTTGTCTTGACTGCATCACTGTTAATACCCTGTTTGTGATATTATAGTTTTGGAAGATGTTACCACTGGGGGAAACTGGGCAAAGAGAACCCAGGATTTTTCTGTACAAATTCTTACAACTACACATAAATCTACAATTATCTCAAAATAAAAAGTTTAATTAAAAAACACAATGAGAGAATACCACATAACACTAGAATGACTAAAACTAAAAAGGCTGAAAACACCAAGTGTCTCTAAGGATATAAAACAATGTAAACTCTCATTACATTGCAGGTAGGATTGTAAATTGGCGCAACCACTTTGGGAAACTGCTTGGCATTATCCACTAAAGTTGAACATATGTACACCATATGACCAGCAATTTCACTTCTAGATATATACCCAGCCAAAATGTTTAGAAATGTGTTCCAAAAGACAAACATTTTTCTTAATTTTCTCAAACTGGAAACAACCTAAATGCTCATCAACAGTAGAATGAATAAATTATAGTATGTTCATATAAGGAAATATTACACCATGGTGAAAGTTAAAAAAATAAAGCTACATGCAACTGCATTAATGAATAGTCTCACAAACATAAGTTTGATTGAAAAATCAAGTATATAAAACAGATTCCATTTATATGAATCTCAAAGATGAACAGAACTAACTTGTGATATTAGAAGTTTGGATAGTGGTTTGGGAAAGAAGATGGGCTAGTGACAAGGAGTGGCCTAAAGGGAACTTCTGGGATTCTTAACCTCGGTGTATGCTCTTTGTCATAATTCATCAGGCCGAACACTATGGCTTGATATGAATAAGTACACTTTCCTCTATGTACATTATACAATTGAAAAGGTGTTTATTTTTTAAATGATAAAACCTTCAGGAGAAATTGGCAAATCCATTCTCTATGATGAAAATTTTAAGACATTTCTACCAATAACTGATAAAACAAGAAAAAAAAGTTGAGGATATAGAAAATTTGGACGACACAATTACTAACTGTAACCAATAATTAGAGCACATAGAAATGTTTATAAAATTTACCCAAATAGAATGTCTTAACATTTGATCTATACTCTAAATCCTTTCCCCTCTCTGGGGCTCAGGTTTTTTGTTTACAAAAACCAGACACATGCATTTATTTCTTTTTTCTACCCTACAGCATATTCTCTGAACCAATTGCTTGAACTGTGGAATAGAAAATGGGAACCCCCGATGGAAAACAATTGTAAGCTAACATCTCAATATATGTATTAAGCATCTATCTTGTACCTAGCACCCTATTAGCTCATAGGGTTACATAGCTACACATACAGGATTCCTGGCTTTGAGGAATTCACAATCCAGTAGATGAGACTGATATATAAAACAATGATATCCACTGGTGTGCTAGAGCAGGCTGATACAGGCTCATGAGAGCCAACTGTTAAACATCTGGGAATTTTTGCCAGCCAGTTGTTAAACCATTGATAGCTTCAAAGTGGCCGCGGTGGGAGTACTTATACCATGGAAATCAACAAATACTACTAATCAGGGTTTCTCCATACCCTCCAAGGAGCTTGTTTATTAGCACACTACTGACTGTATCATAAAACAACCTGATGAGTGTTTTGCAATACAAAATGAAGCAAGTGTTGTAGAAGCATAGGCAATGCTCAACCAATCAGGAGAAAGTTCCAGAATATCCTCATAGATCGGTTCAATTTGACTTGGCCAAAAAGTGAATAGAAGTTTTGTGTCAGAATTATGAAGGTTGCCATGGCATTCCAATAGAGGGGATTGCATATGAAAACTGATAATATAGAAAGAGTCATATGTCAGGGACAGGTCTGCAGCACACCTTTGTTTAGGTTGTGCACTGCACAAAAGCACCATATCAATGGGTCGTAATTCACATTTTTATTATTTTTCACTTTTGCATCTTTTCATTATAATTGCTGAATCCAGAGATGGGCAATTTGTATACTTATGGCAATTTTATGGCTTTTATCATAGTAAACAAATGAAATGATTAGGCTTGTTCCTATATAGTTGGTCTTGATTGTTCCATTTTGACTTACAAAGGTGATGTGAATTCAAGAAAACTCTTGCCGATCTAACAACATTTTTGTAACCTGTGCTTCTAAAAGAGGAGCTTCTTTCCTGACAGATGTACAACTTAGCGGGCATATCTCTACATTAAAAAAAAAAAAGCCTGATGGTTTAATCTAGATAATTCTAATGTTTCATTTTGCATTTAATATCATCTACATTTACTCCACCAGAATGCATGCTGAGTTTCCAGTTTAAATCTACAAGTGCTTTCACTGAGACATAATTCACATATAATTATATTTCATAACTAACATTTAATATTAACAATCCATTTGTAACAAAATCCAATTGGGGTAACAATTTAATTTGTTATAAATTTGCTATTGATAAATGAGAAAATATACCATCATACATGTTTTTTCCTTGAGGAAGAAGTGTGTTTTCCTAATTCCCACAAAGTTGCTGTGTGGGTGGTTAGAGCCTGGTCAGGGAGAACAGAAGCACAGGGTATCAGGCCATAGCGGGTGGGAATGGTGGGGGGGCACAAGTACTTTCACCCTATGTGCCAGTTTCTTGAAGGTTAGGATATAATGTTTTCTGTTCAATAATTCATTCATTTTTTTCCAGGTTGCCTACCACTTACAAGGCAAATTCTGTAGAAACTATATAAAGTACATAATAGGGAATCAGGTAATGTATAATTGAATTAATTAGTAAGTAAGCAAAAATTTACCAAAGAAAACTCTAACCCTTACAGTCACATGGACTCTGGAAAAAGCCCTTGTGATCAGGACACACTAAATCTCCAACAAACCCAGTAACACAAAATGATGTGAACTTGTGTGTCCAGAGGCCTATATGAAACAAGGATGCTAAAATGACGTTTAAAAACAATTTTTGTTATGTACCTTTTTAAATTGGCATTTTTATTTATGGTAAACCAGTTTGTTCCTTGCAGTGATTCCTGCAGACTTGGGCATTTTCCTCTTTACAATGATAGAGCGAATCTGTCTAGGGCAATCTTGGCTGCTGGGTTGTGTTGTAAAAGATGACTAGTCAGAGGGTGAAGGGAATCTTGCCACCAGGTTGGAGGCTTAGAATAGTTTACTGAATGAGAAAGGAGAATATTCCCAAATTACCTAGATATCATGCTCATGCTTTTGAAGACTAAAGACAGGCAATGCATTTGCAAACAATGATAATGGGGACAGATAAAACAGACTACTTAAACGCCTAAAAAACGACATCTATGTGATTTTTCTGCCCCAAATTTACCTTTAAAATTCATATGATTGAATTAAAAATTGTTTTACTGTTACTTAGAACATCTATATCTATTTGTACTATAGTAAAGTAACCATTTATTCCAAATTTGGGGGGGATATTTATTTTAATTCCGACAAAGTTCTTAGAAGTAGTGTTTTACGAACGTCTTTATCACTTGCTTTTTCACAGGATAAAATGTCTGATTAGTCACTTTGGATAGTTCTGAATGCTAAGCTCTTTTAGCTGATTAAGGAATTTTCTCATGTGGTAACATTTCCATCATCTGGGATATTATGCTTTTTGACTAACAGCTCTTAAAGGCAAGAAGTATTTGGTTGTACTTTCACACCTAAAGGCATAAGGAGGATATAGAGAGTCATGGGATTGGGAGCCAGAAGTCGTGACACTTATTTTCATATTATCTGATTGTAAATATCTCCTCCAATTAACTGTGAACTTATTGAGGGTAGAGGTTATGCAATTTACCTTTGTTTCCCAAGCACTGGTCTAGGCATCTAGTAAGACAAATAGCATATTACCTCTCTTACATGTGGATCTAAAACAAACAAACCAAGCTCATCAATACAGAGAATAACTGGTGGATGCCAGATGAGGACAGGGGGTGGGAGGTGAGAGAAATGAGTGAAGGGGGTCAAAAGGTTAAAAAAAAGGAAATTTAAATTTAATACTAAAAAGCTATCTGAAACAGTTCTGTGGCCCATCTTGATGAATATAAAAATAACATTATTATTTGTATGAAATAATATTAAAGAGAAAGAGTAGGAAAAAAGAAATATAATACACACAAAGTACACAAATATTGTCAAGTGTACAGCTCAGTGAATTTTACAAAGTGATACACCTGTGAAACCTCTGTCAAGATCACGACATAGAATATTAAAATAGCAACCCAGAAACATCCCTCATGTCCCTTTGCCCTTATTACCCAACGGAAAAACAGTACACCTCTTTTACTTCTATCTTCATAGCTTAGTTTTGACTCTTTTAAAACTTCATATAAATGGAATCATCTTTCACTTAATAGTATGCCTGTACACAGTGATCCTGTGTGTGAAAGGCACACATTCTTTTTCATTGCTGTATAGTATCCCATTGTATGACTATAACACAATTTATTTATCTGTTTTACTGGGTTCTTTGTTTCTGTTCTAGTTTTAAACAATTAAAAATAAAGCTACAATAAAAAATAGCTCAATAAATACAGCATTTGAATAAATTTTTACAGGCATCACATTTTTCTTGATCACAGAGGAATTCGGCCCTTCTAGTCAGTGAATTGACTGACTACAGAGAATTGGCCATTGAAAGAACAAATGAAGACAGATAGCATGATCCATAGAAACTGATACAGTAGACATGTAAGAAATACAGGCTGTAGCATATAAGTAAATATGGCTTGCTCTACAAAGTGATGGAGGAAAGAAGAAAAATGTAGAGGAACCTGCTGAGAAAGCAGTAGTGGGTGACAATTAGGGGTTATGCTATCAGAAGGCACAGGAAATCACTAAACCCAGGATTATCTCCAGTGAACAATGAGAAAACAGAAAATCGGTTTACAGAGTTGAAGAACATGGCATGAGAACAAGGCACCACTATACTGTACACTAGAAGACATTTTGCAGGACAGTGAGTGACATTTAGTTTTCTTTTACATTTGTCTGCAAGATTTTTCATTTGCCTACACTGATAACTGGAATTAAAGGTTGTATGATCTGCTTAATGATCCAGAGAGAGACCCAGTGTAACAGTCTTGTTAGAGCTTCGCTGAATCATTAAGTTAAGTGCCAATGTTAAGGTCTTTTTCTCTTAGTCTATGAGTGCTGATTACTGAAACAAAGTTGACACTATGTGAGCAAAGTGAAATGAAAAACTGAATAATCAATCAACCAAATTCAAGGTAGCTGGTTATTCAGGATAATTCATACACAAAAAACCTGCACATAATTCTTCTTGAAGAGCTTGTTTTTATGATTAGCTCAATGTTCCCTGATATTCGACCTTCCAGTGAATATCCAGATAGTGACAACCTACTGCTCCTCAACCTTATACTTAGCTTTATTCATATATCACTTAAATGAAAACTACAAGTCATTTGCTACAAATGAATTGCTTCATTTATACCACCCATTACAATGGCACAACTATAATTTCCCTATATCTCCAGCCTTTATTTAATAATTCACCTTATTCAAATATTCAATAACCTAAAACCAACTCAACAATTTTGCTTATAATCACACGACATTATCAAAATGATGAGTCACACATACTAAGTGACATTTTTAGTGTCCAAACAGTGATCTAAACGACATTGTACCTGTGCTTTTCAGGTTTCTTTAAATTTGGTTTTTAATCTTATGCAATGTATTTTAATAGCTTTATTGAGTTATAATTTTATACTGTGAAGTTCACCCATTTAAAGCATATAATCCAGTGTCGTTTGGTATATTTACAGAGTTATATAACCATCACCATAATCTAATTTTAGAACATTTTCATCATCCCCAAATATTTCTTTTGACTACAGTTTCAAATCATAATTACTGTAGTCAAAAGACTACACTTTAGGGTTTGTTAGTTAATAAAAAAGTTAGTTAGTGAATAAAAAAGTCCACACTTCAGGGTTTACCTCTGCTCTTGTTTCTTTTTCACGTAGATTCAGTGACCTCAGTGTGTGTGTGTGTGTGTGTAAGTCAGAAAGAACAGAGTTCACCTATTTTAAACTTCTAATGATTATAAAAATCTTCCTACAGCATTTTTTGCGAACAGAACTATTTCTGCCACCTTTGTTTTTTAAGTAGCAGAAGTGTATATTTAGGGTTACTGGAATTGTACAATAGATTCTTAACTGGAACTGAAAGATTTTCAACCCTAGAGAGCTTTTGAAAAATGCAGCCTTTCCTGAATAAAAGCAGGATGGCAAGATAACTCCTGGAAAACTCTTTTGCTACGGCCCTGTTGAAGTAGAGAGTGAAACATCTATCTTACTGATCAAACGACCAAACAAAAGTTATCATGGAAGATTTTGAGAAAAGAGAAGGCTATACTGTTGAATTAATTATATTTTCTGTACTTGCTGAGGGAAAAAAGCTTTCTTCTCATCTGACCTAAATAGACATGGGCTAAGATTCTATTTTACCTGGCTATAATGTACAAACTTGGAATAATTTCCTAAGTTATGATTCCCTTCTCTCCCTATTAACTGTTTATCACAAAAACATTGAAGCCCTGGCAGCAATGATTTCCCTTTCTGACATTGATTGACTGGATGGGTCTAAGCTGGACTAATCAGAGATTGGGGTGAGAGGAGCCTGACTCAATGTCTTTGAGTCCTGAAATATGTAGGCTCAAAGACAGAGCTGCTGGTGAGTGTGATCTGCCTTCCATGCAGATCAGAGAAGCAGAGACAGCAAATACGCAGAGAGAAAGAAGAGAAGAATGAAGCAGATATGTGTAAATTAACAGACCAGGCAGAAGGAAAAGGGATGTGAGTGGTGAAAGAATTCTACACAGCTTTGCACGCTCTAGCTCCTGTACCTTCTGAGGCTCTACTGAACTTCTGCCCTTTGAGTCTGTGAGATACTTCTTTATGCTTAAGCCAACTGGCTTTGTTTTGTATTACTGGAAACCCAGAGAGTCCTAAAAGTTGACTAGTTTAAAATGGAACATAAGCATTTACTTAAGTTTCTAAATCACTTATGAGTGATACCAAAGAAATAAAAAGATAAACTTTCTGCTTTTGATTAACTTAAAATCTTATTAGGGAAACAAGACCTTCACATATAACAAAACTCTCCAAAACAATGCAGCTTATTCCACAATGAGCATTAGGTGGCATAATTATGTGCAGTAGACAACAGAGAAATCCATGTGGGCTCTAGCAAGGAGGGAAGATCTTGGAGGCATAATTCTTTGTGTTAAACATTGAACGATGAGTAGAGTTTGATTAGATAAAAAGTTTGGTAAAAAAAATGTGTCCTAGATTAAGAGACAAAGTAGCCAGGAATGACCGTAGAGGCTGCAGAAATCCAACGGAAGAATAAATTGTGATAAGAGATGATACTGGGTTGGGAGGGTGGTGCCAGATGATGGAGAGGCATGAATTACGGAAGAGGAGTTACCTGGACTTCCTGTAACTAGGCAAAAGGAGGAGTTGTAGATCCTTAAGCAGAGGTGTATTGTGACCAAATGTTTGTGTAAAAAGTTAAATCTGGTTGTGGTATACTGTACAGTTCAGAGGCAAGTAAACTAACTTGGAAGATGTTTTCTCTCTGACGGTGATTACAGAGAGGGGAAAAATCTAAGACGTGGGAGAAGAAACAGACTTTGATCAGTACTTCTCAAACTTTACTGTATGCATGAATTGCCTGAGAATCTTCTTAAAAATGCAAATTATTATTCAGTAGTTCTGGGCTAAGGCCCAGAATTCTGACTTTCTAACAATCTCCCAGGTAATACCCACACTGCTAATCTGTGAACCACATGTTAAGAAGACAAGATTTTGAAAATAATGATCTAATCCAGTGTGATGAAGGAAAATAAGAGTCAAAGATGACTTCAAGGTTTCTAGTGTGCTATAGTAGACAGGAGAGAGAGAAAAGGGAAACTGAGCCAATCCAACATTCATTGAGTGACTGCTGTTCATTATTTTCTTTTACCCTGCGACCTAACCATATAAAGTAAATCCATTCATTCACTTAGTCTACACTTATGGACTTATGTACTAAGTATCCACTAAGTGACAGGCATTGTTCTAAATGTTGTGGATTCAGTAATGAATAAAACTATAAAATAAAATTTGAAACCTTTGCTTATAATTTCAAGGGAAGGACAGAAAATAAACAAAATAAGTAAAACGTATAGTACTGAAGTTGGGAAAACCAAGTAAATAGCCCAAAATCTACTTTGGCTGAGTTTCATTCAAACAAGTCACCTTGAACATCTTCTGTATAACACAAATATGATAAATTTATAAGGAATTCAAGATATATGTTGAAGCTAAAAGTATTTTTAAATCCTTTGAAAGTATTTTACTGAGTTAATAAAAAATATTTCAGAAAGTCCTGGGAACCTTAGCTGTGTCACACCTGGACATATTTTTTAATGAAAGTGTGTATCTGAATGTGTAATGGAATATTTTGCAGCTTTCACACTCCTTCTCAGAAAAAACATCTGCCTTACTAATCAGGTGATATATGGTCTGACCGAGTGTTCATTTCCCATCTATAAGGGGCCAGCTTAAACGTTCTTTGTTTCTTACCATAGATAGTAGAGAGGAATTTCTTTCCAAATACACTGTAGAAAGTCATTTCTATAGTAAGCTGAAGGAAACATTATGGGATTAATTAGTCAAAGAAAACAAAGGAACAGATTGAGAATTCTGTCTGTCTGTCTGTATGTACATATGTATGTATTTGTCTATCTATGTCTGTACTTCTGCCATCTACGAATCTGTAAAAAAAACCTGAATAAATAAAGTGTAAAATGGAAGCCTATTAAACTATAATTGCTATAAAACAATAGTTTCTCATCCTCCAAAATTTATATTTAAAAATTGCTAAATGTATCTTTGTTCACTAAGCACTTTAATTAACAACTATAACATGGTGATTATATTATTCAACATTTAAATGCTTAATTTGCAATCTGGAATTGCAGGCATTCCCTGATAAAGACATATTTTCATTTGTTGCATTTGTATTTTTAGTAGAAGACAAAAATAAGAAGATACTTATATGGTAATATGATACTAGATCCATAAACAAAAGTTTTACTCTTTCTTTTTATTGCTCTTGAGATTTAAAACACAATAACAATCTATATTTATGCATTGAGCTATTGGATTTTTTCATGTTATGAGAGGTTTGAAATACTGTACCTGCCATCTACTGGAAGTCTATGGGAGGTACATTTCCCTACTATCAACTAAGGCCTCCAGAGAGCGAGTCTAAAAAATGTTATCAGTGCTTTTTGAGGAAATCATACCACAGGTTTGGAGGTCCTTTACTACTGTTAAAGAAAATTAAAGATAAAATAATCCCATTAATCGCTGGTGAAAGTACAGAAGGAACCCATATAAATTTGAGTAGGCAAAATCGCAAGAGAGATTCACCTCTGAAATGTCAAAAGTACTAAAAGGCCACGAGCAAAAAGATCTACAAATTTCCTTCCCAGCATTTTTATTAAAGGAAGTGCTCTGACCATAGAAATATGTGTATATAATTCCTAACTATTACAAATAGCTTTTAGGATCGAGGAAGTCAGGATTCTGAGACCTTCTCTAGTGACTTCTGTCTATTTCTGGGCTTCAGTGGGTTGTGTGAGTAGGGGTAAGAGTAAACGGGGGAGAAGACAGGATAAACTGACACTGTAGACGAAATGTCGAATTACTGCAAAGAATGAAACACCATAGTCAGTTCTTTAATTACATGCTTTGTGACTATATTTAATTCCTTCAATTATGCTCTGGGTCAGAATAGTTAGCTCCAGCCCTACATGTAACCTAGACACTTACATGTTCGGATGCCTAGACTTTTCCTATTGAAATCATGTCAGTCTATTTTCTTACCCTCAATAATTTTAATATAATGTATCTAATGACCACTTTCTCCTGATTTATGGGAAAACTCCAGAAACTAAGAATTACCCTTTCGTTCAGTTTTTATGAATGCCTTTAAAAATTATAATTTAAAAAACGTAAAAACATAAAACCTTCCAGCTTTTAATCATTCTACACTTTTGGTGGCTAGAAGTAATTCTTTGAAGTAATAAGCTCTAGAATTACATGATCATAGATAGAGCTTGAGGGCTTCATACAGATTAACAGTGGCACTAAAAGGTAGAATAATTTAATTCCAGGGCATACAATTTAGTGGTAGAACTTAAACTATAATTCAGGTTGTTTCACTGTAGTCACTATTATTTCTACTACCTTGCACTGCCTCGAATGTAATTATAAAATTGATATTGGACTTGAAATTGAAACAGGGAGCTTGAGCTTTTGTCGTGTGAGAGAAGGGAAGGAGGTGAGGAAGAATAAAGATATTTGCCAGATATGTCCTTGGCATTGTTCATTAGGCATGTTCATTTTTACTTTGAAATTCAAACAAGGCGATCACTAACCCATGTCAAATTTTCAGACCTAAATTAGCCCCACTTTACTTAAATATATCAATAAGAACACATGAAGACAAGGAATTCAGAGTTAGAGAGTTTCAGAGGCAAGCAGCACCCAGGCATTTCTAAGGCTGAGTGATAAAACAGTAGGACTTCTGTGTCTAGCAACATTACAGACTATTAGAGACCCTGAAAATCTTCAGCAGCAAACACTTATGAGATAATAACATAACAAACATTGTTGAAAATGCATAGTCAAACTCACAGAGAAGTTGTAAAATCCCCAGGGGCTAAAAGCAAAGAGAAAATTGAAAACCAGATTAGTGAACTGATGCTGAAAGTTTGGCAGCTTGAGAGGGTGGGGCATATTAGTCACTCTTGTTATTGAAAGGAATTTAATGAACATTATGGACCAAAAACCAAAGCACTGGAACTGCTTGAGTTGGCGAGTTGGACTAGCAAACCCTCCCCTCAAAGACACATATATAAGTCCAGGACATATGAAGGGCTATGTCCTCAGGGCAAGGGTAGCTAGGGAAAAAGTCATCTACTGGCAAAGTGAAATGAGAGAAACCTTGTTGAGGTGACCTGGGACCTAGGTAGGAAAAAAACGTCTATAAAAAACTTGCATCCGCAGAAAAAGCAAACAGCAGAATAAGGCCCTGGGAGCTTTAGGTAATAAGATTGAAACACACTAAAAAAAATAAGTACGTTTAAACTGACTAAAATAAATAGAGGAAGGACTCAAAAGTCTAAGAAAGTAATACAATACTATCAACAATGCATATAATTGAATACTTTGCAGCAATTAAAAAAGATTAGGTCTATCTATATATGCTGATACATAAAGATCTCCAAATTTTCTTATAAAAAAGCTAGTTACAAAAGCATCCTATAGTATAAATCCATTGTTGTTTAAAAGAATTTAAAAGGCACTTGTGTGTTTGCTTTAAGGATGTTCATTCTCTTTTTTATTTAAAAAAATTAATTGATATAGTTAATGTACAATATTATGTTAGTTTCAGGTGCATTACAGAGTGATTTGACATTTGCCTACATTATGAAATGATCACCACAATAAGTCTAGTAACCATCTGTCACTGTACAAAGTTATTATAATATTATTGACCATATTCCTTATGCTGTATATTACATCCCTGTGGCTTATTTATTTTATAACTGGATGTTTGTACCTCTTAATCCCCTTCCCCTATTTTGCTCCCAACCCACCTTCCTCCCCTCTGTAAACAACCCATTTGTTCTCTGTATCTATGAGTCTCTTTTCATACTGTTTTGTTTGTTTTGTTTTTTTAGATTCCACATAAAAGTGAGATAATATGGTATTCATCTTTATCTGACTAATTTCGATTAGCATAATATTCTCTATATCCATCCATGTTGTCGCAAATGGCAAAATCTCATTTTTTATGGCTGAGTAATATTACACATATATATATATTTATACATATATGTACCACATCTTCTTTATCCATTCTTCTATTAGTGGACATTTAGATTGCTTCCATATCTTGCCTATTGTAAATAATGCTGCAATGGACATTGCTTTGCATGTTACCTTTTGAATTAGTGTTTTTGTTTTCTTCAGATAGATACCCAGAAGTAAAATTGCTGAATCATATGACAGTCCTATTTTTAATTTTTTGAGGAACCCCCATACTTTTTTCCACAGTGGCTACACCAATTTACAATCCCACCAAAAGTGCATAAGAGTTCCCTTTTCTCTACAAAGGATGTTCAGTTTCTTTACATCTGATTCCAGTTAACTGTTTTGTTTCCTATAATTTTAAAACATAATGCAAGATTATTACTAATGAAAAAATTGGACCAGGCAAATTTGAAAAAAAAATGAAAAATAACTTTTAGAAATAAAAAATTTAGTCACTGAAATTTTTAAAAAAGGGATTAGATACGGCTAAAGATAGAATTAGTGAATAGAAGGATAAATTTGAAGAAACACAGAGAGACCAAGGAAATGGAAAAATACAAAAAAGAGAGGTTAAGAGACATGAGGTAAAATGAGAAAGTCACACATATATTCAAAAGTAATTTCAGGGGACAATATAGAGAGAATGGTGAAAAGCCTATCTATTAAAAGAATGGCTGAGAATTTTCCAGAAGTTATAAAACACTACAGTCCTCAGATTCAAGAAATCTTATAAATCCCAAGCAGTCTCTAAAGCAGCAAAGGCAAATAAATGATTTTTAAACCAAGCCAAGAGAAGAGGCAGCCCAGAATCAACAATTAGACATAGAAGTTTCTCAGTAGCAATATGAAAAATGGAAGAAAGTAAATTACCCTCTTCAATGAGCTGAGAAAATTTTAAATTCTCACAAAAATGGATATTTTGTGCTCATTTAACATCATTTAAGAATGAGATCAAAATAGGCATTTCACAAATAAAAATGAATTGTATTTACTATCAATAGACTATCACTGAAGGAACTGCTATTGAATATTCTTCATGAAAAAGAATATTGAATTGGTAAAGAAGGATTGAGATGAAATAAGGAGAGGTGAGCAAATAAATTGGTAAAAAGTAGATAAGTCTAAAAAAGTACTGACTTCATTAAATAACAAGAATAATAATGATTAATTTGGGGAGGAGGAAACAAACAAATTGAGATTTAAATACCCAACAAACATAACATACAAGTTGGAGTGGTAATACTTGGTATTAAAGATTAAGGCCTTTTTTTGTGGCGGGGGGGGAAGTCTGGTGTGATGATTAATTTTATGTGTTAACTTGACTGGGCCACAGGGTACCCAGATACTTAGTCAACACTGTTCTGGATATTTCTATGAAGATAGTTCTGGATGAGATGAACATTTAAATCAGTAGACTGAGTGAAGCAGACTGCTCTCCCTAAAGTGGATGGGCCTCATTCAATCAGTTGAAGGCTGACTAGAACAAAAAGGCTGACCCTCCCATGAGTAAAAGAGTTCTTTTTGAGAGTTTGAGGACTGGGATATTGGCTTTTTTCTGCCTTTGGACTTGAACTGAAACATCAGCTCTTCTTGGGTCTCAAGACTTCTGGGCTTTGGACTAGAACAACACCATCAGGCTCTCAGACCTTCAGACTGAGACTGAAACCAAACCACTGGCTCTCCTGAGCCTCCATCATGCTGATTAACCCTGCAGATCTAAGATTTACCAACCTCCATAATCATGTGAGCTGATTCCTTATAATAAATCTCTCTCATTCTCAATCTCTCTCTCTCTTGCTCTCACTATCACTTTCACTCTAGTTCTAGCTGTACCTCTATCTCCATCTTTATCTCCCTCTCTATTTCTATCCTACTGGTTCTGTTTCTCTGGGGAACTCTAAAACAGATTTTACCAACAGGGATTCTAGAGGAATAGAATTATAAGAATGAGTTTTCTGAATTGGTTCTGGGGTTTCTGGAATTGGCTTTCTAATTTGATTAGGTTTAAAGATGCTAATGACTCCATTTCCAGTAATAAAGAAAGCACTGATAGTTCATGATCAGGTAACCTCTGGCAACAGAGATAAGCAAAATATCACCACTGGAGACTCCTAAACAACCACTTACAAGAAGCAAGGATCTAAGTGTCTGTGTACATGATACTTTTGAACATTTTTGTCAAACTAACAAGTATAAGGAGAGTAACTCATTGCTCCTAACACTGGTGGACAAAGTGGGAGAAGAAAAGAATGAGCTCAGGGATTCACATTCCCAGTTCAAGAGCCACATAAATGACCTGAAAGCTCTATGTGTGCTCCTATAGCTGCAGGGCTGAAAATGCTGAAAATCAAAAGCAGAATCTCAACCTGCAGCTGGCTAAATTACAAGGCATGTTGAACTCCCAGCCTGGTAAGGTGTCTACTATTAAAGGGCACTGATTGGGAAGGCACTGGGATCCTGAAGAGTGGAATGAGGACACATGGAAAGCCCTTGCTGAAGCTACAGACACTGAGCCCCTAAATTCTGATGAATCATTTTGCCAATGGAAGCAGCCTCTCTACTCACAATGGAAGAGGTCTTTTCATCCCCAGTGGAACCTCCAGTAGAAGCAGCCTCTCCATCCCCATCTGAGGGGGATTAACCCTGCAATGCCTGATGAAAGAGTAATGGTCTACCCTGAGGCAGATGCCACGCAAGACAATGCTGATTGTCCCCCACTCCTCTGTGCTTCCAGACCTACAACCAGGCTAAAGACCCAATAGGTCCCTAAGGCCAAGGTAGAAAGTGTGACCCATGAGGATGTGCAATATACTCCAAAAAAAAAAAAAAAAAAGAACCTGAATTTTCCAATTTGTACAGACAGAAATTTGGAGAACATGTGTGGGAATGGATAATAAGGATGTGGGATAATGGTATCAGGAATATAAAGTTGGATCAGGCCAAATTCATTAATATGGACTGACTAAGCAGTGATTCTGCATTTCATTTTGCATCTTGGGGAGTTAGAAAGGGAGCTAACAATTTGGTTGGTTGATTGGCTAAAACATGGACCAAAAGGTGGCCCACAGTGAGCAAGCTGGAAATGCTGGACCGACCTTGCTTTACGGTAGAGGAAGGGATTCAAAGGCTTAGGGAGACTGAAATGTTAGAGTGGATTTGTCACTTAAGACCTACTCACCCACCCTGGGATAGTCCAGAAGACACACTTTTTACCACAACTATGAGGAATCAATTTGTGAGGGGAGTCCCAACAGCCTTGAAGTGCTCTGTTGCTTGCTTGTCTCTGTAAGCCAGACCTTGCATTGGGAACTGCAGTCATTGAATTGGGAAACCTAAATGCAAGAGAGTAACTGAATCCCAGAGTGGCGGGGTCCAAATGGCATCACTCAACTGCCAAAAGAAAAGTGAGTATGGTTACTGCAGTGGACAGCAGAGTCAAAGCAGCAATTAGAATAGTCTGACTCAAGCAGTATTCACTAGCTGATCACGGTATATACCTAAATGTGAACTAAATAGCAAGCCTACTAAATACTTACTTGATCTGTATAAGCAGAAAAATTCTATGTTAAGTGAATTAAAGTCTAACTTGAATATAAAAAGAGAGAGTCACAGCCCCTCAATCCGTTCCCAGACTTGAGCCAGTTTACAGACCTGGAACGCTTTAAATGCAAGGGAGGCCCTCTTAAGGAAAGACCCTGGTACACTGCCAGACATTTATACTGCTAATCTGTATTTCAGTCCTCGTCCAAAGGGGTCTATGGCCTTTTACTAGGATAAAAGTATGCTGGGGAAAAGGAAATAATCAGACCTTTCTGGGACTACTGAACACTGGCTCTGAACTGACACTGATTCCAGGTGACCTAAAGCATCACTGTGGTCCACCAGTTATAGTAGGGGCTTATGGAGGTCACGTGATCAATGTAAGTTTAGCTCAGGTCTGACTCACAGTGGGGCCAGTGGGTCCCCAAATCCATCCTGTGGTTATTTCTCCAGTTGTAGAATGCATAATTTGAATAAGCATACTTAGCACCTGAGAGATTTCCCACTTTGGTTCTCTGATCTGTGGTGAGAAGGCTATTATGGTGGGAAAGGCCAATTGGAAGCCATTAGAACTGCCTCTACCTAGGAAAATAGTAAACCAAAAGCAATACCACATTCCTGGAGAGAATGCAGAGATTAGTACCACTATCAATGACTGGAAAGATGCAGGTGTGGTGATTCCCACCACATCCCCATTCAACTTTCCTATTTGATCTGTGAAGAAGACAGGGATCTTGGAAAAGACAGTGGATTATTTTAGGTTTAACTGAAAAGACAGTGGATTATATTAGGTTTAACTGAATAATTACTAAAATTGCAATGACTATATCAGTTGGGGTTTCATTGTTTGAGCAAATTAATACATCCCCTGGTTCCTGGTATATAGCTATTGATCTGGCAAATGCTTTTTCTGATACCTGTCAATAAAGACCACCAGAAGCAGTTTGCTTTCAGCTGGCAAGGCCAACAATACAACTTCTCTGTCCTGCCTTAGGGGTATACCAACTCTCTAATCCTATGTCATAATTTAGTTTTCAGGAATCTTGACTGCCTTTCCTTTCCACAAGAAATCACTCTGGTCTATTACATTGATAACATTATGCTGACTGAACCTAGTGAGGAAGAAATAAAAACTACTCTAGACTTATGGGTAAGACATTTGTGTGTCAGAGGGTGGGAAATAAATCTGACAAAAATTCAGGGACCTTCTACCTCAGTGAAATTTCTAGCACTTCAGTACTGTAGGGCATGTTGAGATGTGCCTTCTAAGATTAAGGGTAAGTTATGGCACAACCGAAAAAGAGACACAATGCCTAGTGGGCCTCTTTGGAATTTAGAAGCAACATATTCCACACTGGCCCATTTACTGAGTGACCCGAAAAGTTGCTAGTAATCCTTGGATTAGGGAATGAAATGCTTGAGGAATTGCATAGGTGCACTTGCCTCCAACCTCCACAAAGTAACTGGGAAGCTCTGCAACTAGATAGCTCCAAATAAAATAGAGGGAAGAATTTTCAAAAGAAAATCAATGAATATGATCTATTCTACAATAGACAAATTAAAGAAATCTGATGTTCTTCTGTCTTCTAGTGTCCAAGCTAGAAGTTATTTTCAGTAACCCCCTAAAACAACAGGCATTATGCATAGCAGCTAAATATTATTAGGGATCCTCCATTTATTTGACTCATAACCAGAATTTTTCATGGATATCTAAGTCAGATATGAAACACACAAACCATTAAAGAATATAAAAATAAAGATTCAGGTACTGTTTCAAAAGATTGAAAGATAAACAGAAAACTAGGGATAATGTAACATATATGTAAGACAATGGAGTAATAATCCTAACATAAAAATAACTTAGAAATTATTAAGATAAAGATAAACATCCCTATGGAATAAGGTCATGAACAGATTATCAATAAAACACACATATCCGATAAGTATGTGAAAAGTATTTATGCTCACTAATGATAAAAAAAATTCTACCACTGATGCAGTCCAAACAGGTCAGACTCTTAGGGTCACATAGAAGGGTGGGAAAATGAGGAGTGAATCCGAAGGAGCAAACAGGAAATATCCCACATGGGAAGTTTTGCTAACTAAAGTCTCTGAGATTTTCCAATAAGACATCTATAAATCTGCACAGAGGAAATATGAAGAAAATTTGCAAACCTTTGTTTAGAACTGTTTGTTCCTTTTGCTATGTTTGCCTAAACTATTTTGGAAGAGGCAGGAACCATTGTTTCCTAAATAAATCAAAAGAAAAGCTCAAGGGATTTCCCCATTGGAAAAAGCCTAGTGGAATTTTACCATCAGAAGAAATTGTAAAAAAACAATTTATTTACCCTAGAGGATTTCCTCTGTGCTGCAGGAGTATGGTATAGTCCTTCCATCACAGAGTGAGCAATTGGTAGCTCCTGAGACCAGCACAATTTGATCAGTTGAATTTCGCCACCTTCAGGTATAGAGCTAAAAATGAAGAAAAACACATTATTATTACTTGGAAATTACATTCAATTGAGAATTACATACATTGAAACTATTGATCAGCCACAGTAATTATCTTGAATTTTTTTTCTAATTAAGATGAAAAGATTCAAAGCATAGTCTAGCCCAGATTTGGCAAACCCTACAATAATGACTATTTACTCATTTGCTCAGTTGTTTGTTCAGTTGATTCAATATGCTTTTATGTAGTCTGTCAGGAATTGTTTTAGATAATAGAGACCCAGAGACAAATTCCTCCTGGAGCTCATAGTTAGTAATGAAGATAAATGCAAAGTATTAAATGATATGATAGGGACTTCCCTGGTGGTGCAGTGGTTAAGAATCCACCTGCCAATGCAAGCGACACAGGTTCCAGCCCTGGTCCGGGAAGATCCTACATGCCGCGGAGCAACTAAGCCCGTGCGCCACAACTACTAAGCCTGTGCTCTAGAGCCCGTGCTCCGCAACAAGAGAAGCCACCGCAATGAGAAACCCGCATACCACAACGAAGACTAGCCCCTGCTTGCCGCAACTAAAGAAAGCCTGCGCTCAGCAACAAAGACCCAACGCAGCCCAAAAATAAATAAATAAAAATAAATGATATGATAGGAGGTATTTGATACAAAGTGAAAGGAGCTATGAGAACACAGAAGAGAATTTCTGAGGGTGGGTTTCTTAAAAGCAGAGCCTAAGAGACAAGGATTCTTGTGCAAGTGATTTATTGAGGGAATGTGTTCAAGTGAAACCTAACATACAGTGTGGGCAGCAAGAATATAGACAAAGATGTAAGTTCAGTAGTTCAGCTTCGGTCTGATTCTTCAAGAAGCTCTGGGTCAGGAACAGCATCATAAAGTTGTCCCACCTTGAGATAAAGGCCCAGACCTTATATCAATAAAGCACAGTCTCCAGGATGGCCCTGGGGAGAAGGCATACGCCCCTAGGCATTTCCAAATGCGCAGGCTTCTGTCGACCGGGGACAACTCTCAGGCATATCCCTGTAGACTATTAACTGTCATCACTCACAGCAAATGGGGGATGGGTGCACTGGCCCAGGAAATAGAATCTGTGTCTACTGCATTCCACTATTTACACCGTTCAGCCCCACTTGCTTCTCACATTAAATTAGTATCTTGATGGCACAACTTCTCCAAGATTTGGGTTGTTCAAAATTTCTGGAGAAACTTACATGAGGAGGGTTAGTGAGACAAACTACAGTCCCCACAGCACTAGTACTCACCATTGCCCTTCTCTACCCACCCATTCTAGAGTCCTCTCTGCCTTGGATAACACTTTTATTATTTTTTTAAATAAATTTATTTATTTATTTATTTTAGTTTTGGCTGCAATGGGTCTTTGTCGCTGTGCGTGGGCTTTCTCTAGTTGCGGCGAGCTGGGGCTACTCTTCGTTGCAGTGCACGGGCTTCTCATTGCGGTGGCTTCTCTTGTTATGGAGCACGGGCTCTAGGCGCGCAGGCTTCAGTAGTTGTGGCGCATGGGCTTAGCTGCTCCGTGGCATGTGGGATCTTCCCGGACCAGGGCTCAAATCCGTGTCCCCTGCATTGGTAGGCGGCTTCTTTTTTTAAATTAATTAACTAATTAATTTTTGGCTGTGTTGGGTCTTCGTTGCTGCACACGGGCTTTCTCTAGTTGTGGCAAGTTGGGGCTGCTCTTCATTGTGGTGCATGGACTTTGCATTGCAGTGGCTTCTCTTGTTGCAGAGCATGGGCTCTAGGCGTGCAGGCTTCAGTAGTTGTGGCACGTGGGCTCAGTAGTTGTGGCTCATGGGCTCTAGAGCGCAGACTCAACAGTTGTGGCACACTGGCTTAGTTGCTCCGCAGCATGTGGGATCTTCCCGGACCAGGGCTCGAACCCATGTATCCTGCATTGGCAGGCAGATTCTTAACCACTGCACCACCAGGGAAATCCCTGGATAACACTTTTGTTGATTCGGGTAGCTTTCCTGGTAAGGTGACCCAGACTGTCATCCCCGACAGATCTGAATCTCTGGTTACCTTGACCATTCTAGGTCATGGTTGCTATATTAACCCACTTACCATTTACACATTCACTATTAAAATGGAGCATGGGAATACCAAGAGATGACTCATGGAGTCACTTGTGTGCCAAAAATATTCCTCCCTACCCCACGATGCAACGAGTCTTACTTCCTGCTTATCAGAGTTCAACTACCCCTGCCAATATGGTAATTTCCCTTTTTTTCTGTTGGTCTATTGGTATAAGGAGCCTAGAATGACCAGTAGCAGCTGCAGCTTTAATTTCAGTGGAAAACTTAACGAGCATTCCTCTTCTTGAGGCCTCTAGACACACAGAGCCTAAATGTGTGGGGTTGGGAAGCACAAATTCTCCAAATGGGTTACTTCAGTTATAGGTGTTGGCTGACTCCCACTTCCATGCCTTGATCACCAGATCCATATATTCTACCTTTTGGAGACATAGCACCATGTTACGGGCTGTCATCTTCAAGCCTCAGCTGTACTTTCAAGAGGCCATTCCAGCACTCTGTCAGGCTGGCAGCTTCTGAATGGTATAGTATGTGGTAGGAACAGTACACCTCATTTGCCATAAAGTGGGTCTTGCTTCATGGCAATATTATACTGGATTTCATGCTGGTAGATCAGACCTTTGAATCTTGGTACTGGCTGAGGCACTGTGAATAGGAAATGCAAACTCATATCCAGAATACGAGTTAATCACAATCAGATTAAATGGTTTCTCTTTCTAGGGTGGAAAGGGTCCAATTTTATCAGTTTGCTTAAATTGATTGGAGGCAAAGTGCTGGTCGTTGTGGCTGACAGGTCAGACAGTCAGCCATGGTAGTAGCCAGACGAACCATATTGAGAGGGAGCCCATTCAATTGGTCCCATCCCTATCAGGGCTCTGACTGGTATCACAGACTCGCCAAGCCTATGAATTCAGCTTTCTTTGAATTTCTGCCACTCTTACAGTCAAGTCCTGTGACTGGTTGTCAGATCTGCCTGCACTTTGGCAACAAGAGGTACGGGTCTCTTTAACTGCAGTCAAGGAAGTATGTTTTACTTTAAATTGGAGACTGAGTCTGAGCCTGTCATTTTTCTCTCTTTAAGGCATTAGTAGCACTTAGCAACAGCTCCCAAATACCTCAGTCTTTACAGTTATTATTTTCCCTGAAATTCTTGAGCCTTAGGACCATTACACAAGCTATGTCCACCTGTATGCCATCCAAGATCACCAGAGGTGAAAGTCTCAGCAGCTGTACTGCTATAGCAGGTCAGGAATCAGTATGCTACTAATCAAAAGTAATAAAGTCTTTGTTGCCATCTGGCTGGTGAATGATCTCACCCCAGCCTCCCATCCTTAGAGACTGCTTTCTAGGATTATTCCTGGTACCAACTATCTTGGGTTGGGTTTTCCAAAATCAGAGCCAGAGACAGGGATTCTAGTGCAAATGATTTAATGAAGGAGTTCTCTCAGAAGAAACTTTAAGTTAGTGAGGAAAGCAGAATAGGGCAGAGGATGAAGCTAGACGGAGATACAGCAGAAGTCTAGCCTCAGCGATCCCCTGGTGAACTTTCCAGCATGAAGGGCACACCGAGTTGTCCCACCTGGAGGCAAGAGGGCAGACTTTTGTCTCCCCATATCGCCAGCTCTGGGACAGAGAGCAACATTTCAGACGCTTCTGAGTGAGGTGGCTCCTGTTGGTGGGAGGCAATCATTGTACGTGAGCTGCTAAAAGGGATCTGGGCCGGGCACCAGCAGCTCTCCTACAGGAGGAATGAGAAACTCTTTGCTGAGGAATTAGAAAAGACTTCGTCATGAAGATTACACTTGGCTTGTTAGGAAGAGAAAAGAGGTAATTAGGCTGAGAACGGAGTAGCCAAGTTAGGGAGTGAACAGTAATTTAGGCAACAAGATCACTGACTTCAAATCTGGAGGAGATTTGTGGTCAGAATCGTATATATCTGATTTCAACATTTTTCTGAACTCAGTGGAAGCTCATCAACTAGGTGTTAACTTTTATTTAGTTCCTTTTCTTTTCTTTCTTTCTTTCCCTTTTCCTTTTTTTCTTTTGGATAATTTTCTTTAAGCTATAGGCTGCCAATACTTCCTGGCAGTAGTATTACTGAATATAGCTGGTTAATGAGGTATACTGGGGTTAGTGTACAACATTAACACTAATTAATGTATTTCAACATCTCACTAGAGTAATAATAGACACCTTATAGAAAGGCTGTATACGTTGGCAGATGTTAAAAAGGAAAAACTGTGTATGAGAGGTAGTCTTGCCAGAGGCTCCAGAATTTCTGAAACAATGTAGTAAACAAAGGTTTACATTTAAAGTAAAATGGTACAGATTTTGGTTTGCTTACGTTGGTTGTCATGGCACTGGAGCCCCCTCCGTCTAATGCCTCCTTGCTTAACTAAACAGAAAACAGGAGTTGGGGCAGAAGATGGCACTCCAGGAAAGCAGAAACTGACTCTGGGGTCATGTGGCTGACAGGGTAGTGGTGCTCTGGCCGGGTGACAGGCCTGAGCCACTGAGGTGGGAGAGCCGAGTTCAGGACACCGGACCACCAGAGACCTCCCGGCCCCACGTAGTATCAGTTGGCGAGAGCTCTCCCAGAGATCTCGGTCTCAACGCTAAGACCCAGCTCCACTCAACGACCAGCAAACTCCAGTGCTGGACACCCCATGCCAAACAACTAGCAAGACAGGAACACAACCCCACCCGTTAGCAGAGAGGCTCCCTAAAATCATATTAAGTTCACAGACACCCCAAAACACACCACTGGACGTGGTCCTGCCCACCAGAAAGACAAGATCCAGCCTCATCCACCAGAACACAGGCACCAGTACCCTCCACCAGGAAGCCTACACAACCCACTGAACCAACCATACCCACAGGGGGCAGACACCAAAAACAGTGGGAACTACAAACCTGCAGCCTGCAAAAAGGAGACCCCAAACACAGTAAGTTAAGCAAAATGAGAAGACAGAGAAATACGCAGCAAATGAAGGAGCAAGGTAAAAACCCACCAGACCAAACAAATGAAGAGGAAATAGGCAGTCTACCTGAAAAAGAATTCAGAATAATGATAGTAAAGTTGATCCAAAATCTTGGAAATAGAATGGAGAAAATACAAGAAATGTTTAACAATGACCTAGAAGAACTAAGGAGCAAACAAACAATGATGAACAACACAATAAATGAAATTAAAAATTCTCTACAAGGAATCAATAGCAGAATAACTGAGGCAGAAGAACAGATAAGTGACCTGGAAGATAAAATACTGGAAATAACTACCGCAGAGCAGGACAAAGAAAAAAGAATGAAAAGAACTGAGGACAGTCTCAGAGACCTCTGGGACAACATTAAATGCACCAACATTTGAATTATAGGGGTCCCAGAAGAAGAAGAGAAAAAGAAAGGGACTGAGAAAATATTTGAAGAGATTATAGTTGAAAACTTCCCTAATATGGGAAAGGAAATAGTCAATCAAGTCCAGGAAGCACAGAGAGTCCCATACAGGATAAATCCAAGGAGAAACACGCCAGGACACATATTAATCAAACTATCAAAAATTAAATACAAAGAAAAAATATTAAAAGCAGCAAGGGAAAAGCAACAAATAACATAAAAGGGAATCCCTATAAGGTTAACAGCTGATCTTTCAGCAGAAACTCTGCAAGGCAGAAGGGAGTGGCAGGACATATTTAAAGTGATGAAAGGGAAAAACCTATAACCAAGATTACTCTACCCAGCAAGGATCTCATTCAGATTCAATGGAGAAATTAAAACCTTTACAGACAATCAAATGCTCAGCACCACCAAACCAGCTCTACAACAAATGCTAAAGGAACTTCTCTAGGCAGGAAACACAAGAGAAGGAAAAGACCTACAATAACAAACCCAAAACAATTAAGAAAATGGTAATAGGAACATACATATCAATAATTACCTTAAATGTAAATGGATTAAATGCTCCAACCAAAAGACATAGACTGGCTGAATGGATACAAAAATAAGACCCGTAGAGATGCTGTCTACAAGAGAACCACCCTAGACCTAGGGACACATACAGACTGAAAGTGAGGAGATGGAAAAAGATATTCCATGCAAATGGAAATCAAAAGAAAGCTGAAGTAGCAAGTCTCATATCAGACAAAATAGACTTTAAAATAAAAACTATTACAAGAGACAAAGAAGAACACTACATAATGATCAAGGGATCAATCCAAGAAGATACAGGCATAGTGAATGGACGTGAGGAATGGGGAGGGTGAATGGTAAGCTGAGACAAAGTGAGAGAGTGGAACTGACATATATACACTACCAAATGTAAAACAGATATCTAGTGGGAAGCAGCCGCATAGCACAGGGAGATCAGCTGGTGCTTTGTGACCACCTAGAAGAGTGGGATAGGGAGGGTGGGAGGGAGACGCAAGAGGAAGGGGATATGGGGATATATGTGTATGTATAGCTGATTCACTTTGTTATACAGCAGCAACTAATACAACAGTGTAAAGCAATTATACTCCAATAAAGATGTAAATAAATAAATAAATAAATAAATAAAGTAAAATGGTAGAAAAATGGCCCAAGTGAGTTAGAAAAAGGGGAGATTGGAGAATTTTGGATTTCCTAATTTATTACTTGCAAGATATAAGATGTAAGAAAACCACAAAATTAACATTTGATCAATAGCATTACATTTTGAAATCTCTATATTTGGGATTCATAATTTGAGTAAACATGCTGTCTTTCATATCGATGTTTGGATAATCACCAACACTCAGTTGAGTCAGAAACTACTGGAAAAAGGTTCAGGGAAGCAAAGACCCAAGGCTAGGTGTTTGGGGGTGAATTTGGGTGAGTGTGCATATTTGTATGCCTGTGTGTAAAATGAGAGAGAGAGACTTTTTGTATATGTGTCATTTCAAAACCAAATATAAATAATTTAAATTTTGAACTGTGCGTACCTGCATATCTCTGGTGTAGTGTGTAGGCAATCAAGATTTAACACCACAATGAGGCCAGCACTGGAGAAAAGACTTTCTTTAGAATATACAAACCTGGAACTAGTGTTATGCAGTCAGGAGCTTTGGTTATTAAATGAAATCAAAAGCACATCAGGCCTATCAGCATCTTAAAAACCATTAGTGTTTCATTTAAAGAGAGTGCCTTGTTTCTGAAATATTCATAGCTGGAATCCACCACCACTGCTGAGATTTACATCTCCTCTCTCCCCGTTATGCTTGCTGAATCTCTTTACTTGCTATTGTAGGAAAAATATTCAAAGATTTATAGGCAGCAAAGAGAAGGCAGCAAATTATGACATCCATTATTGGCATCTGCTCTTGTCTGTATCCCCAGGAAATGCAAATACAAATGAATTCCAATTTTCTACTACAACTGAGTTGCAAAGGGAACTGTTATATGCAGATGAGGCAACTTCTATTTGGACAGAGATAAAATGGAAGAAATTTCAGTCTACTACACTTGGCATACCATTTGCATAACTCTGAGAAAACTGTCACAAAGGGATAATAAAAAATCATAAGGCTCTTAAAGAACCACATACAATGCCTATAACTAGGCTGCTTATAAGAGAAACAGACACAGCTTTAAGCTGTAGGGGCTGGTGCAAGATCCAAAAACAAAAGGGTGATTAAAAATAGATGCTTCTATATTCACTGGTAAAAGTGGTCCCTCTTCTCGTGTTTGGCAAAAGGATTACACTAGGTTTGAAAATAACTTATAATCCAGTATGCAGTAAAGACAGACCTCACATTACCAATTTTTAAAAATTCTTTTGGCATAAGTCATTGTTTCTCCTGGAGGAATGACTATGACAACATTTCCCATTATGTTGTAGGCTCCTTGAAAGCAAGGAACTCTTGTATCCACTGATGTCCTATATCCTCAGTGTCTAAAATAGAGTTTTGAACATAATAGCATCTCAAAATAAAATGTCCAGTGATAGGAACTGACAGAGTCACTGTAGGACAGTAGTGGGAATTAGGAGATCGATGTTCTAGTCTAGCCTTTGTCTCTGAGAATTTGGCCAGGTTTCCCTATTTCTACGGTCCTCAGCTACCACCTCTGAAAAAAAAGGAGACGATAATACCCATCTTATTTGGCTTGGGAAAGAATTAAATGAAGTATCATGCCTAGTGTCCAGTATAACATCTGGCACAGATCTGTCTCTGAAGACGTGGGTCCTTTTTTTCTGACCTCCTACAACTCTCTGACACGCCTCAGCTTGAGCATTAGGAAGGTCAGCAGTTTCTGACAATCTTAGACCCCACGCACATGGCTCATGTTACCTGGATATTCTCTGTCTGCTCTTATCTTTAATGCTCCACCTGCCTCAAAATTGCTTTCCAGCATTTACTAAAACTGGCTTTTGACTCTCAATTTCCCTCTTCCCCAAGTCCTGACATCATGCCATACATGCTTTTCTTGTCTATCTTGCCTCCCCCATTGGGGTCATGATTTGCCTCAACTTTTCAGGGTGCCACACTCTTCCAAGGCACCTGCTGACTTTTCCCTCCTCTCTGTCCATCTAAATTTGACTGCCTTTATCCATTACCCAACAAAACTGCTCCAGGTAACACAATTAGAACATGAATGACCATGATGAGCTCTGTAACTTTACATCCTTCAAAGCTTGGCATACAAAGCTTTCTCAATTTCTGCCCCATGATTATTCACTTCCCTGGATGACTGACAGTGGGAACATTCATTTCCTTCAGAAAAACACTACTTCCACCTACTGGGTATCATCTTGTCCAGGTGAACACCACACCCAATTGTTTTAATCACCTCCTATTCAGAACCCTGTTGGTGAGGGAGGGATTCCTGCCCTGGAGTTGTGAGGATGGCCCCAAATGTCCCATGATACTCATGATACTCACAGCTCAGGAGAGGAGGACACCATATGCCAGGCCAGGCTACATGGGCTTGTGCTTGGGAGCAGAGTGAACTACCAAGGGGCAGTGGGAGGCGGCGTTATAGTACCAAGAGGGTAGGTGCCCCTGGTTCCCAGGGGATTGGCTTGCTGGGATAATTCTATGGGATGACAGGGAACTGAAACCCACTACTCAGGGATAAGCAGGAACTGCACCTGGTCCCCATGATAAGGAGGGCTGTTTGGCTAGGGGGTCTTACCTCTGAGAGCAGAGTGGGAGTGGGGGAAGCTTGTGATTAAGGTATTTGAGGCCCTTCTTATTCTACCAGATGTCAAGGCAGCACATCATATTGAGCCTTAATTTTAGGCTTTATCCCACACCAACTCTCGTCTCACTTCTCAATTCCTTTAATTCCTAACTCCAAGAACTTTCACTTCTGTTCTACGATGGTAGGGCTTACACTTCCAGTCTAATGCTCAGAATCATAATTTCCAACCTCCCAATTCTTATTATCCTTAGAGTTCTATCTTCTTGTTCTACATACCCTCCCTGAAAAAACCCAACTCTGAATCTACTGTATACCCTGCTGAGAACTATGGGAGAAAAACCACAAGGTGGATGAGATTTGTGCTGTTATATTTTCATAGTCTTTAACTGCCAGTGGATTATTAATATTGCCTAGAATCTCAGAGCCTTGTTCTCTCAATTTGCAGAGAAGCTGCTCCACGTTTCACTGCTATTCTCAAGGTCCTACTCAACCTTTCCCCAATCAGGCTTATCAAAGCATCTGAGATAAGAATTCTATCTACACTGCCATCCTACCTTAAGCCTCAGAGGAAGGGCCATTTCTCTTGCTTCCCATGCCCAAATGCATAACTGTGTTCTGAATCCCTTTCTCTCTCATCTCCTTGACAGCCTCATTCCATCAATTTTCTCTTCTCCTCTTTATCCTCAATCTTCCCGTCTCAGTTGTTCTTTTTCCTTAGCATATAAACATGCTCAAGCCTCTTCTACCTAACAAATCCCGCCTTTGGCCCTTTACCTATTACTACATATCTTCATCCCCTCACAGCCAAGCTGCTTTAAAGAGAAGAATAGAATTTAAATATCCTCCAGCCCCAAAAAAGGAACACTCCTACACTGCTGGTGGGAATGTAAATTGGTGCAGCCACTATGGAGAACAATATGGAGGTTCCTTAAAAACTAAAAATAGAGTTACCATATGATCCAGCAATCCCACTCCTGGGCATATAGCCAGAGAAAACTCTAATTTGAAAAGATACATGACTCCAATGTTCATTGCAGCACAATTTACAGAGGAGTGGATAAAGAAGATGTGGAGATATATATATATACACACACACACATATATATATAATAGAATATTAATCAGCCATAAAAAGAAACAAAATAATGCCATTTGCAGCAACATGGATGGACCTAGAAATTATCATACTAAGTGAAGTAAGCCAGACAAAGACAAATATGATATGATACCGCTTATATGTGGAATCTTAAAAAAATGATACAAATGAACTTATTTACAAAACAGAAATAGACTCACAGACACAGAAAACAAACTTATGGTTACCAAAGAGGATAGCGAGGGGTAAGGGAGGGATAAATTAGGAGTTTGGGATTAACATATACACACTACTATATATAAAATAGATAATCAACAAGGACCTACTATATAACATAGGGAACTGTACTCAGTATTTTGTAATAACCTATAAGGAAAAGAATCTGAAAAAGAATATATATATATATATATATATATATATACACACATACACACACATACACACACACACACACACACACATATATATATAACTGAATTACTTTGCTGTACACCTGAAACTAACACAACATTGTAAATCAACTATATTTCAATAAAAATAAATAAATACATAATTAAATATCTTCCAGCCCCATTCCCTCCCAGTGAATTGCAGCAACACATCTGTCAACACACATCAATAAATTGGCTCTCCTCAAACCTAGTGTAGGCCTTTCAGTTCTAATCCTCCTGGGGCCCTCTAGAACATGGGACACCGTCAACTCCTCACCCCTGACACACAAGCTTCTGGGACACCTCTCTTCTAACTCTGCGACCTCTTGTTTTTAGTCATCTCTGCGTCTGCTCCCCATCCATTGCCTGCCCTGAATTTTGGAGCTACTCAGGGTTCAATTCTCAGCTATATTCTTTAGGTCATCTTATCCATGCTCCATGAGTGCTGACTCTCAAAGCAATATGTCTTACCCAGAAGCTTTCCCTGAGCTCCAGATCTCTCATTTTAACTGGCTGCTAATTATCAACAACTGCTTCAGACTCTGCACACATTAAACTCATCACTTTTCTCATACGTTCACTTTCTACTTCATCCCTCAAATATGTCTCTACTTCAGCCATCCGCAACCTTTTTGGCACCAGGGACCGGTTTCATGGAAGACAATTTTTCCACAGACGGGGCAGAGGGGAATGGTCCAGGCCGTAATGTGAGTGATGGGGAGCGATGGGGAGCGGCACATGAAGCTTCGCTCCCTCACCCGCCCCTCACCTCCTGCTGTGCGGCCCGGCTCCTAACGGACCGCTGGCGGTCCGTGGCCCAGGGGGTTGGGGACCCCTGCTCTACCTCACTTTATATCCCTGTTGGTTTTTATCCTCCTATCACCTAATCCAAAATCCCGAGTAACATCCAGAGCTCCTCCTACTTGCTTTGTCCCCTGTTTTTACATCTGTATTCTTCTACCTCAGTGTGGACTCTTACGATAGTTTCCTAGCGTCCTCCAGTAAAGGGTCTTTAGTCCTCCAAAGAGTTTGGGATGTATACTGTAGTCAATGGTTTCCAAATATGATTTACCCAGAGAGCCTGAGGAAGATTATTTAAAAATACAGGTTTGTTATTTGTACACCTATCCACCCCCACTCCCACCATAAACATACCGAGTCAGAAAGGGGGCAGAAATAATCTGTGTTTTAAAATTTTCCCAGGTGATTATCAAACAAACCATTGTCAGATAAACACTGGGCACTGGTGAGGTATTACACAATGATGTTGTATAAAATATTGTGCTTCAGAAAGACAGTTCTGGAAGCAGTGTGGAGGATGTACTAGAGGCTGATTAAATGCTGCCCAGATGTTTTCCTGCAGATAAAAATGTTAAAGGTACTAGTTATAGCCACAACTGCATGCACAGATAGTGGTTCCTGTCAATAGTAAGTCTACCTGTATTCCTGTCTATCTATCATTATCACCTATCAATCTCTTCTAGCTATAAAGTAGATAATTAACATCTGTGCTGACTGCCTACAGTGACCAAGAAACTTGGAAATATTAATTAACTTTTGTAAAATCACACAGTAACTCAGTAATATAAACAAACATCAGATTTTTATGATCTTCTGTCTCCTTTTCTTATACAGTTCTCCCTCAGCCAGTAAACTGTCTAGAGATGGGTTATCATTGTATCTTCTTTAAATAAATCTTTCCAGTGGCTTTTGGAATTAACCAACACCTCATTTCCTCCTTATGAAAGTGTTCAGGCAATCATATCCACTCTGGAGCCCAAATCCTCTGAAGAAGGTTCAAATCTGAGAAGTGAATACATTTTATCTAAGCAGAGCCTGTCAGAACATTTTTAATAAAAACCTGGCCCAATTTCAGAGCTTTCTTTTCATTAGGGCAGGTCTGAAAGCAAAGGCCTTGAAAGTGGTTAGAAAAACATAGTGTAATCACTATGGTACCATTATCCTGTCCCTGGGTAATCATTAGGCATCAGCTTGCCAAAGCGAAGGGCGGCAAATTACTCATTTATTGTTACCTGAGCTGTGCGGAAGATTGAAATCTGGACTACTAATGATTTTTTTTCACCTTGTTTGGGAGATTCTGTAGAAAAGTTCACATGTAGCACAGATGCTAGTTGGATGGCGAAGGTGCTTTCAGACAAATATAAAAGGGAAGCAAAGCATCACCTTCCTTCAAAAGTAAAGCTGAAAAGCTCCACATCATTTCATAAAAGCAGCTCTAAGGGAGAAATACTAAAAGTCGTCAAGATCTATAATGGGAGAAGAAACTAGTTAGTTGGCTTTGAGTAGATTTTGATCTGCTCTAAAAGATATTAGACACTCAGAGTACAAGTTGAATTTAACGCAAATCTAGTTTAAGGTAAATATTTACCAACCAGTTTGTAGGGAAAAAAATTTATTTAATAGTGAGATCATCTAATGAATTAGATTCGTGTGCGTGTGTGTCAGTTGCTTTAGCAAGTTTCAAATTCAATAAAGGCTCCAAGTCTAGGTATGGTGAAAGAGAACCAAACCATTCTAATCTTGTTAAAGTGGGAGCATTTACAAGATCTAGTATGGGTAAGTATGATTGGGAACATGAAAAGCAGCCATTACAATATTTGTGTCCACACCTAAAATAGACATCTGGAGTGAACTGATGCTCCTGATACTGGGGATAACAGATGTAGGCAGGGAGGAGAGTCCAAGATAGTTTTAGATAGTTTTGTGAACATAAAATGTTACATTCAAGAGTTCAAGAGTAAAGATCGAATGCCTCTTGCTTCTGTAGGAAAAAGTCCAATGTCTGGAATGGGGACGTGAGAATCAAAAAGCATTGATTTCTATTGCTGGCTCAGCTGGTGACTGCTTCTGTAGTCTGAGGCAATTTTCCTAGCCGATTTGTGACTAAATCTCAGCATCTACAGAATGAGGTTAGGAATCTTTTCTGTTTGAGACCCAGCTAGTATTATTAGGACTTTTGTTCATGTTATTAATGTTTATGATGCCTTCAGGGATTTTCAGACAAAAGCATTACATAAGCCCAAAGTGTTATTAATATTGCTTTCTATGTTATTCCAAAACGGTATTGTGGAGGCTGATGAATTAACATTTGCAACATTCTGTAAAAAGGGTTGGAATAAACAGTGTCAGTATTACTTAATGCACAAATTATCCCTTAAAGACATGCAGAAAACCTACAAATGATAGCTTCCTGATCAACCTGATATTCGGCTTATACCAGACTCTCAGACACCTAAAGCATCTGCCAAAAGATTATACATATATATCTATTTTGCCATCTAAACTCAGTGTGCCAGTCTACCCATTCCATTTAGAGAGGTGAAAGAATGGGTTGTGAAATTTCATCTGTTCAAAATTTTGAAAGATCTAGTAATTTGTAAATTGTAATTTTTCCTTTGTTTCACTGTTGATTTCTTAACTGTTCTTGATGCATTGCAATTCAGTTTTCTAACAGATGGGGTTTTAACATGATGGCATCCTTTGGGGTTTTGGATTTTTGTCAGAGGTTTGCTTCATGTTTAATGCCTGATATAGACGCTGGACATATTTTTATGCTGCCTGGCTTTGAATGGCTATTTAAGTGTATATTACAGGCATAAGGCACCTTCAATTTACAGTATTTTACCTACTTATACCATTTCCAGGGCTCTCTATTGTAACATTATCATTAGGGTTGCTGGCCCTTTGCTGCCAACAACATGATTAAATCCTATTACAATTACTCTTGTTATAAAATCTTCTCATGCTTCTTGGCACTAAAGGTGCACAGAGCCACGCAGGTGGTCACATAAAAAGGACCAATGTACTCCGAACTGAAATGTTAGGAGAGCTCTAGCCTAGAGAAGGCAAATAGATCCCCAAAGTAAGATATTACTGTATTACTGTACTCTCTGGGGATGGATTTTCTTCTGAAGTTTAGTTTATAATACTAAAGAGGGTTTTGCTCTTATTTGGTTTTTCTCCCTAGGGGAGTGAAGGAGGGGGATGTAATCTGGAGGAATTCTTCCCAAAGAAAGGCTCGGAAAAAGGCCCAATGATGACTAGAAAAATGACAGGCTGTTTTAAGACAAAGAGGGGAGAATCTAGTCAACGAAATAATGTCTCCTATTTCATACACAATAATGGTGCTTCTTACACCTGGGAATAATGAAATGTGAGTTGGGATTTTTTCCCATCTTGTGGTGAAGCATTCAGCAGTGCTTCTCACAACCAGAAGCAGCAACTTGTCACGCAGGTGACAAAAGGGCAGAGTGTTGCTCACTTTATGAAACTGACTTGTCTTCGAAACTATTTAACCTGACCTTATTAGTACCTCGGTCTATGCACCCACATTCTGGGAAAACAGCCAGGTCCCTGCATGGTGTGTATCTGTGCAGAACTGTGGGAAGTGGTGCAGAGGGCTAGTCCAAACCACCAGGGCTTTGCCAAACCGCCCGTGTTTACTTCCTGCCTCTGTCACGTGTTAGCATGCTTTCCAGCAAAATACCTGTGCCTAGGTTTCAGTTTCCTCATCTGTTTCCTCATCCTCATAAGGTTGATGGGAGGACTGAAGTAGTTGATATTTATGAAACACTTAGAATAATACATGACTCACAGAAAATGCTGTCTTCTCCTAGTAGCAGTGGTGTCACTGAAGTAGCTCCTGGAATGGGCGTGCACGTACACGCTGAAGTCTGATGGCACAAAGGCACATTTGTACCTTTCCCTCCTCTGCCTGATGAATATGCAGTGTGAGGAAATTTGGCAAAAGAGAAATGGAGCATATAAAAACATACCCAAGTTACTATAATACAAGGCTATTTCATATAATAGTAATAGTTAATGATTACTGGACATGGACTTACGCTGGAGTGAGCACTTCATGTGCATCATTTCACTGAATCCTCCAGTAACTCTATGAGGAGCCACAACTATTATCCTTAGTTTACCACTGAGGAAAATGAGGCACTGAGTAGTAAATGATACAACTTATACATGAAGAGCTGGGAGTAGTTTATCCGACTGTTATTTTTCTGCTTATCTCCCTCCTCTTCCTAGATGGATAGATAGATAGATAGATACATAGATACATAGATAGATACATAGTTACACAGATACATAGTTACATAGATAGATAGATAGATATGAATAAGAATTGTTAACTTTGCCCTAAACCATGAATGTGTGTACAGTTACAAATATAAGATATATGTGTGTCCATATATTATATATTTTCTCTGAAGCAGAACCAGAAGGTTATAACTAAATAAGAATTCATTTATGGACATGAAGCTCAAGACCCTATATTAACTTAACCATCTTTTCATGTTTGCATGCATATTCATTTGTATAAAGGTGCACACAAAGTGTCTGCTTTCTTGGGGCTCCAATATGCATGTCATGTCTATTCTCCTAAATGCCAGCGGCAGAGTAAGGTGAGGGTGGTGCGGGGGTGTGGTCTGCCCCAGGTGTAGGTTGTAAGGAGGCACACTGTCTGTAGGGAATTGAAAAACCATAATAAAACCAACTAAAAATCTGCTTACATCTTCTTATCACCATGCATTTCTAAATCACGTTGGTGATAGCATACGGGCTCCTCACCAGAGCAGGCCTCTAGTTCTCTCCCATCTCCCTCCCCTTTGGTTTGCTACTTCATATCGCCTTAGGGTAGGAAATTAAAGTGGGATGCAAAGGAAAGGCTATCTTTTCAATAGTAAAAATACTTATTAGCTATCTATTAGTTAGGTATTTGTTTAGCATGTAGATATTGTTCATGACTGCTGTTATGACACTTTCACAGCACAGAGGGAAAAAAAACTTTTATGGAAACAAATACATACACCCAGAAACAAAGGCAAATAATTGCTACAAAACCATCTTTGCTCAATCCATCCCTTTTAACATCCAGAAAGGCTGGAAGGCACATATCCACTTCTTCTTGTTCCTGTTGTTTGGCAGGGAGGTGTGTAGTTCTTTGATGATGAGAGAAGAATAGAAGAAGTAGTTAAGGATAAACCCTTTCCTATTTAATGGTTCAATTCTTTTCTTCTCCCCAAGGAGACGGACGATGTATGGAGAGGAATAAGAATTCAGAACAGTATGACTAAATCACACTCGTTAAAGTTAGAAAAGCCCTGAATAGGTCAATTCTACTGACTTCATAGAGGGGGAAAAGTGCAAGAACCTATTCATGAGGGGTAAAAGGTGTTGCAACTCCCCACCCGAGCTTACTGTTTACTCACCTGCCTACTACTGTTATTGTTATCACACTTTATTGATAAGGTCATCCCAAGGCAAAACTATAAAATATGAGGAGTTTTTCTTTGGCTTTTCCCTACTCTCGGAAGACTCCTACAGGTTTTTAGGGCTCCCATCTCGTTATTTGCGGCTGCTCCCCTAGCCGCCATGACCACCACCATCACCACTACCTTCCACACATAAGATTTTGAGGGCTTTGGCAGGAACTCACGTTCCCAATGTTCCCCACGCATTTTCTCCCATCAGTATTTTCCCTTCCTGTGTCCCATTCCTTGAGAACACTGCCATGAGGAAATGGCTGGTGATAAATCAATCAGATAGTCCAATTCCCAAAGCTGGAATACAGTCGTCCTTGGTATCTGTGTGGGATTGGTTCCAGGACTCCTGCGGAAACCAAAATCCAAGGATGCTAAAGTCCCTTATATAAAATGGCCTAGTATTTGTATATAACCTAAGTACATCCTCCTGTACACATTAAATCATCTCTAGACTATTTTTAATACCTAATACAATGTAAATGCTATGTAAATAGTTGTAACTACAATGTTAGTTATGTAAATAGTTGCCAACAAATTCAAGTTTTGCTTTTTGGAATTTTATAGAATTTTTTCTCGAATATTTTTGGTCTGTGGTTGTTTGAACCCGAGTATGTGGAACCCGGGGATACGGAGGGCCAACCATATAAAACAATTATATACACATCAAATAGATAAATTGGGTCATTTGTAGAGACGTGAATGGATCTAGAGACTGTCATACAGAGTGAAGTAAGTCAGAAAGAGAAAAACAAATATCGTACATTAACGCATATATGTGGAACCTAGAAAAATGGTACAGATGAACCGGTTTGCAGGGCAGAAATAGAGACACAGATGTAGAGAACAAACATATGGACACCAAGGGGGGAAAGAGGCAGGGGTGGTGGTGGTGTGATGAATTGGGAGATTGGGATTGACACATATACACTAATGTGTATAAAATGGATAACTAATGAGAATCTGCTGTATAAAAAAATAAATTAAATAAAATTCAAAAATTCAAAAAAAATAGATATATACATAAAAATTTATAGTATGTGTTTTCATTTGCTGAGTGTTGTTTTCTCTCAGTTAACGAGCACTTTTAAGGCAAGCTGCCATGTAAGCTTTCAGGCAATGGGCATAGCACACCGTGTTTCCATTGCTTTCTGTCAATGAATGCTCTATTGTACTCTTTTAAATTGAGTGTCTTTGGCATCTTTCATTCTGTTTTATATATAATCTTACGTCTTTTAAAGAAATAATTGAAGAAAAAAGGAAAAATTTTTTTCATGGTCCTATATTTACCCACATATTTACCATTTCTGATGTTATTTATTTCTTCCTGTGGATTCATGTTACTCTCAGGTGCCATTTCCTTTCAGCCCAAAGAACTACATTTAGTGTATCTTGTCAGGAAGATCCGCTAGTAATGAATTCTTCCAGTATTCATTTTTGAGGAAATATCTTTATTTTGCCTTCATTTTTGAAGGATAATTTTGCTGTATATAGAATTTTCTGTGTCTGTTTTTAACAGCTTTATTGTGATATAATTTATATACCATACAATTTACCCATTTAAAGTATACATTTCAATGGTTTTTTAGTATAGTCAGAGAGCTGTGCAGCCATCACCAGAATCAATTTTAGAACATTTCTGGATATAGAATTATAGGTTGATAGTAGTTTTCCATTTCTTTCAGCACTTTGATTATACCATTCCATTATCTTCTGGCCTCTATTGCTTCTGATGAGAAATTAATTATTAGTCATATTGTTTCTCCTGTATATAATGAATAATTTTTCTCTTCTTTCAAAAAATTTGTTTATTTGATTTTTCTATTGGTCTGTCTTCATGTTTTCTGATTATTTCTCCTGTCATCTGAAATCTGCTATTGAACCCCTTTAGTGAATTTTCCATTTTGGTTATTTTACTTTTCATCTCTAGAATTTCCACTTGTTTCTTTTTTATAGTCTGTTTCTTTACTGAGATTCCTGGTTTATCACTGTCATCATATTTTCTTTTAACCATTTATATTTATATTACATGTACATGGTTTCCTTCGATCTTTGAACATATTTCTAACAGCTGCTTTGAAGTCTGTATCTGGTAGATCCAAAATACTGTAAAGCCCACTCAAAGTCAGTTTCTATTTAGTGTTCCCCCCCCCTCCCCTGGGTATGCGTCACATTTACCTGCTTTTTTGCATGTCTCATACTTTTTTTTGTTAAACATTGGATATTTTAGATAGTATATTGTAGTAACCCTGGATTCTGGTTTTCCTGATTTTCTTCATTGAGTTCTTCTCTCTCTCTCTCTCTTTCTCTCTCTTTCCCCCTTCTCTCCCTCTCCTTCTTTCTCTCTCCCCCCACTTCCTTTCTTTCTCTCTCTCTTTATACATTGCTTCGTTGAACTTATTCTGTAGAAGCTGTCTCCTCTGTAATGTGCCACCACAAATGTCTCTGCTAAGATTTTCAGAATTCTTATTTCTATTTGTTACCCTGGCTTCCTAGGGATCACTCTGAATTGCTTAGTGGTCAGAGATTGTGCTCAAACACCTTGTGCTCATAAAACTTATCTTCTGCCAATGGAACTGTGTGTGATTTGAAGAAGACATTCAAAGTTCAGACAACTTTTTCTTGTCTGTTCCAGATTTTATTTTCCTCTCAGCTCTCTGGAGTCCCACTGTGTGTTCACAAAGTCCCCAGTCAGTCGGGGATGTGTGAAGAATGTACATAGCCCCGCTACAGCTTTCTCACTTCCAGGATCTCCCTGTTAAATTTCTGGCTAGTCTGTAAGCCTGCCACCCATCACAAGCAGGACCGCACTCTCAAGCTAGCAAAGCTGCAGGCTTGCCTATTCATTTCTTACCAAGTTTGCTCCTTTTACTGAAAACACCTGTCAGCCATGGGATTTTGCTTTCAGCTACAGACCAATTCCATTCCCTCTGGCAGCAAAGCTGCTGGTTTCACAGACAGCCTTATCCTGGTCTAAATAGTGTGCCAGTTGAGCTGGGGTGGAGGAGAGATGGAAGCAGCCTCGGGCAAGAAGGCCGCTGCCTCCCACTGTTTTTACCTAAATTCTAGCAGCTTTTCATAAATAAATGGTTCTCTCTTCATTGTTTGACTTTCGTTGATTTCTAAAGCCCAGAAATGCTTGGGGGATTTGCTTTGACAATTTTGTACAGTTTTACAGTTGGCTTTTGAGAATAGGATTTGCTGACCTCTTCCTTCCCCCATGGCCCAAAGTTCTACCTTCAAATCATGCATTCCTTATTCCACAGTGGACCTTTTTCCACCATTTTGTTTCTGCTCTGGGGAACAATTTTGACACATATGCCTGACTACAGTGGTGCAAGAGACAGGGTTGAACCTGTCCCAAATAAACAAAACAAGAGAATCATGATGGATTTCAAAATGCAAATTTTACAGTTGTTTAAGCCACCTTACCAGTGGTCTAGGACTACTAAATGATCTATAAAGGAAGGTAAAGATTAGAAAGCAGTCAGCTTATTATTAATGGGGATTCACAATATCCTTGTTATTATAAATGGCACCATAACATTATGGCATCCTAAGAGCATAGAGACCTAGTAGCACTGACCGATAATTGCGTGAAATGGTGGCTAAAACAATGGTCGTAAAAATATCACGATTTCTGATCATTTTAAGAGAAAGGATTATTGCTGTTGTTCAAGATTGGGGTTACCTATCTTCATCCCCCAGTAGTCCTAATTCAGCTCCATGTCTGCTTCCAGAAACACATATCCCTCATAAAATACAGCATGCCAGCCTATTCTCTGCAAGAATGTGTAGGTGTTTTATTTGAAGGGGGATCAATAGAGAAGTTTGGTTTCAGGATTGATAGACAATCTCACGAGAATTCAAGAATGGGAAACAATAACACCAGGATTCATAGGATGGGATCCGAAAGGTCAGGACAAGGCTATCCACCTTGGCTTTAAAGTAGGTTCATGCTACTGGGTCTCTGCCTCTCCCCTTATCTTATTGTTCTTCTTCCTCTTATAAACCAGCTTTGTTTGCCCATGGTCTCTCTACTCCCACAAAAGGCCACATGGCTTTGGCTTGGCATGAACTGACTTTTATCTGTCTTTACAGACATTACAGCTCTTCTTCCACAACAGACTTAGTCATTTAGTGCTCATTTTGCAATTCTCAAAAGAAAGAGTCTGATTCATCCATTTTGGGTCAATAATCTCTGGCCAGTGGGTTGAGCTTATTGAAGTAATTATGATTTTCTATGGCGATCCTTTCAGCAGGGGTCAAGGGTGGAGATCTCCTTAGGAAGGCGCATAGACTGGGAATGAGGGCAATGACTGACATCTACAATATAATTGGTTTCTTCCTAAGTGAGTTTTCTCTATTCCCCAAGTGCTAAAACTTTGTTGGATTTTCTCTAAGGCAGATACACTCAGAATTCGATTGGGGTGAGCTCTTGAAATTATTTTGATAGCAAATACTAGATACTGCTTTATTTTCAACTTTTCCACCTCACCTTTGTTACAGATCTCAATTTTTGGTTACAGACCATTTAACATAAACGGTTGCAATATATAATTTTAATTAATGTGTGTAAATACATAAGAATTAAATTGAGGACAGGAGAAGGCACTTCATGTGAGGGAAAGAGCATAGCAAAATTATGGAGGCTGAAATGATCATGGTTGATGTAGTTTCCTAGGGCTGCTGTAACAAATTACCACAAACTGGGTGACTTAAAACAATAGAAATGTATTCTCTCACAATTCTGGAAGCTAGAAGTCTGAAAGCAAGATATTATCAGGGCCATGCTCCCTCTGAAGACTCTAGGGAATAATCCTTCCTTGCCTCTTCCTAGCTTCTGATAGTTGGCAATTCTCGTTGTTCCTTGATTTTCAGCTACATCACTCCAATTTCTGCTTCTGTCTTCACATGGTTGTCTTTGCTCTGCATGTCTGTGTCTGTCCAAATCTCTTTCTCCTTATAAGGATACTAGTTATTGGATTTAAGGCTCTAACCCAGTATAACTTCATCCATACATCTGCAAAGACCCCATTTCCAAACTTGATAATATTCACAGGTACCAAGGGTTAGAACTTCAACAAATCTTCCTGGGGGACACAATTCAACCTACAACAGTCCAGTTAGGAAACTCCTGAATGAAATGGAGCACATGTATTATGGAAAAAATGAGGATAATCATGAAAATGGAATTCATGAGACCTGGGTCATAAATATTCATGGTGCAGATGCTACACCATATTAATCAATTCAAAAGGTGTCTTTCCCAAAATAGCCTACATAAATTTGAAGTATTAGAAGTACCTCCTTTAGAACTCTTCAATAGTGTTGAGTTTTGTTTGATTATTCTTTGGTGCTATTGTTTCTTCTTCCTACTTTGCTGAGAATTTCCAAAGATTTTCCTACATCTTCCCCAACATTTTTGGATTCCTGACTGTTACCAGAGATATATTATCTATGCTCTTATCTAAAGCCTATCCGTAACTTTGTACCCTAAATCCTATACTTCAGCAAATCCCCCCTCCCTGACTTTCCTATTTTCACTCTCAACTGGATCATTCCCATCAACATGCATAAAGATACTTTTATTTTGTACATCTCAAAAGAACTCTTGAGTCTACTTTATCTGACAGATCCTGCACAAATGGTTTTGTTTCCTTTCTTCCCCTTTGTCCCCTTGAAAGACATCTATATTCCCTTCACCAAGTCCTCTCCTACACACTCCAATCTGACTCTCACCCCACCACTCCACTCAAAGTGTTCTGGTCATAGTTATCAATAGCTTCCACGTTGCTAAATCCAATGTTCAAGTCTCAATCTTCATCTTTCTTGACCAATCAACAGCATTTGACACAGTTGACTACTCTTGTCTTGTAGTCACACTTGCCTTCCAGGACACTACACTCTTCTCAATTTCCTTTCACTTCACTAGTTGCTCCTTCTAGTTTTCTTTTCTGGTGATTCTTCTTCAACTTCTTAATATTTGAGCATACTAGAGCATCCTTGGATCTCTTTTCATACACACACACACACACACACACACACACACTTTTGGCATCCATCCAATCTCTTGGCCTTAAATGCCATCTATATGCTAATGACTCCAAAATATATATCACCAGTCCAGACCCCTCTCCTGTACTTCAGACTCACATTACTAACTGCCAATTCAATATGCTTGAGTATGTAATAGATGTTTCAAACTCACCATGTCCAAAGCTGAAGTCATCCTGCCACCAAACCTGCTCTGCTTTTAGCATCTCCACCTCTGAGGATGGCAACTCCATTCTTTCAGTCATTTGCGCCAAAAATCTTAGTCTTTCTTGACTTCTTCCTTCTTCTCACACCCCATACGGAATCCACAAAGATTTTCTGTTCAAAATATAAAGTACACTCAAGATATAATCAGAATCAGGACTTCCCTGGTGGTCCAGTGGTTAAGATTCTGTGCTTCCACGGCAGGGGGCGAGGGTTTGATCCTTGGTCAGGAACTAAGATGCCACATGCCGTGCAGCCTGGCCAAAAAAAAAAGATAAAAAAGAAAAAAAGATATAATCAGAATTCAACCACTTTCTCCATCTCCACTGATATATCCTCATAAATGCACTATCATCTCTCACTTAAATTATTACTTTTATGTTCTTCCAACTGGCCCACTCCTACCCCTGTCCTCCTACAATTTATTGACAACATAGCAGCCAGAGTAAAGTTGTTAGAATTTAAGTAATATAACATGTCTCTTCTGCTCAAAATCCTCCAATGCCTCCTCACCTCATGCAGGGTAAAAGCCAATGTCTTTACAGTGGCCCATAAAGCCCTATATGAATTGGCCTCTTGAAAACTTGAACCTCATTCTATTTTCTCTGTCACTAACTTCACACCAGCCATACTGCCCTCTTAACATTCATCAAATGTGTCAGGTTTGCCCTTGCCTTCGGGCCCTTGCAACTACTTTTCCTTCTGCTTAAAATGCCTCTTCTCCAGATACTTGCATTTCTAATTCCTCACTCCTTCAAGTCTGAGTAATTATTACCTTCTCAATGAGGCATATCCCAACCTCCATCCACACCCCAAGTATTCATTATTTTGTACTACCATCTATTTATACAATATTTCTTATGTTTATTGTTTATTATCTCCTTCCTTTAGAATATAAGGTTCGTGAGGACAGAAAATTTTGTCTGTTTGGTCACTGATGCATTTCAAGCACCAAGAGCACTGAATACTTGTTGAGTGAATGAATGCTTTAACTTTTAAGGCTAGACCAATAGCTTCTGAAGGCAAAAAGAATTTTTCTTTTTCCTCTAGTGATCTCACCAATTAAGGTATAATTATGACTAGTGTAACACCAAAAACTGCCTTCAAAAAATATACCTCATCACTGACACTAGTGGAGAAGAGTTTCACAGTAATGCTAAGCGGCATAACAATTTATTGGTCTTGGATAGGTTACTTTAAAGTGGTTGTAAGCTGCAATGATTAATG